>NC_091436.1:121926070-122582407 GCF_964237555.1 Oryctolagus cuniculus | reverse complement strand
TTTGAGTTATTAAATTGATGAAATTTTTAAAAATTTATGTATTTGAAAGTCACAGGGAGACAGGGTGAGACAGAGAGAGAGATTATCCGTCCTCTTGTTTACTCCCCAGATACCCAAAATGGCCGGGGCTAAGACAGACTGAAACCAGGATCCATGTAGCTTCATCCAGGTCTCCAACATGAGTGGCAGAGTCGCAAACAGATAGACCATCTTCTGTTACTTTTTCCAGGCCATTAGCAGGCAGCTGGATTGAGAGTGGAACAGCTGGGACTCAAATAGCTTTACCTGCTGTGCCACAATACCCATACCTAAATTGTTGAAATTTATACCCAAGTAAACCTAATATGTTATTTTGTCTTGTTCACTATTCTGCCTTTTCAAATTAAATCAAATGTTAACATCTGAAACAAATACTAATTATTTACTCTTTTTTTAGAAAGTATGCCAAAGATTGAAAAAAAAAAAGCTGTGAATTTGTATTTTTTAAACTGGTGAATAAAATGTTATGCGTAGAAATATCTTCCGTATATAAAGTTTTATAATTTGGCTTTATTTTCTCCGAGTTCAGTCCCCAAATATCTGATTTTTACAAGTGTTATAAATTTTTCCATTTCTTGAAAAAATTTGCTGTTTTCTAGAGTAATTTAAGTCCTTTCTTTCCCCTTAGTTTCAACTTTATATTTACTGGCCTAACCCCAGAGCAAGGAAAATGTATGTTAAAGGTAATATTTACTGAAGCTGGTGTTGGAGGCTTACTGTGAAGCCGTACTCTTAAGTATGCTAGCCACCAGCCACTTGGTATTTTTAAAAATTTAAGTTGATTTCGAGAAATTCAGTTCCTTAGTCAAAGAGGTCTCATGTCAGGTGGCTTAGTATCACAGAGTTGTCACTGAAGGTGATAGTGGTGGCTCCAGCATTAGAAATTGAGCCTAGTGATTTAAGTACATTGTTTTTTTGTGTTACCATGCTTTCATGTGATACTATTTTTAAACTGATCTTACTTTTTAGCCATGTCTTCATGTCTGTGCTCTGAAATTATTTTTTGAAAAAAGTGTTAACTTTGTTTTTACCCCCAGCTCCAAAGCCTGACTTGATTGCTGCGGAGAAGAAGTATTTTCTGTTAAAGCCTGAAGAAAAAGGTGGGACTAATATTTTTTTTCACTGTCATGAAAGTAATTCTTTCTTTGTCTTTTTGAATAAATAAGTTTTTTCATACTGGGTCATTTAACTTGATTTTTAGCAAGCATTTAGTGTTTGCAATATTTGGAGTTTTCTGGGAGGAAGTAATTTATCGAGATTTATAGAAAATTAAGATTTTTACTCAAACTGATACCAATCTATACCCATTAAAAATGAAACCATTACTTTGGTAAGATGTGATATTAATCATGATTATTTCAAATAATATATAAGAAAACTAAGCATTAAATAACTTTCCTGTTTCAACATATGGAAATATTTATGTATTTAATCTTACTGCTTGTGTTTGTCATGTAAATTTGGAAAATTATTCTATAATAACCATGCATATTTTGCTAAAATTATTACTCATTTTTTAAAAGAAGTTTTATTTTTAACTGATACATAAAAATTATACCTATTTATGGGATGCCGTGTGATGTCTTGATGCATGTATGTATTGTGTAATGTTCAAATCAAGGTAAAACTTATCTCCTTAAACATTTATCATATCTTTTTGGTGAAAACAACCTAAATCTTCTTTTCTAGTTTTTTGTTTTAATAGTCCATTATCATCTATAGTCACCACTATGTGTGACCTTTTTTTTCCCCCATTAATTTGGACGAAGTATATTCTTCTCATATTTTTCTTTTAGTGTGGAAATATTTGCAATAGTTGTCTCTAGTAGATTAGTTTATAGATGCACAAAAATTTCAATTCTATTTTAAGATGTTTTTATTTCCTTTGCCAGTGTTATAGTTTAGCCTATTCTCTCTCTCTCTTTAAAGATTTATTTATTTCTTTGAAAGACAGAGTTTAGAGAGAGAGGGAGTGAGAGACAGAGCCTCCATACACTAGTTCACTCCACCAATGGCCACAATGGATGGAGCTGAACTGGTCTGAAGCCAGGAGCCAGGAGAGGCCTACACACCCATGCCATACTCTGCCACTTTCCCAGGCACATTAGCAGGGAGCTGGATTGGAAGTGGAACAGCTGGGGCTGGAACCGTTGCCTAAATGAGACGCCGACATCACAGGCTGTGGCCTTACCCACTGTGCCACAATTCTGCCCCCTCCACCCCATTCTGTCTCTTGCCTAAAGAAATACTAACTGGGGCATGAACCAGTAGATGGAAGATTTCTCTCCCTCTCTGTCTCTCCATCTCTAACTCTGCCTTTCAAATAAATGAAGCTTAAAAAAATAATCTTTTTTTTTTTTTTTTAGCTTTTATTTAATGAATATACGTTTCCAAAGTACGAATAATGGATTACTATGGCTTCCCCCCCATACCGTCCCTCCCACCCACAACCCTCCCCTTTCCCACTCCCTCTCCCCTTCCATTCACATCAAGATTCATTTTCGATTATCTTAATATACAGAAGATCAGCTTAGTATACATTAAGTAAGGATTTCAACAGTTTGCTCCCACACAGAAACATAAAGTGAAAAATAATAGATGATTTTTTTTTAATGATGATGAAATCAGATCAGACCTATTGTCATGTTTAATCCCAGTGAGAGTCAAGTTGGGAGTTGATAGTTTCTTTTCTTTTCTTTTCTTTTCTTTTCTTTTTTTTTTTTTTTTTTACAGAGGATCAGTTTAGTATGCATTAAGTAAAGATTTCAACAGTTTGCACCCCCATAGAAACACAAAGTGAAATATATTATTTGAGTACTCGTTATAGCATTAAATCTCAATGCACAGCACATTAAGGACAGAGATCCTACATGAGGAGTAAGTGCACAGTGACTCCTGTTGTTGACTTTACCAATTGACACTCCTGTCTATGGCATCAGTAATCTCCCTATGCTCCAGTCATGAGTTGGAAAAAAATAATCTTAAGCAATTTCTCTCACTTTAGCCCTTTTTCTGGCTTGTACTTCCCCTTGTTGCCAGGATGATATTTTTTAATAGATGGTTTTTCAGAGCAGTTTTGGAGTCATAGCATAATTAAGCCAAAAGTACCAAGAATTCCCTTATATTTTACATCAGCATCTCAGCATATTAGTGTGTTTATTACTGTCAAGGAGCTTATATTGACACATCACTGTCATCTAAAATCTGAAGTTTATATTGGAGTTTGCTCCTGTTGTACATTTTGTAGTTTCAGACAATTGCATAATGACATATATCCACCATTGTACTGTCAAACAGAGTAATTTGGCAACCACTAATATTTGTTTATGAAATAGGGGCAGACAAAAAGAATCAGAGAGCTCCTGTCCAGTAGTTCACTTCAGTAATGCCCCCAACATCTGGGCCTGGGTCAGGTCAAAGCCTGGAACTGGGAACTTAAACGGCATCACTCAAGTGGGTGGTAGGGCCCCAAGTGCTTGGGTCATCAAGTACTTGTGCCTCCCAGGGTGTATGTCAACAGGTTGCTAGAATGGGGATTGAAACTGTTCACTACTCAGGTACTCTGATGTGGGGTGCAGATATCTTTATCAATGTCTTACTGCTAGGCCAAATCCCTGTCCTGTGTTTTTACTGTTTCTATTCTTTTGCTTTTTCCAGAATGTCATATAGTTAGAATAATACAATATGAAGCCTTTTTAGAGTGGATTCCTTCACTTAATGATATGCAAGTAAAATTTCTCCCATGTTTTCTCATGGTTTTGTAATTAATTTGTTGTTAGTATAAATAACATTCCATCATCTACATATACTACACTTTATCCACTCACTGAGCAATATCTTCATTGCTTCCATGGTTGTGAGTTATTAATAAAGCTGCTGTAAACATGTGTCCATGTTTTTGTGTGGACATATATCAGTTCATATGGTTAAATAGTAAGGAGTGGGATTGCTATATCATATGGTAAAGGTATGTTTAGTTTTGTAAGCTACTACCAAATTGTTTTTTGAAGTAACTATTACCATTTTGCATTCCCAGTAGCAATGAATGAGAGTTTCTGTTGGTTTACATTTTTGCAATCCTTTGATATTGTCAGTTGATTTGGATTTTGACCATTCTGCTAGGTGTATTAGTGGAATCTTGTTTTAATTTACATCCTTCAAATGATAGACAGTGTTGAAATTCTTCATGGGCTTACTTTTTATACTTTGGTGAAGTGTTTCAGGTTTTTGGCCTGCCTTTTAACTAGAGATTCGTTTTACTCTTGTTGATTTTTAAGTTATTTATGTATTTTGGACAATAGTCCTTTATTAGATGGGTCTTCTACAAATATTTTTTCCCAATCTGTTGCTTTTCTTCTTGTGGAGCACAGGTTTTAAATTTTATTGAGATTCAGCTAATCAGACATTTCTTTCATGAACCATGTTTTATTGTCATACCCAAGGCCATCTTGATTTTCTCCTCTGTTATTTTCTACGGGCTTTGTATTTTACATTTGGGTCTATGATCCATTTTGAGGTATCTTTGCAATGAGTGTAATAGTTTTTTCTGGGTTCCTATTTTTGCATGTGGATATCCAGTTGATCCACCACCACTTGTTGAAAAGACTTTCATTCTTCAAATCACAATCAAAAATCTAAGTGTGAGACTATAAATACTGACCTCCAAATTCCATTTTGGTATCTTCTTCCACTCTTCTCTTTCAGTAAATCTGTCATTCACTATCTATTCCCTTAATATGTCATGTGCGTTCTTTTTTTTAATTTTTTAAAATTCAAAAGCAAGATTTATTAGAGTCAAAGACCTCCAGCCAGAGAGACAGAAAGGGCTTCCAAGAAAGGAAAAAACCCAAAGGGGCTGGTGGTAGTGGGGTGTCATGTACCTTTATCGCTTTGCACAGACTGCTCAACACTGAATCTTTTTGTGATCCCTGTTTTTTTAACAATTAAGAATTACATATATATATATACACACACACACACACACACACATATCATACATAGTCTCGGATTAGTTACTTGTAATTTATTTTTTTTAAAGATTTATTTATTTATTTGAAAGTCAGAGTTACACAGAGAGAGGAGAGGCAGAGAGAGAGGTCTTCCATCCACTGGTTCACTCCCCAATTGGCCGCAACGGCTGGAGCTGTGCCGATCCAAAGCCATGAGCCGGGAGCTTCTTCCAGGTCTCCCATGCGGGTGCAGGGGCCCAAGGTGTTGGGCCATCCTCTACTGCTTTCCCAGGCCATAGCAGAGATCTGGATTGGAAGCAGAGCAGCTGGGTCTCGAACCTGCACCCATATGGGATGCCAGCACTGCAGGCAGTGGTTTAACCCGCTATGCCACAGTGCCGCCCCATTGTAATTTAATTATTGTTAGTTGTAAGTTTGGATCAGTTTGTTTTAGTATTTGGCTATATTGTCTATTCTACCTGAAAAACTCATCCTACCAAGATATGTAGTACCAGATGTAAGAAGTATATTGCTAGGAGCTTCCTCCTGGTCTCCTGTGCAGGTGCAGGGCCCCAAGCACTCGGGCCATCCTCCACTGCCTTCCTGGGCTACAGCAGAGAGGTGGACTGGAAGAGGAGCAACCGGGACTAGAACCAGCACCCATATGGGATGCCAGTGCTGCAGGCATAGGATTAACCAAGTGAGCCACGTGCTGGCCCCAGAATGTTCTTGTTCACATGACATTGTTTCTTTTTTTTTTTTTTAAAGATTTATTTATTTATTTAAAAGAGCTACACAGAGAGAAAAGCAGAGGCAGAGAGAGGAAAGAGGTCTTCCATCTGATGGTTCACTCCCCAGTTGGCCACAATGGCTGGAGATGTGACAATCCAATGCCGGGAGCCAGGAGCCTCCTCCAGGTCTCCTATATGGGAGCAGGGGCCCAGGGTCTTTCGGCCATCTTCTACTGCTTTCCCAGGCCATAACAGAGAGCTGGACCAGAAGTGGAGCACCTGAGGCTCTAACTGGTGCCCATATGGGATGCTGGCACTGCAGGCAACGACCTCATCCACTACACTGTAGCGCCAGCCCTGACATTGTTTCATAGATGAAGGGATAGGAAAAATGTCATCATTTTTCTGGTGTGCTTTGTCATGAGAGAGAGACAGAATCCATCTGATTGTTAAATATTGGCAAACTATTTTATTTAAAAAGAACTTTTTATTAATATAAAAAGAACAGACTTTATGCATTCCATGAATATTTTTCTTTTACATAATAAAGTTCCACCCTTATTTTCACAGTCAAGAGACTTTTTCAGACAATAGCCAGGACCAATTTGAGGAGACTTAAGCTTTCCAACAATGGAATACAGTGCTTCTATTACCACATGTGTTTATGATTTTTCTCTTTTAAGATCTTATTTTCACAGAAGATATTCTTTATGAAAGCTGTGTTTTGTTTTGGAGGGACGAAAAATGTTACTAGAAACTATGAAATTGATCACCACACTACCCTTGATTCTTAAATGACTCTAATTGTTTCATGATATACTTTTCCATATCTTTAGGATAGTATCGTTGTCTACTCTCTGGTTCCAGTCATCCTATGAATTTTCTCAAACTTGCTTAGCAGCTTTCTCTACCTTGTTTTCTCAGAGATACCTAGAATGCTGACTTTGCTGAGTCTCAGGAGAGTAATATTGTCAGTACTTTGAGAAATCTTTTTATTTTGGGGAGTGAACCAGCAGATGAAAGATTAATCTGTCTCCCTCCATCTGTCATTCTGCTTTTCAATAAAATGAAATGAGTCTTTGAAAACAAAAACAAAAACAAAAATACAAAAAAAAAAAAAAAAAAAAAGAAATTGAACCTAGGTACTCTGATGTGGAATACTAGAGTCTTAACCTACCATGTTAAAGGCTGTTCCCTTTACAGAATATGTGTAGTATATGACTTAGGTATTAGTGTTTTTATTGGTCTCCTGATAATTCTAATCTGAAGACAAAATTGAGACCTACTTTTCTAGGTCATGCATAGAATAATGTTCATTTGTTTAGATCTTGCCTTGCTCCAATTAGTATTAAGGGTTTCAGAATTTATCATATGGGTGTCTAATGTATGTTTCTCTCATGTGTATGTGAGATAAATACATATTAAGATATGATATAATACATATTAACATTAATATGTTTTAAAGTTTCCTATTGAAAATGAGCAGAAAAAAATCAAACTTACAATGTTGTCTCAATGAACCATTATTGATTACATTAACCTTAGTTTCAACTACCAGGTTTTAGATGATCTGGTACCTGCCAAATTCTGTAATCTCTCTCACATGTCTTCCCTTTTTGTTGATCATGTGTATAGTCTAGTCTACCACTGTATGATATTCATAGAATAACTGTTTTTCCCTACATTTACATGATATAATCCCCTTTCCCTAGAACCTTCTTTCTCTGGAATTATGCTCCCCTTCATAATTTTTTCATGTATAATTCTTTCATATTTTTCTGGTACATCTATTGATTATAAAATTTGAAGGATTTTTAAACATTTGAGGAATTCTATGGTTTTACATGTTCAGATTTTTTTAATACTCACTGGTGCTATTTGCATAGGTGCAGCAGTGTGGATGGTAGAATGTGTTATAGATAAAAGAAATTTGAACTGTTGAGAACAAAGAACAGAAATTTTTTATCCAAACTAACCTAAACAGTAGGGAAACAATTTTACATAATGGAAAGTCCAAAAGTAGGCATGATGTGATGGATAACTCAGTGCTTTAATTATATATCTGAATTGCAAATTTATCTCTTCTGCTTTCCTCACTGTCCACTTTAACTTCAGGTTGGTTTATAGGAATGCTAACAGAATTAGGGCAACTTGATTTTGACAACAAAGGGAGGAAAAAGTATCGCCAATATAATATACATATTTTTCAATTTCTTGGGTCAACTTTAGTCACATGGTCACTTCTAGAACAGTAAGACTTATAAGAAGAATGTTGTGTACTGATTGGCTGAGGTTAATCATAGGAAGGTAGGAGGGATTTGGGTGAATCAGCTATGTTGTCTGCTGAAGATGGTCAAATACATTTAGACTTTACTGTAACACTGGCAATTCTAGGAGATTTAGGTTATACATTAGCACAGCTTGTTGGTTAATCAGAACATAATTATTGTGAGGATGTGGAGATGAGAAAGAAAGTGAGAATAAAAGACTGTTTATGGGACAAAGTATGAGTGAGTTCAGCTTTTGACATGGAGTTTTATATGAATGTAAGAAACATGGAATCTGAACCTTTGCTAACAGTTTATAGTTAGTGTTAATTTGGAAGGTGCTTTCCTGTAAATTAGATGTTAAATTTAGGATATTGGTTCAAGAAGATTGCTTAAAACAAGAATGGGAAGAGAGTGTAACATAGATTTATTAGAATTTGTACTTTCAGAAGCTATTAGATGAACTGGAATTTTAGACGAAGATTGACAGTGATCAAAAAAAAAAAAAAAAAACAGAGACTGATCAGAGAGCAGTATCATAAAACCCATGGGAATAGATATGCGTCAAAGACCAAGATTAAGGTAAAGAGAGTAAGGAGTAAGGAGAGTGTGACATCTAAACTTGTGTTTTCTTTTTTGATGTATTTGCCAATTCTGGTACCTAAGATTATAAAAAGAATTTTCAATAGACTTTTGGATTCAAAGACTTAGAGTTCAAAACCCACAGAAAAGAAGATATCTGGATAAACTCCTAGGTTTTGAATTGATTTTCAAAGAATTTCTCTCTTGTAGGAAGTATGAAATAAAAGTAGACTTCTCAAGATCACTGAAGCTCAACTTCTAATCACTTCACTCCTTGATTATAGGAAGTTATAATGGAGTTTTTACTGTCCCTATCTTGGCTGGCTAATAGAAGTGATATTAAGTCTATTCCATGGGGAACATGACATTACTTAGAGCTTTAAATTATCAGTGTAATCAACTGGAAGTGAAGGATTAGAAAAAGATGTACCAGGAAAATGGAAACCAAAAACAAGCAGGAGTAGCTATCCTCATATCAGATAAAACAGACTTTAAATCAAAAACTGTAAAAAGAGTCAGGGAGGGACATTATATTTTGATAAAAAGTTTGATTTAGCAAGAAAACATAACGATCATAAATATATACACACCCAACACAAGACCACCCAGATATATACAACAAATATTATTAGATCTAAATAGGAGAGATACTCTCCTGTGCAGTAATAGTGGGATGACTTCAACACCTCACTCTCATCAATGGACAGATTATCTAGACAGAAAATCAATGAAGATACATTGGAGTTGACCATACTGTTGAGCAAATGAACTTAACAGACATTTACAGGACATTTCGTTTGACAGCTATAGAATGCACCTTAATCTCATCAGCACATGGAACATGTTCTAGGATAGATCACATATTGGGCCACCAATCAAGTTTCTGTAAATTTAAAAATATTGACATCATACCATGTATCTTCTCAGACCACAAAGGACTAAAACTAGAAATCAACAATAAGAACAATAGAAAACTCATAAATATGTAGAATTTATACAACATGCTACTGAATGATCTCAGGATCACTGAAGAGATTAAAAAGGAGATGAAAAACTTTCAAAATAAAATGAAAACACAACATATCAAAACCTGTGGGATACAATGAAAGCAATATTAAGGTGGAAGTTTATAGTGTTAAGAGCCAGCATTAAAAAATGCCCCCAAAACAGCAGGAAGAAAGAAATACTAAGGATCACAGCAGAAATAAATGATATTGAAACAAAATAAATTTTATAAGATAAGCAAAACAAAGAGCTAATTTTTTTGAGAAGATAAAATAAACCTTTAGCCAGACTAACAGATTTTAAAAACTCAAATAAGTAAAATCAGCCATGAAAAAGAAGCTACTACAACTGACACCACTGGCATACAAAGAATCATAAGAAGCTACTATGAAAAACTGTATGCTGATAAACTGGAAAACCTGGAAGAAATGGATAACATCCTGGATAAATATAACTTATCAAGATTAAATTTAAAAGATATACCCAAGGCTGGCACCATGGAACACTTGGTTAATCCTCCGCCTGCAGCACCGGCACCCCAGGTTCTAGTCCTGGCTGGGGCTTCGGATTCTGTCCCAGTTGCTCCTCTTCCAGTTCAGCTCTCTGCTGTGGCCCGGGAGTGCAGTGGAGGATGGCCGAGGTCCTTGGGCCCTGCACCCGCATGGGAAACCAGGAGGAAGCACCTGGCTCCTGGCTTCAGATCGGCGCAGCACGCCGGCCACAATGCACTGGCCATAGTGGCCACTTGAGGGGTGAACCAACGAAAAAAGGAAGACCTTTCTCTCTCTCTCTCTCTCTCTCTCTCTCACTCTCACTCTCACTCTCACTCTCACTCTCACTCTCACTCTCTAACTCTGCCTGTCAAAAAAATAAATAAATAAATAAAAAAGAAGATACACCCAGTCTAAACAGACCCATAACAAGCAATGAGATTGAAATAGTAACTGAAAGTCTTCCATGAAAGAAAAATCCAGGACCTGATGATGACTTTACTACTGAATTCTACCAAACATTTAAAGAGGAACTAACTCTAATACTCTTCAAAATTTTCAAAAATATTTAACAATATGGAACTCTTCCAAACTCTTTTTTATGAGTCCAACATCACTACCAAAACCAAGACACAACTTTAAAGAAAACTACAGACCGATATTGTTGATAAACAGATGTGAAGATTCTCAGCAGTATACTAGCAAATTGAATCCAAAACCATATCAAAAAAGATCATATGTCACAATCAACTGTGATTTATCCCAGAGATGAAAGAGTGGTTCAACACTCGCAAATTGATATCATAAATCACATCTATGTATAAATGGTTTATCCATTTTCTTTATCCATTCATCTGTTGATAGACAACTTGGTTTTCATGTGTATATATATACATATATAAACAATAGAATATTATTCAGCTATAAAAAGAGTAAAATTCTGCCATTTGGATGAAAATAGATGCAAGTTGAGGACATCATGTTGATTGAAATAAGCAGAACACAGAAAGGCAAATATTGCATGTGCTGCCTTATATGTGGGAGCTAAAGTTTAAGGGGAAAAATACAAGGAATGCTTGTGTGTGTCAGTATTGCTGAAGATAGTTTTATCAAACTTTTTTTTATATCTTGTCAAACCAGTGGTTAAGAATGTTATACTACTGTAGTTTTATTGATCTATAATTGCTTTAAAATTTACCTTATATGAGTGAAATGCTCATCTTTCCATCTGACTGTTGTTTATATTCCTTGTATTTATTCCTGTTAAACTAGGATCTTTTTGCTTTTTACCTAATATAACCTTCATTTCATGGAAAATTAAGCCCTTGAATGTACTGTAAATTAAAAATGTATCTTAAAAACTATAAACAGAGAGGGAGGAAGGAAAAATTGTATCCATGAACTATGTTGAATCTATTAAACACTAAAATATAGTTTATGTATATTTTTAAATAACCAGATGGTTTATACTCATTTAAAAATAATCAGGCCTAACAACAGATACAGCACATGACTAGAAACCACCACCAACAACAATAAATGGAACCTGATCCTCAGAGGATCCAGATATTGGAGAAACCAGATACAAAGTACAATGTATCTATACTTTATGTATGTTAGAAGTAATAGGAGTGGGCATTTGGCTTGGCAGTTAAGATGCCAAGAAAGAATAAAGCAGAAACTGTATTTAGAAATTTAATGATTTTCAGTTTTCTAAAAGTGATGAAAAGCATGCAAGCTGGGGCCAGTGCTGTGGCGCAGTAGGTTAATCCTCCACCTATGGTTCCGGCATCCCATATGGCCACCAGTTCTAGTCCTAATTGCTTCTCTTCCAATGCAGCTCTCTGCTATGGCCTGGAAAAGCAGTAGAAGATGGCCCAAGTACTCGGGCCCCTGCATCACATGGGATACCTGGAAGAAGCTC
This sequence comes from Oryctolagus cuniculus, assembly GCF_964237555.1. Taxonomy (NCBI): domain Eukaryota; kingdom Metazoa; phylum Chordata; class Mammalia; order Lagomorpha; family Leporidae; genus Oryctolagus; species Oryctolagus cuniculus. The sequence continues at coordinate 122,570,419 of NC_091436.1, read as the reverse complement.
CTGGCTCATGGCTTCGGATTGGCAAAGCTCCAATCATTGTGGCCATTTGGGGAGTGAACAGTGGATGGAAGACCTCTCTCTCTGTCTCTCCCTCTGTCTGTAACTCTACCTCTCAAGTAAATAAATAAATATTTAAAAAAAAAAAATGCAAGTTGCAGAACGAAAGAAGTACTATGGAACCCTGCCTGGATATATTCCTAGAAAAGTGCTTTGATACCCACTGTAGTCATGTTTTAATAAAAGACAAAACAATGAAAACAGATGATAAGACATAGTAATCTGACTGGAACAAAAAACTGATAGCTACTTCTCAGTAGCAAAAAAAATGGAAGCCAGAAACATTGCAATGAATTACCAAAGTATTAAAAGGGCAACTACTAAGATAGAAATTAAATTTTTAAAAATTTATTTATTTATTTATTTGAAAGAATTACAGAAAGAGAGACAGAGATCTTCCATCTACTCACCCACTCCCTAGATGTACACGACAGCTGGAGGTTGGCCAGGCAAGTCATGAACCAGGAGCTTCTTCTGTGTCTCCCACATGGTTGACACAGTTCCAAGTACCTGGGCCATTTTTATGCTTCTTTTCCCAGGACATTAGCAGGGAGCTGGATCAGAAGTGGAGCAGCTGGGACATGAACTGGTGTGCATATGAGATGCTGGCATTAAGACAACAACTTTACCTGCTAGGCCACAACATTAGCCCCTAGAACTTAAATATTCGTTCATTCATTCATTCATTCATTTGAAAGAGAATCAGAAAACAAAAACAGATCTTCCAGCCACTGGTTCACTCCTTAAATGTTTGCCATAATCAGGACTGGGCCAGGTAGAAACCAGGAATCTGGAATTCAGTCGAGGTCTCCCACATGGGTGCCAGAGACGTAAGTCATCACTCGCTCCTCCCAGGTGTGCTTTAGCCTGAAGTTAGATTGGCAGCAGAGCCAGCATGTGAACCCAGAGATTGATTATCAAATTCAGGTGTGCAGAGGGGCATTTTTACCAATGTACCCAACATCCACCCCAACATAGAATTCCATTGCTAGTGAAAATATATTCAGAAAAGAAGATGAAATCAATACATTTTTATACTAGTGAAACTTGAGGGAATTTATTACCACTAGCATGCAAGTGCTATGGATCGCATTCTAGAAGTTTCTTCAGACAGGAGAGAAATAATGTCAAATGTTGCTGCTGATAATAGAGAAATGAAGATCAACAGAAAGATCAAATGTTTAGGCAGGTCTAAATATTGAATGTATGAGGTAATGTTCATGTCTGTAAACTTTCATAGAAATAAAAGCAGGAGAAATCAGGAGTGTAAATGAAATTTCAGTGTTAGGGAAGTCTGGAAGTTTAAGTCAAGGATATGTTATCTCAGTAACTACAAAAATATGAAATGTACTATAGTAAGGAGAAAATGAAATAATAGAAATTAATAACAGCAAGAAAGGAGAGGATAGAATATAGACTTTGAAAGAAAAATAGCAAGTACTAAGTAATCACAGAAAATATAAGTAGATTTAGAATTTAAGAGAGATGAGGAAGTGATTTATAATATAATTGCCATTGCAATGGAGAGAAGAATGACTTAAATGATGTTGATATAAGAAGTAAATAAATCTTAACTTCCGTCTCACATAAATCACTCAGTGCTTGCCTTATGATCAAAGATGTATATTAGAGAGAATCTGCTGATTCACTCCCTAAATGGCTGCAGCAGCTGGAGATGGACCAGGCCAAAGCCAGAAGCTTGGAATTCTATTTGGGTCTCCCATGTAGGCACAAAGGGTTCAAGTGCTTGGGCCATTGTCAGCTGACTTCCCCACTGCAGCGAGCTGGATAAAAGCTCAACTGCCAGGTCACACCAGCACTTGAGAGGTGAGCATCACAAACGGCAGGTTAACTCACTGTGCCACAGTGCCACCCCCTAGCAAGTAAAATTACTAAGAAAATGTAAAGACAGCTTGGAGGATGGAAAAAATAATTGTAAATCATTTATCTGGTAAGGGTCTAGTATCTGGAATATATGAAGAATTGTTATAAAACTACAACAAAGGAATCCAATTAGAAATGGGAAAAGGAATAAAGTAAATATTTTTTTAAAAGAGAAATGCAAATGGTTAACAAGCATGTGACAAGATGTTTACCCTTTTTAGTTTTCAGGGAATATATATCAAAACCACAACGAGATGCTATCATTGTGGCGCAGTGGGGTTAGCTACTGCCTTTAATGCCAGGATCCTATTTCAGAGCCCTGGTTTCAGTCCCCGCTGCTCTTCATCCGATCCATCTTCCTACTGTTGTGCCTGAGAAGGCAGTAAAAGATGGCTCAAATGTTTGGGCCCCTACCACACTGTGTGAGACCCAGATGGAGTTCCTGGCTTCTGGCTTTCGCCTGGTCCAGATGTGGTTGTTGTGACCATTTGGGGAGTGAACTAATGGATGATAGAACTCTCTCTTTCTCTCTATACCTCTGCCTTTCATATACATACATATACACATCTCTCTCTCTCGTTTTTTTTTTTTTAAGATTTATTTTATTTTGTTTGAAAGAGTTAGAGAGAGGTAGAGACAGAGAGAGAGGTTTTCTATCCGCTGGTTCACTCCCCAGATGGCCGCAATGGCCAGAACTGCGCCAAATCGAAGCCAGGAGCTAGGAGCTTCTTCCAGGTCTCCCACATGGGTGCAGGGGCCCAAGTACTTGGGCCATCTTCGACTGCTTTCCCAGGCCATAGCAGAGAGCTGGATCAGAAGAGGAGCAGCTGGGACTAGAACTGGCGCCTATGTAGGATGCCGGCACTTCAGGCCTGGGCTTTAACCCACTGCACCACAGTGCTGGCCCCAATCTTTTTTTTTTTTTTTTTTAAATAGTCAGAATGAACTGCCACTTCACACCCACTAGGATGGCTATAATTAAATAATCATATAAAATATTTGTATAGTTATATGATTATAAAATATAATTAATTATATTTAATTGGAGAATAACAGGTATGAGCAAGGATGTGGGAAATTGGACTTCATTTATTGCTTGTGTGAAAGTAAAGTGTTTTCAACTGCTGTGAAAAAATTTGATGGTTTTTCAAAAAGTTAAATGAGTAGAGTTACTAAGTGACTCAATAAAGAAATTGAAAATAGTGCTCAAATACTTATATGTGAATGCTTACAATAGCACAGGTTACAGTAGCCAGAACATAGAAACAACCCAAATGTCCTTCAGTGGGTAAATAGATTTTCTTATATATCTATATTAGACTGTCATGAAAAACTGACACATGCTATGAGAATGGAACCCCAAAAACATGCTAAATGTTCAAAATAAGAAGTGGTAGTTTTTTTAAAAGATTTATTTATTTATTTGCAAGTCAGAGTTACACAGAGAGGAGAGGCAGAGAGAGAGAGAGAGAGAAGTCTTCCACCTGCTGGTTCACTGCCCAGTTGGCCACAATGGCTGGAGCTACACTGATCCAGAGCCGGGAGCCTGGAGCCTTTTGATCTCCCACACGGGTGCTGTGGCCCAAGGACTTGGGCCATCTTCCACTGCTTTCCCAGGCCACAGCAGAGAGCTGGACTGGAAGAGGAGCAACGGGGACAGAACCCGGCGCCCCAACCAGGACTAGAACCCGGGGTTCTGGCGCCACAGGCGGAGGATTAGCCTAGTGAGCTGCGGCACTGGCCAATTTCACTATATTTTCCCATGATCCAAGGGAGCTATTAAATGGTAGAACTGAAACGTAGTATTTTATATTTTGGTTGTGGAGATAAAATTTATAATTTTGAAAAGGGATTATCTATAGCCTGTGATGTTTGTTCAGTTTCCATAATTACCAGTTTCTGATTGAATGAAATTTCATACAATTACCTGTAATCTTGTGATGCCTTTTAAAGACTAGGTAAATTTTGAAATTCATTCGGTATGACTCTTGGGAACTTGTTATTTCAGAGTATATACCTGATGATCCATTTCAGTTGAATGCTGTTTGATGAATGTATGTGTCATGTGTATTATTAGTTGTTTTCTTTTTGCAATGAAAGAGTTGGACACAGAGACAGCACAAGCTCCCATTGCCCACAGTGACCAGAACTAGGCTGCGATGAAACTGGGAGCATGTAACTTAGTCCATGTCTCTACATGGGTGGCAGAAGAACAACTACTTGAGCTATCACTTGCTGCCTCCTAGGGTCTTCACTGATAGGAAGCTACAGTTAGGAGCTAGTGCCGGGGAATCAAACCCAGGCATCCCAGTTTAGGACACAGGTGTCTTAACTGGAGTAATAACCTGTAGGCCAAATGCCCACCCCCCACATTTACCAATTTTAATACTTGTTCTTGGGCTAGCACTGTGGAGTAGTAGGCTAAGCCTCTGCCTGTGACATCGGATACCATATGGGCACCAGTTCATGTCCCGCCTGCTTTTCTTCTGATCTAACTCTCTGCAATGGCCTGGGAAAGCAGTGGAGGATGGCCCAAGTATTTGGGCCCCTGCACCTGCATGCGGGACCTGGAGGAAGCTCCTGGCTCCTGGCTCCTGGCTTTAGATTGGCCCAGCTCCGGCCATTGTGGCCATCTGGGGAGTAAACTGGTGGATGGAGGACCTTTCTTGCTGTCTCTCTGTCTCTCCGTCTCTCTCTCTCTCTCTCTCTCTCTCTCTCTCTCTCTCTGTGGCTCTGCTTCTCAAACAAATAGATAAAATCTTAAACAAACAAAAAAAAACTTGTTCTTTGTATCTGAACATGAGGAAACAAGTGGGCCATATGTAATACTGAAAGTATTTGATGCCTTTTTGGTAATAAATAGTCTTTAATAATATGTCATAAAGTTATCAGTATTTTTCACCATGTTTTCTCATCTGTCAAGTGACTATTTCATTGAATTATTAAAGGAAATGATATTAACAAAATGCCTACTAAAATAATGAGAATTTTAAATACAAACCAGCAATTCTTTCATCTGTAGTTAATTGGTCTAGCCTGTTTCTCTTAATATTGGATATTTTTTCTGTGCCATCACAATTATTTCTGAATTACAGTGTTTTATAGCACTAGCATTTCTACTTGTTTTCAGTTCCCTATATTAGAGCTTTAGAAAGTGGTCTGATTTAAATCTAGATAACTATTTATTGAATAAAATCACCAGTGGTTATATTTGAGATAGAATACCAGTCCTAAAAGCAAATTTTCTGGGAACATAGTAAAAAGCAGGTAAGTTTTGTTAATCAGAAGCTTATTGGTGGTTTCCTTATCCATCAAAGTAAAAATTTTTAAGCTAATATTTGTGTTTATTGGGGTATAACTTTAAACAGTATGGGGGCAACATCATGGTGTGATGGTTTAAGCTGCTGCTCGTGTGCTGGAATTCCATGTTGATGTGCCTGCTGCCCTGTTCCAGTTCCCTTCTCATATGCCTGTGAAGACAGCAGGTGATGGCCTAAGCACTTGGGTCCTGCTGCCAGTGTTGGAGACCCAAATGGAGTTCATAGTTCCTGGCCACTGCCTGGCCCAGCCCTGGCTATTGTAGGCATTTGGAGAATGAACCAGCAGATGGTAGACCTCTGTCTTTCTGCCATTCTGCCTTTTAAATAACTAAATATCTTTTTAAAAATAAAGAATGCACATATTCACACATATACAGAATGGAAGTTAATGTCTGTCTCATCTCATACTTTTCTTGCCTGACATTAACTTCAAGAGATAGGAAACATGAACTATTTGGATTGTTCATAACTTGCTTGTTAAATGTATATTTTTATATGTATATATATTTATGCATATGTATCTATATAAATATATTTATGTTTATATATATATTTGAGGCAAAGCGCCTCCATTCTGCTGATTAACTCTCCAGATGACCACAGTGGCCTGGGCCAGAAACAGGAGTGAGGAACTCCATCCATGTCTCTCATTTGGGTGGCAGGAACCCAATTACTGGAGAGATCACTACTGCCTCCTGTGGTCTGCATTAGCAGGAAGCTCAAAACAGGAACTGGCGCTGGGTACAAACACAATCATTCAGAGACATGATGTGAGCTTCTTAACTGGTGTCTTAATGGCTAGACCAAATGCCTACCCCACTTATTAATTATTTTTGAATCATCAGATGAAAAATCAGTGCTGGAACAAAAACCTTCTAAACCAGCTGCTCCACAAGTCCCACCCAAGAAACCCACTCCACCCACCAAAGCCAATAATATATTGAGATCCTCTGGAACAACGTACCCAAAGCGACCTGAAAAACCAGTTCCCCCACCACCTCCTATAGCCAAGTAAGTTTTGCCTAATCTTAAATTGCTTATTGGTTTACCAAACTTTGACGGAAATGGTTCTATCACCTTTCTAAATCTGAAAGTATGTTTTAAAGTATTTGTTTTACATGTTTTCACTAGACCATATTTCTGTTAATTATTAATCTTACATTTGGAATAAGTGAATATGATGAAACTATTTTTTACATTTGTAACTTTATTGTGGTCAGTCATTGTAGAAGTGTGTATTTTTGGAGATAGTTTTCCAGAACAGAAATGAATCAGTATTGTGCTTTGAAATTTTAATGACGTGAAATCACATATTTTGAAAAAGTCACATTTCACATGCAAGTAGCTTTTGCATATGTTTATTTTTCTTATTTCAGGATTAATGGGGAAGTTTCTATCATTTCATCAAAGTTTGAAACTGAGCCCGTATCAAAACCAAAGTTAGATTCTGAACAGTTGCCACTTAGACCAAAATCAGTAGACCTTGACTCATTTACAGTAAGGAGCTCTAAAGAAACAGGTAAGTCAACATGAACAAAGATGGTACATTAAAAGAAGTGGTCAACATAGTTTCAGGAACTATTTAATGTGAGAGGTTTATGTGTGCTGTTTTATGGATAATGGAAATTAGTTGAAATTTACTTAAAATTTTAATAATCAAAGTTTAAAAATGAACTTAAAAATGAAAACTGGGCAAAATCTTTGTAATTTATGCAGGTTTGAAAGTTTCTTATTAATCAGAATCCAAAATGAATAGTTTTCATACTGAGAGAAGATTGAAATAGATGTTAAAATATTGTTTATCTATCTGTTACTCTGTAAGTAGGATCAAAACAGATTTGAGTGCATTTTAGTTTTACAGATTTAAAAATGAGATACAGAGACCATTAGTGCCAGTACTCAGTTGTATTTAATAAGACTTTTTAAAAATTTCCCTCTGAGTCTCAATATACTTTTGTTTTCAGTACAGAAGAATAGGATTTTTACACTTGATCTTAGCCAAAAGGCCAAGAAGCGATAAAAAAAAATAAGACTTTTATGACTGTTTCACTAAGTGATATTTCTTTTGCTAAAAATTTTTTTTTAAGTTTTAAGCTTTTTATTCAGTGAGAAATGCATAGGAGAGTGAGGGCCCTGTATGAAAGAGAGAGGGAAATCCGGATTCATACCGAGTACCAGGAGCCAGCCACGTGGAAGAGCATGTAGGCCAGGATGAATGGAGTGCATGGCCCCAAGGCCACGTGCCCTAGAGGCACAGGGCAGCACAGGCCTGCAATGGCAAAAAGCAGGAAAAAAGGGCTAGGTCCACCGTGTAGCAGGCCTTTTTAATTTACTTCCAGAGGGGAGTGGTTAACAATATTGTATCTTAAGCTTAGGACTGATTAGCCCATTACTCATCTTTGTCTATAATTTTTCCTAGGCTTTTAGACTGTGTCAATTTATAAAATGGAAAAATTGATAGAGAAGTCTTGGTATGGTCTCAGTATTAAAAGCACGGTGTGATTATTACTTTGTGGTAATGGTTGTATTTTGTGTAGTGCTTCACACTTGTTTTTAGTTTTACTTTTTTTCAAAGCACTTGTTCATATAATTTTATCTTTACTGCAATTCTAGGAAGTAGACACTATGTTTTCTTGTTTTACATCTAACCAAATTAAGCTATAGATAGGTGAACTGTATACAATCATGTAAATCGAAAGAAAATTCTAAATTTTCTTTATATATAAAGCCTTCTGTGATATTCTTTAAAGACTGTTAAAATACTTTAGCTTCATTGTTAACATTTCATACTTTATTTAAACATTAAGACCGGTTATATGGGCTTTTTTTATGTCACTATACTTTTTTTTTTCTTTAAACTTTTATTTAATGAATATAAATTTCCAAAGTACGACTTATGGATTACAATGGCTTCCCCCCCATACCGTCCCTCCCACCCACAACCCTCCCCTTTCCCACGACCTCTCCCCTTCCATTCACATCAAGATTCATTTTCGATTATCTTAATATACAGAAGATCAGCTTAGTATACATTAAGTATGGATTTCAACAGTTTGCTCCCACACAGAAACATAAAGTGAAAAATAATAGATGATTTTTTTTAAATGATGATGAAATCAGAGCAGACCTATTGTCATGTTTAATCCCAGTGAGAGTCAAGTTGGGAATTGATAATTTCTTTTCTTTTCTTTTTTTTTTTTACAGAGGATCAGTTTTGTATGCATTAAGTAAGGATTTCAACAGTTTGCACCCCCATAGAAACACAAAGTGAAATATACTGTTTGAGTACTCGTTATAGCATTAAATCTCAATGTACAGCACATTAAGGATAGAGATCCTACATGAGGAGTAAGTGCACAGTGACTCCTGTTGTTGACTTTACCAATTGACACTCCTTTCTATGGCATCAGTAATCTCCCCATGCTCCAGTCATGAGTTTCCAAGGCTATGGAAGCCCTCTGAGTTCTCCGACTCTTATCTTGTTTAGACAAGGTCATAGTCAAAGTGGAGGTTCTCTCCTCCCTTCAGAGAAAGGTACCTCCTTCTTTGATGACCTGTTCTTTCCACTGGGATCTCACTCGCAGAGATCTTTTGCCAGAGTGTCTTGGCTTTCCATGCCTGAAATACTCTCATGGGCTTTTCAGCCAGATCCGAATGCCTTTAGGGCTTATTCTGAGGCCAGAGTGCTATTTAGGACATCTGCCATTCTATGAGTCTGCTGAGTATCTCACTTCCCATGTTGGATCACTCTCCCCTTTATTTACTCCATCGGTTAGCGTTAGCAGGTATTAGACTTGTCTATGTGCTTCCTTTGACTCCCAGTCCCTCCACCATGACCAACTGTGAACTGAAATTGATCACCTGGAACAGTGAGATGGCATTGGTACATGCCACCTCTATGGGATTGAATTGGAATCCCCTGGTATGCTTCCAACTCCACCACTTGGGGCAAGTCAGCCTAAGCATGTCCCAAATTATACATCTCTTCCCTCTCCCATTCCCACTCCCATGTTCAACAGGGATCACATTTCAGTTAATTTTCAACACTTAAGAATAACTGTGCATCAATTACAGAACTAAACCAGTCATATTAAGTAGAACAGATAAAAAAACTACTAAGAGGGATAATGTATTAAGTTGTTCATTAACAGTCAGGGCTATGCTGATCAAGCCACCGTTTCCCATAGTGTCCACCTCACTCCAACAGGTTTCCCTCTTGGTGTTCAGTCAGTTGTCACCGATCAGGGAGAACATATGGTATGTCACTATACTTTAAAGTATGTTACCTTGTTCCTTGTTTTTTCAGGTGATCCTCTTTTCTTCCCCCCATTTAAATTTGGTGGTGCTAAGGCTATATCTTATTTATTTTATATTTATTTATTTATTTTAATTTTTTGACAGGCAGAGTTAGACAGTGAGAGAGAGAGAGAGAGAGACAGAGAGAAAGGTCTTTTTTTCGTTGGTTCACCCCCCAAGTGGCTGCTACGGCCGGTGCATTGTAGCCGGCGCGATCTGAAGCCAGGAGCCAGGTGCTTCCTCCTGGTTTCCCATGCAGGTGCAGGGCCCAAGGACTTGGGACATCCTCCACTGTACTCCTGGGCCACAGCAGAGAGCTGAACTGGAAGAGGGGCAACCGGGACAGAATCCGGCGCCCCAGCCGGGACTAGAACCTGGGGTGCCGGCACCGCAGGTGGAGGATTAGCCTAGTGAGCCGTGGTGCCGGCCCTCCAGCTAAGGCGGTATCTTAAATGTGGCTTATTTTTAGTCTTAATTGAAAGATTTTATGGGTTTTTTTTTGTTTTGTTTTGTTTTTTTTTTTTTTGCTTGTTTTGGTCATCTATTTGGATACTGCCTGGTCTGGTGAAACCATATACATTACTGATTTCAGGGACTTGAGATATTGATTATATTCAGAGAAATTCACCAAAATATATTTAATAGATTTTATCTGATGAAAGTTGTTCTTTACTGTTCAATAAATATGACCATGTTTTTCAGAACTTTTTTTTTTAAATTAAGTTTAGTAGTAAAAACAAATTTTAACAGTCCACTTTTTTTCTGTTTTATTTAAAATATAGTTAGAAATGTGTTTTTAAAAGTCATATTTAAAGGATAGCAGATCATTTGTACAGTTTTAACTCTGGAAATAAAAAATATTAGGATTTTGAATTTCCAGATATTTCTGTGATCTTTATCACAAGTTTTTAACTGTTGATGGAGTCAATTTGATATTTGAAGGAGTAACATTTAGAGTCTGTATGTATCTGTTATTTTGTCTTATTCTTGAACATTTTTTCAAACTATTGGTGGTTGAAAACTTTGTTTTTGAGCCCCATTCTTACCTTATTTCTGTAGTCATTATTTGCTCTTTATTCAGATAATAAAAAGGAGAAGATTTTGAAAACTTCTAATTTCTGCTTTTTTTTTTTCTTTAATTAGTAGGAAATTAATCTAGAGAAGCTGAGACTTAAGTCAGAAAACAAACAACTACCTTCCAAACTGCTGCTCTTTGTATTTTTCTTTATTTTTTATTTTAGGCTATTCTTTGATGTACCATACATATCTTTTTTAAAGTTCAGAAATACAAGTTTGGGAAATTGAGTTCATGTTAAGTACCAAATGAGCAACTATTATATTCCAGTTAATGTTTTCGGCAGAGGTAGTATGCTAAGATAAAAGGCACAGTTGCTGGCAGTTGGAATATTTGCATATATAAAATGAAATATCTTGGTGATAGGATCCAAGTCTAAAGTCAGAATTCACTTAAGTTTTGAGTACATCTTATGCATGTAGCCTAAAGATAATATATTTTTTAAAAGATTTATTTATTTTAAAGAGTTAGGGAGAGGCATACACAGAGACATACCCTCTGTCTGCTTGTTGATTCCCCAAGTGGCTACAATGGCCAGGCCTAGCAAGGGTGAAGCCAGGAGCTTCATCCACATCTCCCACTTGGGTAGCAGGGGTACTTGGGTCACCTTCCCCTGCTTTTCCCACCAGAAAGAAGTTGGATCTGCAGTGGAGCAGCCAGGGCATGAAGCAGCGCCCATGTGGGATGCTGGCATCACAGGCGGTGGCTTCACCCGTTGTGCCACAACACAGGCCCCTAAAGATAATAATTTTATACAGTATTCTTAGTGTACCTGTGTTTTGATTTCATCCTGTCATGTGCAATCACATGTGGAATTTTCTACTTTGTTTAATATTTTTGATTCTAGAGTATTTGAATTAAGGAGGCTCATCTTGCAATGTAAAAGTGTTCTGCCCTTTCTGTGGGATGTTAGCATGTTAAAAAAAATTATCTCAAATACAACCTTAAATTTTGCCTTGTGTTGCAGAGTTGATATTTTTGGTTTAGTTTGAAATGATGTGTGAAACTAACCCTTGAAGATAAGTTTTAGAAATTTTAAATATATGTGAAAACCGTTTATTGAAATGATATGCTAGAAAGTACATTGACTTTTCTGTTGAAATAATGTGTTTTATTTATTAGGTAATTGGTCCTAGGCAAGTTTTTAAATCTGTTTTTTAACTTAAATGGCAACTGAAGCATACCTACAGGGCTATCTAACATAGAAGTTATTCTAAATGTCACTTTTCTTTTTCCCTCTCTCCTTAATTGTTAAATTCTGCTCATCCTATTTCCAACTGACTGTATTCTCAGATGTAATTTTCCTGTTTCTAAAATTACAACTAAACCTTTGCATATAAATACAGTCTTTGGTGACTTTTATACATTTAAGAAAAATATTTTAGAATCTTTAGTTAGGTTTTCCTTTTTATTTTTAATGTCATGAAGTAACTTCTGTTTGCCCCAATACATTTGCATCGGTGATAAGATACAGTATTACAGACTGCAAAGATCATGAAGATCATGTTTAAATTTTTTTATTTTTCAAATACTCAGTGAAAAATTGATTTAAGAAAAAACTGTCACTAGTAGTTAATTACAAAGTTCACATCCAAATATTTCTAAAATAATAAATTATTAAGAAGTAAAATTATTTATTATTATTATTTTAGATTTGTGTATTGGAAAGGCAAAGTTACAGAGACAGAGAGAGAGATCTTCCGTCCACTAGTTTAGGCCAGGCTAGCCAGGAGCTTGGAATTCCATTTAGATCTCCCATATGTGGCAGGGGCACACTTGGGCCATCTTCCACTGCTTTCCCAGGCACAGTAGCAGGAAGCTGGATTGGAAGTGGAGCTGCTGGGATTCAAACTGGCATTTATATGGGATACTGTCCTTGCAAGCAGCAGCTGAACCCACTGCACCACAGTGCCATCCCCTAAGATTATTCTTACTTTTAAAATGGGAGATAGAAAATTTAGTTGTCTCATAGCTCTCACATTGTGAAAACCCAGATGAGGCTGTGCCCCTAAATTGCAATATTTTGTTTTTGATTAATTTGTTGTGATTAATTCTTCCAGAATTAAAAGGAGGTTTTAAGAAAACATACATTACTTAATTCCAAAGCACTTATTGTTGAGTAAGGAAATGTTGTCTCTCTTCAGTTTTGATAGCTGATCTACTTTTATTTGAGTTACTTTCCCAATATTTCCACCTTCATTTCTTTCACACAGAGTTTAAGGTGTTTTTTTTTTTTTTTTAAAGAAGGTAACTGTATAATAGTAGACATAAAGAATGAACCTGTATCTAAAGCAGGAGTTCAAAAAATCTAGTTTGTCATGTTTCTTTGGTAATACTATATTATAGAGTATATCATATAAAACATTAGTGGTTTTTTATTTATATGTGTATGAAATATTTTAAGGGTTAAATTGAATTATAGTCAGATTTTGAAGTAGTATTTTTAAATTTTTTTTATTAAAATTGTCTCCTTCATTATAATTGCTATTTTACACAAAAGACTAAGACCTGATGAGAAGGTGGTTTAATTTTAGTTATAATATATTATAACATGTTAATGTACTGAACTCTGGCATCTTAAAGCACTAGCTATCCTTTTGGAAGATGTCTTCATGTTCAGTGAACAATAAAACGAAGCTTCTTTCTAGTTTAATGTATATTGAAGTTGCTGCTAATCTCAATTGTTCCTTTTGAAAGCCAATGAAATAAATCTAAGATGTAATACACATCACCTGCAGTCACTGTATGCTAAACATTGAAATGGTTCTATTCATTCTATGACTGTTTCTTTTTCCTGCTTTGTGAAATGATTTTTTTTTTTTTGGTTTAGTCTTTTTTCTAGACATTCCTATCCTTGACTTTTCTTTCCAGATTTTGTTTCCTAGCCTGTTTGCCATGTTTCCCTTCTTACGTGTCAGGAAATTATCCTACCCTTCTCCATTTTGGTAAGATAATAATTTATAAAAGAAATCAAATAATATATTCAACATAAATAGGTAGTGCACATTGATTTTTCTTTGTAATTTTACTTAAAGTGTACATGTGTGTCTGTCTATTTATTCTAACCCTTTTGGTTTTCCATTTTAAAGTAAAATGAAATTCATTTTGAAAAAATTTCCTGATTAGTTAAAAATAATATTCTTTTAATGTGGTTTTCTTAAAAACCAGCAGCTATAAAAATCATTTTTTCCCAAAATTATATATTTTACTTTGATTTAACAATTTCATGTCTTCCTAACAACTTTCAGAACTATAAGTTTAGTCTGGCAGGGTAACACATATGATTCCTAGAGTCAGTGGTTATCATGCCTTTTATACCATGTGTACAGTATAAATCCATTGTTATCATTCTTAGGTAAATTTAAAAGCATTTAGATTTTATCATGAGTCTAAAATGTGCACTTTTCCATTTTACTAACCAATGGCTTAAATGGAGAACCTGAGAGAGTTTTAGAATGGCAAGATTATTTGTCTTGATATTGTAGCCCAAAACTGGACATACAGAAGGCATTTTACATCAGCATGGTGTATGATTTTGTAAATCTGCATTTTATTTACCATTTCAGTTTCATTTCTTCCTGTGTTTTTCTGTTTGTTTCTTTTCTTCATGTTGCTTAAATATGCATTTGAAAATAATCTCTGTGGGCCAAAATGATTGGATTTTACTTCTTAAGGTTTTTTTGTTAGGTTATCAATGTTATCAGTGCACATTTATCAGTGTACAAAGGCATTTTTAACCCTTCAAATGACAACACCTTTTTAACATGCTTTTTCGATACTGATTGTTTTGTTTATATTTACAGATAAAATGGCATTATTAAGATATATACTTAATTTCAGGCTCTTTCAGATTATCTAACACTTTTTCCATTTAAATAACCTGTTTCTTACGTTTCCTTCTATCTTATAATCACTGTAACAGACAATTATCAAAAAATTCAAAAATTAAATTTAGTATATTAGAGTACCTGTTGTAATGTACAAGATTAGTAACTTGATCCAAAATAGAACACACAAAATAATCAGTGGGAAAAAATTAGAAGTAGTCAACCAATAATTCCAGTTGTTATATAATACATATTGCCAAATAGTGATACATCTTTGTATGCTTTATTTTCGTGTTCTTCATCCCTTAAAAAATAAAATCTCTAAATAAATTATTTTATGAAAATTGATGAATAAACTTTGATAATGATGAGTATCCTTAGATCTTTTTTAAGAAGTAACAGATCACTGAATTGGAACATTTAAATGTCTGACAAATTATTGTAAACATCTAAGCAGATTTTTATGTGAAGCATAATCCAAAGCTAGACAATAAGAACATGGAAAACTACTGCCATACACAACATTATGGCTGTTATTAATATCCCTAGTTTGGAATATGGGCTAAAGGAAAGCTATATTGACAACCCTTAAGGGTTCTCGTTATCACATATAGGTATCAGAGTTTAAAAAAAAAAAAAAAAAAAAAAAAAAAACTCAGTTTGCTGGTTCACTTTTCAAATGGCCACAAATAGTAGAGCTGAGCCAGACCAAAGCCAGGAGCCAAGAATTTCATCTGGGTCTTCCATGTAAGTGGCAGGAACCCAAGTACTGAACATCATCCATTGTCTTTCAAGAGCATTAACAGGGGGCTGGATTAGAAGCAGATCAACCAAGACTCAAACCAGCACTCTGGTAAATAAAAAGCATATTACATCATGCCTTATCTTTATATTCAGAATATCCAAATGGAAAGCACCAGGGTCCCAGATAAAGTTGAACCCTTACATTTTGAATTTTAGTCTACTAGAATTTAAAACAAGTTTCATATGTAAGTTTCAGTTGTAATTAGTGATAAACTTAGGAAGTAGATTGCTTTTTATATAAGCAAGAATTTAAGATGACAATTTTTTATGTTATTACAATTTATAGTACAGATTTATCTTTCAATAAGAACTTTTTTATTGAACTCTGTCTGTTAGAAATATAACCCTTACATTGTTCATAAAAATCTTACACTAAAATATACCAGGTAAAGAGGATGTTTCTTTTATTTTAAGGGTGAGTGTTGTTTTCCAAATGCATATGAAAAGCACAGGTCAACTTGTGAGCCCTTCAGTAGTGGTACTATTTTTAATTTATAGTTTGTTCAAAGTTAAAACCATTACTTTTACATTTTAAAAGATACAGTCGATAATGTTTATTTTATTCTCTAGATGTTGTAAATTTTGATGACATAGCTTCCTCAGAAAACTTGCTACATCTCACAGCAAATAGACCTAAGATGCCTGGAAGAAGGCTGCCTGGCCGCTTCAATGGTGGACATTCTGTGAGTTATTGGGGGTAAAACACAGGATTTAGTTAGTACAGACTCTATTTGAAGATAAAAATGAGAGAATTTATAGTTCCACCTAAGTTTAAAAATCAGGAATGTAGCTGTTATAGTCAAGTGGCAAATTTAGGAAAGACAGAGAGAGGAGGTAATGTATACTCATTTTCTCAGAGCCTAGAATAGAAGCTTATAGAGTCAGCAATCAGGAACTGTCATGAGACCATTAACCACAAAGCACAGAAGTACAGGGGAACAGTGAAACTGTTAAATCTACCCATGCAACTACACCGATTAGAATTGAGCATTAGATACTCACTATAGGAAAGAATGGGGAAAATTTTTCTCAAAAAATATTCATTATTGTTATAGTATTTGTCCTGGTATCTAAATGTATAACTATTTTTATGCTTTCTTATCATTGTGTGGAATACTGGTGGTACTTTAATATTAATATAGTAGCTCTTAAGCACTATGATACTTTTAAATTAACCTAAGTGGCAAAAATTTTGATTGCTAAGAGGCAAGCTATTTTGTCTTCAAGAAAAGCAAATTTGTTATTCAGCTCAAATTATGTAACATCCTGTTAAACAGTAATGGAATATCAGGAACTGTGGCAGCTAAAAGCAAAGTGGTAAAAATTACTTGTTTTATTAACCAAATCCATACTAATGTTTTCATCTTTCCTGCATTCTTTTCATATTTAAAAAAATCATTTAGCCAACTCAGAGCCCAGAGAAAAATTTGAAGTTACCAAAGGAAGAAGATAGTGCCAATGTAAAGCCATCTGAATTGAAAAAGGATACATCCTACTCTCCAAAGGTGAGGTGCATTGTAGTCTCAAATTTGTATAATTTCTAAGATGTGTTGGGAATATCAAAAATAAATATTAAGGTGTCCATTGAGAAGAATTATTTGTTACCAAGAAATAAAATAGTTTCTGATGAGAAATAGAGTTCTTACATTTAAGTCACACTGTTCTGCAGATTTTTTAAAGAACAACTTACATTTTTTTGAGTCAGTCATATAAATGTTATTAAATACATAGATCTATGCATCTATTTTATTTTCCCATTAAAAACAACGCTTATTTACTCCCTACATTACTTGGTGCTTGGTATCCTAATTAAGCACTCAATATATACTAGAATGATTGGCAGAATGCATGAATCCTTCCATCAGTTACATGATGTTAAGTGTCTTCTCTAAACTAAGGTCATTTTTATTTAAGATAGTTGTACCACAACTGACAGATGCATTAAAGAAAGTCATGTTTTCTTCTAAATTATTTCTCAATTTCATTCCATGACATTTTTTTGCTTTGCCAACATATCAAGTGCACTTAATCTGATTCTCTAAGCTGTCAGCAGTCTATGGAAATTTTATTGAAATGACTTTCTATTATTTTAGTGAAAAGTAGTTCCAGGCTGTGAACTTAATTTTTTTCATAAATATTAAAGTATTTTAATTGTTTGAGAGAGAAGCAGGTAGAGAGTGAGAGAGCAAAAGAATCAGCTCTTACCTATTGATTTACTCCTCAAATAGCGATAGGTGGAGCTAGTCATCCCAAGCCAGGAGCCAGGTCTCCTTTGTGGGTGGTAGAGACTCAACCTTTGAGCCATCACATGCATCCTCCCAATGAAAGCATTAACAGGAAGCTGAAATTGGGAGCGGAGCCAGATATTTAAAAATTTATTTAGCTAGGCCAGACACCTGCCCCTCTATTCATTTTAAATGACCCTTCCATATGAATTTGCTAATTTCTTTATAATTATTTTTAAGTGAAGCTCTTTCTCTGAAGGGAGGAGAGAACCTCCGCTTTGACTATGACCGTGTCTAAACAAGATAAGAGTCGGAGAACTCAAGGGGCTTCCATAGCCTTGGAAACTCATAACTGGTGCATAGGGAGATTACTGATGCCATAAACAGGAGTGTCAATTGGTAAAGTCAGCAACAGGAGTCACTGTGCACTTACTCCTCATGTAGGATCTCTGTCCTTAACGTGCTGTACACTGAGGCTTAATGCTATAACGAGTACTCAAACAGTATATTTCACTTTATGTTTCTATGGGGGTGCAAACGACTGAAATCTTTACTTAATGTACACTAAACTGATCTTCTTTGGATATTCTAAACAATAAGTATTTAATATGAGAGAACAAAACAACTCCTTAATAATGCTGATACATTTTTGCTGCTGAATGGTCCCCTAGGCAAACTATCCATAAGCTAAATCTGATGGACTTTTTCTCCTCGCCCCCTCCTTTTTGATGAAACCATTGGCTTTTCTTACAAAAATCCTAGTGATTGTAAATTTAATTTGCAGACATTTTGACTACAACATAGACGTGAAATTTTCCATTTGTGTCATTATGTCAGTGCTCAACAAATTTCAGATTTTGAGCATGTTGAATTTTAGATTAGAGATACTCAACATATATTACTTTAATTGTTTTCCTTCTTACTACAAAAAATCTTTTTGTACTGGGATCAACATTGACATATAGCAGGTTAAACCACTACTTGTGACGCCAGCATCCCATATGGAGTGCCTGTTTGAGTCCCAGCTATTCCACCTCTGATACACCTTCCTCCTAATGTTCCTGGGAAGGCAATGGAATATGGACCAAGTACTTGGACCACTGCCACCCATGTGGGAGAGCTGGCTATTGTAGCCATATAAACTAGTGGGTCATAGATTTCTCCTTCTATGTCACTCTGTGTTTCAAATAAATAAATAAATAAATGCTTTTTTAAAAAAACTTTGGACCTTAAATGTAAGTAATTATTAAATATAAATGAAACAAGGAAAAAAACTTTTTTATTTTCAGCCATCTGTGTATACAACTTCAAGTGCATCTAAAGCAAATTCAGCTGCATTCTTAACTCCATTAGAAACCAAAGCTAAACTAGAGGCAGATGATGGGAAAAAAAATTCCCTGGATGAACTCAGAGCCCAGATTATTGAATTGCTGTGTATTGTAGAAGCGCTAAAGAAGGATCATGGGTAAGTAGCCATTATTTTCTTCTATGTGTAGTACTTAAAATGTGTATATTCTTTCAAACTATACCAACTAAAATTGTGATCCTACCAAATCTTTAATGGAGTATGTTTTCAAAGAAATTTTTATCAAGTGCTTTTCTCCTTTTGGCAGAAACAAAAACAAAACAAAAAAAAAACTTGAATTAAAAAGCTTGTTCCAGTAGCTCAATTTTAGAAAAGGTACATATATACCTGTATTTTCAGGCTGGAGATCTTATAGTTAGCCATGGTTTAATTCATCTTGAAATATTAGGAAAACCATATTGTATTTTGAATCTGATGTGTATCTGCACATACGGTCAGCTTGTTTTTCAGAGCACTTTGATCCCTATTTCTGCTAGGGTTGAGTTGGATATTTATAAAATGAATGGGTTAGGATATGTGGTATTCCTGAAGCCCTTCTCTTAACTGAAAGTTTTTGATGTGGGTATGTGGTATATTGTACTCTGATTCACAGGTACTTTTTAGAGTTAAATTTGAAAGGTCACCCACTCTAGCTCCTTATCCTTTTTGTTTTATTTATTTATTTATTTGACAGGCAGAGTGTACAGTGAGAGAGAGACAGAGAGAAAGGTCTTCCTTTTCTGTTGGTTCACCCTCCAGTGGTCGCTGTGGCCAGCGCACTGCGGCCGGTGCATCGCGCTGATTCGAAGCCAGGAGCCAGGTGCTTCTCCTGGTCTCCCATGCGGGTACAGGGCCCATGGACTTGGGCCATCCTCCACTGCACTCCCGGGCCACAGCAGAGAGCTGGCCTGGAAGAGGGGCAACTGGGACAGAATCCAGCACCTTGACCAGGAATAGAACCCGGTGTGCCAGCACTGCAGGCGGAGGATTAGCGTATTGAGCCACAGCGCTGGCTATCCTTTTTATTTTTAAACAATATTTATTTATTTGTTTGAAAGGCAGACCGCAGACAGGCAGAGGCAAAGAGAGAGAGAGGTCTTCCATCCACTGGTTCATTCCCCAAATGTTTTCAGTGGCCCATCCAGCCCACAGGCATCTTCTGCTGCCTTCCCAGACCACAGCAGAGAGCTGGATCAGAAGTGGAGCAGCTGGGACCCGAACCAGTACCCACATGGCATGCCAGCACCACAGGCAGCGGCTCCACCTGCTATGCCACAGTGCCGGCCTCTAACCTCTTCATTAAATGAAGAAATAAAAGTCTACAGTGTAAAGCTATTTATGTGAGATAACACAGTTCTTAAATAACAGAATAAAAAATCAAACAAACCCATATCCTTTATGATTTAGAAATCTTTTCAGTAACTATTACTGTGTATTTGAGTTTTAAAACTTGACATTTTAAGCACGTTCCTGCAAAATCTGATTCGATAAAACAGATCAGAAGAGCAGCTTAGTTAATTGAATTGAGAGTAAAGGTGCTATTCACACTTCAGTTTCCTCTCTCAAAGGATTTCTTGAAATATTGTATGAAATTCATAACCAGAGGCCATTTTATCTGAGTCTCCTTTTACCCTTTCTCCCTCGATTTAAGGTTGATCTAGGATTCTTTATAAAAACGTTATCAAGATTAAGAATATGTGGTATTGGTAGTTTGTAGAACATTTTTATAAACAAGAATGGAAACAAATAATATATTGAATGACTTAAAATTATATATAGAGTTTATAATTTGATACATAATAGATCTTTCCTAAATCCTTCAGTGAATGTTTCACTGATCTTTTCAGAGGCTAGCGTCATATCATACCAGGTAAAGCTGCTCCACTTTCAATCCTGCTAATGGCTTGGGAAAACCGGCAGAAGATGGCCCAAGCATTTGGACCCCTATCACTTACATGGGAGACCTGGATGAAACTCACTAGCCCAGCCCTAGCCATTATGGCTACTTGGAGAGTGAGCCAGCTGAAGGAGGATCACTCTCTACCTGTCTGTCCCTCCCTCTCTGTAACTCTGGCTTTCAAATAAATAAATAAATATTTTTTTAAAAAGCAAGCAAACAATCCTTTCATAGATTCTGCAGTATATGCATTATAAACCGTACATTTATTTATCAGTACATATTGAACACCACCCCATACCAGTTAGAGAATGCTCCTGATTTGTTGATTTTGTTCTATATTTTTAATAGTGTGGTACGCTTTTTGAGCTTTTCATATTTGTATATGTATTAAGAAATAAGTACTTTTTTTCCTTTATTTGAGAGGCAGAGAAAGAGACAGAGCTTCCCTCTGCTGGTTCACTCCCCCAATGCCTGGACTGGGCTGGGGTAAAACTGGGAGCTAGGAACTCCATTAAAGACTCCCACATGGGTGACAGGACCTTACTACTTGAGTCAATACCTGCTGACTTCCAAAGTGCAAATAAGCAGGAACAAAGCTAAAATTCTAACCAAGTGTTCCACAATGTGGAATGCAGGCATCTCAACTAGGTGCTTAACTGCTAGGCCAAAAGCACACCCCTGGCAAGTGTAATTGCATATAGAAATTAACTATATGTGTTCTTAAGTTGGTTTTGCAATAAAGTATTCTGAATTAATATATGTTTTGAAACTTGCTAGAGGTCTTCAAAAAGGTAGTGTAAAATGTGTATTATAAAAACTGTAATGGGGCCGGCGCCTTTGCTCAATAGGCTAATCCTCCGCCTGCGGTGCCGGCACACCGGGTTCTAGTCCTGATCAGGGCGCTGGATTCTGTCCGGTTGCCCCTATTCCATGCCAGCTCTCTGCTGTGGCCTGGGAGTGCAGTGGAGGATGGCCCAAGTCCTTGGGTCCTGCACCCGCATGGGAGACCAGGAGAAGCACCTGGCTCCTGGCTTTGGATCAGCGCGATGCACCAGCCGCAGTGCGCTGGCCACAGCGGCCATTGGAGGGTGAACCAACAGCAAAGGAAGACCTTTCTCTCTGTCTCTCTCTCACTGTCCACTCTGCCTGTCAAAAAAATAAAATAAAATAAAAAAAGAAAACTACACATGGATTTTAATTTTTTTTCACTAAGATAGACTTATCCTTTAATTTCATTTTCTATGAACATTTTGAAATCCTCTTATATATCAGATTTTTAGATGCCTTTCCAAAGGGTATTTTCAATATTTTGAATTCCTCTGGAAATTGAAATTGGATGGCATTTATTTTAAATGTTAAAAGGAAGCACTTTAGCAGGAGAATGGATAAATACATACCTGAAT
Source organism: Oryctolagus cuniculus (assembly GCF_964237555.1). NCBI lineage: Eukaryota > Metazoa > Chordata > Mammalia > Lagomorpha > Leporidae > Oryctolagus > Oryctolagus cuniculus. The sequence goes on along the minus strand of NC_091436.1, from coordinate 122,548,283 downwards.
ATTAATAGAGAAATATATGAATTTATCTAAAAGAGAGAGGGAGCAAGTCAGAAGCATACATAATGATTTTATTTATGTGATGGTGAAAAGAATACAAAGCCATAAAATTCATTGTTTTTATATATTTGTGTATATGCTAAAATTAGAGAAGCAAATGAATATAGTGAATACTATAAAACTTTTTGTATGGAAGAAAGGGGGAAGGGCACAGCTAAAGAGAGAATACTGATATCAGAGGTACTAAAATATGTTGTTTTCTTTATGCTAATTTGGAGTTTTTCCATTTTTGCTTTACCTATTATATATATCTTGAAAATACATGAATAGTCTTCATGTATTCAATATTAAAAATGCCCAGAACAACTCATTAAAAGATTGAGGGAGATTAACATGGGAAGATTGACAGAAATAATATTAGTAATTTGTCTTCAGAGTTGCTGAATAAGATATATAAACGGGTCCTATTCTTGTAAAAAAGAGTACAGAATGTTATATAAAAATTATACATTTATAGTTGTGTTTTTAAAAGAACAATAAAAGTATGAGCACTATTTAATTTTCAGATTAAAAAGCAAATAATTAAAGTAATGTTAACACTATTATGTAGAGAAATAAGATAGTCTAGGAATAGATGTTAATTTCTCACTTTTTTTTTTTTTTTTAAACAAGATTTATTTAACTAAGAAACCTCTAGCCAGAGTGGCCTGGAGGGGGACTCCAAGAGAGGAAGAACTCAAAGGGCTGGTGATAGTGGAGTTTTTAAACACAATTTTGGGGGGTGGAATGTCAGTTAGTACAAGGCAGGGACAAAGGCATCAAAAGATTTTATTTATATTATACAAAAGAGCCATCAGAAAGGTGGGATACCTAATTTGTTTTACAGTAAACTGGAAACTCAGAAGGATGGAATCAGAATTCTCTTGCTATTCTCATGATTAAATTGGAAATTCCTAAGGAATGAGACAGGCACTTTTGGCCTTGTTAAAGGTAATTTTTGGGAAAGTAAGCATTTTGCACTCCAGTTTCTACCTGGACCACCCTGATTGCTGATTAACCCATCTGACTCTTCATTTTCCTTCCCCCAGAAGAATGGACCCTAACTTCTGTTAGGGAATGTGCGACAGTGACCACTCTGGCTTCTTCAAGCTGAGTAGGGGTGGAGTAGAGAACAGCAGCCAAGACAGGGTTCCACCAGGAGGTGGCCTCTCAAGAGGGATGCAGTGCCAACTTGAAGAAACTACTTCCAGAATAGATGTTAATTTTAATACAGATTTAATGTATATGAAATTCAGAATTTTGAATAACCAAAAAAGGAAGCTTTATTTAATGTAGGGATAACTTTATGGAAATAAGAAGTTTGTATGGAAATACCTTTTATGTCACATACCAAAATATGCTCTAGAGTTACAAATTATTTTCAGATTGTAATCAGTAAGAAACAGTAGAAAATTTATCTCTAATACAAAGAAATTATTTTCTGGTCATTTAAGCCAAAGCAATTAATTATACACATTAAATATATAAATCTGAAGCTTTTATTTCTACAGTGGTCTTGAAGAGAATTATTTTTACATATGTTAAGAGGCTGAATATTGTCCTATACTATTTGATTTGGAAATTTGATATTTTGACAAATTTATGGTGTTTTGCAAAGTCCCTGTTTCTCTCATTTCCTCGGTCTGTAAACATCTTCCAACCAAACAAAAACCCCAGAAGTCAGAGTTAACAGAGAGAGAGGAAGAGGCAGAGAAAGAGATCTGCTGTCTGCTCGTTCACTCCCCAAATGGCTGCAGCAGCTATGGCTGAGCCAGGCTGAAGCCAGGAACCAGGAGCTTCATCCAGGTCTCGCATGTGGGTGGCAGGGCCCCAAGCACTTGGACCATTTTCTGCTGTTTTTCCTAGGCAGGGAGGTGGATTGAAGTGGAGCAGCCAGGACATGAACCGATACCCATGTAGGATGCCAATGTTGGAAGTGGCAGCTTTATCCACCATACCACAACACCATCCCCAACAATGGAAATATTTTTAAATTTATGGAAAGAAACAGTATTGAGTATTTTCTTAGAGAATGGTTATATAGAAAGATACATTAGGAGAGAACATAGAAAAATGACAAAATAAGTTAAGGAAGAGAGTTTATTGGCTAGAGGTTTTTGTTTGTTCTAGTATAATATTTAATTTTTAAAAATAGGGCCAGGATTGTGGCATAGTGGGTTAAGCAGCTGCCTGTAATGATGTTATCTCATATGGACGCTGGTTCGTGTTCCACTGCTCCATTTCCAATCAGGCTCCCTGATAATGTGCCTGAAAAGCAGGGAAGGATATAGCCCAAGAGTTTGGGTTTCAATACCTGTGTGGGAGACCTGGAAAAATCTCCTGCCATTGCTTCCATTTGGGCAGTGAACCAACACATGGAAGATTTCTGCCTCTCCTTCCCTCCCAAACTCTGCCTTTCAGATAAATAAACCATTAAAAAAAATAATAAAAATAGAGAAAGAAATATAAAGTTTGTTATCTTATCAAATATATTATAATTTGCCTTGTGCTGTGACATATGTTGATATTCATTTTACCAAATTGCTTGAGGACTTTAGTATCCTGCCTGGAAAATAAATGATAGCTGCCGGCGCCACGGGTCACCAGGCTAATCCTCCGCCTTGCGGCGCCAGCACACCGGGTTCTAGTCCCGGTCGGGGTGCCAGATTCTGTCCTGGCTGCCCCTCTTCCAGGCCAGCTCTCTGCTGTGGCCTGGGAGTGCAGTGGAGGATGGCCCAAGTGCTTGGGCCCTGCACCCCATGGGAGACCAGGAGAAGTACCTGGCTCCTGCCATCGGATCAGCGTGGTGTGCTGGCCGCAGCGCGCCAGCCACGGCGGCCATTGGAAGGTGACCCAACGGCAAAAGGAAGACCTTTCTCTCTGTCTCTCTCTCTCACTGTCCACTCTGCCTGCAAAAAAAAAAAAAAAAAAAACTGAATATGGAAAATTGTTTTTAAAGAGCAGATAATATTTCTTCCTTTATTTTATTATGAACTGCTCTGAAGTCACTTAATTTCTTTATCTCAGGTTTGCTATGGTTTGCTGAATTTTTACCTTTTATATTGAACCATTCAAACTAGAAAATCTGAAGTGTTTCTCAGCCAATAATGCTATTGCCCTTACAGAATTTTCCTTATGTACTGGGAGATTAGGCAGCAAGGATCCTATAAACATAATTTGACTAGATTCTTTAATTGAAAGACAACAATAAAAAATATTTTCTTTTTAGGAAAGAACTGGAAAAACTGAGAAAAGATTTGGAAGAAGAGAAGGCTCTTAGGAGTAATCTAGAGGTAATTTATTTCTCCTCAGCCCCGAGATTTTAGTCAGCAAAAATGTGCTTTTTCCCAGCCCAGCTGAGTGAATGGTTCTCCTGCAAAGTGTGCTGTCCTTCAGTTGGCACTCCTTTCTGCATGGTAGCCATTTAATTGAAACCTTGTTGACTCCCTGTCACATTCCATGCATTCATGCAGCAAATATGTTTTTAATACTGTTTTAGTCTGTGTAATCTGTAGCGTATATATTTGAGTAAAACAAATACGGTTCTTGCCTTTTTAAGAGTTTCTGCTTCTTTCTTAAGTTATATTTATATAGTTACTTTTCCTCTGCAATTAAAATTTTTTTTTTCTTTTTGATCTCCCAGGGAACAAAGCTGCTGGTGGTAATGGAATGGCTATTAGATTCTCCACCTTCCATTTCTCACTGAGTTATATCTTCATCCTCTGCCAAGGACTGGCAGTTTCACTTAGTTTATTTGTCTTCCTGGTCTTTCTTTTTCTCCTCCCTCATTTTTGCCATCACTTGTATTCTTTGTGCATGTATCAGAAAAGGTTTTGCCTTTTTTCAGAGGCTCTTTCCATTCTCTTTTTAAATATTTCATACTGTTCCGTACTTCTCCCCTGCCTTATTATTTAATGTCTTTTAGCACCATAGAGCAAGAGAGAAAATGGCACACTTGTTGTGACTACTTTTTTTTTAGTTCAAAACATGTATCAATTAGGCTTGGTACTTTCTGTATATTATCTCATTAGATACATATAACAAAGCTTTAAGGATTATTATTCCTTTTGTAAGAGTGAGAAAACTTGAGTTTAGAATAACTAACAGTGGTGGAACTGAAATTTTTTAACTTTTTGAAACAACAGATGACTGATTTTAGAATCTTTGATCTTAAGGATTAAGTTACACTAGGAATCTGGCCAAGTCACTTTGCCTTTAGCTCTACTTGTTGAGATAATATATGTGAAGATAACTATAAATTATGAGAATTCAGAAGATTATGAACATATTAAAATTATACTTTTTGAACGGCAGAGTCCTCGTAATGAAGTGTTTTTCTCATTGTTGAAGGAGAGAATTGATGCTTTCTTGAGAAAGCAAGGCCTAGATATATCTACATGTGGTGAAAGTTGATCAGAATACTACAAAATTGAAAAGAAAGTCAGTATACACTATGGGCTTTAGAGACCTGGACCTGATCAATACAGCCCCTATTGCTACTTGCTAACCTGGAAACATTGACATGCTATTTAATATCTTTGAGCCTCAAGTTAGTCATTTACAATATGTCAAAATAAATGGTTTTCTGTAATTATTAAAATATGATGAATTTATTTCTTTCTTAATTGCTTAGGTTAGGAATTTCTGGCCAGTGAAGAATGTTTTCTGCCTAAAGGTGGAAACATTACTAATACATTGAATCCTACAAGTGTTTATGGATTTTAAATATTATTCAATTTAGGAAATACTGTTTATAGAAGATGGAATTGAAACTAAGTGATGTTAAGTGATTTACTAATAACACATAGGCAATTGGTGAAAAACACAGCACTAAACTTGTTCTTTCTTATTACTGTTCTGTACTTTTCCCTTTGTTTAATTTTAGATACATAAACATTTGTTAATTTGGTTTCAAAGTTCTTTTTGGTCTTTGTAGGACTGATTTGCTTAACAGTTATAATTTTAAATGTTTGTATTACTTAATATCCTGGCTACTTTGTTCAATGCACATCACTTTTAACATTTTGCTTTTCTCGTCACCTATTTTTTAAGAATGTACATTGTACATTCTGTTGAATCTTCATTCAGCAATATTTTTTACACTAGGAAAAGTTGTATTTTAGATCTGGGCATCAAAACCTGAAGACTTGAAATTGTGATTGCATTAGAATGACATGGATTATAATCAAGTTTACTGAAGTAAGAACTTTTCATCTGTTGCTCAATTTATGTGTTGTATTTTAGATGGAAATAGAGAAGCTGAAGAAAGCTGTCCTGTCTTCTTGAGGTGGTGCGGACCCAAAGGTTTTTAATGCTACAAAGATTCAGAAGCAACACTATGGACTTCAACTGACTTCTTACTTAACAAATGCTGGTGTTGTGATAAATATTAGCATATGAACTATAATATCTATGGAAATGTAAGGGGGGGTGAAATTTTTTTTATATATTTTGTTTTGCCAATATGAAAAAAAGAGGCCTTATTTCTTACTGTGCTGGGATTGCAGACTTTTTTTTATCTGTTTGCTTGAAAATACTACTGAATCTGTATAAAAAGGAAAGAAAGTTCACAATAGTTTTTTATTGAAACTTGTAGTATTATTTTTAAAGAGATCTATACTATAAATATGGTATTATCTTTACAAGTAATCTGTAAGATAAACTATTTGAGAGGTTCAAATTAGCTTTATAGTAACTATAGTCACTACTTTTCCCATAGTGCATAAGAGATATAGACTTTGTGGGTGTATATATACGTATTTACTTCTGGCTTCTTACCCAGGATTACACTGTTGTGCCTGTTTGTCTGCAGTGCTGTTAATATTTTGGGTGGTGAAATAGTTTCCTAGCTGTAAACCATATTACCCACCCATGCATATAGTGATGACTAGTGAATTAATCAAAATATTCAACTTTTAAAATATTTTATATTGCTTGCACTATGGCATTCATAAGAGGAATTTAGTTAAAATGTTTTGGGTTGTTAAACATATTGGAAATGTGAGCTTTATTTTAAATTTATTAAGTCTAAGGAATCTAAAAACATCAGTTTAACCATTTACTTGTGCCTAGAAACCACAGCACATATGAAATAATGTAAACACCAGCCTTACTGCTATACTTTTCTGCAAATATTACTCATTGGTGTTTTAGTTCTTAATGGTCCTCCCTCTGATTTTGAATAATGTGCATATTTGGAAAACAAAACCCACATCTTTTCACAAACATGTGGTTTCATACTTTATAAGTAATCATCATGTAAATACTCAGGTTTTACAACGTACAATTTACATAATACATCAAACTCATGGAGATATTATGAACTGTAATTTATGTACCAACTTTGGAATGAGTGTTAGTACAGGTTAAGCATCCCTAATCCAAAAGTCCAAAATAGAAAATGATCCAAAATCTGAAATTTTTTAAACATTAACATGATACCTCATGTGGAAAATTTCACATATGACCTTCAGTGATGGATTGCTTTCACAATACATACCAAATGTATTGTATAAAATTATCTTTTGTCTATGCATATAAGGTATATATGAAACATAGAGGATTTTATGTTTAGATTTGGATCCATTTTCCATGATAGTTCATTATGTATAAGCAGATACTCTAAAAATTTGCAACACTTTTAATCACAAGATTTGAGATAAGGGATACTCAACCTGCAAGTCATAAAACATCATTATACCTTATTTAAACCAAGTATAGTTGACCATAATGAAAATACATTTTGATAGAATGGATGAATTTGTTTCTTCAAAGTCACTTATGAACAGCTGAATGCTTTAAAATGTTATTCTATAGGTAGTATGTCTAAAAATACATGTGAGTTTATTTAAAATCTAAAAAGTGAAAATTTGGGGTTTTAAACTGTTTTATTTGCAAATGAATACCAGTTACCATACTTCCATTTTTTGTTATTCTAAACCAACAAACCAGTATTCTTCCTTTATGTTTTAATCTCATAATACAGAAATTGTGTAAATGAAATTTTGTCCTGTTGTTTGAAAAATGAGAACTGAAGTACAAAATAATAGAAATTCCAATACATGATTACTTAATGTTTAATTTGCAACTTCTGTTTGAACTTTTGAGGAAAGCTAATTGTGCATTGAGTATGTATATTTGAATTCTTTAAAGTCTTCAGACTCTTCTACCAAACAGAATTATTGTCCCCTATTTTGTTAAGTGACTTGCCAAATGAATGATTTCATTCTTGTTAAGTAAATTAGACCTAGAAACCATCCTCCAGCTTTCCCACTGAAAAAACAATAGTTACCCCTCACCACCTGAATAATGAGGTGGGGGATGTTCTAGCAGATTGCAGACTATTTTTAGTTTTTTGGGTCATTTTTCAGTAGTACATAAAATCAGTATGGTCATGTGAGTACTGAAATACATTTAAAGCTTTTGCTGGTATGTTTCTCAGTCAAAATAGACAAGTAATTGAAGTATTATGTCTATTTTTCTGCCCTTGACAAAATAGTAAAGAAAAACCAAACAAATAAAAATTAAAGGGGAAAATTACTCCTTTGATCTAGCAGTTTATCAGTATTGCTCGTTACGGTGAAATTTACTAATTTTTTGTCTTACTAATGTTCATATCACAAAGTGATATGCAATAAAAATAGTCTTCACTTGGAGGATAAATCATTTGGTTTTTTCCCCACACATAAATATAAATAACAGGTTCAAGGTAAATAGCATGGAATCTGTTGTTGCCAAATTTTTAGTGAATATATTGTTCAGGTTTGCTATTCTTTGAAACATGTAATACTAGTTTCAATTTTATTTCAATATTATTTGTGTGTGTGACCATTAAACTTCTGTCTTATTTTAAAATGGTTACCTCTTTCCAACTTCACAGAATTTTACAGAATTAAATAAATTGTAAGGATTTTACAAAACTTTATAAAAAAAATCTGAAGATGCAGAGAGAATGAGCCTTGTGTGACAAAGGATTCTTTTTTATGCTCCATACTATTGATCAGAAAAAAAAAATTAAGTACTCTCCAGATTTTTTGATAAACATCTTATGCTTGCATTTAAACTTGAAGTGTATGAACAGAATGAGACAATCAGTTAAAATCAGAAATACAGAGTGTTACAATTTAATGGCCTTGTTTTGCTGTAGCAATAAAATGACCAAGTGCAATGACTTGATTAAATAAAATCATCTTTTAAAAGTTGCTGCTATGAATATTTTTAGCTATAAAATTTTAGCCTTGTTTTCGCCTGACTCGCCTTCAGTAATTATTATGTAATGCAATTGATGTTGTGGTAATCTAACATTCCAAAAAAAAAAAACCATACATAAATATATATATATTATATATATATATATATGAGGAATCTCAAAATAGTATTTCACTGACTTGTTTACAGGTGCTGTAAAAAAGCATGCTTCTCCCTTCAAAAAGAAAAATTAATAATAAAAAATAATTGAATTGCCTGTTGTCAGTCTTTTTATTTACCTTAACATATACTTATATAATCTGATGAAAATTATATTATTTTGAGTTTTCCAAATAATTTTTTTTGGATGCTGCATTCTTTTCTCTGGGAGAGATACTCCATTTATTAGTACAGTATTATATTGCTCAAGCTGCTGCCATCTTACAGATTTTATCTCCCTGATCGGCCACTGATTGCCACTAGGGAGAATTCCAGGCTCTGATAGAGTTAATCAGACTCGGATTTTAAAGAACCTGCAACAAAAAAGCTAGACTCAGTATGGGAGCTCTCCACAGTGAAATCTTTTTGTCATCTGATAAAAGCTGATTCAAAAGAACAGAATTCAGTAGAGTATAAAGACATGGAAACAGGATCCAGAAGGATTAAAAAACAAAAAAGGCTTAATTCACTTTATTTTTCTTGTGTAAAAACCTTATGTTGTAGCCACAGCTGGGACCTCTGCACAGACACCTTGGTGTGAATCTTCACAAGATGGTCCGTGAACTCCTGATAGGGGGATTTGGTGAACACAGTCTGTTTCCAGAGGTCAGGGGAGACAGCATTGTAGGTGGCCTTGGTGAAGTTGCCCAGAGTGGCAGTGCAGTCCCTGGCTGAAGTGTAGCAGTCATCAGTGCCAGCCATCAGCTACAGCTTCTTGGAGAGGGGAACAGGCTTGAGGAATACTAGCACAGAGCCAGAGTCCGGTCACCTTGCAAGGCTCCGTGTTGGGTTTGCTGATCTTGTTCCCGCAGCACCCCCTCCACACAGCCACAAGGGACAGCTTGGTCAGGATGATGGTCCCTCGGATGGCAGTGGCCACCTGCTCGGAGCACTTCACACCCAGGCCGACCTGGCCATTGTGGTACCCAGTGGCAACAAATGCTTCAGACTTGGTCTGCTGCCTGGCCCACGTCTGCTGCTGCACCGGCACGATCTTCAGCATCTCCTGCTTGCGGAGGGCTGCTTCCAGGAAAAAGTCAGTGATCTCAGACTCTTTGGAACAGGTAGATCTCCAGGGACTTGATCTTCATGTCCTTGACCAGGCTGCCCAGCTTGTTGACAGTGAGCCATTCCTTGTCCTTCTGGCAGCCTCGAGCTCCATGGCCTCCACCTCAGCCCCAGCCGCAACCGCAGTGGAGGATACTATTGCTGAAGCTTTCACCAAAGCCTCCCAGGTCCCCAGGGCCTCCGGGCCCTCCTGCTGCACCAGCCATTTGATTCTCAGAGAAGAAGCTCCAGAAGGAGTTTGAAACTGATTACATACATTCTTAAGCCCCTGCTACCCTTTGCCTGTTTTTGTGAGAACACATTTGCTGTAAGTTGCTTTTGTTTCTGAACTTAGTTGAAAATCCTGATAAATACAAGAAACAAGGTGGAATTAGGACAGGAAGGTCCATATCCAATTGCTGAAATTATGCCACATACATTGCTGTAGGTTTTCTAGAAGATTTGAAACAGTAAGACACCACCATGAAGCAATATGAAAAGTAAGTGTGGTGGTGTTAAAGTTCTCATTCAAAGGTGAGTCATCAGATAGACAAAAGTATTTTGATAGGTACACATTATATTAAAATGTACAACAAGGCGATTTCCCTGGAGAGAGATTTAATTAAAATTCCTTGTGTCTCAGGAGGCAAGAATGACACAGTGTGTGACAGCAAGGTGTATCAAAGTACAGAACTTTAAAAAATTGGGTATTGATGCTTTCCGCAAATTTGAAGATTTTAATAGACTAATCATACCATGGATAAGTAGGAAATATATTTCAAGCTCTAAAGGCAGCAAGGTCAGATGGGATCATAGCTCTGTTTTAACATTTTTTTTTTACTTTTTAAAATATTTAAGGAATATATTAATACTTTAGATTTTAAGAGTCACAGCAAATGTGTGATAATTACAAACCCATTCTCATCAATTATGAATATAATATTAATAAAAAGAACAGATTCGGCTGGCGCCGCAGCTCACTAGGCTAATCCTCTGCCTTGTGGTGCTGGCACACCGGGTTCTAGTCCTGGTCGGGGCGCCGGATTCTGTCCTGGCTGCCCCTCTTCCAGGCCAGCTCTCTGCTGTGGCCAGGGAGTGCAGTGGAGGATGGCCCAAGTGCTTGGACCCTGCACCCCATGGGAGACCAGGAGAAGTACCTGGTTCCTGCCATCCCATCGGATCAGCGCGGTGCGCCGGCCACAGCGTGCCGGCCGCAGCGGCCATTGGAGGGTGAACCAACGGCAAAGGAAGACCTTTCTCTCTGTCTCTCTCTCTCACTGTCCACTCTGCCTGTCAAAAAAAAAAAAAAAAAAAAAAAAAAAACCAGATTCAATGTAGTTTACCTGATCTTTAAACTACTCAATGCTAAAAAAAGAGTTGAATACTCCCCAATTCCATGAAATGAATTCAGCATGATTTAAATATTTAAACCTGACCACCATAGACCAATCTTATTTGTGAAGATTTTATCAGGAAGCTTACCAATCTTGATGCATTATATAAAATTGGGAGGGGGGGTTACATTGAGCAAGGAGGGCAGGAGAAAAGCAGGTGAGATACTTCCTTTTCTGACTGCTGTTGTGAACCTCGCAGTGAGTTTATACCACTGCCTTCGTGCATATTGAATCAGCAGTTCTTCCTTGCATTTGCAACACTAAAAAAGTGACTAACATCTTAGTATTACCATGAAGGTAAATTTAGCCTTGTGGGCCACACATTGAGAATGTCTGATAAGGTAACCGGATTTAGTTCCTAGCATATAAGATTCTGTAAATGCCTAATGGATGAATCAGTAAATAACAGAAGAGATAGTCCGCTCCTGTATCTTCAAGCTCTCCTTTGCCTTTTCTTTCCTCTTCAACTATTCAAGTTGAAAAATTCTCTCAGTATTAACTACTGTTATACCAATTGCTATAAAATTGCCATCCTTTTAGGGACTCTGAATTAGTGTGTTTAACAAATATGTTATACTGGACAGTAGGTGATAAGCATACTAACTCATCTAAAAATATGTATAATATTCATAGCTAATTTTGTATGGTGGTTACTATGTACAGTGTTCCAGGTGAATTATCTATTAACAAAAACCCTATGTGATAGGCATATTGCTATCTTTTACAGATGAGGAAACAAGCTCAGAAAAATTAAGCAATTTTGGTCTTGATCATATTTATTAGTGTTTATTTATTTGAAAGGCAGAATGACACAGAAATCTTCCATCTGCTGATCACTCATCCGAATGTCAGAAACAGAGATGGACCAGGCCAAAGCCAGGAGCGTGGAATTCAATCTGATTCTTCCCCAGGATGGCAGTAACTCAGGTACTTGAGCCATTACCTACTGTCTCCCAGATTGCACATTAGCAGCAAGCTGGATCAGAAGCTGAGAAACTGGGACTCAAGGTACTTTGATAAGGGATGTAGACCTCCCAAATGACAACCACAGTACCACACTAGTCATATGCTTTATTGTCAACTTAGAAAATGTGTCAAAAAAGGGTCCTGAGAAATCAGATTTTTTTCTGGTTCTGTTTCTTTGATTTTGTAATCCTTTATATTATCCGAGCATCAGATTTTTCTGGTAAATTTTTTCAGACTAAATAATTTATAATGTCCATTTTCAATGTACCATAGTCATCTATTCATATTTCTACATGTCACATAGTCACACATAAGAGTTTGGGGGAAATTCTTGATTCTTAGTGTACATCCTTGCAAACTTAAATGGTTGCCAGTAGCTTTAACAAGAGATATGTTAACAAAAAACCTAGTCAACTTCCACATGGAAATTGAATGACCACTAGATGGCAGTCAAATAAAGCTCAATTGCTTTTGTGCATGGTAAAAACCACAAATACATGGAATAGCTGCAAATAAAATCACAGAGGGTTCACTCTGATGCATTGAATTCACTCAGACACAACCACCCCATACTCCTAAACCAACCACTTCCCAAAGATAACAAAGTATTTGGGGATTTGAAAATTACTCTAAAAATTAGTGGCTGTGTAAACTTGAGAAATCACTCACATTGTGTCACTTATCTATAAGAGGTCTAAAACAACTTACCATAACTTAAAGTCTTTCACCCTTGCCATGTACTCAGGGAAGAGAGAGAAAGGGGGCTCTCAGCTCTGGGAGTGCAATCAATAGCAATACCATCCTGCTGCTGTTTGTCACTCTTGTTGGATATTGATGCCCAGAATGCTCCTTTGACTCCTGGTACCACAGGAAATCCTAGGCCCTCTCCACCACATTTTATTTACAATTTCTTGCCTTGTATTCTTTTTTACAAAAAGATTTTGTTTATTTATTTATTTATTTATTTATTTATAAGACAGAGTTAGAGGGAGAGACAAGAAAGCAATCTTCCATCTACTGGTTTACTCCCCAAATGGCTGCAACAGCCTAGACTGGGCAAGGCTGAAGCTTGGAGCCAGGAGCTTCTTCCTGGTCTCCCATGTGGGTGCAGTGGCCCAAACACGTGGGCTGTCCTCTGCTGCTTTCCCAGTCACAATAGTATGGAGCTGGATCAGAAGTGGAGTGGCCGGAACTTGAACCAGCACCCTTATAGGGATGCCAGCATCGCAGCTGACAGCTGTACCTACTATACAACAACGCCAGTCCCCAGCCTTGTATTCTCTTGGAATGGCTCCTGTTTCTCCATTTTGATCTGTAATGTGCTTCTACTTCAACCAGAACCAAGAGAAAAGAAATCGCCTGTGTGGTTACACATATAACAAGCTCAGAAAATAGGGAGGTTGAGCTATGAGCTTCTTAAAGAGTTCCTGGTAGAACGTGTCTTGTTTTGCTCATTTCTGTCTTTTGAAAGGCCTCACACAATCCACCCAGAGTTGAAATCTGACAGTTACAGCCCAGGGCAGGTGGTCTGCACAGCATCCATGATGCCAGTGACCATGCTTGAAAACACAAATCCATTTTAGCTCAAATTCTAAGAATAGAATGACTTCTTTTTCTAAAACGGGGTTAAAATGTCCATCATGTGGTAATGATGGGACAATGGGTCACAGAAGCAAAGAATAATACTACTCCAGAATAGACCCAGTCATCTGAAACATGTTAGGTGTGAAACATGCTGTGTTGGAGAGAGTAGGACAACTTTACACAGCTCTTTCCAGTAACAAGTAAAATAACAGCCAGCCATGGCACATTTTAGGGGAAAAAGCCTTCCACCAATACCAGTTGATCTCAGCTCAAACAAGTCACAAAACTAGTGATCATAATTCATGATAGTGAGAAAGGTCCTATAGTATATAAATAACAAAATGGGATACATAAAAATATTCAGGTATAAAAGGGACCATTTCCTAAGTCTCACTAAGATTGATACCATGGGCCTGCGCTGTGGTGCAGTGGGTTAACGCCCTGGGAAGCACCGGCATACCCATATAGGCGCCCGTTCGAGACCCAGCTGCTCCACTTCCGATTCAGCTCTCTGCTATGGCCTGGGAAAGCAGAAGATGGCCCAAGTCTTTGGGCCCCAGGACCCGCGAGGGAGACTCAGAAGAAAATCCTGGCTCCTGGCTTCGGATCGGTGCAGCTCTGGCCGTTGCAGCCAATTGGGATTGAACCATCAGATGGAAGACCTCTCTCTCTCTCACTCTGCCTCTCCTCTCTCTGTATAACTCTGACTTCCAAATAAATAAATAAATCTTTAAAAAAAAGATTGATACCAGTCCCCTGGAAGGAGGGAAAGAAATGGAGACTGAAGTAAAATATGAGGAAACTTTAAAGAGTTCATGGGGAAAATGCAAAAAAAAATTAATAATAAGCTTATTTGGTACAAAAACTAGTTGAAATCCATGCAAAGCTGTTTCATAATATGCATTTTCCATGGACTTTTTGAGGTACTCTCATAATGTATATTTTTGTCCATTGCATATATGAATGTTTATATAATGCAAAAATGCCTTTTTGTTTGTTTAGTTCATCTCAATCTAGGCCTTTCTCACTGACAGCAGGAAAATAAGAAAATTCACCATTCAAAGGTAACAATCTCATCTAGTTTAAAGTATAATAGGCGTATAAAATAAGTATCAATCAAAACAAAATTCTTCTCAATTTGTTTCTACCCACTCCAGAGACCTGCCTTTATTCTTAGTACAGTGTTCATGTGTGTGTGCACTCGCATGCATGCCTGTGAACATGTGTGGGCAGTGGGAAGTAGAGCATCCTCCTGACATTAGGACAAAGGAAGACTTCAGATCCACTCTTGCCTTCATTTTACTTCCCAGGGCAGCGACTTCACTAGCTAGCACTGGACCTCCTGCCTGATGTCCACTAAGTTGTTGCTGTTTCTGTTTGGACATGCCAAGGGAAGGGTATTTGCCCTAACTGTTAAGATACCATTTAAGTCTGTGTTCCATGTCAGACTGCCTGGGTGTGATGCCTGACTCTGACTCTTGATTTCAGCTTTCTGCTGGTGCAGACCCTGGTTGGCAACAGTGTTGATTCAAGTCACTGGGTTCCTGTCACCCACATGACAGAACTGGATTAAGTTCCTGGCACCCAGCTTTAGCCCTAGCAGGAACCACTGAAGGCATTTGGGGGAGTGAACCAGTGGATGAGAACTCTCTGTAAAAAAGAAAAAGACAAACATGACAATGGCTTCCTAGGAAGTTTGGAATCCCCCATGGCATGCGCAGGATAATGGAGCACTGGTCCCTTGTTCATGGGTCTCTTCAAGAACAGTGTTGTGTTTCTGAGGCCCTCTGCCTCCTTTCCTCTGCAGCTGAGTATTAACCTGAGAAGAAACTCCTGTCTTCTGTCCTTACCCTTGCTCTTCTCTTCCAAGGCTCCTCCCGTCCAGAAATGGAAGGCTCTGATTAGTTTTATACTGCTGCTGAAATTAGGACAAATTTAGTAGCATAAAACAATAGAAATGTATTATTTTATATGCTGGAAGTCAGAAGTCTGATGTGGAAATCACTGGCTAAATCAAGGTTTACGAGAGGCTGCGTTCCTTTTTAGAGGCTCTAGAAAGAACTCATGTTGTCTTTCCCAGTTTCTCAAGGCTCCTAGCATTTCTTGGCTCATCGTCCTTTTTCTCTGTTTTCAAAGCCAGCAACAGTGGTGAAATGCCAATTCGTCTTACATTGCATCATTCCAGTCTTCCTCTATAGCCACATCTCCCTGACTCTCTCCCTCTCTACTTATAAGGATCCTTGGGTTATATTGTGACCATCTAGATAATCTAGGCTAATCCGCCCAATTTGAGGTCCTAATTTAATCACATCTGCAGAACCCCTTTTGCCACATACAGTAGCATAGTCACAGGTTCTGGGCCTAGGATGTGGACACTTGAGAGTTGGGTGTAGTTATACTGCCTACAACAATCTCACCTTCCTGTCAGCCAACAATATTGCTATGTGCTAGCTTTCTGTTGCCTATGCCATGGTATCCACCCTCCCCTTCTTTCTGGCAGTAGCACTGGGAAAGGTTTCCAGGGAAGAATTCACCTCATCAGGGAGAGTAAGTACTTTTTTGGGTATGTATTTTGAAAAATTCCCAGTATGAATAGTGACTTTCTCATGGAATTCTCAGGTCAGACTTTTTTTTTTTGACAGTCAGAGTGGATAGTGAGAGAGAGAGACAGAGAGAAAGGTCTTTCTTTTGCCGTTAGTTCACCCTCCAATGGCCACCACGGCTGGTGTGCTGCGGCCGGCACACTGCACTGATCCGAAGACAGGAGCCAGGTGCTTATCCTGGTCTCCCATGGGGTGCAGGGCCCAAGCACCTGGGCCATCCTCCACTGCACTCCCTGGCCACAGCAGAGAGCTGGCCTGGAAGAGGGGCAACCGGGACAGAATCCGGTGTGCCGGTGCTGCAAGGCAGAGGATTAGCCTATTGAGCCGCGGCGCTGGCCACTCAGGTCAGACTTGAGATTATGCCATTGTATATAAATCCTTTGTAATTTTCATAATCTCTTGAGGTGGACAAAAATCATTAAAAAAAAAAAAAAACCAGAATTCATTACATAGATTTCACAGAGTGAATAGTTGGACTGGCTAGAAGATATTTTTCTTTATTAGAAAAGATTTATTATTTATTTGAAAGGGGAGAGAGAAAGAGATCTCTTCCATCTGCTGGTTCATTCCCTAAAAGACTGCAACAACCGAGGCTGGGTCCCACTGAAGCCAGGAACCTGGAACTCAATCCAGGTCTCAGTGTGGGTGGTCAGGAGCCCAAACATTTAGGTCATCTTCTGTTACTTTCCCAGGTGCATTAGCAGGGAACTGGATTGGCAACCATGCAGCTGGGATTGAAACTGGCACCCATATGGAATGCCAGCATTACAGGCCATGGCTTAACCTGCTGTGTCCCAACACAATAGCACTGGATGATAGTTTTCTATTGCAAATGAGATTCTGGTCCTCCAAATAAGAAGTTGTAGGTAAGTAGGAATATCATAGGATTAGGTGCTTTAAAATTGCTTTGCTGTTCTTTTGGTGAGTGGATTTTTCCACATGGCATTAATGCCACATCCGTCTATAGCCTTTACTGCTTTGCATGTGAGAAGCCAGGAAATTGTACATACTCTAGAATTCCCTTCTTCTGGAGGTAGAGAGGCAAAAGAAAAATAGCCATTAGTGTCCAGGTGCAGTTGCAGGTGCATGTGGGTGGACTGCAGGTTAAAGGGGGTGGGGCCACCTGGGCTGCTCCTAGGAATCACCCACACTTGAGCTGCGGGCTACAGCACTGGGGCACCGCCTTTGAGATCTCTTGCTTCAAACTTGCTCTGGTATTCCCACAAACACTGTTGTGTCTTTATCAGCATTTTCTCTTCTCCTGTGGAGTAGCAGGGGATTACAGAAGACTCTGATTTGTACTGAAATTTTGGGAACTGCCTACTTTGGAGCTGCAGGCTGAGAATCTTGGTGACTGCTTCCTATTATCCTTCTCCAAGCCTTCCAACATATGGTAAGACTAAATCCTTAGATCAAAATTCTTCATCCTTGAAATACAATGCAGTGCTAGTCATGATAGCTAACACTTTCTAAAGATTTCATGTGCCAGGTTGTCTTAGTCCACTTAGTGCTACTGTAATGGAATACGTTAGACTGGGTAATTTATAAAGAACAGGAATTTATTTCTCACAATTCAGAGGCTGTAAATTCAAAATGTAGGTACCAGCATCTAGTGAAGGCTGCATCTTCCAGAGGGATGGAACACTGTGTTCACATGTAGCAGAAAAGCACAAAAGCAAGGTACTGAGAGCTAAATGAAGCCCCCCTTTTAAGGGCCCTGATTCCCTTCACAATGGCATAGTTCATGACCTAATCATCTCTTGAAAACCCCACTTTTTAATACCATCGTATTGATAACAATTTAATTTTGATAGGGACACATAAAAATGATAGTGCAGGCATTCCAAATGATTTTTATATGTGTATGGTTTTACATAGATTAACAATCCTACACAGCAGGCACTATTACTAAATAGTTTGCTTCATGTAACAAAAATCATAGTTCTATAGATCTGTAAGAGGGTACATTTCTTTTTATTCTTGTGACAGAATGAGAGATGGAGGGAGGGAAGAGAGAAGAGAGATACCATCCACTAGTTCACTCCCCAAATGCCTGGGAGCCGGGAACAATCCAGATCATCTGCTGCCTCCCAGAGTACCCATTACCAGGAAGCTGGGATTGGAGCAGAGTCGGAACTCAAATCCAGGCACTCTGATGTAGGATATAGGGATCGCAAGCAGCAGTTTGACTGCAATATCAAATGCCTGCTTGGGAAGGTACATTTTTCAACTGAGCACATAGCTGCCCTGAAAATTTTCAGGACTTGTTAATAAGGAAAAGAGAATAAATATTGGATGGTTAAACAGTAGAGTTTGCCACATTCCTACTACTTTCAAAATGAGAAACTGGGAGAAGAGGAGCTTAAGTAATTTCAAGTCACCAATGTCATACAACTGGGAAGTAGTGAAGAAAGCATACATTTGTCTTCTTGAAAATCAAGTTCTGATGCAGTGGGTCTTTGCAGCTGTGCCAACAGCTATGTTCTTTTACCTCAGAAAAAATGTACTCACAGACATAATTTTGCATGCAGTTTTATCTGTTTCGTGTATTTTTTAAAAAAGATTTTATTTATTTATTTGAGAGGTAGAGTTACAGATAGTGAGAGGGAGAGACAGAGAGAAAGGTTTTCCATTGGCTGGTTCACTCCCCAAATGGCCGCAATGGCTGGAGCTTCCCTGTCTCCCACGTGGGTGCAGGGGCCCAAGCACTTAGGGCCATCTTTACTGCTTTCCCAGGCTACAGCAGAGAGCTGGATTGGAAGAGGAGCAGCTGGGACTAGAACCGGTGCCTATACGGGGTGCCAGCACTGCAGGTGGGGGATTAACCCACTGAGTCACAGCACTGGCCCCTGTTTCATGTATTTCTAAAGCCTATTATAAGTGCTTTTCTAGGACCTCCTGGGTTTCTTGATGGCATATTGATAAGAACTAACATTCTTCTTTCTATTAAGATAAAGTTTTGTAAGAGAGGATGTAAAGACAATGTGAGAGGGAAAGGTTACATTTTAGTATTTTAATTTACTACTGACAAGTTTTTCTACTTTTTAAATGGGACATAAGCCTTGAGCCCAGGATTCTAACCTCGTCTAGTATTTACCATCAAGGGGACATTGAGTAGATTTCATCATCTATTTGGATCTCTTTCTTTAACTGAAAAAATTATTTGAATTTTTAAAGCAATTCTAACTCTAACATCCTAATTTTTTAATGTTACCTGTTCTTGCCCTTGATGTCACCTACATGAATAATAAAATGAGTTGCAAGTCTTCTTTAGAGAGTTACTATTGTTTAATCTTAGTGGAGGACTTCTATGGTCAACAAATCAACAGTGTGCAGTGGTGAACCCCCGAACCCCTGAAATGGAGGAGGAAGCAAAGAAGCTCTGGCCTAGACCAACACACACAGGGCCCTAAACAAAAACAGCATCTTCAATGCAGAATAAAGGTACAGCGAAGTGTATCTGGAAGATAAATGTAACTGGAGCAATTAGTAACTATAGTAAACAACACAGGAAATCAGCTGAAAGGACCAGTCCTTAAAAAGAAGACAAAGAAGTGGTTTGGAGGAAATTGATAAATACAATGAAAACACTTTACCCCAGGAATAATTCACCATCACAGTCAATTCCAACAATCAGATTCTTAAAATTAACCAAGTGGCAAAGAATGTGGTAGATAATTACACTGTAAAAGAAAGATAAGAGCTCCTTGTAATCAATTCAAGCTTAAATGCCTATTTAGTGACTAAATGGGAAATGGGGTTATTGACTACTTAAACAATGGATTTGAGGAAAGGTGGGTGGTGGGCAAAGGATAGTGAATATGTTAAAATTGTGTAAGGGTGAGATTTATAACTTTAGAAATAAGTTTTTCTGATGGCTAAGAATTCAAATTAACAAGTTTTCCTGTCCTTGTATTAAAAAAAATAGTGGAACTGGGCATTGTTTTTCCTATACCAATGTGAAATAATTCCAAAAGCAAAAATAGCTTAGATACTTGATCTCTGGGAAATATTTGCTCCTAGAAGATTGAACTTTTGAACCAAATAAAATAGTTCATTATCAAGAGTAACAGCTTGCTCATCAAACTCACTTAAGACCTTCACTGTGTGGTGCCTACCCATTAAAGCCGTTAAGTAATAATTTCTGCCCAACCCCTCTGATTCCCCAGTTTTCAAGCCCTGAAAGCTCTGTGAATATTCCCTTTGACTTCTCCTTTATGAAACTTACAGAAGAAGGATTCTCTCTCTCTCTCTCTCTTTTTTTTTTAACATTTATTTAATGAATGTAAATTTCCAAAGTACGACTTATGGATTACAATGGCTTCCCCCCCATACCGTCCCTCCCACCCACAACCCTCCCCTTTCCCACTCCCTCTCCCCTTCCATTCACATCAAGATTCATTTTTGATTATCTTAATATACAGAAGATCAGCTTAGTATACATTAAGTAAGGATTTCAACGGTTTGCTCCCACACAGAAACATAAAGTGAAAAATAATAGATGATTTTTTTAAAATGATGATGAAATCAGAGCAGACCTATTGTCATGTTTAATCCCAGTGAGAGTCAAGTTGGGAATTGATAATTTCTTTTTTCTTTCTTTTTTTTTTTTACAGAAGATCAGTTTAGTATGCATTAAGTAAAAATTTCAACAGTTTGTACCCCCATAGAAACACAAAGTGAAATATATTGTTTGAGTACTCGTTATAGCATTAAGCCTCAATGTACAGCACATTAAGGACAGAGATCCTACATGAGGAGTAAGTGCACAGTGACTCCTGTTGTTGACTTTACCAATTGACACTCCTGTCTATGGCATCAGTAATCTCCCTATGCTCCAGTCATGAGTTTCCAAGGCTATGGAAGCCCTCTGAGTTCTCCGACTCTTATCTTGTTTAGACAAGGTCATAGTCAAAGTGGAGGTTCTCTCCTCCCTTCAGAGAAAGGTACCTCCTTCTTTGAAGACCTGTTCTTTCCACTGGGATCTCACTCACAGAGATCTTTTTGCCAGAGTGTCTTGGCTTTCCATGCCTGAAATACTCTCATGGGCTTTTCAGCCAGATCCGAATGCCTTTAGGGCTGATTCTGAGGCCAGAGTGCTATTTAGGACATCCGCCATTCTATGAGTCTGCTGAGTATCTCACTTCCCATGTTGGATCACTCTCCCCTTTATTTATTCTATCGGTTAATGTTAGCAGGTACTAGACTTGTTTATGTGCTCCCTTTGACTCTTAGTCCTTTCATTATGATCAATTGTGAACTGAAATTGATCCCTTGGAATAGTGAGATGGCATTGGTACATGCCACCTTGATGGGATTGAATTGGAATCCCCTGGTATGTTTCTAACTCTACCATTTGGGGCAAGTCAGCTTGAGCATGTCCCAAATTATACATCTCTTCCCTCTCTTATTCCCACTCTTATGTTTAACAGGGATCACATTTCAGTTAATTTTCAACACTTAAGAATAACTGTGTGATAATTACAGAATTAAACCAGTCATATTAAGTAGAACAGACAAAAAAAAATACTAAGAGGGATAATGTATTAAGTTGTTCATCAACAGTCAGGGCTATGCTGATCAAGTCACCGTTTCTCATAGTGTCCATTTCACTTCAGGAGGTTTCCTTTTTGGTGTTCAGTCAGTTGTCACCGATCAGGGAGAACATATGGTATTTGTCCCTTTGGGACTGGCTGGCTTCACTCAGCATGATGTGTTCCAGATTCCTCCATTTTGTTGCAAATGACTGGATTTCGTTGTTTCTTACTGCGGTATAGTATTCTAAAGAGTACATATCCCATAATTTCTTTATCCAGTCTACCGTTGATGGGCATTTAGGTTGGTTCCAGATCTTGGCTATTGTGAATTGTGCTGCGATAAACATTAGGGTGCAGACCGCTTTTTTGTTTGCCAATTTAAATTCCTTTGGGTAAATTCCAAGGAGTGGGATGGCTGGGTCGAACGGTAGGGTTATCTTCAGGTTTCTGAGGAATCTCCAGACTGACTTCCATAGTGGCTTGACCAGTTTGCATTCCCACCAACAGTGGGTTAGTGTCCCTTTTTCCCCACATCCTCGCCAGCATCTGTTGTTGGTAGATTTCTGTATGTGAGCCATTCTAACCGGGGGGAGGTGAAACCTCATTGTGCTTTTGATTTGCATTTCCCTGATTGCTAGCGACCTTGAACATTTTTTCATGTGTCTGTTGGCCATTTGGATGTCCTCTTTTGAAAAATGTCTATTGAGGTCCTTGGCCCATCTCTTAAGTGGGTTGTTGGTTTTGTTGTTGTGAAGTTTCTTGATCTCTTTGTAGATTCTGGTTATTAACCCTTTATCTGTTGCATAGTTTGCAAATATTTTTTCCCATTCTGTCGGTTGTCTCTTCACTCTCCTGACTGTTTCTTTTGCAGTACAGAAACTTCTCAATTTGATGCAATCCCAATAGTTGATTTTGGCTTTGACTGCCTGTGCCTCCCGGGTCTTTTCCAGAAATTCTTTGCCTGTGCCAATATCTTGAAGGGTTTCTCCAACGTTCTCTAATAACTTAATGGTGTCAGGACGTAGATTTAGGTCTTTAATCCATGTTGAGTGGATTTTTGTGTTAGGTGTAAGGTAGGGGTCTTGCTTCATGCTTCTGCACGTGGAAATCCAATTTTCCCAGCACCATTTATTGAATAGACTGTCCTTACTCCAGGAATTGGTTTTAGATCCTTGATCAAATATAAGTTGGCTGTAGATGTTTGGGTTGATTTCTGGTGTTTCAATTCTGTTCCATTGGTCTATCCATCTGTTTCTGTACCAGTACCATGCTGTTTTGATAACAACTGCCCTGTAGTATGTCCTGAAATCTGGTATTGTGATGCCTCCAGCTTTGTTTCTGTTGTACAAGATTGCTTTAGCTATTCGAGGTCTCTTGTGCCTCCATATGAATTTCAGCATTATTTTTTCTAGATCTGAGAAGAATGTCTTTGGTATCTTGATTGGGATTGCATTGAATGTATAAATTGCTTTTGGGAGAATGGACATTTTGATGATGTTGATTCTTCCAATCCATGAGCATGGAAGATTTTTCCATTTTTTGGTATCCTCTTCTATTTCTTTCTTTAAGATTTTGTAATTCTCATCGTAGAGATCTTTAACATCCTTGGTTAAGTTTATTCCAAGGTATTTGATTGTTTTTATAGCTATTGTGAATGGGATTGATCTTAGCAGTTCTTCCTCAGTCATGGCATTGCTTGTGTATAGAAAGCCTGTTGATTTTTGTGCATTGATTTTATATCCTGCCACTTTGCCAAACTCCTCTATGAGTTCCAATAGTCTCTTAGTAGAGTTCTTTGGATCCTCTAAGTAAAGAATCATATCGTCTGCAAAGAGGGATAGTTTGACTTCTTCCTTCTCAATTTGTGTTCCTTTGATTTCTTTTTCTTGTCTGATGGCTCTGGATAAAACTTCCAGAACTATGTTAAATAGCAGTGGTGAGAGTGGGCATCCCTGCCTGGTGCCAGATTTCAGTGGAAATGCTTCCAACTTTTCCCCATTCAATAGGATGCTGGCTGTGGGTTTTTTATAGATTGCTTTGATTATATTGAGGAATGTTCCTTCTATACCCAATTTGCTTAGAGTTTTCATCATGAAAGGGTGTTGAATTCTATCAAATGCTTTCTCTGCATCAATTGAGATAATCATATGGTTTTTCTTTTGCAGTCTGTTAATGTGGTGAATCACATTGATTGATTTGCGAATGTTGAACCATCCCTGCATACCAGGGATGAATCCCACTTGGTCTGGGTGGATGATTTTCCTGATGTGTTGTTGCACTCTATTGGCCAGAATTTTATTGAGGATTTTTGCGTCTATGTTCATCAGGGATATTGGTCTGTAATTTTCTTTCAGTGTTGCATCTTTCTCTGGCTTAGGGATTAAGGTGATGCTGGCTTCATAGAAAGAATTTGGGAGGATTCCCTCTTTTTCGATTGTTCTGAATAGTTTGAGAAGAAGTGGGATTAGTTCTTCTTTAAATGTCTGGTAGAATTCAGCAGTGAATCCATCTGGTCCTGGGCTTTTCTTTGTTGGGAGGGCCTTTATTACTGTTTCAATTTCTGTTTCAGTTATGGGTCTATTTAGGTTTTCTATGTCTTCATGGTTCAATTTTGGTAGATTGCATGTGTCCAGGAATCTATCCATTTCTGATAGATTTTCCTGTTTGCTGGCATACAGGTCCTTGTAGTAATTTCTGATGATTCTTTTTATTTCTGTGGTGTCTGTTGTTACGTTTCCTTTTTCATCTCTGATTTTATTGATTTGGGTCTTTTCTCTTCTTTTTTTAGTTAGTTGGGCCAATGGGGTGTCAATTTTGTTTATTTTTTCAAAAAACCAGCTTCTCGCTTGGCTGATTTTTTGTAGTGTTTTTTTTTGGATTCAATCCTGTTAATTTCTTCTCTGGTTTTAATTATTTCTCTTCTCCTACTAGATTTGGGTTTCGTTTGCTGCAGTTTTTCTAGGTCCTTGAGATGCGCTGAAAGCTCATTTATTTGGTACCTTTCCAATTTCTTGATATAGGCACCTATTGCTATAAATTTGCCTCTCAATACTGCTTTTGCTGTATCCCATAAGTTTTGATATGTTGTGTTGTTGTCTTCATTTACTTCCAGAAAGTTTTTGATTTCTCCTTTGATTTCTTGAATGACCCAGTGTTCATTCAGGAGCATGTTGTTCAGTCTCCATGTGTTTGCATACTTTCTGGGGTTTCCTGAGTTGTTAATTTCCAGCTTCATTCCACTGTGGTCTGAGAAGCTGCATGGTATGATTCTAATTTTTTTAAATTTGCTGAGACTTGCTTTATGGCCTAGTATGTGATCAGTCCTAGAGAAGGTTCCATGCACTGCTGAGAAGAATGTGAAGTCTGTAGATGTAGGGTTGAAAGTTCTGTAGATATCTGTTAGATCCATTTGGGCAATAGTGTCAATTAAATCTGCTGTTTCCTTGTTGATCTTCTGTCCGGATGATCTGTCTATTTCTGAGAGTGGAGTATTGAAGTCCCCCAGTACTATTGTATTGGAATCTAAATCTCCCTTTAAGTCCCTTAACATATCTTTTAAATAGACTGGTGCCCTGTAATTAGGTGCATATACATTTATAATAGTTACATCTTCCTGTTGAATTGAACCCTTAATCATTATATAGTGTCCCTCTTTGTCTCTCTTAACAGTTTTTGTATTAAAGTTTATTTTGTCTGATATTAATATGGCTACACCTGCTTTTTTTTGGTTTCTGTTGGCATGGAATATCTTTTTCCAACCTTTCACTTTCAGTCTGCATGCCTCTTTGTTAGAGAGATGTGTTTCTTGTAGGCAACAAATAGTTGGGTTGTGTTCTTTGAGCCAGTCAGCCAAACGGTGTCTTTTAACTGAAGAATTCAGACCATTAATGTTCAATGTGACTATTGATACATAGTGACTTTGCCCTGCCATTTTCCCGGAAATATTTTCTAGTATATGCTTTGAGCTTCCCATGCTCTTTTTTTTTTTTTTTATTTTTATTTTTTATTTTTTATTTTTTTTTTTTTTGACAGGCAGAGTGGACAGTGAGAGAGAGAGACAGAGAGAAAGGTCTTCCTTTGCCGTTGGTTCACCCTCCAATGGCCGCCGCGGCCGGCGCGCTGCGGCCGGCGCACCGCGCTGATCCGATGGCAGGAGCCAGGAGCCAAGTGCTTTTCCTGGTCTCCCATGGGGTGCAGGGCCCAAGCACCTGGGCCATCCTCCACTGCACTCCCTGGCCACAGCAGAGGGCTGGCCTGGAAGAGGGGCAACCGGGACAGAATCCGGTGCCCCGACCGGGACTAGAACCTGGGGTGCCGGCGCCGCTAGGCGGAGGATTAGCCTAGTGAGCCGCGGCGCCGGCCCCCATGCTCTTTTAATGGTAGGTGTTCTTCCTTTCCCTTCTTTCATATTGATGGCCGTGTTTCTGTGTTTCTGAGTGTAGCACATCTTTAAGTATCTTTTGCAGGGCCGGACGAGTGGCCACAAAGTCTTTCAATTTCTGTTTGCTATGAAAGGTCTTTATTTCACCTTCATTCACAAATGAGAGCTTGGCAGGATATAATATTCTGGGCATGCAATTTTTCTCTCTTAGCACCTGTGCTATGTCTCGCCATTCCCTCCTAGCCTGTAGTGTTTCTGATGAGAAGTCTGCTGTGAGTCTGATTGGAGATCCTCTGAGAGTAATCTGACGTTTCTCTCTTGCACATTTTAGGATCTTTTCTTTATGTTTCACTGTGGTAAGTTTAATTACCACGTGTCGTGGTGAGGATCTCTTTTGGTCATGTTTATTGGGGGTTCTATGAGCTTCCTGTACTAGGATGTCTCTGTCCTTCTCCAAACCTGGAAAGTTCTCTGCTAGTATCTCACTAAAAAGGCCTTCTAATCCTTTCTCTCTCTCCATGCCTTCAGGAACTCCTAGAACTCGAATGTTGTTTTTTTTAATAGTATCCTGTAGATTCCCAAGAATATTTTTTAGATTTCTAATTTCCTCTTCTTTTCTTTGGTTTGACTGTATGTTTTCCTGTGCTCTATCTTCTAAGTCCGATATTCTCTCTTCTGCTTCACCCATTCTGTTTTTAAGGCTTTCTAATGTGTTTGTCATTTGATCTATTGAACTCTTCATTTCATTTTGATTTCTCTTCACTATCACACTTTCCTGTTCTACTAGTTTCTGAGTTTCATTTTGATTCTTCCTTAAAATTTCATTTTCACGAGAGAGATTTTCAATCTTGTCCAATAAGGATTTCTGTAGTTCAAGGATTTGCTTTTCAAAACTTCTAAATGTTCTTATCATAAATTTTTTGAAATCCGTATCTTGCATTTCTTCTATCTCATCATCTTCATAATCTTGGTTTGGGGTGTTTTGTTTATTTGGAGGCATCATAGTGTCATCGCTGATCTTGTTCCCTCGATTTCTGTGTTTGTTACTTGGCATAGTTAATTCTTCTTTCGTCACTGTGCGTTTTTTTTTTTAATTTTTTTTTATTTATTTTATACTATGTCCATGTTAAGTGGACTGCCTGCTGTTGGAGGAGCCTTGGAGGCTTGAGATGGGTGCGGCCTGAGAGCTCTGCTTGGTTCTTCCTGGTTAAGGGTGTGCAAAGGTGACACCCTCAGGTTATGCGTGGTAAATCTCTCTCTTTTTATTTATTTATTTATTTATTTATTTATTTTATTTATTCAGGGGGTAAGTAACACCGCACGGCACGGCTGTGCAGAATTGATGGTGTTTAGCTTCTAGTCTCTGCCTTCTACCCAGAGTCTGTTTAGACTCCTCTGGATTCCCACTGGGTTGCCTAGGCTACTGAATTGTAGAGACTCAGTTCCTTAGCTCTCCCCTGTTGATATGTAAAACCAGAGAGCAGGCCTGCTCTTTGTCTCTTGCAAATTCTTGGAGCCCTGCAGCCTTGCAACCTTTGCAAGGTTAGGGGAAAGAGAAACCCCCAAGCTTTTTTTTTTCCTTCTTTCCGGTAGTGAGTTTGCTGCACTTTCCGGCCCCCCTCTAGATTCTGACCCCCATTTCCCTGCCAATGTCTCGGGTTATTGAGCTCACCTCCCCTTCCAGCGCCGATGTGTGGACTCAGAGCCCTGGACGTCCCAACTCTCCCTGCTGTTGTCTGTGTGATATGCACTCCCCTTCCTGCACTGGCGCGCAGACCTTGCGGCTTCCGCGGCTCGGTCCGCGGCTCGGCTTCTGCGTGGTGGGCGACCTTGCTCTCCCAGTAGGTCCTCCGATTCACAGCCACTCGATCCAGAAGAGTTTCCTCTGCAATATTTTCCTGGTTCTTTTTTCTGAGGCTACTGTAACTCCCCTTTTATTAAACTAAATTTTCCCGGACTATCGGTGCACGCCCTCACTATTCCGCCATCTAGAAGGATTCTCTCTCACTGTGAACATTAGATCTAATACACTTCATTTTGCTTGATCAATGGAGTTTTCTAGTGTCCTTTTGGGAAACTGACTTGTGAAAAGTGAAATGTTGTTCCTATATAACAAATAAAACTCTGATTATATCTTTTTAGAAATCAGCTCACTATATTATATCAAATTATTTTTAAATTTTGAATAGTAGGTTAAATGTCAAGATAACTTTGGATCTTTTCAAGAATCTTGGAAGTGGTAATACTTGAAATCTTTTTGCCCTTAGGAATTCAGAAAGCTCACAGAAATTGTATTTCCTATATCATTAATCTGTGGTAATCGTATGCCTCTTCTTCCCTTCTCCCAGCCCCCAAATGCAGAAAAAGAATAGAAGACTGATGGAATTTGAAACCATGTTCATTTAAGGATGGTTGAAGTAATTGTAGTTTTTACATTAATCCAAAACCAAATATTTTACTGTGCAAATACAGCTCTTCTTTTCTTTCTTTTTTTATAATTTAAAAAGCCTTACCTTCTTTTTCTTTTTTCTCCATAAACCTTTTATTTAAGGTATACAGACTTCATACATTTCATAATCACAACTTCAGAAACATGGTGATTCTTCCCACTGTACCTTCCCTCGCATCCCACTCCAACCTTCTTCCTTCCTCTCCTATTCCTATTCATCTACTTTCAGTTAACTTTATACACTTAAGATTAACTCTATACTAGGTAAAGAGTTCAACAAATAGTATGAAAAAAAAAAAAAACCTGTTCCTCAATAGTCCAGACAAGAGCTGTTCAAAGTCATCATATCTCCAAGTGTCAATTTCACTTCTATAGTTTACCTTATAGGTAAGTACTCCATTAGGTAGCATAGATTAGGGAAAAAATATGGTATTTGTCCTTTGGCAACTGGCTTATGTCACTAAGTATAATGTTTTTAGTTTCATCCATTTTGTTGCGAACAACAGTATTTCATTTTTAACTGCTGTGTAATATTCCATGGTGTACATATCCCATGATTTTTTATCCAGTCTTCAGTTGATAGATATTTGGGTTGATTCCATATCTTGGCTATTATGACTTGAGCTGCAATGAATTTGGGGGTACAGGTAACTCTTTCATATGCTGATTTCATTTCCCTTGAGTAAATTCCTAGGGTTGGGATGGCTGGATCATATAGTATGTCTATATTCAGATTTCTGAGGTAGCCCCATACTGTCTTCCAGAGTAGCTGTACCAGTTTATGTTCCCACCAACAGTGGATGAGGGTACATTTTACCCTACATCCTTGCCAGTATTTGTTGTTTTGTTAATATCTGTGTGAAAGCCATTCTAACAGGTGCAAGGTGAAACCTCATTGTAGATTTGATTGGCATTTCTCTGATGGCTAGAGATCCAGACAGCTTTTATTTTTTGAAGTGGGAAGAATAAATAAGCAACCTCTAAATAAAAGTATTTGTAGATAATTATTAATTGGGATAAATGAATTGAAGGAAATAAACAGAATACAGTAATTTAGGATTAAAGGCTTGCAGGGTAGGGAGAAAGGGGGAACTTACTAGGAAAAATGGTCAAGAAAAGCCTCTCTGAGAGGTAAACTGAAGCTGATAGCTGAGGGAGGGGCAAGGCTGATGGGGAGTCCAGTTTGCCCTAGGACACAACACTGAAGGGGCTTCACTCTCAGTCACATCAGTACAAGGTTGGTACTTTTCACAGCCCTCTCTTTCCGCATATCAGTCTTGGTATTCTGGAGAGGAGAAACAGCCAGTCACATAAAGAATGTGCAGGTTGTATTTGTGTGTATGTGTGTATATAAGAAGTTGTAGAGTGAGGGGTTGGGGATCTCAGGCAGAAAAACCAGATAAACAAAGGCCCAGAGGTAGAAAAGAGCTTGGTATGTTTAAGGCGTTGCATGAGGCCCCTGAATCTAGATGAGAGGGGATGGAGAAAGGAAGGCTCAAGCTAAGGCTGGAGGAATATCAGGCCCTGGGTCAGCCAGGCCATGTGGGTCACATGAGATGCACAGTCCTTATTCTAAGTGCATTGAGGATTGGCTTTAGTCTTGGAAGTGATGTGATTGAATATATGTGGTATAAGATTTATGAAAGCAGATTGGAAGGGGGCAAGGATAAAAAATGGAGACAACCAATCAGAAAGTGGTGGTGTTAGCACAAGCCAAAGAAGAAGATGATCTGGATTGGATGGAGATGTAAATGAATAGACAGATTCAAGATTTATTTTTAGGTAGAAATACTAAAATTTGGGGCCGCCTCTGTGGCCTAGAGGATAAAGCCACCACCTACAGTGCCAACATCCCATATAGGCACCAGTTCAAGTCCCGGCTCCTCCACTTCCGATCCAGCTCTCTACTATGGCCTGGGAAAGCAGTAGAAAATGGCCCAACTTCTTGAGCCCCTGCACCCATGTGGAAGACCCGGAAGAAACTCCTGGCTCCTAGTTTCGGATCGGCACAGTTCTGGCCATTGCAGCCAGCTGGGGGAGTGAACCAGCAGGTGGAAGACCTCTCTCTGTCTCTCTGCCTCTCATTCTCTCTCTGTGTAACTCTGACTTTCAAATAGATAAATAAATCTTAAAAAAAAAAAAAGAAATCATAAAATTTGCTGACATGGGATGTACATTTTTTTTTAAAGAAAAGATTTATTTATTTGAAAGGCACAGTTACAGAGAGCAAGAGGGAGAGACAGAGAAAGAGATCTTCCATCCACTAGTTCACTGCCCAAATGTCCACAATGGCCATGGCTGGGCTAGGTTGAAGCCAGGAGCCAGGAGCTTTTGGGTTTCCCACATGAGTGCGGGGACCCAAGGACCAAGTCCCACTGGTTTCCCAGGCACATTAGCAGGAAGCTAGTTTGGAAGTAGAACAACCAGGGCTTGAAACAGTACCCATATAGGATGCCTATATGGCAGGTGGCAGTTTTACCTACTGTACCACAATGCCGCCCCCCAGGGGATGCGCATCTTAGAATAGAAGTAAAACCTGGAGTTCCAAGTCATGAAAGTGTTGAGCTCCTCTAGGGAAAGATGGAGAGAAGCAGGGAGAAGAATAGAAAGTGGATTGGAGAGAGAAGGCTTGGGAAACTACAACCTCTTGGAAGTCCACTGGGGGACACTAGAGAGGAAGCAGGACAGTGGCAAACTTGTGAGTTAGCAACCCAAATGCCCATTGGTGGATGAAAAGATAAGGAAAATTTGGTGTATACATATATTGAAATATTATTCAGCCCCACAAGGAAGGAAATCCTGTCACATTTTACAACTAGGATGAGCCTTGAGAACATTTGAAGTACTGTGATTCCACTTGTAAGTATATGAGGTATGTAGAATGATCAAATGTGTAAAAATGATTGTCAGGGCTGGAAAGAGGGAAAACGGGGAGTTGCTCAATAGGAAGCAAGCTTCAGTTTCTTGTAAAGAAGTTCCAAAGTCCTGTCACACAACAATTGGAATGTGCTTAACACTACAGAAGTGTACACCTAAAATGATTTCAAGAGAATACATTTTATGCATTTCTACCACAATTTAAAAACAAAAGAATTAATATCTTAGAATTATTTCCATGAACTACATCAAACCTGTTTTCTTTGTATTACTATCACA
Organism: Oryctolagus cuniculus; assembly: GCF_964237555.1. Lineage (NCBI taxonomy): Eukaryota > Metazoa > Chordata > Mammalia > Lagomorpha > Leporidae > Oryctolagus > Oryctolagus cuniculus. The sequence goes on along the minus strand of NC_091436.1, from coordinate 122,516,724 downwards.
TTACATTAATAAGAAAATTGTGTTGTAATTATCATGCATTTGCTGTGACTCTGAGAATCTAATGTATTGGTAAATTCCTTAATGAATGAAAGCAATTTTTGAAAAAGAAAGGAAATGTTTTAATAAAGGGAGAAATGGCCAGCTTAGTTGAGTGCCCCCTCAATTGAGTGCCCACAAGATGAAACAAGATGAGAATAGAAAGTGAATTTGTGGAGCCGGCGCTGTGGCATAGCGGGTAGAGCTACCACCTGCAGTGCTGGCATCCCATTTGGGTGCCAGTTCAAGGTTCAAGTCCGGGCTGCTTCACTTCCGATCCAGCTCTCTGCTGTGGCCTAGGAAAGCAGTAGAAGATGGCCCAACTCCTTGGGCCCCTGCATCCATGTGGGAGATATGGAAGAAGCTCCTGGCTCCTGGCTTCAGATCAGCACAGCTCCGGCAGTTGCAGCCAATTGGGAAATGAACCAGTGGATGGAGGACCGGAGGATCTCTCTCTCTCTCTCTCTCTCTCTCTCTCTCTCTCTCTCTCTTTCTCTCTCTCTCTTTTCTCTTTCTCTCTCTCTCTTTCTCTTTCTCTTTTTCTCTCTCTCTTTATCTCTCTTTCTCTATCTCTCTTTGCCTCTCCTTCTCTCTCTGTGTAACTCCAACTTTCAAATAAATAAATAAATAAATCTTTTAAAAAAATGTAGATTAGTTAAGATGGAGAGTACCAGTGGCCTTTAACCAGCTGATGTCACTGGCATGAAGATGGAGAGAACCGTAAGGTTAGGAGGTAGACAGTTCTTAGAAGGTTAACTGGGAGGTAGGACCTGGATCAGAATTGGCTGCAGGAGGATTATAGAGCAAGGGAGACCCTTGCTTTGCTTTTCGTAGGAAGATAGTTGAGTATATTTGAATGTTAATAATGTGATCCATCCTGAAAGGAGAAATTGATGGTGCAGGAAAACAAAAGGAGTACAGTCCTGAGAAAGTCCAAGAAGACAAAGAGAGCCCCTGTGAAGAAACTAGTATTGACAGGCAGACATTTCTTTGTATGTCAGGAAGGAAGAGAAGGCAGGAGCCCATGTGGGTGGAATTGTGGATTTGCAGATGAGAAGCCAGTGGAATTCTCATCTACTGACATTGATTTTCTCTGTAAAATGTAAGGTGAGGCTGGGGAGAAGTTGCATCAGTGGTTTGAAGAAAGCCAATGAATGTCATTAGTCAAAGAGGACTGTGGAAAAACGAGCCTGGCAGTGAGTCATGGCAGGATTGGCCAACTGTATGTAGGGGCTGTGGAATTCTGCATTCATTATTAAGTGAAACTACCACAGCTTATCTTTTATCAATTTACTGGTATGCATTTTTTTAACCTCTGAAGTTGGGATACATTCTAGCATAGCTTCATAGTTTCCCAGCATTGTTTCCAATTTAGTTGTCAGCACTCTTTTTCTCTTGGTCCATAAACAAGGGATGTCTTATAATCAATGGCTTCTTGAAAGGAGTGAAATATTGTAGTTAGCTACCTTCTGCAATTGCGTCTCTTCTAGAGCCAGGTGCTTATGTACAGACATAGAGAAAGTATTTCTTTCAGGCTTGAGAGAGAATTGTAAAGCTGATATTAGTTGTCATCAACAAAGATGTATATTGTAGCCCACTTGGGGAATAATATAATTGCAATGTGATTATAAGAACTGCTTCTTGAAGAGATCAGTTCTTCATGATAGGAAGAATTTCATCTGGAAATTTGACCTAAATGGCCATCTCCAAGAACTTTGACAGATAAAGACTATCATAATTTTTTCTTGTAAGCTTAACTCTTGTGAAACAACAATTCAGAATTTTCTTGCCAAATGATGTTCAATATTGGATGCTCATGAGTTATATTATAAATGATGGGGTGGTTATTGAAAAGAGTATGAAGCATATATCTCCATTCATCAAACATACATTAATTACTAATATATGCCTAGGAGTATGTTGGTTTGGGAGGAAATAACAATAAAATTTGGGTCTCTGACTTTGAAGAACTTATAGTCTGCTTGACATCAAAGTTAACATGAGTGGTATTAATTTAGCCAATCACTGTGTTGCATACACTTATTGAGCCTCTACTCATTGCCAGGTATTCTTCTAGCTGCTAGAAATACAGAAGTTATAAAATTAGCATGTTCCAGCCTCCCTGGTTCTTACTTTCATGGAGAGGAGACAATTAACTACTAACACTAGTATTATACATGATAATTTTGATTAGTGATATATAATCATGCACCACATACCAATGTTTTGGTGGGACTATATTATAATAGAGCTGAAAAATCCCTATCCCCTAGTGACATATTAGCTGTAGCAGAATGCATTATGTATGTGTTTGTGTTGAGGCTGTTGTAAGCAAACCTTCTGTGCTGCTGGTCATATAAAAGAATAGCACACATGTTTATGTACAATATATAATGCTTGATGACAAATGACTTGGTGGTTTATGTATTTACTGTATTACACTTATTATCCTTATTGTAGATTGTACTCCTACTTACTAAGGAACCAGTTTACTGTGAAACAGCATGCTGAGGCATACCAGCCAGAGGCCTCATACATTTTCTATTCAATCTATCGATTACCTATTGAGGCCATGTTGAGTGATTGACCTATACCATCGAGGTATGAGTAAGTGCACTCCTTGATATTTGCATAATGATTGTCTAATAATGTATTTTTCAGAACATATTCCCATAGTTAGGCCATATGTGACTGTATAAGAAGAGAGTATGTGAAATATTACAGAGAATGATTGAAGTGCTACTTAGAAATGATGTTAGGACTAATCAATCAAACGTTTTTTGACTACAAGTAACAAAAAACTTAATGATGGCATAAGACTTTAGAGTATTAGTTATTTGTTTGAAATTTTTTTCTACTTAGAAGTTATTGATCCCAGGGTAGCTTCAGTACTGTAGTATTGTTATAAAGATTAAGCATTTTTCCAGCATCCTGTTCTCTTATCCCCAGCTTACTGGCATTTTCCTCAGTCTGGTTGCTTCTTGGTTGCAAGATGACTGCCATGGCTTCAACATGATATTCTCTCACAGTGTCCAAAGCCAGAAGGGAGAAAGGGAAGTGGAGTGGAAACAAGCTAACTTTTTTCCTCTATGCACCCCTCTCATTTTATCAGGAAAATATTCTTCCTGGAATCTCCCTCACCTCCATGGGTTTTCTCCTATATCTCACTGAACAGAAATAGTCACCTGCCTACGTGTAGTTCAGGAACCAGAAAATCCACAACTTTAAAAATAATCTCAAGTGACCAAATCTGGGTTTCTGGCAAGAAAGAAGGCTCAAGGACTTTGATAGATAGGACTGCCATATCAGATGTGCTTCTTTGAGGAGATGACATTGGGATTAAAACCTAAGTGGTAATGTGGGTATTAGTCTTGTGTGCCGTGTACTGTGATGGTGCAAAGGGAGAAGCTGGGCCAGGGGATTTGGTCATGGGAGGCCTGACAGTAAAGAGGTGTTTGAAGACAAGAATGAGTCTGCCAGATGAAGCTGTGAGTGGAGATGGGTGGATGCCTTTCAGGCTTCAGGAAAGACCAATGGAAAGGAAAAGGGATGTGAACAGTGTGTATGGCTAGAGAAAGATGAACAGAATGGGGTAATTTGCAGCCTTGATGGAGATGATTTTAAGTCGGTGATAGTGTAGATGCAAAAGAAAGAGAGTACCCAGTTTCACTTGGGGTATTGGAAGAAATTTCCAGAAGAAAGAGAGTTGGATTGAACTCTGACTAAGTATAAGGAGTCAGCCAATGACCAGAGGGGAGAAGGATGCCCTGAGCACTGAACACAGCATGCATGAAGGTTTGGAGTCTTGAAACAACACAATCAAAGCCTTCACGTTATTGTCAGGGTAGTGTGAGTCAGGGAGTGACTGGTGATGAGTCTGGAGCCACGATTGGGAGTCTTGCTTTTTTTAGTTAAGGCCAATCCCTGCTTTTAAAAAGTTGTGACTCCAAATTATGGTTATACTAGCTGGGCTGTTTTTCTCATTTGCAGTGCAAGGTTGGGCTTGGATGATCTCCAAGAATATGTCCATCTTCTGCATTCCTGTTCTATAGTAGATGCTCAATAAGTATTTGCTGGACAAAGAGCTATGAACATGCCTCATTCTGTCCTGCTGCTAAAACTTCGCTTTTTGATATAAATGCAATGTGTCCTTCAAGACCTGATTGGCACTGTATGCTCTACAAAGAGGACCCTGAACTGCCCAGCCTGCATCAACCCTCCCTACTTTGGACTGATTGCTTCAGTTCTTAGCAGAGAAGACTTTGTAGGATTTTTCATATTTGTCTGTCATCTTCTACCAAACAGAATAAGAGCTCTGAGTGGTCTAGGGATCATATTGTGAGTAAATCTGTATACCCACAGATACATGGCACATGGGACATTTTGTATATCCAAAATGAAAATATGATTGAAAAGGATGTGTGAATATAGTTTAATTAATTGTAACAAATATGTCATGCTGGTGTGGGATGTCAAAAGTTGGACAGGTTGTGCATGTGTAGGAACAGAGGTATATAAGAAATCTCTGTCCTTTTGAGTCATTTTCCCTGGGAACCCAAAATTATTCTGAAAAGTAAAGTCTATTAAAAAGAAATACAAAATTTTCCCATGCGAGTGGATTCAAGAGGGGAGTAATTAGCTCCAAAAGGGGGTTCTCATACCTAGTGTTCATGAAAAATAGAAACAAAAGTACAATGGCAGTATGCTTTCCCATCTTTCCCAGTCCAGGAGACAAAATAAGGATGGGGAACTGCATAGATTAAAATCAAAGGGTGCCTTTAACTAGGTTACAGTAGCTTCTTGATGGTGGCTTTTAAAATGGCACACTTGAGGTAGTCATGGAGATAGCTTTTCAAACATGGGAATGGAGATGCTAAAATGTGCTTGAATATTAACAAATATAGTTCTTAATGGGAAAGGGTTGTTTTTAAAATTGAGAGTCCAATATAGAGAGAGATAAAGTTCCCATCTGTGTGTTCCCTCTCTAAATGCCTACAACTGCCAGGAATGCTGAAGTCCAGAGCCAGGATCTCAATCCAGGTCTTCTATATGGTTGGTAAGAAACCAATTCCTTGAGGCATCACTGCTGCCTGCCAACCTGCACACCAGCAGGAAGCTGGAATCAGGGGCAGAGCCAAGGATTAAACCCAGGTACTCGGATGTGTGATGTAGATATCCTACCTGATGTCTTAATCAATAGGCCAAATACTTGCTGTCGGAAAGGATTTTTGAGTGTTTCGAAGTTAAAGAAGGGTATGTCAGTGACTTTTCTGCTTTTCAGGAGTCTTTGTTCTTGTCTTAGTGAGTATAGGCTAGGTGATGCTGAGGTAAATAGTAGCCCCCAAATCTCAATGACTAAAGATAGTAAAGAGTCATATTTTCTCAGGCCTGTTATGGATGATCAGGTGTATCTGCTTATCACAGTCTTTCTGTGACTCAGCCTGATGGTGTAGCTACCATTTTGAGTTGTTGGTCACTATAGCAGCACTTGCATGGTACTACTCAACCACAAGGAAGTTACGAATTGCAAAGCCACCTCGTGCCTGCAAGTGGAGACCACCAAGGACAAAGAAGGAACCATACTATCATAATCCTGGTAATCAGAAAGCCCACAAGCCAGGTATAGAGTCCCACTCATAGGCACTTGTTGTTTCCATATCTCATCTTCAGGCTTAGATCGATTCATAAGGAAGAAGTAGCTGTGGCCAAGTACCTTGGATCCTGTGCCTCATCACACTCCTGGATCTCTGACCAAAGATGAAAGCCTTTGCTTTTTGTTAGAGTCCATCTGTGTCAATTCGTTTGTGACTCATCCATAAGCACTGTGCCCCTCCCACTGCAGGAGCTACTCCCAGGCAAGACTTGTCTGTCTGGCTTCGGCACCCCTGCACGTGGGGCTGGCAGCCTGAGGGAGGGCAGGACCCAACCCAGCAGCCTCAGCCTCAGATCTGCCATTCGGGGCTGAATTGACGGCTCTGAGGTACAGGAGTCCAGCTTGTTGATTTGTAGCAAGATATGGCAAAGGAAAACCACTAATGCTGTATCTCCAGCTGCCAGGGAACACATTTGCCAGTGTCCTTGTCGTTGGCCAGCCACAGTGAGTAGTTACGTGTCCTCCTTCACTTTCAAATGGCTTACTTTGGAGAGGAATTCCAAAGAAGAGTAGCCAACTAGGATCCTATATTTGCAAGGCTTTGTTAATTTAGGGTTTAATTAATAACATGAACAGTGGAGAAGTATTAAGAAGGAATTTGGTAACTTGGAGCCACTTTTATGTAACTCAGTAACAGCACTGATCTGGTATGAAACTGTTTTTGTTCTCACTTATCATTCTCCTCTGTGCTTTTTTGATTGCATCCAAATAACAGAACACAAGAAATTGGAATCTCTAAGTGACTTTCATTTTTTCTTACAATCTGCAAGTGACTAAGTGCAAATACTGAGGTTCATGAATTCTTTTAATCATTATTTTCTGTCATTAGACTTATTAATGTTTTATTTCCAGCTTTCACTTACTGCTAAGGTGCCATTAACTTCAAATCCTCTTTGAAAGCAAAGGAATATTTTTACACCTTTTCAAAAAATCCTGTACTTCCAATTACCAATCTGTGAAACTAAGAGCTGTTGGTCCTAGACAACTTTTCCTTCAGACTTTCTTAAGAGAACTGTCAACTTTAGAGAGCTTTCTCCTGGTTCATGAGCTTGTCTTCAAGTGGGAGAGACTACTCACCCATCTACATTTTCACTGTCTTTTATACTAGTCCTTAAAATACTGTTGTAACTGATGCTTACTTTTATTTCTTCTTTTTTCTGATATTCTTTATCAGTATTTGTTGAATGTAAATTTTAATTTACTTATGTTGATTTTATTTAAAAGGCACACGCACACACACATATACACACACAGGAGCTGGGGGAAGGGTGAGAGAAAGTCAGCAAAAGAGCAAGTGTCAGAAAGACATATGGATAGAGATTTTCCATCCACTAGTTCATTCCCCAGATTCCAGTAACAGCCCAACATCTGGATCTGGGCTGATGCCAGGAACCTGGAATTCCACCCAGGTCTCCCACTGAATTGCAGGGAGTTAAGTGTACTTGAACCATCACCTGCTATCTCCCAAGGTGCTCATTAACAGAAAGCTGGATCAGAAGTGAAGTAATCCAGATTTGAATTGGGCAACTTCAATATCGAATACAGGCATCTTGTAGCAGTGACTTAACCCCACTGCACCATATGTGTGCCCCAATTATGACTTTTAAAAGTTTAATTTACTTGAAAATGTTTTTTGAATTTGGACAAAATTATTTTTTTTCCTTCAGGTAAATGCATAGATAAAAGAATCAGGTTTATGTTTACCTCACATCATTTTTGATTTATTAAATTTCCTCTTTCAAATTTTATTCATATTCTTGAAGCATGAGAAAATTAACTTATTGTAGGTAAGATAAGTGATTTTAAGTATTTTTTTTTCAACAAATAGCCATTAAAGACTGTAAAGCTGGGGCCGGTGCTTTGGCATAGTGGGTTAATCCACCCCCTGCTGCACCAGCATCCCATATAGGCAACTGTTTGAGTCACAGCTGCTCCACTTCCAGTCCAGCTCCTTGCTAATATACCTAGGAAAACAGCAGAAGATGGCCCAACTGATTGGGCTCCTACACCCACATAGGAGACCCAGAAGAAGTTCCTGGCTCCTAGATTCAGCTTGGCCCAGCCCCAGCTGTTGTGGCCATTTGGGGGGTAAACCAGTGGATAAAAGATCCCGACCCCCTGCCCCCCTGCCCTTCTGTCTTTCTCCCTCTGTAACTCTGCCTTTCAAATAAAATAAATCTTTAGAAAAAGACTACAAAGCTTGCACTTTATGTCTTTAGGCATTGTATCCTAAGATTATATAGCTTGCAATCCCATTCTGACAGTATTTACATAATACAGAGTTACAGCATCATTGTCTTTTTATAAAATGACTACAAATTTGCAAACAGAAACCAGAACTCTAATTCAAAGATAAAAGAATCAGAGAACAGCTCATTGGCTGGTTCTTGGTTGGTTTTTCTAATATTGGACATGGAAGGGGAAGTAGAGGGGTTGGCAGTGGGATCTGTTTACCCTGGCTCCAGGCAATAACAAGGTGCAGTGTTTACAGAGTACAGCATTTCTAAATATGTCTAAAAAGAATAATGAACTATTATAATCAGTATGCTCTGGCAATTCTAAACCATATCTGTGGAAAATACCCCTCCCTACTGGGGCAGAATACTGTCACTGCCATCTTCCCCTCTCCCAGGTACTGCTGCTACACTGCATGTGTGAGATTTGATTGAATTCACCGGTGGAAAACAGTCTTCCTTAAGATAATGCCTACCTCTGAGAAACTGTAGCTTAGCAATTGCTGTATTAGTTCCACTCTTTTGGGGATTCATGTCTACCTGAATTTGTTATTTTTATGCATTTCTTTATAGACAATAGTCATTAAATAACAACAAATAGCCTGTAAAACCCAAAATTTTTTCTTTATTTACTTATTTACATAAGTAAATTAAAATCTACATTCAACAAATACTGATAAAGAATATCAGAAAAAAGAAGAAATAAAAGTAAGCATCAGTTACAACAGTTATTACATTTCAGAATAAGGCTGTAGAACCTATTCAATCTGCAAATTATTCCTGAATCTTTTGATTGCAATGAACAAACTCCTAAATTATACTAGATTAACCTCAAAAGGTGATTTGACTATAATGATACTTAGATATCTTATAGACTCTAAGACATGAAATGCAAGGAATGATCATAATGAGGGCTGTTTTGTGAAGTTTATTCTTTTTGGTGTATCTGCTTTCTTTGTTCTTTCTCCAGTGTGGTAATTTTCAATCATATATTAATAGCACATGGGGTTTGTTCTCAATTATGTATATTAATATCAACTGGGCAGTTTTAAAAGCTCATTCTTTCATAAAAAGCATACCAATTGTGCATTCTAGGTGAAGTCTAGGTGCAGTCTAGGTGAAGAGGTACGTGTTGGCCAGAATTTTGGCACTACAATCAGATATCTAAGACACAGTGTTTATGAAGGAAAGAAGTTTTGGAGGTTTACAGTCCATGATTCAGCAACACTGTTGGTTTGGTGTCTGATGAGGGTAGTGGATGGTAGAAGACACAGAGAAAAAGGATCACACAGTGATCCAGGAGCAGAGAGAAAGCAACGAGGCTCACCTTTGCACTTATAGCCAACCCTCTCTTGAGAACCTAATGACCTAATGACCCACCTCCTGGATGTCATAATTGAATCAAGTCTCTACTTCTAATCCATTAACTATTAACATTGATCCGTTAACCATTATCATAAGATTTTGGATATCAAGCCTATAAAACATCGGTTTTGGATGATGCTGAAAGTAATATCCAAACTGTACTAAGATATGTAAATATTCACTGTACTGTTCTTTCATTTTTGAGTAGTAATGAAATTACACAACATAAAAATTAGGGGGTGGGTAATAGTGTTGTCTGTCCTAATGCTCAGAAATTTTGATGCAATGAGTTTGTAGTAGACATGTATTTTTTTTTAAACTTTAGGAAATCCTAATGTGCAATCAAAGCTGGGAATTACTGCTACAAATTGTTGCTGTCTTTTCAGCTTTTCTCCACAAAGAGAAAAGAGAGTGAGTGATTCCCAGCTTTTTCTTCCTGTCCAAGTTTGAAAATTCCCAAGGTGAGGACTAATGGGGCCATCCGGGTCAGCTGCCATCCCCCAGTACAGTCAGCTGTGGCAAGGTACATTTTTCAAATGACTGCACAGATAATAAACATAGTTAAGTAGTTTCCAGAAAAGCATGGGTGGGGTGAGAGGGTGACTAGGCAAATAATTAGTAATAATAATAATAGCAACAATAGGAGTCCAGTGTAATTCCTTGAACAGAAATGCATAGTGGGTCCTAAATTGCTAAATTTGAGAACATCTGGTTGTTCATAAGCCAAAGCCACTCCTTATTATTAAGCTATGTTTCAAACCCTATCTCTCTTTAAAAACATGGAATCATGAAAAATTATTCTTTGTTAATTTGAAAGTTTTATAGATCAAAATTCAAATTAATTGTATTTAATAACAAAAACAAAAACTCTACCCATCTGTATGAGTAGTAGTGCATTTTTTGTTGCTATAACAAAATATGTGAGAAAAGAGTTTTATTTAATTTACAGTTTTGTAGGCTGAAAGTCCAAGCAGCTTGTTGCCAACTCTAATGAGGGCTTTGTACTGGATGGTATCACAACATTGGGATTGTATGTAGAAGAGATCACACAGCAAGACAGGAAGACAGAGACTGGGAAGAGGCCAGTCTTTTTTTTTTTTTAAGATTTATTTTATTTATTTGAAAGAGTTAGAGAGAGAGGTAGAGCTAGAAAGAGAAAGGTCTTCCATTCTTCCATTCTGCTGTTTCACTCCCCAAAATGGCCTCAGTGGCCAGATCTGTGCCATTCTGAAACCAGGAGCCAGGAGCTTCTTCTGGGTCTTCCACATGGGTGCAGGGGCCCAAGAAGTTGGGCCATCTTCTACTGCTTTTCCAAGCCATAGCAGAGAGCTGGATTGGAAGTAGAGCCACCAGGACGCGAACTGGTGCCCGTTTAGGTTGCTGGCACTACAGGCCAGGACTTTAACCCACTGTACCACAGTACAGGCTCCAAGGGCCAGTCTTACTCTTTTATAACAACCCCCTTTCTTGGGAGTGAACTAGTGTCTCATGAGAACTACATTAATCCCTTCTATGGGTAGTGCTCCAAATGACTTAACCACCTCCCACCTGGCCCAATCTCTTAAAGATTCCATTATGTCTTACAATAGCATACTGGGGACCAAACCCCTAGCACATGAACCCTTGGAGGACAAAGCACATACAAACCATCATCTTAGAGTAGTCCTTACAAATTGCTATGTATTCAGTAATTTATACCAACAAATACTATGAAGGCCATTGTTTGGCATAATGTTAGAGTTGTGGTAGTTACACATTTTATCCCATAACAGATCTGGTTTTATTTATTAATTAAAGCTTTATTTATTTATTTGAAAGTCACACACAGAGAGAAGGAGAGGCAGAGAGAGAAAGAGAGAGAGGGAAAGAGAGAGAGAGGGAGAGAAAGTGGTAGAGACAGAGAGAGAAGTTTTCCATCCTCTGGTTCACTCCCCAGATGGCCACAATGACCAGAGCTGTGCCAATCTGAAGCCAGGAGACAGGAGCTTCTTCCAGGTCTCCCAAGTGGATACAGGGGCCCAAGGAGTTGGGCCATCTTGTACTGCTTTCCTAGGCCATAGCAGAGAGCTGGATCAGAAGTGGAGCAGCTGGGACTCGAACTGGAGCCCGTATGTGATGCCGGCACTGCAGGCTACACACAGCACCAGCCCCATCTGTTTTTGTTGTTTTAAGATTTATTTATTTATTTAAGAGGTAGAGTTATAGACTGAGAAAGGGAGAGATAAAGAGAAAGGTTTTCCATGTGCTGGTTCACTCCACAAATGGTTGCAACTGCTGGAGCTGGGCCGATCTGAAGCCAGGAGTTTCTTCCACGTCTCTCATGCAGATGCAGCGGCCCAAGCACTTGGGCCATCTTCCACTGCTTTCCCAGGCCATAGCAGAGAGCTGGATTGGAAGTGGAGCAGTCAGGACTAGAACCAGTGCCCCTATGGGATGCTGGTAGCACAGGCAGAGGCTTAGTCTACTGCGCAGTAGTGCTGGCCCCAACATATCTGGTTTTTAAAATATCACTTTTTTCAATAATGAGACTCCTAAGTCAGTTGATAGTCTCAGATTCTTTCCTACCTTCCTCATGCATACCACTCCTCACTCCGCAACCACCACCCACCACAACTGTTTTTCAGGAAATTCCATTTCAGCATTACTTTTGGAGGAACTGTATCTTATCAATGGTCTGCTAAAAGTTCTGTGAATCTTAAGTGGTCTTAAGTTGTCATTGCAGATAGAAGAGAGTGGTACTATCATTTCTGGACATGTTTGGCTATTGGGTCCTTTTATGATGGATCTGAGTTCACTCCTCCTACACCCTAAGTCACCTGCAAAATCTTATGAACTTTTCAAGGCATTGGGTTGTACACAAACCAGTGACTGGGAAGCTATATAGCCTGTCTCTTTTTGTATTTCGGGGGGGGGGGAACCTCTTCTCCCCTAATACAAACCCCTCTTTTTAAAAATTCATTTTTGCCTCATATCATCTTTTGAGACAGATGTTTACAATAAAAGAAAAAATACCCAGGTAGGCATTGTGATCTGAGCACTTAGCAATTTCCTTTTTGGTTGTGTGACACAAAAGCCTTTAACAACCCCCTAAGTTCAGAGAGGATACCTATTATTTGGTTCATTCTCCTATAGCAACAAGACAGACACACACACAATCTTAAGAGATCACTCTGATGAAAAGCCTCAAAGTCCTGTCTTGAGGGCTGTGAACTGTGGCATTCAACACATCTCTGTGCTTTGGGCAGAGGGTGGGGTGAGATCATATGGAAGCAAATACAAGATGCATAACACTAATGCAATTTGGCCAAGTGGTGATTGTTTTCAGTTAGGTCTGAAAACAGACCTGGGCTTGCTGTAACACGAAATGGACTTTTGGGAGACAAAATCTTTGTAATTTCTGAAGGAATAATAATATCAGGAAGAGAGAGCAGGGAGAACACAGGACGAGGGGAGAGCAATTTTCATATGCCTCCAATAAATGTCAGAAACTAGGCCTTAACCCGGGGAGTCTTTGCCCTTTGACAAAACAGTATGATCTAGGTGCAGCTGAGTACCAGAAAAGAGAGTGGGACAGATGCTTCAGTGTGGACAAGGTGGAGCAAGCACTGATGCACAAAGACCTGCGATGATTGCTTGGCTCAGCAGAAGCTAGCATTGTGCAGGCTCATCTTCAGATGGCTCTGTCTCAAGGCCGACATATCTCCATGGGAGTGGAGGGAGTAGAAGAAGGAAAAAGAGGAAAGGCTGAATTTACCAGGGAACTAATTTGAATTGAAATTCAAAGAATTTACTTTATATGGACAAATATTGCATCATTGGGCTCAAATAAAATTTCTAGTGTTAATTAAAGTAAGTTGTAGTACAAAAAAAGTTACTATTTGTCCCTCAAGCTTGATAACTGCTATACTCTGTCATGATATTTGTGTACCTGTCCTAAGAATATACTTTGTAAGTATAAACTGGTTCTTTCTCCATTGATTTATTCAGAAAGTCTTGCTTCACTCCAAACTATAGGCTGGGCCTCTGTGATGCCCTTTCTTACCCAAGTCCCTTGTGTGTTGGTTCTCCTGGGCTGCTGTCCTTCTGGGGTCTTGTGCCAGGAGAGCCATTTCAAAACATATTTGGTGCAAAAATTCGACAACCATATCCTGAACAAGTCATGTTTAAACAGAAACATTGATGCTTGACTATTTACTCATTCATTTAATCATACAGAATGAGAAAAAGATACAATTGTTTCAGGCATATAAAAATTAAGAGTTTGTCACCCAGAAATCTTCATTAAAAGAAGCTTGAAAGAATGTATGCATGTCAGCAATAAGTAAAGTGCACATAGAGAAACAATATGAAATACAAGAAAAAAATTGTGAATTCTAAGAAATCAGAGGAGAATATGTGCTTCTAATATGGAAAACTAAAGAGAATGGCCATTTTAGGAGTTAAATAGATCCCATTTTCAGATGCTTTTTATTTTGAACATCTATAAAATAATTTATAAAATAATCATAATTAAAGCTTCTATACCTGTATCTGTATCTATATATCTCTATCTCCATATTTACATTGACAGAACCAAAAATAAAATAGATGGATGTAAAGTTCATAAAGAATCATGAAACAATTTTAAAAGAGAAAAGATGAAGATAAAGATCACAAGGAGTCTGAAACTCCAACTTGTGATTTATTAAAAAAAAAATCACTGGCTAGTTAAGTATGCATACATGAGTATGATTGTTAAGCCATTCAGTAAACGTCTACATTTAAAATTTGCTTATTATGTTTTATTTATTTGAAATACAGGATTGTTCTTTCTCTGGAACGATGCATTTCAAATAAACAAATGTTTTTTTAAAAAATGAAAGGGAGGCCGGCGCCGCGGCTCAATAGGCTAATCCTCTGCCTTGGGGCGCTAGCACACCGGGTTCTAGTCCCGGTCGGGGCGCCGGATTCTATCCCGGTTGCCTGTGGGGAGCAACTCGGACTAGACTAAGTTACTGGAATTAAGACTTATTCTATGCATCTGCTCTCCCACAATATGGCGCTGGGAGAGGAGGAAACAGCTTTTACACAGCTGCCTCCAGTTCGACCAATAACCTGCAGGAGCTGATCCTGCTCCTGATTGGAGGAGAGCAGCGTACTCGGCGTGTGGGTAGCAGAGTTGGGATTGGTGGAAGAGGACTATAAAGGAGGAGAGAGACAACATGCACCAGGAACATCTAAGGGGAACACCTGAGGAACATCTGAGCAGCCCCCGAGAGAGCCGGCCGGCGGTGTGCTGCTCCCCCGCGGAAGTGGGGAAAGTGGCAGGGGGAACCGCCCTTCCACGGAGGTGGAAGGACGGCAGCCAACCCAGGAAGAACCAGCAGCAAACCCGGGAAGGGCCGAGCAGACAAAAGAACAGCGCAGGGTCTAGTGTCGTTCCTCCGCGAAGAGGGGGAGCGACAGTTGCCCCTCTTCCAGGCCAGCCCTCTGCTATGGCCCGGAAGTGCAGTGGAGGATGGCCCAAGTCCTTGGACCCTGCACCCCATGGAGACCAGGAGAAGCACCTGGCTCCTGGCTTCGGATCAGCGCGATGCATCAGCCACGGTGGCCATTGGAGGGTGAACCAATGGCAAAAGGAAGACCTTTCTCTCTCTCTCTCACTGTCCACTCTGCCTGTCAAAAAAAAAAAAAAAAAAAAAAGAAAGGGAAATAACACACAGAGAGAGACAGATGCAGAGATCTTCCATCTGTTGTTTCACTCCTCAAATGCCCACAAATGCCAGAGTTGGGCCATGCCGTAGCCGGGAGCATGGAACTCAATTTAGGTTTCCTGGGTATGTGGCAGGGACCCAAGTACTTGATCCAGAATCTGCTGTCTCTCAAGGAGTACATTAGCAGGAAGCTGGAATCGGGAGTGGATCTGGGACTCAAACCCAGGCACTCTGATATGGGATACAGATGTCCCAAGCAGTGGATTAACCTTGTGCACAACAATGCTTATCTCAAGAGGTCCATGTTTTAATCCCTCTAATGCTAGGTTATGAGGTAGGATGCTTCTGAAAGTTGTTCAGTTTGATATCCTCATTTTGTGAAAAATGAAATAGTGTTATTACCTACTGGTGAGCACAGTTTTGGCAATTTATGCTATTTATTCTAATTTAATGCT
Source organism: Oryctolagus cuniculus (assembly GCF_964237555.1). Taxonomy (NCBI): domain Eukaryota; kingdom Metazoa; phylum Chordata; class Mammalia; order Lagomorpha; family Leporidae; genus Oryctolagus; species Oryctolagus cuniculus. The sequence continues at coordinate 122,501,288 of NC_091436.1, read as the reverse complement.
TTTATAGCCACCAGTGGATCAGAAATCATACTGTTATATATTTGTATGTATTTTTAGAACCTGATAATTCATATGTGTGTACTGGGGAGGGGAGAGTTGAAGAGTTTAATGTGCATTCAGGTTCATACAGTGCAATGGCCTCTTGTGGATCACAAATGGGGTATACATGGCTCCTAGCCACCCCCTGGCAGAAGAGGGAGGTGTTGCTGGGTGCTGCACCTGCCATGTGCTCCTGTTGTGGGTGATCATATGTATCTTCATATTGGAATTTTTCATTGCTGAATTTTCATTTGTGAATGATACAGTTCTCGGCTGCTTTCCCAGCAGCCTGATGCACTAAGATATAATGTATCCTACTATTATGGTATAGTTAAAAACACATGGCTTTTACAGAAAAAATGCTATAATCTATTGAAATCTAAATGACAGAAATGCTTCAAAATAATAATAATAATGATGATAATAGAAATACATAAATATCAAAATAAGTTTTGAGGATAAATGCTAGCTTAGTATCATTTTAATTTCCTCACTTTTCTTTCTTTCCAGGCTTGCTCATCCTTCTATATCCCCTTTCTTGATTAATGGTATTAAAATTATTTATACTTAAACATCAATGTTATCTTTTCTTCCCTCTTATCTTTTTTAAAAGATTTATTGATTTATTTGAAAAGCAGAGTTACAGGGAGCAGAGGAAGAGAGAGAGAGAGAGAAGGAGGGAGGGAGGGAGGAAGGAATGAAAGGAAGGAAGGAAGGAGAGAAAGAGAGAGAGAAAGACAGAAAGAAAGACAGAAAGAAGGAAGGAAGGAAGGAAGGAAGGAAGGAAGGAAGGAAGGAAGGAAGGAAGGAAGGAAGGAAAGTCCTCCATTTGCTAGGTCACTCCCCAAATGGCCTCAACATCCAGAGCTGGGCTGATCCGAAGCCAGGAGCCAAGAAATTCTCCAAGGTCTCCTGTGCAGGTACAGGGGCCCAAGCACTTGGGCCTTCCACTACTGCTTTTCCAGGCCATAGCACAGAGCTGGATTGTAAGTGGAGCAGCTGGGACTCGAACTGGCACCCACATGGGATGTGGGCACCACAGGCAGCATCTTTACCCACTATACCACAGCACTGCCCCCCCCCATTATCTTTTGAATATAAGCTTTTCTTCCTAAACTTTGTCTTTTCCTCTAAAAACAATTTTTTAATGGTAATCGGCCCTTCATTACTTTCTCTGGTCATTTAGAGTATTCAGTGCTGTTAATTTTGCCTGTTTTGAATCCATTTTTCTGCCATTGCTCTCATTTGGGTCCTTATTATTATTATTGTCATTTACTTGGACTAAGAAATGGCCTCATCAGCAATGCTCTCTCAGGCCTCTGCCTGCCTGCCTGCCTTCCTTCCTTCCTTCCTTCCTTCCCTTCCTAAGATTTATTTATTTATTTGAAAGTCATTGTTACACAGAGAGAGAAGGAGAAGGAGAGGGAGAGGGAGAGGGAGAGGGAGAGGGAGAGGGAGAGGGAGAGGGAGAGGGAGAGGGAGAGGGAGAGAGAGAGTGAGAAAGGGGTCTTCCATCCGCTGGTTCACTTCCCAGATGGCCACAACGGCCGGAGCTGCGCCAATCTAAAGCCAGGAACCAGAAGCCTCCTCCGCCATGCGGGTGCAGGGGTCCAAGGACTTGGGCCATTTTCTACTGCTTTCTCAGGCCATAGCCGAAAGCTGGATCGGACGTGGAGCAACCGGGGCTTGAACCGGTGCCTATATGGGATGCCAGCACTGCAGGCAGTAGCTTTACCCACTACACCACAGCGCCAGTCCTTCCTTCCTTCCTTCCTTCCTTCCTTCCTTCCTTCCTTCCTTCCTTCCTTCCTTCCTTCCTTCCTTCCTTCCTTCCTCCCTCCCTCCCTCCCTCCCTCCCTCCCTCCCTCCCTTCTTTTTCTTCTTCTTCTTTAAAGATTTGTTTATTTATTTGAAAGACAGAGTTAGGAAGACACAGACAGACAGATACACACACACACACACACACACACAAATCTTGCATCTGCTGCTTAACTCCCCAATTGGCCAAATGGCTGGGGCTGGGCCAGGCCCAAGCTAGGAGCCTGGAAATCCATCAGGGTCTCCCACATGGGTGGCAGGAACCCAAGCACTTAGTTGTTTTTCTGCTGCTTTCCCAGGTGCATTAGCCAGGAGCTGGATGGATAATGGGGCAGCCAGGACATGATCTGGCACCACTATGGGATTTTGGCATCACAGGCAGTGACTTAACACACTGTGCCACAATGCTGGCTACTGCCTTCTAACCTACCCATTACATAATGTTGATTTTCCAATTATAGGATTATTTGTAGAAATACAGAATACATTTTTGAGGTCTGGGTCCTTTATGCTTTAGCTACTTTTCTGTAGTCTGAGGGGATGGCAGGACGAGGAGCTCTGCAGCAGTCTTTATGTCTCTTGTGTTAGCCCCTAGTGAAAAATATCCAGCATTCTCAACAGGGTTTACTTGAAAAGGATTTTGCTGAGAAGAATTGAGAGTTTTTAATGGAGAGACTCTTTACAGAGGTTTAGGCAGTTCTAACAATAGGGAGGTAACAAGAGACCAGCAGCAGTAGAAAACCATTATTATTCCTAGGCCTAAAGGAGGCAAGAGGAGGCCAAGTGCCAGCTAAGGCATGGAAGAGAGAATGCCCAACAGAAACCGTAACAAGAGATTGTAGCTGGAATTGCGACCTTGCGGGGAGAGAAAAGGAATGTTTATCCTCATCTCCCTATACTTCAGCCTTCTCGCCTCCTGCCAATGACTTCCATTGGAAGGACCCCATTGGAAGCCAGAAGCAGGACAGTCTTCAGAGATCAGCTTCTTGAGGGTGGAGAGTAGCATGTGGAAAGAGAATAGCTCAGACAAGTGATGGAGTACAAATGAAGAACCACCCACCCACTTGGGCTCGGTGCTGTGATACTGAGATTTTATTAAATGCAAGGTATCAAAACTTGCTCCGTTTTCAAGCATGGGCTGTACATGCCAATGACAGATGGTCTGGAGGCTCTGGATTGTTTCTTTGACTCAGAGAATAGCTCTAGAGTCTTATTTCTACCAGAGAGAAGCAGTCTGGTTGTTCCTTTCCCCACTTCACAATGTGTCCCCAACATATAAGTCTGAAATTCTTCAGTTAGATGACGCTGTGGTTTGAATGTCCTCTCTCAAATCCATGTGGAAATTTAATTGCTGTTGTAATAGTTGTAAGAGGTGGGACCTTTGAATAAATCATGGCTGTTATTTTGTGTTGGTTATTACTAGAGTTCATTAGTTATTGCAGGAGTGGGCTCCCTATAAAAGATTGAGTTCAGTCTGGTTTTCTTTGGCTCACACATGCTTGCTTCTCCTTCCCCTAAATTATCACATAGCACAAAGGCCCTTGCCAGATGCTAGTGGCATGCCCTTGGACTTCCTGGCTTCCAGAACCATGAACACAATAAATTTGTATTGTTTGTGAATTACCTAGTCTGTGGCATTCTGTTATAGCAGCAGAGAACAAGCTAACACAGATGAGGAAACAAAAGGATTGCCATACTTTGCTTCTCTCTAGAGTTCTGGGCTTTAGATTTCTGCATATTTTTATCCACTCAATGGTATGTTATGGAGGAGGAGAAAAAGAATAAAGTTTAAGAGCTGTGCTCTGCTGCTACTTTCTATTTCATTTCAGATATTTTTATTTCTTTCCTTTAACAGTTTTTAATTTATCCCTTTAATCTTATCCCATTTCTCATTTTGATGGTTTTCAATATTTTGTGAGGTACAAAAATTTTTCTGATTCATTTCCAGATGGGTAGGAAATCCCACCATGTTCTTCTATGGATGTGCATGGATCATCTTGTTGACTACTTTTCTATCAATATTTTATGATTATACAATAATGCTGCTTGATACTAACCAAAACTGTAAATAAATATTGCTTTTAATTTTTGTATATATTCATTACATACATTTATCATAAATTATTTTGCTCAATTTTTGTTCAACATTGATACTGTTCCCGTAAACATTTTTAGCTTATGTATATATATATATACAACTATATTCAGAAAACATGAACATTGTGCTTTTTTCTGTAGTTCAAAATATTTTTATCTGATGGTACCAGAAGTGCTACAAGTGACACAATAGTTTGTGCGTCCCTGGTTATTTGGAGTTGCTTTCCAAGGTTTGTTTACTTATGTAGTCTCTCTATCCCAGCAGCCTTTTGCTGTTGAACAAAATTCTGTCTTTGGTTTTGAGATGACTCATGAGGTAGATAATTCTTGGGGCACACGTTGACCAAGTGCCTGACACAGATGCCATCCACACATGCTCATCTCTGTTTATCACAATGCACTTCAGGTGTGAGTAATCATCTATTGTTCAGTATTTCATGAAACCTGTATGCATGAGGAGGAAACTATCCAATTCAAAAGAGGTTTAGAGAAACTGCCAAGACTCAAAGGCACTGATGAAAATGATTAAAGTTCTGTTGAAAACTGTGCTTCTGGGGAAAACTGAGGCTCATATAAACATATGAGTAGGTAGCTCTGTGGATGTCAGTTGGGGAATGACGTGCTATCTTTGCTTCCAAATATTTCATCTATTGGCCTGAGACAGTGCCTCTCCTCCCTGCCTAGGAAGGACTGCCTTTGGGACATATCCCTGTTGAAATGTTCACTTATGTGGGATGACAACAACATCAGAACTATTAGTATTTTTTTTTTTGATGACAGAGAACATGGACAGAATTAGGTAGTGTCCCCATATCCCCAGATTCTACACCTGTGCTTCTGACAAATTGTGGCTCAAATATATGCTTTAAAAATTTCATCTGCCCCACATATGTACATTAATCCTTGTCATTGTTCCCCAAACAATGCAATATAACAAATATTAGCACAGCATTTTATATTGTATTATATTAAGTAATCTATATGTGATTTAAAGTCTACAGGAGGGGGGCTGGTGCTGTGGCATAGTGGGTAAAGCCACAGCCTGCAGTGCCGGCATCCCATATGGGCACTGGTTCGAGACCTGGCTGCTTCGCTTTTGATCCAGCTCTCTGCTACGGCCTGGGAAGTCAGTAGAGGATGGCCCAAGCCCTTGGGCCCCTGCACCTGCATGGGAAACCCGGAAGAAGCTCCTGGCTCCTGGCTTTGGATTGGCACAGCTCCAGCCATTGTGGCTAATTGGGGAGTGAACCAATGGATGGAAGACCTCTCTCTCTCTCTCTCTCTCTCTCTCTCTCTGACTTTCAAAGTAAATAAATAAATCTTTAAAAAAATAAAGTCTACAGGAGGATATATGAAAATTTTATGGGAACACTATGCTGTTTTATATAAGGGACTTGAGATTTTGGTACCTGAATGGGGGTTTTCTGGCATCAATATCCTGTGAATACCCAAGGTGACTTTAGTTAAGAGTTCTGGAGGGGTGGGCATTTGACATGGTGGTTAAATGCCACTTGGGGTGCCTGTATCCCATATCTCAGTGCCTAGGCTTGAGTCCCTACTTTGTTTCCAGTTTCAGCTTTCTGCTAATTCCCACCCTGGGAGAAAGCAGATGACTTTTATTTTTTGAGGGATGTGGAAGATCTACATAGAGTTCCTGGCTCTTAGCTTTTGGTCTGGCCCACCCATGGCTGTTGAACACATTATAGGAATGAATCAAAGAATGGAAGATAGCTATCTGTCTATTTTTGTCTTTATCTTTCAAATAAAAAAAATGTTCGGGATTAGGAGTCAAAGGAGAGTTTGGTTATTTCAATAACTTTTTGTGTGACCTGGGGAAAGCCACTTATTTAAATCACAATTTTCTTTTTGATAAGGGGACAATGACACCTTCTGTGTCTTTTAAAATTATTATGACAAGATTAAAGTTATTCATATTTTCATACTCTGAATGAATTAAACTCCATACAACGATCAGCTCTTTCTTATTTTAGAAAAGCAAAATGACCTTCTGAAAAAAAAAATCGCAGAACTGAGTTTAAATCCAAAATATGGTGCCTATTAATGCAATATAGCTGTAGTTCATGACACAGAACAAATAGGCAATAACTGTTTACTTCTTTTCTTCACTTCTATAATGACTGCCTTTAGGCAGGAGGGACGGATTGGTCATTGGCTACAGGTAATAAGTGGGGTGGTTGATGACAGACACCCTGAGATCATCTCAAGCGTGTACCCACAGTCTGTCTGGGGACTTCTATAGTCCTTTTAAAAACCTCACTTGAAACTTTAGCAATTCATTACAAAACCTAATTATGTAAGTACTAACTACAGACTGTCAGCTGATAAAGCTGGCGACTGACATACTCCTGGTTGGCTGGATAAAATTCTGTCTGGAGTTTTACGTTTGATTGCTGTGATTTGTGATCACTGGTCTCTTTTTTCCTTAAGATTTAAGAGTTCAAGTTGTAGAGGATTTTCTCAAAAATTATCCTGTAAGATCACTCATCTGTGTGCGCAAATTAAGTCGATGTTTGTTTCTGAAGAGGACATGAGCTGAATGCATCCTGGCCTGTAGCTTAGGTGTTTTGTTTCTGCCTGTTTTATCTCACCTTAGCCAAGTGGTGCCTCTTGCTGGTCAGCTGTATGGCTTTGCAGTAGAACATTGTGACATAGAGAACGAAAGGCATTTTTAAAGTTAGAGGCAGGCATTTGGCACATCCAAGTTTCCAACCCCTCAGGCTGTGTGTCAGATGCCCCATTGCACTGTGACTTCCCTGAGGATGCTGAGCGAAAGAACCTTCCTTGTTTAATTTCTAGCTATTAGTACACTGCTTGGAAATGAGGCACTTACAGTTTGTCACATGAATACATACCTGAACCTCTAAGGCATCTTATTCAGGATTGGAAATCAGACAACATGGAATAGGAGAGTAAAATCTAGGTTCCATGATTTGGAAATGCTATCACTCTGTAGATCTAGTCAGTGTTGCAGTAACTTTGCTGTTCTGTTCTTTTTGTTTGTTTTTTTAAGAAGGGGAATGTAGAAGCAGTTTCTTGATTTTAATTTTTAAAAAAATTCTTTCACTTTCTATTTGGCACTTTTCACCCCTTGGAATTTCATATCAATGTAATTGCTTTATTTTTTGAGGGATGTGAATCACAGAAATTGACTGCTTGGATGACTAGTTGACTGGTTGAATTCTACAAATCAAGATGAAAATCATTTTCTATACTCATGATTTTAATGTGCTGCACTGAAAAATAATTTATTAGATTGTGATTTTGCTTTAAATTTTAAATATAGTTTGGTTTTAATTTTTATGAAAAATGCTTTTTGATGACCACTAAGATTACATTTCCACATATGGTAGCCTCTGTGTTTTCTATGGAAATGACTTCCATTAGGCTTTGCAGTGTGTCATGTTGCTACCCAGAGCCCAGAATTTCTTTTTTTTTTTAAACATTTATTTTTAATTTTTTAGTTTTTAACAGTCAATATAGTTAATAGATACAATTCTAAGAATATAGAGTGTCCTTCCTCCCTCTGCATTCCCCCTCATCTCTCTCTCTCTCTCTCTCTCTCTCTCTCTCTCACACACACACACACACACACACACTCTTTCTTCCAGAATTTCTTCATATCTTCTTTACTGCTCAGGTTGCCTTAGTCACAGAATAACTGAGGACCACAATTCTGGTATGCTTTCTCTCCCCCAGTCCCATCCCCATCTCTCTATCCCCTTCTCTCTGTGGCTCTGCCTTTTCAAATAAATAAATATATATATTTGTAAAGCTGGGTTACTATGGGCAAAACAAAATCTTTTAAATAATCATTGGATTTCAGGGGAATTTCAGGTTTCTTTTTAAAAATATTTATTTGAAAGGCAGAGTTTGGGGGTCAGGGGAGAAAATTCTTACATCCACAGATTCACTCCCTAAATGGCTGCAATGGCAGCGGCTGGGTCAAGCCAAAGCCAGGAGCCCAATATTCCATCCAGTTCTCCTACAGGGAAGGCAGGTGCCAAGTTCTTTAACCATTTTCTGCTGCTTTCCCAAGTGTTTTTTTTTTTTTTTTTTTTTGACCGGCAGAGTGGACAGTGAGAGAGAGAGAGAGAGAGAGAGACAAAGGTCTTCCTTTACCATTGGTTCACCCTCCAATGGCCGCTGCAGTTGGTGTGCTGCGGCCGGCGCACCGCACTGATCTGAAGCCAGGAGACAGGTGCTTCTGCTGGTCTCCCATGGGGTGCAGGGCCCAAGCACTTGGGCCATCCTCCACTGCCTTCCTGGGCCACAGCAGAGAGCTGGACTGGAAGAGGGGCAACTGGGACAGAATCCGGCGCCCCGACCGCAACTAGAACCCGGGGTGCTGGCGCTGCATGCGGAGGATTAGCCTATTGAGCCATGGCACCGGCCTCCCAAATGCTTTTACAGGGAACTGAATCAGAAGTGGAGTAGCCAGGACTCAAATTGGTGCTCATATAGGATGCTGAGGTTGCAGGCAGTGGCTTTACCCACTACACCACAATGCTGGCCCTGAGGCAAATATCGCAATGGAGAAACATAATTGGAAAATGAAATTTGGCCTACTGTTTAAGATAAGGACACATTTGCTGCAGAATTGTGCATATTTGAACTAAAGATTTCTTTTTGGCTAAAAATGATCAAATAGCAAAAATCAATCATTGTCATAGTTCCTGGTCTTTGTTGATGACATCTAAGTCTTCTGAAAAGTAAAGAAAAACCAAACACTTTTCAGAGATGACTTCATGCAGAATAAAATATAATAATTAAAATTTGATATTAAAATTATTTTTAAAGACTTATTTATTTATTTGAAAGGCAGAATTACAGAGGCAGAGAGAGAGAGAGAGAGACAGAGACCTTCCATCTCTTCCATCTACTGGTTCACTTCTCAAATGGCCACCATGACCAGAGCTGGACCAGTCTGAAGCCAGAAGCCTAGATTTCTTCCAGATCTCCCACGTGAGTGCAGGGGCCCAAGGACTTGGGCCACCTACTGCTTTTCCAGGCCATAGCAGAGAGCTGGGTTGGAAATGGAACAGCCAGTACCCAAACTGGCACCCATTTGGGATTTTGGCACTGAGGGCAGAGGCTTTACTGGCTAAACCACAACACTGGCCCTGGTATGAAAAGTTTTGAGTCCACAACAGAGCATAGACTGTAGTGCAAACATCAGCTCCTTCCCCCATCTTCCCTCTCTTCTCTCCCTCCCCCCTCCTCTCCTTTTCTCTTTCATGATTGAATATGTGAGAGATCTTCAAAAATTTCATGGAAAATGAATGTTATGAAAAAACTATGCATGAATTTAAGAAAATTTGTACAAAATTAAACTTATCTTTTAGTTCCTTTTTCTATGAATATTTTGAAGCCCTCTAAGATTGTGTGCCAGCTTTATCCCAAGTGCTGTTCTAAGTGTGAAGGAATCAGTTTAGTTTAGACCTCAGTTTTGGTAGAAATAACAACAGTCCATGCCCAAGATCAATTTTGTTTTTTGGTGTGTTTGTTTATTACTTTTTGATTTATTTTTTAAGAAATACAAATTTTATAAGTACAACTTTAGGAATATTGTTATTCTTCCCACCATACCCGCCCTCCCATCCACACTCCCACCCCTTCCTCCTCCCACTTCCATTGCCAGTCCCATTCTCCATTAAGATTCATTTTCAGATAACTTTGTACACAGAAGATCAACTCTATACTATGTAGATTTAAATAATTTGCACATACACAAACTGTTTGAGAACTAGTTTTGCAGTTAACTCTCAGAACTCATTGAGGACAGAGGTCCTGCATGGAGAGTTAGTGCACAGTGACTCCTGTTGTTAATTTAACAATTAACACTCTTATGTATGACTTCAGTGACCCCCTGAGGCTTTTGACATGAGTTGCCTAAGCTATGGAAGCCTTTTGAGTCCCCAAACTCTGTCAGTATTTGGACAAGGCCATAAGCAAAGTGGAAGTTCTCTCCTCCCTGCAGAGAAAAGTACATTTTTTTTTATTTGACAGATAGAGTTAGTGAGAGAGAGAGCAACAGAGAGAAAGGTCTTACTTCCATTGGTTTACCCCCCAAATGGCCACTACGGCCGGTGCTGCACTGGTCTGAAGCCAGGATCCAGGTACTTCCTCCTGGTCTCCCACACGGGTGCAGGGGCCCAAGCACTTGGGCCATCCTCCACTGCCTTGCTGGGCCACAGCAGAGAGCTGGACTGGAAGAGGAGCAACCTGGACTAGAACCTGGTTTCCATATAGGATGCCGGGCAGCAGGCGGAGGATTAACCAAGTGATCCAGGGCGCCAGCCCCAAAAGTACATCCTTCTTTGATGGCCACTTCTTTCTACTGGGGTCTCACTCACAGAGATCCTTCATGCAGAACATTTTTTTTTTTTTTTTTTTGCCACAGTGCCATGAAAAATTTTGAAGAGACTGCTGTGTACCTATGAGTTCCAGAGTTGATGGGAGGGAAGGATAATAAGCCAAACCTATTGTTTACTCCTCTTCAAAAGAGTTTGCCCATAGGAGCCCTAGCTCATCTTCTACTGTAACCACCTACACAATTCTCAGCCCTGCCTACCTCAAAGAGTGAACCATAATTCCAGCTTCATGAGCACAGGTTGTTATTTACTATACCACAGCAGGTGAGGTGAAATCCAGCAAGCAGCATTTTCCCTTTGAGGGATTCCCATGTCAGGTGTGACATTCAACTGACAGCAGCAGTGAGATAGCTCAGTAGCTGGCTGTGTCTCCCAGGATTGGCTGGTGCTTCATATATGCAGCCCCTACATCAAGTCAAAGGGAGGTCACAGGAACATCTCTAGTACAGAGAGGTCTACATAGACATCACCAAAGACAGTGCCCAGTCTCACAATCAGGGTCTGGGGGGGGCATGGAATCTGAAATTTTTTGATTGGATATATTTTGCTTTTTTATTTAATTTCTAGAAGCAGGAAAGTCAGCTGCGTGGAAGGCCATGACTGGTATGCTTTTGCTGAGCTGCTTGATGTTTCTTTTGCCCATAGAGCCCTGTAGGACATTATGCCAGGTAAGAAAAAGGGAAAAGGTGAACTGGTTGGAAAGCAAATGGGTAGCAAAATCCATTCATTAGTAAACAAGCTCTCAGTTTCCTGGAATCTAAAAAGTAGGGAGAAGACACTCATAGAATGATTGGTGCAGCCAGGGAAATGGCAACTATAGGGCAACAAAACCCATTTCAGCCAATACCTGTAAGTTATTTTCCCATAAACTTTATTTTCACAAATTCCTGAGATGCAGTGATCTCAAATGAATTAAAGGTAATGAAGTCTTCTTCTCATTTCCTGGGATAGGGAGACTTTCAGTTGCTTATAAGCAGGGCGGTGCTGTTTCTTGAGGGATACTTGATAGTGTGGGGGTAAACAAAGTTGCCTCAATGATAAGGAGGATTTAGTGACATTTGGTGGGCAAGAATAAGAATGGTCTGGCACAAGGGAGCATTGTCCCACCCAAAATTGCAATGATATCCCCTTTGTGAACTAACAGGAACAATGAGCAAATCAGATAGTCAGTGGTTAAACAAAGTCTAACTGGGGTGCAGGTTGTAACAAAGTACTGTTTTAAATTTTGTGGAGCATTGATCCCTGTCTCTCTGAAGTATTTTCCTCAAAGCCCGGGTCATTTTAATTTCCCTATTAGTTACTTCTTTAAAAAGGTATGGAGAGCATTGAGAGAGAGTACATAAAAATATTCCAAGGGTCTTTGGAAGAGGGTGTTATTGCTTGCTTGACCACAAGATCTTGCAAAGAGATCTGAGATGAACTAGTGAACATCTAACTCCCCTACTTTATGATGGGGGAGACTGAGGCCTATGGTGTGCAATGTGACTTGCTTGAGGTATGTCCCTAAAGAGCCAAAGACTGAATATTTATCTTCACTGGGCTTCTTGCTCTTTCCTTTTTAACATGTGCCTTCTTTTAACATGAAAAAATATGACCTTGGAAGTTCCTTTCAAGAGTTTTCCAAATGATATTTACTTACCCATCTACTTAGTTTGCCCTTGGATGGGAACCTTCTCCATGACTCTCCTTCTCCCCAGACTCTGAGCTGATATCTGGTTGTGGGAGAAGTTAGAGACCCCTTTGAACATACCTTATTGTGGAAGCATCTCAGCCTGACAGTTTGGGCCTGTTTCCATCTTTATTCCACTTCCTCATACACATTTTTCTACAAGACAGAGTAAGGAAAATAGGCACAGTATGAGAGGTTGGCTTTGTTTTTCTTGACTACTGGAGATAACTTCTCCAGGAGCATTTTGTCATTTTATTCCCATTATACAAAGCTACTGAATACTGAGCTCTGGGTGCTACCCCTATCCTGACCTGCCCACACACCCAAGCAGCCAGTCCAGCTGGTCAAACTGGTTGCCAGTTTGCAGATGCCTTTTTCACTAAATTAGGTTTGGAGCTGTTGGCATCGGAGGCAAAAGTGGCCCTTACTGGATGCCACCTTAGATATGAAATGACCAAAGGAGTCATATGATGTGTTTGGCAAATTAGCGGGAAGAAGTGAATCACAGGAGAAGGCAGAGTTTCTGTATCTCCCGGTAAACAGCATTCTATGGCATTCTGCCCATGTACCTGATTAATATGATGTGACTTCATTGGAGCTGGTTGAATGGGCCAAGTATTATCCAGAGTTGTTGAATTCTAACAGCATTTATCATAGTATATTGATGTTCATGGCCCTATCCAGATGGATTTTTGATACCTTGAGATACCTGTACTTTTTTCTATAATCCTCTCTGCTTTTTGTGCTTGAACATGAGCTGGCTTTTTTGGAAAGAGCAGGACTGTAGGAGCTAGGAGAGCTAAGTTCTAGTTCTAGTTATAGAACTTTCTTTTTTCTTTCTTTCTTTCTTTCTTTCTTTCTTTCTTTCTTTCTTTCTTTCTTTCTTTCTTTCTTTCTTTCTTTCTTTCTTTGACAGGCAGAGTGGACAGTGAGAGAGAGAGACAAAGAGAAAGGTCTTCCTTTTGCCGTTGGTTCACCCTCCAATGGCCGCTGCGGCCGGTGCGCTGCGGCCGGTGCATCGCGCTGATCCGATGGCAGGAGCCAGGTACTTATCCTGGTCTCCCATGGGGTGCAGGGCCCAAGCACTTGGGCCATCCTCCACTGCACTCCCTGGCCACAGCAGAGAGCTGGCCTGGAAGAGGGGCAACCGGGACAGAATCCGGCGCCCCAACCGGGACTAGAACCTGGTGTGCCGGCGCCGCTAGGCGGAGGATTAGCCTAGTGAGCCGTGGCGCCGGCCAGTCCCAAGTATTTGATCACTGAATTTCCAGTTTCTTCTCCAGTGGCTTAACTCTTGGAACACAAGTTGGAGTTACTGGACCAAAGCTCTTCCTAGACACTAGGCAGCACTCTTCTGGTGCAGAAACAAAGCCTTTCAGTATCTCCTCCCATACACATACACACATTCACATATATAGCAGAATGTATACCTACACACTAATAATGTATATATGCAGATATATATGTGTAAGACTGAACTACCTCCTTAGGGTATGCAAAGAAGCACAACACACAATCCTTGCTCTTAAGGAACTTAGAATTTAATTGAAAAGATAATATGCTTATATAAGAAGTGTAGATAGCAAGACAGCAGGTGAGTATATGCGAAGCATTGAATGAAGGGTATGGATAATAAATACTATGCAAGCTGGATAAAAAAATGCATCAGGAAATAATGGGTCAGGAAAGACTTCTTGGAAGAGTAAAACTTGAGCTTTATATGTAATTGGCATTCAGTAAGTTTGTGTCCAGAAAAATAACAGTAGTTAAATCTTAACTAGCATTTACAGTAAGTGTTCTAAGTGTTTTCCATAGATGATCTCATTTATTCCCCTTAAAACATGCTATCTATAAGTATCATAAAATTATGGTGCTGTAGTTCTTACTCTAGTTTAGAGATGAGGAATCTGACATTTCAGAAAGGTGAACTTTCCCACAGCCTCAAGTGATGGTTTTGGATGTCTTCTCCCAGAGTATACCACCTGACCCATCATAAACCACTTTCTCGGTGGGGGTCAGGTTTGTTATGAGTGGGTGGGATAGAGAAGATGTAACTGAGAGAGCTGGGAAGGCACATGATAGAGGGGAGCTAGGTTTTGGAGGTACCCTCTTAAGGAAAAAGGACACAAAATTACAAATAGAAATTTAATTGAAAAGTGGATAGTTGCCTATAATAATAAAGGAAGTTATAACAAATTTCAAAATGATGAAAAAATATTACATTCAGTAGTTATCTAACATTATTTGGTAATATGAACTGATGGCCTTTCTGTTCCAGCATTTTTGGCTTTATACCTGCATGCCAATAATTTTATAACTTTTTTCTGTAGAAAGAAGGGTTATTTAATCTTTCTTCTAGGTTACTGCTCAAATTTTTTTATTATTGCTAGATTAGAAAAGTAATATTCAGTTTATCAATTATTTCTTAGCAATGTCATGTAAATATGTAGCACTATTGTCACATTTGAGAAAATCTCTATTATGTTTCTTTCATATGTGCATTGCAAGGTATCAAGGCACTTGGAATTTTCTTATTCTGTGACTAATTGTTAGAACTCATAGAATTAATGCCACTTACCTGTTGATATCCTCATTGTAATGCAGAAATAAATGCAGACTATAGAAGTATATACTATTCAATCCTAATTAAAAATATCTCCAACTCAACTGGTTTTCCACATTCCAAAAATAGATAAGTTCTCTAGTAATACCCAAAATGAAGAAGAATAGGAAGGAGGGGGATTTGGCCTGGCAAAACAATGATGGTCTTAACAGATAACAGGCAATAAAAATATTTCGCTTTTATTCCTTTTTTAAACTTTTATTTAATAAATACAAATTTCCAAAGTACAACTTTTGGCTTATAGTGGTTTTTCCCCCCATAACCACCCTCCCACCCACAAACCATCCCATCTCCTACTCCCTCTCCCATCCCATTTTTCATTAAGATTCATTTTTAATTACCTTTATATACAGAAGATCAATTTTGTATATACTAAGTAAAGATTTCAACAGTTTGCTTTCGAAAATTTGCTACCACATATAAGACTGTGAGCACATTGCTAGATCCACTCCTAGGGCTTCAAAAGAGCCCATATAAGCAAGGCACTCTGAAACTTCATCTTTACAAAGTGACTAGGAAATCTACCTCTACCCACAAATGCATTTAGTCCCTGGACAGAATGTAGGCCATTCTTACTGGAGAGTAAGGAGGGCTCCTACTGAATCAATAGCAGGGAGAGAGAAAGCTGTCCAAACTGCAGGGAAAATGGGAGGATGGTGCCACATTTCACAGATTCAGCTTTTGGTGGCCTTTTTGGGGTCAAAGCTAATTCATGTGTGGTTGTTCATCTGTAACTATGGTGAACCTTTGTGCTGGCCTATTTGATTTTGATATGATTTTTTTTTTTCGTATCTAGGCTGCCAGCAAAAGCAAGCAGAAGGTGTCTGCCAAGCCACATGGTATGTTGACTGCCCTCTTTAGTGCAAGTTTGGCTGTTCATTTATTGTCACAGAGGACCATACTCAGCCCTCAGTATTGAGACATGGCACATAGGATTCCTTTATAGCCTGTCTTTGCACCTCTGGTATTAAATTGTGCCTTTGACCTCCACCTTCCCTGTGTGCTCCAAGCACCCTCTACTTTGTCTTAGTCTGAGAACTCTTTGCCATAAATCCTTTAGATTGAGCCACTTTAAATGGGGGAAGTAACTAGAATGTGTCTGTGAGAACCTGAAGATGATGTAACTCATTATGAAGTTCTGGAGCTCGGAGGCTTTTTAGAAAACATCTGGGATAACGGATTCAGGCAGCTCTAGAGTTCTAAGGAGGTGCTCAGTGGTCCATGTGGGGGTGACACAGTGGACTGAATTTTGGGCTCATCCTTCTCACTTTGACTGGGCAGCTTCACTCCACTGTTACTTATTTTAAACACTGGAGTTCATCATAATATGTTGTTACAAACAATAGGCTATGGTTGCTCAAATATATTATGACCACTGTTCTGTTTCTATCTCCCTCCTCTTTACAAAGAAAAAGACACCTGTGTCCAAAGGATTTGTGTGCTTTCACAACAGGGAAACCGTGATGATTGTCCTAGTGCCACTCAGAACTCATACCTTTCCATCTCATATGGACACCTTTTATTTTCTCAGGTATATGTGATGGTGTCTGTATGGACAATTCCCACTGCAGTCAACCTTGCCCTCCAGACACAGAGGGAACTATGGGGTTTGCATGCCGGAAAAAGAAATGGCACAAGATCACTGATACCTGCCGAACTCTAAATGCCTTCAACATCTTTGAGGTAATATCTTTTAACGCATAATGTGATCATGTGATCTAATGAGCAAAGCAGAGCTGCAAGTTAGCAATGTATACTGCCCTCAAGAGGAGGGAGGAAGAACGTTAGGCAGAGCAGTACATAGGTATGTATTTGTGAATGTGTAAACAGCTATGTGAAGACTGTTTACATAACAATGGTGTTGTAAACTTTGTATACCTTTTCATGACAGGAAGGAAATGGGTTATTTAGGTTAGAGCTAGAGGAGGTGCTTAGATTATCACGGTCTTCTCCATTTTCACCATCAGCCCTTTATTTTTTTATTTTTATTTTTTTTGACAGGCAGAGTGGACAGTGAGAGAGAGAGACAGAGAGAGAAAGGTCTTCCTTTTGCCGTTGGTTCACCCTCCAGTGGCTGCCACAGCCAGTGTGCTGCGGCTGGTGCGCCGCGCTGATCCGAAGGCAGGAGCCAGGTGCTTCTCCTGGTCTCCCATGGGGTGCAGGGCCCGAGGACTTGGGCCATCCTCCACTGCACTCCCTGGCCACAGCAGAGAGCTGGCCTGGAAGAGGGGCAACCGGGACAGAATCCAGCGCCCCGACCGGGACTAGAACCCGGTGTGCTGATGCCACTAGGTGGAGGATTAGCCTAGTGAGCTGTGGCGCCAGCCTCCATCAGCCCTTTAGTACCTCATGCCTCAACACACAAAGCATCCTTCACTGACCAGTGTCATCCCTGAGCACTTGCTAGACCCAGAATTTAGGCCTCACCTCAGACCTGTTAAATCATACAAGTGTTTTATAAAGATCTCCAGGTGATTATATTCTCATTAAAGTGTGAGAAGCAGGCCTACCTAAAGGGAAGGACTTAATATCATCAAGCAGAATATTTCCACACATACTAAAGTAATTACATGTTTGTTCTAACCAAATTCTATTTGGGCTGGGTGTTTGGTACAATGGCTAAAACACTGATTGCATCCTTTATAGAAGTGGTTGTATTTGAGTCCCAGCTCTGCTTCTGATTCTAGATGGTCAAATAATTGGGTCCCTGCCATCCCCATGGTAAATCTGGAGTGGGTTCTGGACTCCTGGCTTCTGCCTGGCTCAACTCCAAATGTTATGGCATTTAGAGAATTGTCGCTCCCCCTCTTCGTGGAGGAACGACACAGGACCCTGCGCTGTTCTTTTGTCTGCTCGGCCCTCCCCGGGTTTGCTGCTGGTTCTTCCCGGGTTGGCTACTGTCCCTTCCACCTCCGTGGAAGGGCA
This sequence comes from Oryctolagus cuniculus, assembly GCF_964237555.1. Classification (NCBI taxonomy): domain Eukaryota; kingdom Metazoa; phylum Chordata; class Mammalia; order Lagomorpha; family Leporidae; genus Oryctolagus; species Oryctolagus cuniculus. Next base: position 122,483,725 of record NC_091436.1, on the reverse strand, counting down.
GTTCCCCCTGGCCACTTTCCCCACTTCCGCAGGGGAGCGGCACACCGCCGGCCGGCTCTCTCGGGGGTTGCACAGGTGTTCCTTCAGATAGATGTTCCCCTTAGATGTTCCTGGTGCATGTTGTCTCTCTCCTCCTTTATAGTCCTCTTCCACCAATCCCAACTCTGCTACCCACACGCCGAGTACGCTGCTCTCCTCCAATCAGGAGCAGGTCCTACAGTTTATTGGTTGAACTGGAGGCAGCTGTGTAGAAGCTGTTTCGTCCTCTCCCAGCGCCATATTGTGGGAGAGCAGATGCATAGAATAAGTCTTAATTCCAGTAACTTAGTCTAGTCCGAGTTGCTCCCCACAGAGTGAACCAGTGAATGGGAGATCTCTGTTTCTGGGCCTTCCAAAATTCTAGTAAATAGAATCAGGTCAAATGTCATTTCTTCTCCCCCCCGCCCCCCCCCCCCCTTTGTCTAAAAGGGGCTTTATCTTTCTGAAGTTCAGCTCCTGCTTCCTTCAGAGGAGTCTGGGCTTTGGCATTTCTTCTGTCTTAGGAACATCCCCATTCTCTCTTTTGGGGCCTATCTGTGGTCAGGGCCAGTGGACATTTTGAGTCTCTTACCAGGCCTCAGAAAGCCTAGCATTCCTAACATTTGGGTGGCTTGAGCAAAGATTCATACTTAAACTCACATATTGCATGTTTTAATATTTCAATGCTTTAAATGAAACATACAAACTGCTGATAAAATATGTTCTGTCTGCCTCCCATCCCAGATTCCACCCTACACCTCAAGGGTAGTGAACAGCTATGGCTACACATCTATAACTCTGAAAACAGGTGCCCCTGAGCTACCTCTAGGAATAGGAGCACTGGTATCCTGGTTCATCCTTGTCAGGGCGATCTTTGGAATAACCCATGAAAGCCTTGAAAGTGGGCTTCAATGTGTGGAGCAATTCAGGTGTCTGGAAGCAAGCAGGTGGGCTCTGGGTAGGCACATCTTCTAGGCCCAAGGACTCTTGACTATGCAAAGGGGCAGGCTGGTGAGAGGCCATAAAAGGGTCCTCTTAAGTAAGGACCAGCAAACTTTTTCTTTAAAGGGCCATATTTTAGGCTTCGTGGCTCACTTGGTTTCTGCAGCAACTACTCAGCTGTTGTCGCATGAATTAACTGATTGAGTTTCAGCCAAATTTTATGTAAAAAAAAAAAAAAAAAAAGCCAGCCAGCCTGGGGCCATAGTTTGACATACTTGGTCTAAAATGTGGGACCCTGAGCCTGAATCTATGGGAGATACTATCTATCAGTATTTTTAGTCATTCTTTTGTCTTGATGCTCTAATTGATTCATCTAAGTCCAATTCAGAATTCCTGATTTTAAGATATACTCATGTTTCATGCTTTATTCTTCAGGAATAGCAAAAATAAACTTAGATGGAACTAGAATATACATGCAGGATATGTAACAGAGGGCATTTTAAATGATGCTAGAAGTAACAATTGCTATTTGAGGGGAGAGACTAAGGAGTAGGCAGTTAGGAAACTGAGACTTTCATTTTCTGATTCACACACTTTGGTACTGGTCAAGGCATTCCACAACAAACATGACTTTGAAAATAGAAAAACATTATGCAATATGCAATTATATAATAAGGCTGTCCTAAGTTTTAGTAAATGTACTTTTACTTTTAACACAAAAATAACATAATTAAATTTTCTTTTATTTTACCATATCTTAGGGGGATTCATATTCAGTTCAACCATTCGGAGAAAATATAAAAGTAAATACATATGCTGGAAAGTCTGAGACCATAGCAGACATGTTGATGCAAAGGTGCCCAGCAGATTTGTCTTGTGTACTTAGAAATATTCAGAAGTCTCCACGGTTACCAGGGAACATCGCTTTCATTGTGCAGCTCTTACACAACATATCAACAGTGTTGTTGACAGATATTGATGAGGCAAAAATGCAGGTGAGCAGCCTTGAATATGTGCTACAGCATTTGTTCATTAAGAAAGGAATGTTGGTTAGTTGGAGTATTCTGTGAGGTTCTTGGGGGCTGGAGACTTTAGTATTTCCAATGCCTAACATAGCAAGTGTTCAACAAATCTTCACTGAAGAAAGGATGAATAAACAAATGGGAAAAATAAACACATTTAATCAACAAGCATTTATAGAAAGCAATTACTTAGTTATGGTGGATGTTGGAGTCTGCTTTTCCAATTTAGATTTTGGTTATTGAAAACCTCTAAGAAACATTCTATGTACTACAGAGAGAAAGAATCTTTTCACTTTCATTTGTAAGTGAAAACAGGTTGCTATAATGGAAAATAATGTTATGCAAAGAAAACAGCCATATATATCTGGTGAAGAGATGTGAAATGCAATTGGCACCGTTTCTTTTGTTTTTGGTCTTTGAAACAGAGGATAGAAAACATATATTCAGCCTTCGGGGTCAATTTCCAAATTAGTAGGTTTCTGAACAGGATTTTGCAACACAGTTGGTTTTTAAGAAATGTTTATTACATGATGGCTACTCTGACAAGGGTAGGAAAATTACTAGTTTCACCAAGACATGCAGTGGAGTGATGATGGAAAGTATGTGAAGGCTGCCCAGCTGCCTATCTCACAAACAGAGGAGGGAATGGTAAGACAATTCTCTTGTAGCTCAATCCTTCAGCTCAAACTTGCCTGTGCATATAAGGAGACCTGGAGACCTCATGAAGATATTGATTCTGATTCATGAAGTCTGGAGTGGGTCCTGAGATTCTGAGTGTCTAGGATGTGCCCAGGAGATGACCATGCTGTTGGTTGGAGGATCACACTATATAAAAGTGTAACTTGAATATACTGGCAGTTTCAGAGAGTGGCTCAGTACTAATACCAGTTCTTTATTGGCAGAGTTACAGCACCATGGCCAACCATATTCTCAATAGCAAAAGCATCTCAAACTGGACCTTCATTCCTGAGAGGAACAGCAGCTGTGTCCTGCTCCAGTCAGTCAATTCCTTTGCAAGAAAGCTGTTCCTAAATAAAGATGCCATTGACATATCTGATGTCTTCATTCACACCATGGGCACCATCGTATCTGGAAACAACACTGGAAAGAATTTCACTTTTTCAATGAGAGTTAATGATACCAACAATGAGATCACTGGGAGGGTACTGATCAGCAGAGATGAACTTCGGAAGATGCCTTTCCCTTCGCAGGTTGTCAGCATTGCATTTCCAACCCTTGGGGCCATCTTGGAAGCCAGTCTATTGGAAAATGTTACTGTGAATGGACTTGTTCTATCTGTCATTTTACCCAAGGAACTTAAAAGAATATCACTGATTTTTGAAAAGATTAGCAAGTCAGAGGAAAAGAGGACACAATGTGTTGGTTGGCACTCCCTGGAAAGCAGATGGGACCAGCAGGCCTGTGAAATAATTCAAGATAATGCCCATCAAGCTGTTTGCAGATGTAGGCCAAGCAAGTTGTTTACCTCTTTCTCTATTCTTATGTCACCCCACATCTTGGAGAACCCTATCTTGACTTACATCACATATATAGGCCTGGGCATTTCTATTTGCAGCTTGATTCTTTGCTTGTCCATTGAAGCCTTGGTCTGGAGCCAAGTGACAAAGACAGAAATCTCATATTTACGCCATGTGTGCATTGCCAACATTGCAGCCACCTTACTAATGGCTGATGTATGGTTCATCGTGGCTTCCTTTCTTAGTGGCCCACTGACACACCACAATGGGTGTGTAGCAGCAACGTTTTTTGTTCATTTCTTTTACCTTTCTGTGTTTTTCTGGATGCTTGCTAAGGCCCTGCTTATCCTCTATGGGATCCTAATTGTTTTCCATACCCTGTCCAAGTCAGCCCTGGTGGCATCTCTCTTTTCAGTGGGCTATGGGTGCCCCTTGGTCATTGCTATTATCACGGTTGCAGTCACTGAGCCAAGCAAAGGCTACCTACAACCTGATGCCTGTTGGCTCAACTGGGACATGACCAAGGCCCTGCTGGCCTTTGTGGTTCCAGCTCTGGCCATTGTGGTAGTAAATCTGATCACAGTCACTTTGGTAATTGTCAAGACACAGCGAGCTGTCATTGGAAGTTCCATGTTCCAGGAAGTGAGGGCCATTGTGAGAATCAGTAAGAACATTGCCATCCTCACCCCACTTCTGGGACTGACCTGGGGATTTGGAATAGCCACCGTCATCAATGATAGCTCCCTGGCCTTCCACATTATCTTCTCCTTGCTTAACGCATTCCAGGTAAGTCCATTTGCTTCTAACTAAGCCAAAGTGAGAGAATTTATGAAGAGGCTTTATGATCAGAATCTTGTGGCATAGATTTCTATATAGAAGATGACAGATTCAGAATAGAACATTGAGTAAGGAAATAAATTTTTGTTCCAGAAAGTCCTGGGTTTGTATTCTCACTCTTCTCATTTACTAATAATGTATAACATGATCTTAGGATATTTACTTAACTTTTTCAAACCATATTGTCCTTACATGTAAAATAGTATAATACTGCCCAATTTACAGGATTGTATGAAGAATTAAATAAATGGTGAATGAGTAAGTATTGAGTAATAAAATGATCTAAAGATCATAAACAGTCTAGTAATGGGCTGAGTTGTTACTGCTTAGAAAGCAAGAAATAACACATTTCCTAAAATTTAGGTATATAACTGGAGGTTATTATATTTCCACTCACTTAGAATTTATTGTTACCATTAAAAACCATATTATTTTAAAAAGGCAGGCCATATAATGTGGTATGATAAATCTCTTCTGTTCCCTCATCTCATTTCCAAGAATTAAGCAATGTTCACAGTTTTGTGTGGAATCTTCCCAAATTTTCTGTGCTTACACAAATATTCTCTCATATAATATAGGGGTTAAAAACCAATGCATACTATTATGCAACTTGCTTTCTTATTTAAAAATATACCCTAGATACACCCTAGAGTTTTGCCCGAGTTCTCTCTCTGTCTCACTGTCTCTCTGTCTCTCTCTCTTTCAGGGCTGTATAGATTTCCATATTCTATAATTTCCTACTCGATTAATTTTTTCTGTTGTAGTATACTAATAATCCAAAATTTTTATATTGAATGCTAAATGTGTGTATAGTAATTAAATTAAAATAAAGCATTTATTTTTCTAAAGTTATCTAAAATACTACTTCATTATGGAATGAGGTCAGTAATCATTACAGTAGTCAGTAAAACTATTTTAAAATAAATGTATCAACAAATTGATAATAGAGATTTTAAGTTAAACATCTTTCTATTTTTCTCTTTATGAATCTTATTTTTAAAAAAATTTATTTATGTATTATTTATTTGAGAGGCAGAGCTATATATAGAGAGAAGGAGTGACAGAGAGAGAGACATCTTCCATCTGCTGGTTCACTCCCTAAGTGGCCACAATGGCTGGAACTGGGCCAGGAGCCTGGAATTTCATCTAGATCTCCCACACAATGGCAGGGACCCAAGCACTTGGGCCCTCTTCTGCTGCTTTCCCAGGATTATTATCAAGGAGGTAGATTGGAAGTGGAGCAAATAGGACTCAAACTAGTATCCATATGGGATGCCAGCACTGCAGGCGATGGTCTAACCCACTATTCAACAACTCTGGTCCCAAAATAACTTATTTTTATAATAAAAGCCTTGATGTCTTGGAGAAAAATGTTAATACTAATAGTGGTGTTTCATTTTTCAAATCTGCTTTTTTTTAAAAAACATTTGTACAGCTTTTAGCAATTTCAGTTGTCTTACATATACTTACAAAAGTGGTCATTGGTTGGATTGAGATAAAAACCCACTTTTCCCAAATTTCAGTTCAGTATGTCCCATGCCTCTTCTTCATGAAACCTTAATGAGCTCATGTCTCACTCCATATATTTTCCTTTTCTTGTCTCCTTGAGGCCATTTCATCTGTGATTTTTGTTTTGAACAAGCCTATGAGTACTTGTATTTTGATATTATGAGCACCTTTACCTGTCATAATAGGATCAACTTGTTGTTTCAACTCAGTTTCTACCTTGATTCCTGACAAGGAATGGGGTGTGACCATTTAAGTGCCAGTGTCCATAAGCAGTTAGGAGCTGAGAGCAAAGTGTGGTTGAGGGCCAGGCACTGTGGAGGGCAGTAGGTAGTGCTGTGCTGGAGCTGGCTTGTGCTGGCTCAGGAGAAATGACTGTGATTATTCAGGTTTTTTACAAGATGGTAGTAAACACAGTCATCAGTAAAAATTAAATTATGTAGACTTGCCATGAACTAAATTAGATTAAAAACAAAGATCATGCATCCTCAAAACTTATCACTTTCTTATTGTTTGTCTACATTTTATTATGCCCTGGAGGTTGTTTGCATCTATTATACCTGCAGGGTGGAAATATAAGTGATGAGTAATAGCTTGCTGCTGACCATCTCTTGCTTATTTCTTGTTTGATGATGGTCTACAACTGAATTTAAATCAGCTGTGGTGGGAGTCTTTGTAGAAATTGACAAGCACTACCAATGAAGACAGTTGGTCATTGACATGTACGAGCATATCGATGGGTCAGGGCATCCTTGGTGTGCCAAGTGGGGGAAAAGAGAAAGAGTAGCCATGGGTCCTGAAAAGGGAGATACAATAAAATGGGTGGGAGGAAGCAGGAGACATAGAGTCTTAGGGTGAGAAGAGCTGAGAGGCATCGAGGATTGCTGGAGTGGGTGGAGCATAGAGATTCTGGCACATGTTAGGAGGCACAGAAGATACAGGAGAAGGACCTGTTAAAGATCTCTGTGCTCTAACCCTGGTGGAGTCTATCCACTCGTCTTAAAGCTCAACCATTCCCTATTATTATGTAGTCAGTTGCCGTCCTGACTGCCCCTCTTGTCAAGCCACACCTCCTGGTGGGTATCCTACCTTGTACTTTCTGAAACTAACCATGGTCTGGGTGAGGTTTTGAGATCCCTCACAGCTGTTTTGGTGGGAGAAAAATAAACAGACATATTAAACCCTGGGGGAACACCTAGAGGTTTACGTGCTCCAATTGGGCTTCGTCTACTAAAAGAAATTCAAAAGAACTGCTACCAATGTAGTCTCTATAGGTATATTCTCTCACTCCTTCTCTATCAGATACTAAAATTTATAACTTTTTTTAACCTAAATTTGGGTGATACTTTGCATAATTTTCTTTTTTATTTATTTACTTGATAGGTAGAGTTATAAACAGTGAGAGAGAGAGAGAGAAAGGTCTTCCTTCCATTGGTTCACTCCTCAAATGGCCGCCACAGCCAGCGTTGCACTGATCCAAAGCCAGGAGCCAGGTGCTTCCTCCTGGTCTCCCGTGCAGGTGCAGGACCCAAGCACTTGGGCCATTCTCCACTGCCATCCTGGGCCACAGCAGAGAGCTCTTCCAAGAGGGGCAACCGGTTCTGCAAGGTGGAGGATTAACCAAGTGAGCCAGCCGGCCCTCTTTGCATAATTTTCCCCGAGTTGGCATGGATCAATGAAAAGTAATATTGGTGGCCTATTTCCTTTTACATATTTAAGGCTATACAGATGCAGAGTAATAATAGAGCAATATTGCATAATAGAGTAATCTCTCACACATACATACACTCAGATATGAAGGCATCTCATTTGTTGTGTATTTATTTTGTGCCAATCATTATGCTAAATATTTCAGATACAAGTATAAATAGTCCAATGCCATGAAAGTTAAAATCTGAAGAGGACTGGAATTTCTCTTAGTCCTTTAGCCAAAAGATGCATATCTGTGGAGGAAACTTGCTAGAACTGTGGTTTCCAGATCTTTCAAAAAATTTCATGCTTGTACCAATTTCATGGATATTCTGATTTGTACATTAAATGAATTTCTAGTTTCAAAACCAGGCTGAGATGTACTTGTCCCACCTAATCATCTTTATAAGAATACTTTGTAAACTAAAGGACCATGCCAACAGTGGCATTTTTACAGTGGATATGGTGACAGAATTCCATAATTATTTTGTAGGTTCAGAGCATCCCACAAAAGAATAATCTGATAAAAACAACTTGGGGACCAAGCCTTTGAGTGTTTGTTGCATTGGCTGAATGGAAAGGCTCATTTAATTTGTTTTAAATTAGTTACCTGACTGGGCACAGGTCCTGTAAAGTCTTCCACTTCTCGGCTGATCTTTTGTCAAATTTTGGTAACAGAAAGTTTGCTATTCTAACTGAAGAACTTCTGGTTGTAATGTCTTTATGGTACCAGTTGTATGAAGATGCTTCAGAAAATTCATAGAAAAATGAAATTAAGATATGCTTAGTTTGGTGGACAAATTTTTTTGAAATCCACACATAGTTTATTCATAATATATATTTTCCATGAACAATTTGAAAATCCTTTGTATTAAGCCCACGTGCCTTAACTAACTTCTGGCTAGGGATGAGTTCACGTTCACCTTTAAATACAGAGAAGTTTAATGGGGAATTGGCTAAGTAAAAGGTCATCATCTCACCTCCATTTTTAGATGAACTGAGACTTGAGTATTTGCATGTTCAAGAGGAAATTCTTTCTAGTGGGTGCTGCTATTACATTTTGAAAGATAGATCCCTGAGTTTCCCTTTCCTGACCTGAAAAATGGGGCCACTGCTTTCCCTTCCTTCTTCCAGGGTGGTTTCGTGCCAGTGGGTGTGGGGAAAAAAGGTAGAAAACTCAAATGGATGTGTCTGTGGATGCTTTTGACTTTATGAGGTCTTTCTTTGTATGTGATAAAGTTAATTAACTCCCTCTATATTATCTTATTTGGAACACCATTATGTGCTTAGAAACTCAATCTATGGAAGGACTTCAAAAAGCTGGCAGAAAATTTGAATCTTCTTTTAATTTCAGTTATCCACCAACTTTTTGAAGTATATTTGTTTTGGTGTTACTCATTTTTCTGAGGATCATATACATGATTTTTCTTTGAAAGTTTTATATTTTTGTTGTGGATGGGAGAAGGAACTTGAGAATATTATGAAAGCAGAGAATGGCTGTTTCTGTCCCTTTTTGAGGAAGTTTCTTATGTTACTTATTGTTCAGGGATAGCAAGGTGACTGTGTGTTGCCCAACATCTCTGATTCTTCCTTGGATCATCATATTCTAATAGGGGAAGCACAGCTACTGCTAAATACAAAACATCTTTCTTGTGCTCAACGTAAAAAGTAATTTCTAAGATGCACCTACAGAAAGCAGGGACCTGGTCTGTGGGTGTGTGACAGTGTCCCATGTGTCTACAGCATTGCATAGCATATGGAAGATGCTCCTTGAATATTTTTTGAACGAACAAATGTAAGTGTTGTTACCTTAAGGTGAAGCTAAATGATTTAATAAAATTGTTTTCTTTTTACCAAAATAGAAACTGATCATTAATACTGATATTTGTTGTTATTGCCATCACTATTTTGTTAATGGCTATTCTTCCATCTTCCATCTTTCACAGGGCTTCTTCATCCTGGTGTTTGGAACAATCCTGGATCCAAAGGTACTCTATAGATTGTTTTTTATTTTTTCTACATTATCAGTGTTTGGCCCTGAAATGCTCACTTGTGAAGACCACTTAGCAAGAGGCTTTTACCTCAGTCATTTGTGCTGACACATGGACAGAGCATTGCTGCTTTTTACAATGCAAATGATATCTACTATCCTTCAAACTCTTATGGGATTGTTTCATGTTCATTAGTTCCAATCCTTATAGAAATCTTCCGTATTACTATTTTCAGTTTTACAGATAAGGAAACAGATTCAAAGCGATTAAGTAACTTGTTAAAGATCTCTACAGAAACCCACCCTGATTAGTTGAAGCAGAAAGGACATTATTAAAACTCACAATCTCATCTTTGGCTTGACAACTTAGTGGCTGTCCTCCAGGAATATTTTCCCTTGCATAGCACAGACCTGCTCCTTGAAAGATGCTACTGCTTCTCCTCTTTGCTGGGCACAGGAGGCTTGAGATAGAGATGCTGCTATTGCTGCTTGGGGATCATCTTCAGCCTTGTCTGCTGAATCTTCCTGGAACCTACTCTTTTGCATTGTCAGGTCTGATTGGCTAAATCCAGGACACATGGATGCACCTATGTTGCAAGGTTGGTGTAATAATGAGTTCTTGTCTTCTACCTTAAAGAGCAGTGGACACGAGGAAGGAAGTTCACCAAAAACAGATGAATGTTAGTAGATGGTGAAAATAAATGAAAACTAAACAGAGGGGCAAAACACCAAATATTTACTCAGACTCCAAAGATCATCCTCTGTCCAGTGTACCACTTTGTCTCCTAGAATAAGCAGTGCAAACAACCATCTAAAAGGTAGAAGCAAACAACTGCTGTCAAATAAATAAGTAAATTTTTAAAAAATGGAAAAGGAAATACCACCAACCAATCACCACCAATAACAACACAACACCATGGAGTTTTTTATTTTTATTTTTTTTTATTTTTGACAGGCAGAGTGGACAGTGAGAGAGAGAGAGAGAGAGAGAGAGAGAGAGAAAGGTTTTCCTTTTGCCATTGGTTCACCCTCCAATGGCCGTCGCGGCCGGCGCGCTGCGGCCGGCGCACTACGCTGATCCGATGGCAGGAGCCAGGTACTTATCCTGGTCTCCCATGGGGTGCAGGGCCCAAACACTTGGGCCATCCTCCACTGCACTCCTGGGCCACAGCAGAGAGCTGGCCTGGAAGAGGGGCAACCGGGACAGAATCCAGCGCCCCGACTGGGACTATATCCGGTGTGCCAGTGCCACAAGGCGGAGGATTAGCCTATTGAGCCGCGGCGCCGGCTACCGTGGAGTTTTATTATTGGTTTGTTTAAGTATCAGTGCTTCCTAATATTAACTTATGAAGTTTTGTGAAAGAGGAATTTCACAATGGTCCCTTTATTGTCTTATGATGATACTGCATCAACCTGGTACACATGATTCAGAGGTAAAAGAGTATTAGTCTTTCTATTTCTGTGTGATAGCTGCCATTTTGGGGTCTTGATTAAACCTCATAAACCCCAGGTTCCTCAAATGGATTGAATTACTAATAATGCTTTCCCTGCCTCCTCCATTAGATTAGGGTAAAAGAACAAATGCAATTTTGTAAGATAAAACACAGCATTTAAATTATTACACAGTAATATACTGTAAGTTTATATTTTTATTAATCATAGTACTATAACTGATAATTGTAGCCAAAAAATTAGCAGCAGCATTATTATTTAGTACCCCAATGTTAGGTGCTGTGAGTTGTGCAAAAATATCAACTCAAAGCCATGGAATCTATTAAGATCAAAATCTCTTACACTTAAAAAATTATGTTACAAAAGGTAAGTACTCAAAAGTGTCACTGGCCTACCATGGCTCATTAACAGAATATTGTATACACTAGTATTCTTCAGACTTTTAGGTTCAGTAAAAAACAATGACCATTTAGACCCAGTTATAAAGTAGATATAATGAATCATAGGGGTAAACAAGAATGAGACAAACAAATGTTGAGTGGAAACTCCAAAATGTCTTCTCAAAACCCACTTGACTCTAGTGTCCCTGCCCCCAACCCTGGGGACTGCTCCTTCCTCTTTGGCACCTGTGGGGCACAAGGGCCACTGCGTGCTCCAGGAAAGGCAAAGCCATTGTGTTATTTATCATTCTTATTTACTTGGATCAACAATCTGTTGCTATGTTGCGTAGTTTTTCTTTGTTCCAGAAAAGGAGGTTAGAATAATGGACAAACTGTGGGAAGTGGTTAACTATTTAAGTGCTCCAAAAAGTACTGCCAAAATTATGTCACAGAATCCTCAAATGGTAGCAAACTACTTCTTAGCCAGTGGGTCCTCCTTGAGATCCTAAATGCAAATCCCTTTTGCCAATTCCATCTCCCTAATCTCTCCCCTTCTTCCTACCTTTTCCCAGACCACTTTGCCAGGTTACTGATCCCTCCAGTCTCTTCAACAGAACCTAGATGGTAACATTGTCTTTGGCACAATATTTACCAAGTCCATGCACAAATGTTACTTCTTTTTTTCTGAATTATTTATTAATTCTGAACTTCTTTTCTTAAATGTCCAGATAAGAGAAGCCTTAAAGAGTCGAGTAACCTCTGCAAAGTGGATCTCTAGAATATCGGAGGTAAAGTTTTCATGTTCATTTTTACATTGAAAAGTGTGACAGATAACAGCAAATTGGAGTTTCTGGTATATGGAGCATTGCTAAAATGGTCACCTTAGTATTTCCGGGAGTGGATTTCTCAGAAGTGCCAAGTGAGTGCCTCTTTGACTATTCAGTTCTGGAGAATGGAGAGCACATCCAGATAGATGAAAGTATACTTTAGTGCATTTCAAGGACAGTGACATGGTGGTGGGTACTAGAGGGATACACCTCAAACCACATAGCAAGAGTTGGTGATGAAACAGAAATGAGGGAAGATGAGGTCCCAGGTTCCCATGAGAGACCACTTGTTCTTCCTGACTCCAGTCAACTGGACCACATCCAAAGTATGAATATTTCAGGGAAACTAATAATAACCTTATACAAAGAACTTCCTAATAGCTTGATTTTCTAGAAGGCCTGTTTGCCATGGTTATTGGTTCCTATTCTGGTTTGTTGTGGAGAAGCTTCAGTTATTGGGTTGTTGGAGTGGACTACAAATTTCCCTTCTTTAGCTTATATTCTGTTCCTGTAACTTAGAACCATTTATTGTGCAAAAGATAAATCCCATCAGCTCTCCTCAGTAAGGGCAAAAGTGGAAAATTTTTTTAATGGCAGCAAAAAGGGGATTCAGGAATCATCAAAGGAATGCACTCAGCATCAAGAGAAGAGGCGTTTAGAGTTTCCTAGGCCAACGTTGCCTGCCAGGGAGGGATGTTGCAGGAGAGGGGAGATGATGGATCAGTCGGGGAGGGTTGGAGTAGGGCTTCCTTGTGGCCCTGAAAAACATTGTCCCTGCCCATACTCCTTGCCTTTTTATTCCCTTTTCATAGAGTTGAAGCCCTCTTCTTCTCTCCTTTTTTATCTTTTTCTTTTCCTATTCCCCTTTGCCTTACTCTTACCTAAGCTTTCATTTTGTTCTACAGACCCTATTCAAGAAAAATTAAATCAGAAGCTCTTAGGAGTATGGCCTAAGCCTTTTTTAAAAGCTCTCAAGTGATTCTAATGTGCTGTGGAGTTTAAGAAACACTGGTCTAGGTACTAGATACATTTCTTCATTTATCTTAACTTTTTGCAATCTCTCCTTCATTCTGTTCACTAGTTTAAGGCTATTAGCTGTCATTAGTTTTATTAACCCTACTCAGGGCATAGAAGTAGATGTATCATCTGTTTTCTCCTTTTCTGCTTATAGGTTTCTGTGCCTTGAGTAGTGATTTGCGAGTCCAGGTTTAAGTTACCCCTTTATAGTATCAGACTGTATAGGGGTCTTTAAATATGTATGGATTTCAAAAAACGAGCAGACTCAACTCTGCAAACCTAGGAAAATCAATGTGCTTGTCTGTGTTCATTTTAGATCTGATATGATGAATTAGCTCATGCTTGTATGGTGATAATTCTGTCTCTGAATTAGTGTGTCACCTGTCTTAGACAGCATTGGAGGGAACTTCAAACATGTTCATGAAAAATGGAAGTAAAATATGTTTATTTTAGTGTAACTTTTTTGAAATCCATACATATTTGAAAAGTTCATAAATCCATATTCTAGAAATATTATGCATGGATTATAAAAAATTTTTCACCAAAATATTTTTTATTTCATTCTCTATTACCTTTTCTTTTCTTTTTTTCTTTCTTTCTTTTTTTTTTGACAGGCAGAGTGGACAGTGAGAGAGAGAGAGACAGAGAGAAAGGTCTTCCTTTGCCGTTGGTTCATCCTCCAATGGCCGCCGCGGCGGGTGCGCTGCGGCCTGCGCACCGCGCTGATCCGATGGCAGGAGCCAGGTACTTCTCCTGGTCTCCCATGGGGTGCAGGGCCCAAGCACTTGGGCCATCCTCCACTGCACTCCCGGACCACAGCAGAGAGCTGGCCTGGAAGAGGGGCAACCGGGACAGAATCCGGTGCCCCGAATGGGACTAGTACTTGGTGTGCCGGCACCGCAAGGCAGAGGATTAGCCTAGTGAGCTGCGGCGCCGGCCACAAGGGTATATCTTTAACATTAAGGATTTCAGTAGTCCAGCTGAGAAGCAGATATTTGAGGTTTAGGAATCATTTCAGTGATCATTTCTCTCTCTCTCTCCAAACCATTCAACTTCCTTCTTCACTGCCTACTCCTACTCACCCAAAATTAGGGGCTCCTTCAGGAGAGGCATCCAGGACAAGCCAGGGAGGAGGGGATTCCTCATACCAGCCAGTAGTAGTTCTTATCTGAAGAAGTGGGGAGGAATGAAGAGAAGGGATATAATCAATAGCTGTGTTTCACAATTCTTCATGTATTTTGAATCACTGTGATAATCAAAAACAAGCTAATAATGATAAAAGCAATTATTATTTGTCATCAACAGAATATTTCTTCTGAATTCTCTTGTCATCCCACCAAAGGGCCAAGCTAACAAACTAGGATGCATCCCTAACTTGGGAGGTGAGTAAAACATATGTGTATTATATAGGTGACATTCCTTGTACAAATTGCAAATTGATTAATTATTACTGAAAAATTTTTTTTATTATAAGGATTCTCCCATAAAATCTAGTCTCACTTAGCTGTGGTTAGCAATAAATTTATGGTTTAAATTCTTGGGCTACTGAATATTTTTATTCTCTCTGCAAAACAGGCATGCCTGAAAATGCTTATAATTAGCCTGGGTATATTTACAAGAGGAGCGAGCAGAGGTGCCTGTCCCTCTTAGGTACTTCCTCTGGAGTTCTCCATCCCAGGTCATCCTATATGGTGTCAGCAATATCCTCACGTTTCCCATTGCGATCCTTCTCTTCCCTGGTCTTCCAAGATCAAGGACTTATATTTAAGTTAATTATAATTAAAGGATTATATATAAGAGGCCTCAGAGATAATTTGGATTTGTGTGTGGGTATGCATTTGAGTTAGTGTTTGGGAGATGAGCAGAGACATTGACACAGAATTAGACAAAGCAGAAATTTGGAGACTCAGAAGGAGAGACATGGAGACCCATGTTTGAAAGAGAGTCACACAGATACATGGGCATGTGCAGACATGTATCTCCAATACTGTATCTCAATGTTCCTCTCTACCTAGAGACAGAAGATCGGAGAGGCAGACAGAGGCACCCACACTGAAATACACACATTCACAGGGAGATACTCTCAGATAGGGACATTCAGGTATGGGCTTAGAGATGCATAGAGGAACCCAGAGAAATGCAGAAAGAAACAGAATGACACACCGAGACTGAGTCTCAGAGACACAGAGTGACAGAGACAAAAACAGAGAGCTGCAGAGGGAAGCATTTGGATATGTAGAGAGATCGTCTCACCTTCTGCAACAGTCAAGCACTTTGCATATGGAAACAGATGTTTTCTGAGTAGAGTTATACTTAAAAGGATGTGGCCGACTTAGAGAAAGACAAGATTTGTGACTCAGCATTTGTAGGCAATAGAACAAACCTGTCTCCTGGTTTCCAGAATGGCTTAAAGGAAAGAGACTCTCCCTGCGCCAAGAGGATCTACCCAAAGAGATTATTTTCTTTTTTGATATGTTTTCTTTCTTTCTTTCTTTTTTTTTTTTTTACCTAGAAACCTTTTATTTAAGGTATACAAACTTCATGCATTTCATACATACAAATTTAGGAACATAGTGATACTTTCCATCCTACCCCCCTCCCATCCACACTCCCACCCTTCTTCCTCCTCCCTCTCCTATTCCCATTCTTACTTATTTAATAGTAAGCTTCTAACACAGTTGTTGTGAACCCTATGGGTCTTGATATTTGTTTGTTAAATCTGTGATTTTCTGTTCTTGACAAGGTTGTACATTCCAGGAATGGCAGAGTCCAAAGGAGAAACGTGCGTGTTGCTGTCTTCTTGCCTCTGGAGAGAATAAAGGAAACTTCACAGACCATGGTGCTGATGTAGGGGAGTGTGCAGTGTGGAAAGGACAAGGGACCCTTCTGTCTACACTGCTTTGTGCTGCTGACCAATTCTTGCCCATCGACTCTAAATATACACGACCTCCCTGGGCATCCATGAAGGAACACAAGAAACAAAGTGGCCACAGAAGGGCGACGCTCTTATTGAGGCCTTTGTTTTCAGTTAGATTACATTAAGAAAGCTGTGGCTCATCTTGGCAAAGGTAGCCTGGCATGCCACCTGGCTGGATTCTGCAAGTGACTTTGGGAGGTGTCCTCAGGAACAGGCAGCAACAGTAGGGCTGACTCTTAAGTAGGTCACAGGGGTTCTTTTGGCAAGAGGAATCCAACTTCCAATATATTCCACTCCTCCAAATTTAAATTGATTACATGGTTAGTCTGGCTTAGATGCAACTTCTTCAGTTACAAGCCTAGTGACAGCACAGAGCTTTTGAACTGAAAAGGTACCCATTTTAAGCCAAGCAGATGGAAGCCTGGAGCTGTGAGTCACAGCTAATCAAGGGTTCAACAAGAGGTAGCAACACAAGTCTGCTGGCTCCCAGCCCTAGACTTTTTCTTGACAACATGTAGCCACTGAGAGGCATTCTGTTTACACTGACAATGTAGGATTAGCCCTCACCTACATTATGGTTTTTGAGGCCCAGGATGGGAAAGGGAATATATCATATTTCAAGTACAGAGCCACTCATTTTACAAACCTTGTATGTAAACAAATTCAACATTCAAACCAGGTGTCACCTGATAGGGCTCAGTACAATAAGTAGAAGGCCTTCTAGAGAAAAAAAAGAAAGAAGGAAAAAAAGCCCCTTTATAATGCAAGGACATGGGAAGGCAGCTGCAGCAAAAGAAAACTGAGGGATAATGGCAAAGAGGCAATATATTCCCTAATTATCCTACCAAGAAGCCAGTAATAATGACATTCTATTGCAAATGGGAAAGTGAGGCAGGCTCTGGATGAGTGGGCTCCTCTCTCTCTCTCTCTCTCTCTCTCTCTCTCTTTCCCTTCCCCCAACTCCTTCAGAACACATTTATTGTCCTGCTTCTGCTTCTCCAAAGAAGTGACTTGGTCAGGCAGCCCTGGGAGAAATTGATGCTAACACTGTCTAAAACAGATTTATGTGTAGAACATTTAATACATGGTGATCCTTGGGAGAGTAATTTAAATTCTTTAGATGTTGGTTTTCTCAGCTATAAATTAGGAATAATAGATTTTACCTGAAGTGTTGTTGTAAAGATTAAATGACTAAATGTAAGTAACGTATTAGAATATTCTTGCTATATAATAATAACACATGAAAATGTTAGAAATTTTATTTTATTTTTTTAATGTTAGATTACCTACTTGTTCTACATAGGGCAGTTTTGAGTTGGCAAAAACATACTAAAGAGATCATTCAGAAGAAAGTAGAAAAAACAACCACCCTGGAGACAGTCATCTTTCAAGTGGCAGTGCTCATCGTGGGACAACAATAACATCCTTCTCAAGTGAAGTCAGCAAGTGATTTTGATTTGCTATTTACAAATATATCCATAGAATTTCTCCAAGAGTAGTGACTTGGATAGGCACAGGCTTTTCTCAGAGATTCAGGCACAAAAGTGGTCACCTATCCAGAGTCAATGTATTGAAGTGAGAATAGAATTTTATGAAATTAAATAGTTATAGGATTGTGAACCTAGAAAACTTTAGAAAACATTAAGTCCAGTTGTCTCATTTTACTGATGAGAACTCTGAGCACTACGGAGAGTAGGAGGGATTGGCCTTTTTTGTTTATGTGTACACTGAGCAGTCCCTTCTGGTATGAAAGCTCTCTATTCTGGTGAACTCATTCCCTGAACTAGGATGGGGAACGATTCTCTACCTTGGGCTCATTAATCAAGAAAGATCTGTGAATATTAATGGAGACTATGGAGTTATTTCAAAGTCCTATGAAGAAGCTTTGTCTTCTTTCCTGCAGATCAAAATCCACTCTGGACCATCTTGACAGATATAAAAGGAATGTATAAATTAGCTTGACTATGGATGACCCTGGGTAAAGTCACATTTGGTGTGCTGCTCACACTTCTCCTAGGAAGTAGCTTGGTCAGGTGGCACTGGGAGAAACTGGTGTTGTCTATAGCAGATTTATGGGAAGAACATTTAATACATGGTGATCCTTGGGAAAGTCATTTAAATTCCTTAGACTTTGTTTTTCTCATCTGTAAATTGAGGATAATAGATCCTATCTCAAAGGATTATTGGAAAGATTAAATGGATAAATAAGTAAAATATTAGAATAGTTCTTGGTAAATATTAATTGGTCATGAAAATGTTAGTTTTTTTTTTTTATTAGAGTACCTGTGAATACACACCCATACACAGATCCACACAAACACAAGCACATAACAGCTATGGCCCTTTGTACAAGTTTGGATGTAGACCCCTCATGGGAACTAGCTCATTGACTTACAAATCAAAGAGTTAAACATTTTATTTTTTTAGCATTTTATTTCAAAAAAGTTTCAAATTTATGAAACAAAGATTGTGAGTTAGTAATACAAGGAGTTCTCATATACTCCTAGTCCCACTTCCCCTGTTATTAACACCTCATATTAGTAAGTTTGTCAGAATTAATGAACTGTAGCCAGCTTCCCCTATTTTTATTCATACTCTTTTTATGCCTCCCATCCCTCCCAACCTCTAGTAATCAACATTCTGAGTTTAGATTAAGGGTTTTTGTTTTTTTAAATTTAACTCCCACATATAAGAAGAACATGTGGTGTTTGTCTTTCTGCTTCTGGCTTATTTGTTCAACATCATGTTCTCCAGTTCCATCTATTTTGTTGCAAATTACAGGACCTCACTCTTCCTTATAGCTGAATATTATTCCATTATATATATGTGATCTCTATCTATCTATCTATCTACATATCACATTTTTTTATCCATTCATTCGATGATGGACACCTTGGTTGATCCCATATTTTGGCTATTGTGAACAGTTTTAGCATTTGATTTGATATGTTCAGTATTAAGGGTGTCAGCTAGAAAATCTGCTGAGTTTACCTTGAGCCATCCTCTTCACCAGTGTTTCCATGGTAGCCATAGGAAGGAAGAGTCTACACCATGGACTTTCCCTTATTGCACACTGTGCCCAAGCTCTGCTTCATCTTCTGTCTTCACTGAGATGGCTTCTGGGATTGATCCAATCAAAATGATGATTCTTCCCATCTATTTTCTGTGATATTTATAATCTGTACCATTTATTTTAAATTAGTATTTACTGTGTTAAATTGTTTTTACTTTTAGTCTTTTTGTGTACAGCTGTTTTATTTCACAAATAAGATTGTAAACTTTTCAGGAACAGGGTTAACGTTGTGGTTGTTACTTAACTTTGTTATTCATTTTTGTTACTCACTTTTGTATTCCTGGAGGGCAAAGTGCCTTGAATATAGAATATGTTCAGTAATTATTTCAATAAAGTCTTTTGATTACATAACCACTTGATACTGGCTTTTCTAATACTCAAATGACCCGTTTCTTAACTGGTAACCTAAATGGAACTGGCCCATTTCTACAACATAACCTCTTTGATCTTTGTTGCTGTAAAATGTCTCTCACTTTTTTTCTCCATATTATATACATTTATCCAGGTAACATCCATATGCAGTTTTACATTAGATCTTTATGGGACAAAGGGATGTAAACAGAAGATACCAGAATTAGGATGTGTGGGATTATTAATCCAAAGTGGCTACCAATTCAAAGTCAAATTATGTAACATTTCTCATAAATACAGACTGTGCCTTCTGTGTATGAATTACCCACAGACATGTAGAGGCTCAATAAGAATCCCTTGACCAAGTTATTATAAAAATAAACCATGGAACCAGCACCGTGGCATAGTAGGTTAAGCCACTGCCTGCGGTGCTGGCATTCCATACAAGCACTGGTTCAAGTTCCATCTGTTCTACTTTCAATCCAGCTCCCAGATAATGTGCCTGGGAAAGCAGTGGAGGATGGCCTAAGTCCTTAGGCCCCTGCACCCATGTGGGAGACCTGGAAGAAGCTCCTGGCTCCTGGGTTCAGATCAGCCCAGGCCTGGCCAATTCAGACATTTGGGGAGTGAACCAGCTGATGCAGGACCTTACTATCCCCCACCCCATAACTCTGCATTTAAAAATAAATAAAATAAATCTTTTAAAAAATAATAAACCAGAAATCTCTCTGGAGCCAAGTTCAACATCAGACAGGCAAAAAAAAATTATTAGCCTTTTGTTGTCATCAATATAGTGGCACAACTTTGCCACTTAATCACCCTTGTTCTAACTCCACCAGTCCAGTAGCTACACTACAGAGTCTCCTATGAACATCTGAGATAAAGATTTAAAGGACAAACAAGTGACTCATTTAATGGATTTGCTTCAGACAAGAGAAACCTGTAATTTCTCTTAGGCGTGCATGCCGGACCCACTGTGAAATGAATCACAGACTTGCACAAGCCATGAAACCGTGGGCAGCTTTGCAGTTCTCAGACTGGCTTCTCACAACAGCCACTTGGCTCTCACTGGAGCCTCCTGGACTGCCTTTCAAAAACTGGAGAAGATGGGTCACAGCCACTAACCAGGGTGCTGTAGGAGGTGCCTGTGTGGGCACTCGTGATGGTGGGGCACCATGGTGGGGAACTCAGCGCTGATCTTCCTGCTGGGTGATTCTTCACCTCAGGGTTGCTAGATCTTCTGGATGCCGTGAGTACATGTTCCATGCCAACACCCTTTCCTACTGAAAGAAGGATTATTTGTGCACATATTCCGGGATTGGGGGGAATGTGTGATTTATGACAGTACTTTCTAGAATGCTTCATTCTTTGAGAACCTTTTCTTATTTTGTTTAGAAATTAGCTAGCTCAAAGTTGTAGTATTTCCCAAGTCTCTTCTTCATTTGTTTTTCTTTAAAGAGTCATTTGTCAGGCTCTAATTGCTCACTCCTAGGAATGAAAAGGCAAAGCAGCCTTAGGGCAACTAGACTTATTGGACCCGCTGCGCAGTCTTGCATGATTATTTTCAATTCCTCTTCTTTAGACCAAATGCAAAGCTGTATATTTTTTAAACAGAATTCTTTAGTCTTTTCTTCTTTAAGTAAGGCTGACAAAGCTGTCTGTATAGCAACTTAAATGGAAATAGTTCCTCAAGTTCTTGCTAAAACCTTTTTGTAAAGCATCTCATTTTTGGTGGCAAATAGTAGGCTCTCTGAAGATCTATGTTCTGTAGACTCGGAGGGCAATTGTGAGAGCTCTAAAATGTTGCATCATTTTCCCCACCAGTGGCACCATTCCAGTGAGCATTCTTTATGGATAGAGAAACTTCCAGCTTTATCAGTTTTTTTTTAAAAATTATGTGTCAAGATAGTGTTGAGCTGCCGGCCAACTTTGAAACTATGTGATTCAGGAAACCTGTCAGAATTTGGATCCAGACCTCAATTTTTAGAAAAGATACTGAGCAACAAAGAGATTGGCTGGAAGCCAGCTAAAATAGTCAAAGATGAGGTATATCTGATGCTAATAGGTCTTTCATATCTTACCTTCCCCCAAGGCTCTGTTGAAGCACCTCATTCATGGCAAGAGAGTGAGTGACTGAATGGATTCTATTATCAAGGCCAAAAAGGTCTGGGTCATAAATACATAAGCAACTTATTTAGGCATCTGTTGTTATAATCAGAGTTCTATTGACCCTTTTAGGATAGATGGAATGTAGTTATGGAATTAGGCTTTGGGGAACAGTACACACACACACACATACACACGCAAATGTGGGTCACTTAACTCTGAAGTTCCTCTCCTTCCAGCTGACCTTTCTGAAGTGATTATTTCCATTGGATAATGGGACTGGCCAAGGAATATAGATGAGCTGCCAAGTTAACAACATAGTGAGAATAGGCCCTCCCTCTCACCCTGTGGTGCAGTTTGGTGGAGAACACTTGGGGAAAACATTCGTTTGTCTTACTAATATTAAAATTTTTCATGAAGAGTTTGAGTGATTATATTTCCTGGTGCATTCCTTCCTGACTGACTACACTTGGAGTTCCCAGGCTGACCTGTTTCTGTTTTCTTTGGGAGCCTTGGCTTGGCATGTTTAGACAAGTGGGGAGTCCCTTCGTCTGTGTGAGTCATCTCTTAACAATACCATCTAGCATGTCAGAAGTAAGCTCCAGTACACAGGCAAACTAATTGAAATGTTGCATATCAACTCAGAAATTCAGGTCTAGGTACAAGGAAGGTGGAACAAATAGAAGGTGTTCAAGAACAGCACGGGTCTTCTGGATCTGTCCAGGGAAAACTGTGTTGAAATAGATACACTCATTTCCATACTACTCTCTTATGCCCATGGCAGACATCACTAATCTAGCATAGCTTTATTTCTTGTTCAACCTAGATGGGGCCTCACAATCCTTTTTCACATAGACCTCGTTCAGGTAGTACAACCATTAGACAGCATTGCTACTCAAACTGCTATGTTTCAAAATCATTGAGAATTGCAGATATGGTCACTTTCCCATCTAAGAAAAATTGCCTCATGATTTTTGAGCAAAAGCTTCAGGTGCTGGAATCATTCTCTGCAGGAATCATTCATTTATCCATTGAATGTCTGCTGAGTTATTTACTATGTACCTTGGTCCTGCTAGGAACTGAGGATAGAGAAACTTTAAGTGTTCACTTCCCTAATGACAACTTGTTATTTTGACCTATTCTACTAGTTGTGGCTTAATTTTTCTGAGGCTCTGGGACTAAAAGCAAAAATTCTAGTGTTCTGTTGATGCATTGTGATTAGGGCTTAGGCTAATTAGAATCAATCTTCTGGGGTGGTAGATTCTTAGATGCATTCCCTCTGGGTCAGGTTGATTTTCTTTAAGCCTCTGTGGCCAGCAAAGGTTGTTCATTCATTCTCTCCCCGCCACCCCCACCCCCATCATTAGATTAGAGCAGGGAGCCTGGCTTCCATTCAGCAGCCTGGTATTGCTATTTATTATCATGTGAAAAATCAAGAGAGATGGCTGTGGGCAATTTACACATTTACAAGAACCCACAGAGACAGTGGTAGTGGGAGGGGGCAGGAATTTGGTTCATGTTTCAATTACTTGATAGGTCCTGAGAAACTGCCATTGGAGGTGGCCTAGTTGCTTTATGTCTGAAATATATCATCTTTCAAAAACTTTGGAAACAATATGTGGAAGTGCTGTTGTTGAATGACTAGTACAGAAACTGGAGGGAGTTTGTTTGTAAATGGAAGATAACAATTTATGTCATTGCTACAGACAAGAGGCCTTTTGCATCTTATTTTCTCTACCATGTTTTTATTCTTTATTTCTGAATCCATCCTTCCCTGCCTTGTGTTCTTTCCAATCTTCAGTATAAGTGACTTGATAGGCTTCTATGAACATATTACCACAGATACTTTCATTAGGTAGTGGCCTAACAAATACACATGGGACCTGAGTCTGGATAGATTAATGTGTTTTCCTCCAAGACAACATATTGTCACAGAACAGCAGCCTTAAATTCCCCACAAATTTTTCATTGATCAAGTAAATTTGGTAAAGCTTGGGTGAGACAGTCTACTACAATAATTCTTTTTTTAAAAAAACAAAGATTTGGGGCTGGCACTGTGGCACAGAGGGTTAAAGCCCTGGCATGAAGTGCCAGCATCCCATATGGGCACTGGTTCAAGTCCCGGCTGCTCCTCTTCCGATCCAGCTCTCTGCTATGGCCTGGGAAAGCAGTGGAAGATGGCCCAAGACCTTGGGCCCCTGCACCTGCGTGGAAGACCCAGAAGAAACTCCTGGCTCCTGGCTTTGAATAGGTGCAGCTCCAGCCGTTGTGGCCATCTGGGTAGTGAACCAGTGGATGGAAGACCTCTCTCTGTCTCTACATCTTTCTGTAACTCTGTCTTTCAAATAAATAAAATAAATCTTTAAAAAAATGCAAAAATAAAGATTTATTTATTTGAGAGGCAGAGTTACAGACAGACAGAGAGACAGAGGGAGAGGTCTTCTGACCTCTAGTTCATTCCCCAGATCACCAGGAGCCAGGAGCTTCTTCTGGGTTTCCTAATTGGGTATAGGAGCCCAATCCCATGGATCATCTTTCACTGTTTTCCCAGGACATAAGCAGAGAGTTGGATCAGAATTAGAGCAGCTGGGACATGAACAGATGCCCATATGGGATGCTGGCATCGCAGATGGAAGCTTAACCTACTACACCACAGAGCCAGCCCCTACAAGAATTCTTAAACCTTTGATATGAGTGTGTGTATGTGTGTGTGTGTGTGTGTGTTTATGTGTTTTGAAGAGGACAAAGTCTGGTGGTGGTTGATTTACACACTGTTTCTCACACTGATTTGACCAAGGAACCCCTTTGGTTGGTTTTTTTATGAGACCAGTGTTCCACAGAAACTCATTTCAGAACACAAGGCCATGGCCAAATACATCAGGAGATACCAAAAGCCCACGTTGCTTACTGTTTTCATTTCCCCCCTCCCCACACTGAGTACTAGGATTAATATTAGGATTAGTATTTGAATAGTAAGTGACATATCTTCTCAGCAAGGTATCTTCCTGACACTATATCATAGGGGTTTATAGAACTAGACATTTTTGTAAACATAGTTTTGTTGATAAGCTGAATATATCATGGAACCACAAGTCAATAAACTATGTTTTGTTTATTTCTTGTTCTTATAAGAAATACCTGAGGCTGGGCACTTTGTAAAGAAGAGATTTATTTAACTCACAGTTCTGGAGGTTCAAGGGAATGGTGCAAGCATTTCTATGGCTCTGACGAAGGCTTCATGGCAGGTGGTGTCATGGTGAAGAGTGCATGTGAAAGGGAGAGATAACGTGGTGACACAGGAAGCCAGAGTGAAGGAGTGGACGAGACGATATTGCTCGTTATATAAAACCTTCTCAGGAGAACTAACTAGATTTCCTCAAAAACCACACCAATTCCATCTTAAAGGAGTGTTCCCAGTGACCCAAAGTGCTCCCACATGTCCCCATCTCTTAAGGGACCACATTGGGGACCAGACTTCAGACACCATATCACAGTACAAAGGTAGCTTATGCATCCTATACTTGGAACAACTCTGGATTCTCCATGTAGGATAAGACTTAGCACTGATTCTACCTACTCCTCACTAGAGACTAGTAAACCATTCAGCCAGATGAGCTTCCCTCAGTTAGCCTCACTCTGAAAGCTGCTTCTTGTGATACTGCCTAATGTTCTTCTGGCCAATTTGTGCTCTTCTTGTTATATTTAATATTTAGATTTTTCATTCTTGTTTTTTCCTCATTCTTTCAAGAGAAAATCCATGGCATGTAGGCATTGAACTAGGTACTTTGTATTTGCAGAAATGTTTCTGTTTGGAATCAGGCAAAACTGAAAGTTCATTTTATTTTATTTTATTTTAAAAGATTTATTTATTTATTTATTTGAAAGATTTACACACAGAGAGAAGGAGAGGCAGAGGGAGAGAGAAAGAGGTCTTCTTTCTGTTGGTTTACTCCCCAGCTGGCTGCAACGGCTGGATCTGGGCCAATCCGAAGCCAGGAGTCAGGAGCTTCTTCCAGGTCTCCCATGTGAGTGCAGGGGCCCAAGGACTTGGATCATCTTCCACTGCTTTCCCAGGCTATAGCAGAGAGCTGGATCAGAAGTGGAGCAGCCGGGACTTGAACCAGTGCCCATATGAGATGCCGCCACTGCAGGCGACGGCTTTACCATCTCCACCTCAGCGCCGGACCCAGAAAGTTCATTTTAATTATTAAATCTTTATCAATGGCAAATTCAAGAACACATGCTCCCTCCACTCTGTTCTATAAAATATCAACCATTGGTTATGAGTTATTATGACAATGCTTCTTTGTAAATTCCTCATTCTCAGAGTCCTTAACTTCTCCCCATTTTCTTCTCCAAAGAGTACTCTGGCTTTTGGCCTCCATCACATCTGAATTCTGATGGTAGTGAGCAAGTGTTGTATGCCATTCACTGTATTTTTGTGAGGAGGGAAACAATCCAAGTGGAGCCCACATGGAAACATTTATTCAGCCTATCCCTGGCAATTGAACTGGAAATCAGAATGCTGATTCCTCTCCTCTTGGGCAATGTCATTGAAAATTCTCCCTCAACATCTGTAGTAACTGAAGGCAACTTAACCCTATAATTATTGTAACAAATGGTATGTAGGTCATATATACCAGACTTTAATAACATGAATGATCTCAAGTCTCATATTAATCAAAACCTTCTAGCCAATTGTATTCAGATGAAAATTTGCCTTTCTAATGATCATGCTTATGACTTCATGTTTGCTACTAATAAAATTTTTCTTATTTTATATGAATATATAAAGTATATAATAATTTCATGTTCCAAAAAGAGCATAATGATCTATGGAAAATCTCATAACTGTTGGAACCTTTACTCTTTGAACACTTTCAGGAACTACGTGGACTTTGAGGCCATAGCACTCATTGGAGAGACATTTTTTGACTCCACAAATCATATCAAATCATATCAGTGTGCCAGATGGCTGACTTTCTTCCAGCAAGGTTAGCTTTAAGCAAAATTCTTATGTTAAAAACAATGGACAGTAAAAATAACCTTTCTGAAAGCTTGGATATTGGTGTTATTATTCATAGATGTCTGTTTGGTTTACCTTCTCCAATTTGATGGTGCATTTAAAACAATATTCTCTAGGTGGAGAACAAGTGGGTTTACCCATAGTATCAGTTCTGTTATTTGGTCCTGAATTTAGATATCTTATTTCCTGATACATTTACCATGATGGTGAGATAAGGGAAAGCAAAAAATATCAAAGTGATCACTTTGGTGAGAGAAATGAACAATTTTTGATCTCCTAATGAAAGTGAATTGTGGATAACAGAAAGCAAAAAATATCAAAGTGATCACTTTAGTGAGAGAAATGAACAATTTTTGATCTCCTAATGAAAGTGAATCTTATAGTTTATATCTATGATTTTCAACTTGTAAGTTGAAATTTATTAGAGTTGTGAATTTAATTTAATGGGTGGCAGCCACTATTTGAGAGAATTTCAAACAGCATAGAGTGTAATACAAGATGAAAATATTGAATATATCAGAGTCCCTTGCCAATAGGCAAGAAGAATAAATATTTTACTTAATGTTTAAAAATAAAAAACATTGTGTATTTTTTCAGTCTTATGTATACATACATATGTAGGTAACTTTGAGTGTATGATCTGCTTTTTACTGTGTCATAGTAAAATTTTATGAAAGCCATACTCACATAGGTGTGTATGTAAAACAAATGGATATTTTAAAGACAACTTATACTGGTTCTTCTGTGTGGACTGGAAGAATTAATATCATTCAAATGTCCATACTATCAAAAACAATTTACAGATTCAATGTGATCCCAATCAAAATACCAATGACATTCTTCTCAGATCTAGAAAAATATCTGCTAAAATCCATATAGAAACACAGAGACCCCAAATAGTTAAACAATCTTAATTAACAAAAACAAAGCTGGAGGCATCACAATGCCAGACTTTAAGACATATTATAAGGCAGTTATAATAAAAACAGCCTGGTACTGGCACAAAAATAGACATGTAGGCCAACAGAAACTCCAGGAATTAATGCGCAAATTTACAACCAACTAGTCTTTGACAAATGAGCTGAAATTAATCCCTGGAGAGAGAATAGTCTCTTCAACAAATAGTGCTGGGAAGTATGAAACAGGACTCTTACATTATACCTTGTACAAGAAATAACTCAAAATGGATCAAGGATCTAAATCTATGTACTAATACCATCAAATTACTAGAGGGAAACATTAGAGAAACTCTGTAAGACATTGGTAGGCAAAGACTTCTTGAAAAAGACTCCAAAAAACACAGGAAATTAAAGCAAAACTATACAAACTAGATTACATCAAGCTAAGACTCTTCTGCACTTAAAAGGAAACACTCAACAAAGTGAAAAGGCAACTGACAGAATGGGTGATAAAATTTGCAAACTATGCAGCTGATAAAGGAATAACATCCAGGATCTATAAAGAGCTCAGGAAACCAGCAACTACAAAACAAACAATGCAGTCAAGAAATGGGCAAGGACATGCACATTTTTCAAAGGATGAAATTCAAATCCCCAGTAGATATTTGTATACATGCTCAGGATAATGAGCCATCAGGGAAATGCAAATCAAAATCACAATGAGGTTTTACTTCCCCCCAGTTTGAATGCCTATCATCCAAAAATCAAAAAACAGTAAATGCTGGTGAGGATGTGGGGAAAAAAGTACCCTAATCCACTGTTGGTGGAAATGTAAACTAGTGCAACCATTATAGAAAACATTATTGAGAGTCCACATATATCTGAATATAAAGCAGCTATACGACCCAGCCATCCCACTGCTGGGAATTTACTCCAAAAATGAAATCATCATACAAACTAGTTATTTGTACCCTCATGTTTATTGTGACTCAACTCACAATAGCTACAATATGAAATCAACCAAGATGTCCATCAACTGATGACTGGATAAAGAAAATGTGGTATTTATATACCATGAAATAATACTCAGCCATAAAAATGAATGAAATCTTACCTTCAGCAACAAAGTAGATGCAACTGGAAACAGTTATACTTAGTAAAATAAGCCAGGCTCAAAAAAACAAATATTGAATGTTTTCTCTGATATGTGGCAACTAATATAAATACAAAAAAATGTATAAGAAAGGGATGTCACTTTGGGATATGATTGTTATTTTTAGCTCATGTTTAAATTCCTGTGGAACTGTGGTCTTCTTACTTTGTACGTGTTGAATATTATGATTAGTGATGAATTAATCCTGTGAATGTGGAGTGGATTAAAGTTATTTTATCTTTGCAAAAGCTGATGAAGATAGGGAGGGAGGGAGGAAGATTGAGGGGAGGGGAATGAAGGAAGTGTGGTTGTCTTCTTGGAACTATACCTATGCAATGCATAAAATCTGTTTCCTTTATTTTAGTAATTTAAAAAAATCTATACTAAATAATATTCATATTACAAGTTGCTAAGTGTGCCCACTCAATTTACTACGTACATGAGAACTTCTTTCCACCCACACTGCAGGGTCATGAATTATGTACACATAATCGCAACATCTATGCAAATCCTTTACCACACTTCACCTGTCATTCTTCCTTGTTCCTTTTCTGCCTGCTAGGACTTGCTTTACAAGATCAGGAAGCAAATGAAAATATGTTCCCCCTGTTCATTTTTTAGGAACTTTAGATTCAAGGGCAATTAGGAAGACTTCCTGAAAGTGCTGTGGCTCAACATCTCAGCTGAAGGCTCGCTGGATTCATGAAATTCCTTCCTAGACTTGACTCCACCCAGGAAGGGTCTGAAGCCAGGTTAGTGAGCTTCATCTGCTCTCTGGCCACAGCTTGCCTCATGTGTCTATATGGATTAGTTAATTCATCTCTGTTAGAGCCTAAGGGAGTTAGGTTTGCTGAGGGCTTAGTCTCTGCCTGGCCTTATTCTCTAGCTGCAATATATAACTGATCTTTCTTTTCACTATTCTTTGACTTATTTATGCTCCCCAATGGGCATTTTTTATGGAACAGACAGCATATTTTATTTTTGTGACACCATCACAATATGTGAGAAATAAAATGACCATAGTTCAGCAGGAATATAGGTAAGGGTTTTAGACAGTAATCAAGTGAAAAGATGTGACTTTTGTTCATATACAGTAAATTTTTAAAATAATCACGGATCATTAAAACTATAGTAGTATATCATTTGTAACCATTTGTCTGACAAAGATATGAAACAAAGTTTGACTTTGCTCCATCTGCACCTTCTTTTTTTGACAGACAGAGTTAGACAGTGAGAGAGAGAGAGACAGAGGGAAAGGTCTTCCTTTTCTGTTGGTTCATCCCCCAAATGGCTGCTATGGCTGGTGTGCTGCAGCTGGTGTGCTACACCAATTGGAAGCCAGGAGCCAGGTGCTTCCTCCTGGTCTCCCATGCGGGTATAGGGCCCAAGCACTTGGGCCATCCTCCACTGCCTTCCCGGGCCACAACAGAGAGCTGGACTGGAAGAGGAGCAACTGGGACAGAATCTGGCGCCCCAACTGGGACTAGAACCCAGAGTACCAGTGCTGCAGGCGGAGGATTAGCCTAGTGAGCAGCGGTGCCGGCCTCCATCTGCACTTTCAAGAAAATTATTTTAAGGAACTCTGTTAGCAGTTAGGGTTCTGATTTGTAATACCCTATATAGGGTTAATGGTGATGATCATGATGTTGATAACTTTCAGCTATTGTGATGATAATATCTTTGATATTTAGCTTTGAAATGTGGAGCCAGCAGAAAGAGGCAAAGCACAAGACTATGGCAAAGGAATAGAGTTATCTGCTGAAACTTCTACTTTTTCTATACAGTATTTTCTCCATACACAAGAGGGAGTCTTAGTGCTTGCTTCAGTTGCAGACAATTGTATACTTAATTTTAGTTTCATTTGCTTGTCTCCATATGCTTAGGGATCCAGAAATCCTTCACTGTGTAGGAGATTTTCCCAATTAGAGGGTAGTGAGTCACAGTAGGACAGTGATTCTCAACTAGGGAAAATATTTTCCTCCTGGTAACATCTGGAAAAGTCTGAAGACATTTTGGCTGTCAGAACTCTGGAGGTCCGTGTACTACTGGCATCTATTGGTAAGAGGCTGGGGATGCTGCTAAACATACTACAGGCATAGGACAGCCACAGCAACAAATTATCAGCCAGCACAGAATGTCAATAGCAACACTGATACGGAGTTTAAGAATGACTCTCCACATGAATTATCTGGGATGAACTCCAGGCTCCACCAGAATGTATCTGAGTGACCTTGGGTTCATAGTTGCTCAATTCTTCATGTCATAGTTTCTTTATTCATAAAATTTTTTGTGATATGATTAAATGTGTTGATGCAAAGAAAATGCTTACAACAGTGATTGGCAAATAGCAGTTCTTGGTAAATGTTACTATTAAAGAAATTTGTGGGGGCTGGCATTGTGTTACAGCTGGTTAAAGCCCTGGCCTGAAGTGCTGGCATCCCAGATGGGTACTGGTTCTAGTCCTGGGTGCTCCTCTTCTGATCCAGCTCTCTGTTGTGACCTGGGATAGCAGTAGAAGATGGCCCAAGTTCTTGGGCCCCTGCACCCATGTGGGAGACTGGAGGAAGCTCCTGGCTCCTGGCTTCGAATTGGCCCAACTCTAGCCATTGTGGTCATCTAGGGAGTGAACCAAAGATGGAAGCTCTCTCTTTCTGTCTCTACCTCTCTCTGTAACTCTTTCAAATAAATAAAATAAATCTTTAAAAAAGAAATTTGTGGCTACTAAGGAATGATGCTTCAGTGAACATACATCTTTCCAGGTACTTCTGACATTCCTTTCTTCTGCTGTAGAATGGTCAACAGTTGAGAGAAAGCCTTTTCCATTTTACACTTTAGCTGGCTTGAAAACAGATACTTGTGTCTTTTTCTGGGGCAGGTTATTTTGTTGTGAGTATCTCAGTGTGCCCAGTGAATTTACTGTGTGGTTATTTAGTCTGCTAAGTTGTGTGAGGTTATCACCTTTAGTTGGATAAACCTTCTTTCTGTATTGCAGGTGAAGATACTAATGCATGAAAATGAAGGCTCGGGCAACTTTCATTTGCTGTTTAGTATTATTTCTGGCCACAGAATGTTCCCACCATAGACCCAAGATTCACATAAAAGTAAGTTTGACCATTATTATGTGGTCAACCAAGAGAAATCCTTCAGTTCTCTTTGGTGGCCAGATTTCAAATAAACAGCATTTCATTTTAAATGACTGCAGCTTTACATTTGGTGATAATTTTATAAAAAAGGAAGCAAAGAAGAGAGGTGGCAGAGACTCACCTTTGGAACCACAGTACATTAGAATAATCACATCAGAAGCCATAGAGAATTTAGATAGCCAACTATTGAGAGGAGAAAGTTGGGCAGTAAAGCAATTTAGCCTCTGATCTTAACTTTGCTTTGCCCTAGTTACAAGAGTTGTTTCATTTTTCTGAGTCTTAAGCTCCTTATTTATAACATGGAAATTAAAAAAATATATTATTTACAGTCACTTATAGGTATAAAGATTTAAGATTTTATTATTACAGCTTAATGATTACTCCTAATATCTGTGAATTAGGATATACAGGACCTGGTGGCCCATATTAGCTCCATCTCATGCTTAATAATACAGGCGGAGAATAATTTATGGGTTTAATTTTCATCATCATGTTCTCCCTGGATATTTAAACTTTCCAAAAGATATACCCAGTCCAATAAGTTGACCTTCAGAGTCCAAGAGACCACTGTCAAGGTTCTAGCCCTTATGGGAGGACAGTGTATTTTCTGTGCTCTCAGCAATAAGTTCTTGCTATGCCAGCATGTGAATCTGCTGCCCTTGTCTTCCTAGTGCTGAACACATTTTCTCTTCATATTCATGTGGAGCCTCTAAAGAATACTATAGTAAAGAGGACCTTTGGGAATTTATGTATTTCAGAATGGAGATAAGCCTCAAAGCCCTGAAAGGAATCCTAAGACTGGAAGGATACAAGGTATGTGCCTACTGTACAGTCTTCATCCTTTGGGAGACAAGGTAGACTAAAGGACAAGCTTTAGTGTTGCAATAGTGTTCCCAGTCCATGACTTTCCAACTGAACAACAATCTAATAAGTTCTCTATATTTACCAGTATTGATAGGTTTTCTTATATCATTATCAACGGCATAGCTAATGAAGCAAGCTGGCAAGTATTCTCGTGTTTTCCACACTAGTTAAACAACTATCAATTTTCAAACCTAGAGGGGAAATCTGCTCAAAATCTGCTCAAAAATGATCTAATAGAAGGCAGAAAAGTAAAGAGGACAAAATTTAAGCTTAATTCCATCAAAGATCTTTCAAGGTGCTTAAATGTACACCACTCTGTTGCTGCAAGGTCTATTAAAATGATGCAAGATGGATATCATGATGGTCAGACTGGCCATACTCAAGAAGTGAGAAGTAGACCAATGAGGGAATCATTAGTAATAACATATGAATCATGTGGTTCTCACTCAAATTAGGGCTAACTGGATTCAGCCCAGTCATGGCCTTGTGTATTTTGGGTGGCAAACATATTTTTTTTATAAATGTGGAATTGATAAGGGAAAAAGAAGAGACATAGCTAACATTTATTGGGCATTTATGACAATATGGATCTAAGTGTTATTTAAGATGATGTCTCATTCAATATTTGAAACTACCTTATGGCATCATCTTCATCTAGTGGATAAGAAATTGAAAACTATTTTGATTAACTATCTTGTAAAAAATTGATACACTTGGTGGATGTCAAAGAAAGATGCAAATCTACTGTTCCTCTCCCAGAAAATGGAGTCATCTGTAAAGTTGTCCAAGTCATACAGACATGGGCACTC
This sequence comes from Oryctolagus cuniculus, assembly GCF_964237555.1. Lineage (NCBI taxonomy): Eukaryota > Metazoa > Chordata > Mammalia > Lagomorpha > Leporidae > Oryctolagus > Oryctolagus cuniculus. The sequence continues at coordinate 122,450,226 of NC_091436.1, read as the reverse complement.
CTGGACTCTCAGCTAGTTGGTCACTGATTTCAATACCTTAATAGCATGTGGAATGACTTCTTCCCATTTCCACTGCCATTGTCTGAGGCAATTTCTCCTGGCATTATTTCAATGGCCTCAATATCAGACTCACTGTCATACATCAGTCCATTCAACCTACAGGCCAAATTCTACCTGCCACCAGTTTTTATAAATAAAGTTTTATTGGAACATAGCCAACCCTGTTCATTAACATATTTTCTTTGCTTTTATGCCAGAAAGGCAGAGTTGAAAAGTTGATACAGAGACCCACATGACTTATCAAGTGGAAAATATTTATTCTCTCACTAGGTTTAATATAGGAGGCAAAAATATAGGATGATTTCAGATCAATGATGAGTAATATTGCATCAGTCATTTATACACTAAAAAGTTGTTCATTGCTTAACTGAACATTCACAGTTGCCCCCATTATTTGCAGGTTTCTGTTATTTGCCAATTTGCTTACTCACTGAAATTTATTTGTGACCCTACATCAATATTCACAGTGCTTTTGTGGTTCTTCACAGATATGCACATAGCAACAAAACATAAATTGCATTTCAGGTTACATATGATCCCTACTGTGGTTGACCAAGGTGATGTTCCCCCTTTTTGTTCTAACTCCCATTCTGTAGATAAATATCCTTTCCCTGTCTACATATTGCCATAGGGTGTTTGTGTGTGTGTGTGTGTGTGTGCTTCCTGTTGTTGGTTTTGCTATTTAAAATGGCTGCTAGCCATAGTGCTGACATACTTTCTAGTGTTCCTAAGCCAAAGATGGCTAGGATGTGTTTTGTGGAGAAAATCCTTGTGTTAGGTAAGTTTTGTTCAGGCACAAAGTAAATGCTATTGGCTGTGAGTTCAGTTAACCCATAACATATATTAGGTAAAGTGTTTTTAAGTGAAAAGACACATAAAACAATGTTGTATTTACAGCTGATGAAAACTGTTAAAATCTTGAAGGAATTTAACCTTATATTTCCCTAGAAGCAATGGTTCAGTGTTTACTAAATTCAGTGTTTATGATGATTTTATAGAACAAAACTTCTGTGAATAGTGAGAATCTTCTGTACCTGAGAGTAAATTTAACATTACGTTGGGTTTTCTGGTTTTTTTTTTTTTTTAATTTAACAGCTCCATTTATCTGTTCCTTTAAAAAGTTTAGTAACTCCTGCTCTGTGTTGTCAGTTAACATTCAGAAAGTAATTCAATCACATTTTCTGGTAACTCATTTTTATTTTTTCTGACAGGCAGTTAGACAGTGAGAGAGAGAGAGACAGAGAGAAAGGTCTTCCTTCTGTTGGTACACCCCCCCAAATGGCTGCTACGACTGGCGCACTGCGCCGATCTGAAGCCAGGAGCCAGGCGCTTCCTCTTGGTCTCCCATGTGGGTTCAGGGCCCAAGCACTTGGGCCGTCCTCCACTGCCTTCCTGGGCTACAGCAGAGAGCTGGACTGGAAGAGGAGCAACCAGGACAGAACCGGTGCCCCATCTGGGACTAGAACCCAGAGTGCTGGCGCTGAAGGTGGAGGATTAACCTAGTGAGCCACGGCGCTGGCCTCTGGTAACTCTTAACTAGCACAGCATCATAGGTCCTTCATGACATAATTTCTGATTTTTTCCCACTTGCATTTTTGCCACTTCCCTTTCAGGTGCTCTGAATTAGCCTATCTGAATTGTCCACAATTTGCCTGTCTACATGCTAATCACTCTTCCTCAATGCCAACCTCACAGTCTGCAGCTGTTTCTCATTGCTGTGGACCCAGTTCAATGTCTCCTCTTCCACAAAGCAATCCAAACTCCCCCAGAATGGATTAGATGTTATTGTCAGAGAAGAGAAATTCTAAGTTGGGTTCTTACTTTTTCTCTTTTCTGTTTTAGAGAAATGCCATGGATCTTGCAGTTCTCCTTCCAACTGCAGCCAGCCCTGCGGTAAACACTTTCATGGAGAAGTAGGATTTACATGTGATCAAAAAAAGTGGCAAAAATCAACTGAAACATGTACAAGCCTTTCCTTGGATACACTCTTTCAGGTGATGCATTTACATATGACTAGGGATAGAAGCCAATACCTGAGGAGGTAACAGAGGCATTTTCAATGTAGTCTGTTCAGCATGGCATAAATATCAGACCTGGTCTTAGGAAAAGCTGCAGACTGGGTTAAATTGGTTTCTTGTCCTACCTTCCTTATACAAACCCTCCCGTCTCTTAACTCATTTCTCAAAACTTAAATCATTTCTCAAAACAAACCAACCAACCCTGAAACTCATTTATACTATAATGTAAAAAACTTCTTAGTGGGTTAAGTTTTAGCTCTAAAGGTGGGTTTATATGCGCTTGTGCCAATTAATTAATCAATTGAATGTGTATAAAAATGTAATTAATTTTGAAATCTTTCTCTTGTACCTTCAATCACTTGACTAATAAAAGGAGGAATATGTGATCCAGAGGGAACAGAATAAATTCAATGTGTAATAATTAATCTCAGTTAAATCAAAATCTCCTATCTAATATCTTTCCACTTAGCAACCATTTCTTCTTTCTCTCATATCCCGTTGAGGCACATAGATTTCTGTATTTCCTTAAATTTTATTGGTGGTTTTATAAAAGAATTGCAGGTGAAGTCTCTATCACTTAACACAGGTAATCATGAAGAAGTCATTGCAACTATGATAGCATTCAGAAGGGAATAAATGGAATTAAATTCTTGCATTCCCTTATCTAAAGTCACATTCCAAGTAATTGTAGGTAAAAGTACTAGGAAATGAGTGAATAGCTTTTAGTTAATGAAATCTGAATTTCTGAAATCACAATAACTTTAGCATTCAGTGTTGAATGTGCCAATGTGCAAGACCCATTACCCTTGAAATCCTTGCTCTGTTTACCCATATCTCTGTAGAGAATTGGTTGTGATAGTACTCAGGGCAAAATCACTGTTCTGAAAGAAAATGTCCGAAAGAAAGGTTAACATCACAATCTAGTGGGAGGCCGGCGCCGCGGCTCACTAGGCTAATCCTCCGCCTAGCGGCGCCGGCACACCGGGTTCTAGTCCCGGTCGGGGCTCCAGATTCTGTCCCGGTTGCCCCTCTTCCAGGCCAGCTCTCTGCTGTGGCCAGGGAGTGCAGTGGAGGATGGCCCAGGTGCTTGGGCCCTGCACCCCATGGGAGACCAGGAAAAGCACCTGGCTCCTGGCTCCTGCCATCGGATCAGCGCGGTGCGCCGGCCGCAGCGCACCAGCCGTGGCGGCCATTGGAGGGTGAACCAACGGCAAAAGGAAGACCTTTCTCTCTGTCTCTCTCTCTTTCTCTCACTGTCCACTTTGCCTGTCAAAACAAACAAACAAACAAAAAAACAAAACAAAACAAAAAAACCCAAAAACAATCTAGTGGGAATTTCAGTGGAATCTCTGCCTATTATGACTCCACATTTCTTATTCTCTGTACAACTCAGGATGTACACTTGCTTCTCCATCTATTTTCTCTGTATGGATTGTGTCTTTTGCTCTTTTAATCTGACACATTAATTACTTAAGCATTTTTGAATGAAGCAATATATTTTTTCAACAGGACTCAGACGATGTATCGCGCCTTTCTGTGGTAGCACCCTCCATACCTCTGCACATTCTTGACTTTCGAGCTCCAGAGCCTATTGAGAGCGTGGCTCAAGGAATCCGTAAGAACTGCCCCCTTGATTATGCCTGCATAATTGATGTTGTGAAATCATCAGAAACCACATCTGGAAACATTGCATTTATAGTGGAGTTATTAAAAAATATTTCTACAGACTTGTCTGACAATGTTACTCGAGAGAAAATGAAGGTATTCTTTGTTAAATTAATTAAAAACTGATGATGTTTTTCTGAAGATCTTATATTTTGACACTTATAAATGTACTTCTCAGGGTAAAAACTACAACTGTTAAAACAACAGCAGGCATTTCAATTTTGAAATAGTCATTCTAATTTATAGATGTTTTCAAAAAGGATATTTTTAAAAATTCATTTTTATACACATTATTTTCAAGAAAATATCACACAGTAATGATCATGACTAAGACTGACTATTTCAGTGTTCCCCAATTATACTCTATAGAACTTAAGTGTTCTAAGAAATGTTAATGGAGGTTCCTTTTTAATTCTTTTTTTCTTCTTAATTGACATAATAATTATACATATTTGTGGGGTACTGTTTGATAGTCCAATAAATCTATGCAATGTGCAATGATTACATTAGTATTTCTGACTCCTTATATCTTACATATAGAATTTTAAAAAGTTGATTTCAAAGAAGAAAGGTAGGGGTGAATACTTGGTACAAAGGTTAGGACACCACTTGGGATGCCCACATTCCGTATCAGAGTGCTTGGGTTCGAGTCCTAGCTCTATTTTAGATTCCAACATTCTATTAATGTGCACACTGGGAGGCAGCAGGTAATGTGTCAAATACATGGGTCCCTGACAGCCATATAGGAGACTCAGATTAAAATCCAGCCTCCTGGCTCTGGCCTGGCCCAGCCTTGGATGTTTAGGGAATTTGGGGAGTGTATGGAAGATTGCTCTTTCCTTGTCTGTCTGTCTCAGTCTCTCTTCCTTTCAAATAAATAAAACAATATGTAAAAGTTAAAGCAAAAATAAGGGAGTGAATTAATGGTCACTAAAGGCTAAGAAGTATAGGGAGGTGTTGGATAGACAGAGGTTGTTTCACAGCAATGGAAATGCACTTACATGGGAATTCCATTTTAAACAGGGAGATGAATGGCACAGCAGTTGTAGGAAGATCTGGGTTAGCAAAGCTGAGCAGATTTCCTTATGGCAGGATTTTCAGAGCTTTTCGTGAGCTAATGAATGTTGGAACTCTTTATAAGAAGGATGATATAGGAATACGGTATGTCGTATTTCTCAAACTTAGATGACTGTAGAATCCACCCCCACTCCCCTCCATTAAGCATCATTATCCCTAATGAGAATCTTGGGTTCTCACTGCAGTTTGGAAATTCTGCCCTATGTGCAATAGAAGAGCAGGTCAACTTTAGTTGTTTAATTTTTATTTTCTTTTTACTTTTCTTCCCTCTGTGCAACCTCACTAATATGTCATTCTAATACAAAAAAAGGGAATTTGAAGAGATATATGTCAAATAAAATGAAACAACTGAATATGTAGAACTTTCAGATTTTAAAAATCGACATTTTACCTGAGTGTATAAATCCTTGGTGTAACATCCTCCTTTCACCATTGCAGAGCTACGGTGAAGTGGCTAACCACATCCTCAACACCACAGCCATTTCAAACTGGGCCTTCATTCCTGACGTGAACGCCAGCTCAGATCTGCTGCAGTCAGTGAACATGTTTGCTGGACAGCTCCGAATCCACAATGAATCTGAGAATATTGTGGATGAACTCTTCATTCAGACAAAAGGCTTTCACATCAGCCGCAATACCTCAGAGAAAAGTCTGAACTTCTCCATGCACTTGAACAATACAACAGAAGATATCTTAGGAATGATAGAAATTCCTCAGCAGGAGCTGAGGAAGCTGCCGCCAAATGCATCTCAAGCCATTAGCATAGCTTTTCCAACGTTGGGGGCCATTCTGAAAGAAGCCCACTTGAAGAATGTGAGTCTTTCCAGACCTGTAAATGGTCTGGTCCTTTCAGTGGTTTTACCGGAAAGCCTGAAAGAAATCCTGCTCACCTTTGAAAAGATCAACAAATCCCGGACTGCCAGAGCCCAGTGTGTTGGCTGGCACTTCACGCAAAGGCGGTGGGACGAGAAGGTGTGTGAAACGACGTTGGATATCATGAGCAAAGTCAAATGTCGCTGCAACTACACCAATGCGCTGATGTCTTTTTCTATTCTGATGTCCCCCAGATTGGTGACTGACAAAGTTCTGGACTACATCACCTGTATTGGGCTCAGCATCTCAATCCTTAGCTTGATTCTCTGCCTGATCATTGAAGTTACGGTTTGGTCCCGGGTGGTTGTGACCGAGATATCATACATGCGTCACGTGTGCATTGTGAACATAGCAGTGTCACTGCTGACTGCTAATGTGTGGTTCATTGTAGGCTCTATATTTAACAGAAAGGACCAGGACTACAACTGGTGTGTTGCAGTGACATTTTTCAGCCATTTTTTCTACCTCTGTCTGTTTTTCTGGATGCTCTTCAAAGCACTGCTCATCGTCTATGGAATACTGGTCATTTTCCGGAGGATGATGAAGTCCCGCATGATGGCCATTGGTTTTGCCATTGGATATGGGTGCCCGTTGGTCATTGCTGTCACCACAGTTGCAGTCACAGAGCCAGAGAAGGGCTATGTGAGACAGGAGGCTTGCTGGCTTAATTGGGACAATACCAAAGCCCTTTTTGCATTTGTCATCCCAGCCTTGGTCATTGTGGCTGTGAATCTCATTGTGGTTTTGGTTGTGGCTTTCAATACTCAGAGACCCTCTATTGGCAGTTCCAAGTCTCAGGATGTAGCCATAATTATAAGGATCAGCAAAAATGTTGCCATTCTCACTCCATTGCTGGGCCTGACCTGGGGTTTTGGAATAGCCACTCTCATAGAAGGCACTTCTTTGATATTCCATATAATCTTTGCCCTACTAAATGCTTTCCAGGTAAGTTCCACGAAGGAAATTTTTGTGTGTGTGTTCTGGCTAGACCAACAAAAATGCCTATTATTTAAACTAGTAGAACACAAAATATTCCCTTCATTTTCTTCCATATATTAAGGGTATTTGACTGTTGCATCTCAAACCCTATTGATTGTTCAGTTAGATGATCTGGCTCATTGGTAGGAATCTCCTTTCTTCTCTTCCGATTTCCTTTGCATCCCTCCTAAAGTTTCACTGTCTGGAGAACTTAACCTTCATTTATAGAGGGCTAACCTTAGCTCACGGTAAGTGAGACTACTCAAATATTATGCCTCAAAGCCAGCACAAGTTTTATCTTTTCTCTAGTATTTGTGAACTCAGTAGAATGGATGTTTTCCATAGTGTGAAGGGATGGCCCTTGATACTTTGGGTATTAATCAGGAGTTTCATACCTCTCTCCTCTAATTCCCTGTGGGATCAGTGCAAGTCATTATAGAAGTAGATCTTTTGATACATTACCTGATCTTGGGAACGTCACTTTCGTCTAGACTTGAACCTTCCAGTCTGTGAAATAAGTTATAGCTCTCCAGTGATCTCTGTTGTTGTCATCCACTTAACGTGCTTGGTCTGGCAGGTTCCTCTAAAAGTTGTTTCACTCCCTCTCATCTACTAAGCTTGCAATTCTGAGAAGCTGTCATAAGCCAGAATGGAGTTCATACCTCTGAGTAATGGCGAATTTAGCAGCTCTATATACTTAATTATGCTTTTAATCAAGGGTTGGCAAATGATTACCTGCTGCCTGTTTTTGTAAATAGGACTTTATAGGACAGCCATATTCAGTTGTTTACATTTTTTCTGTGACTTCTTTTGAGCTTCACTGGCAAATTTGAGCTATTGCAGCAGGCTCTGTGGCCCACAAAGCCCAAAGTAGTTACAGTGATGTTCTTTGCAGAAAAAAATTTATTATTGCTTCAACTATTATGAATAAAACTACTTGGAAAAGCGGCAGAGTATTCATAGTTACATGCCACTCTGCTCTAGTTAAAAGCAAGGCACAAAATACAAAGCATACTTTAAAGAAATGCCAACCTAGATCCATTATATATCACACATATAATTCTTTAATAACAATGGAACACATTTCCTTAACTTATCCTGTGCCATTGCTTTAGAGAGAAACCTTTAAGTGTTTTATTTTTTTTTCTCTTGAAACCGAAAGCTCTTGGACTGATGAATTTCCCACTATTGAAGTCACTCTGGTGACTGATGATCTCATCGCTTTTCTTACTTTGTAACTTAATTAAATGTGGGGAGCTCTGCTCTATATAATTCTTTTTTAGTTCATTTGTGTTTCTCTTTTCCTGACAGAAAAAAAGCATGCATTTTTATTTACATATAATACTCTTTTCTCAGGAAACTTTCCTTATGACTCACATTTAAAATTTTCGGTCATCTGGGTCAGTGTTTCTTCTCTCTCTCTCTCTCTCTCTCTCTCTCTCTCTCTCTCTCTCTCTCCCTTAGATTAAAAAAGAGATCCTCCTGGCAGTAATTCTGTAGCTTTCTCTTTTATGCAGAACTTTCTCACCAGCTCAAAGACCCTGTCTGCCTATTTACTATTAACGTAAACTGAAAGTAGACTAGAATATAAGCCTGATTTTCTTAAGACACTTTCCATGACTGATTTTGAATTACAAGATTCCATGTCCTGTATTACTATCATGAGTAAGAACAATGACCATAACATTTGCGAATAAAGCACGAAAAACTTAATAATATTAAGAGCTCTATCCTATAACTGGAGCTATTTCAATCAATCTCACGCACTATCCCATAAGGGTGCTCTTCCAAGGGTGGAGATTGACTCCAAGGAAATACTCTTTATGCATGTGTCCCCACTTCAGTGGAAACTGGCTTCTAATGACCAAAAGCTACCCTAGAAGGTACCTAGGAAATTTGATAGCAAAATAATAGCATGGATATTGTTTACAAGCCGTCTCTGAATGATTCTGTTGAATTTTGCCACAGGGTTTCTTCATCTTACTTTTTGGAACCATTATGGATCACAAGGTATTTTGAATTGGCTGCACTCATTGTAAATGATTTTCATGTGGTTGAGGGAAGCAGGAGGGTGAAGCTGCTTTGCTGGGGAGTGAAGTCCGGGGAGCTTTGCTTGTGAGGATGGTGCAGAGCATCAGCTGCAAGGAGAGGGGAGAACTATCCTCTCTTATCAAGTCAACAGAGGCTGTGTGTGAGTATTGCTGGTGAAAAGAATCAAAAGCATGGCCATAGTTTTAATCAGAATTCTAAATCTAGCTATAACTACACTTCCAGTGTTATCCAAATGTCATTATTTGCCAGGCGGTTGCTCTTGCTGAGGTTACAGGTCTCAAGGTTTCAGGACATGCCCGTGAGCCTGGGGATTCTGCTGTTTCCTCTGACATCTGTATATTTCTCACTGTTACTGCTTTTTAGATAAGAGACGCCTTGAAGATGAGGATGTCATCACTGAAGGGGAAATCGAGGGTAGCAGAGGTAAGCACTTACCTTTTAGTCTCAACCCTGGGTGGTCCTCTACATTTTGCTGATGCAAATATTATAGGTTAGATCTCAGGGTTTGTTATAGGCAAAGAGTCACATGTTTCCTCCTTGTATACATCTGGAGTGCTCCTCCCCCATACTGACGGTCAACAGCATATTCCCTTCCAGAGAACTTTCTACAGGGTGTGTTTCAGCTTGACATGTGGTGATGGGACCACATGAATCCAGGATTACTGAATCATAGAATGTGAGAGCTAGGAAATGAGAGATGAATTAAAAATGAGATTTAGGGCTGGCGCCGTGGCTCACTTGGTTAATCCTCTGCCTGCGGCCCCGGCATCCCATATGGGCGCCAGGTTCTAGTCCCGGTTGCTCCTCTTCCAGTCCAGCTCTCTACTATGGCCCGGGAGTGCAGTGGAGGATGGTCCAAGTGCTTGAACCCTGTACCCGCATGGGAGACCAGGAGGAAGCACCTGGCTCCTGGCTTCGGATCAACGTAGCTCTGGCCGTAGCGGCCATTTGAGGAGTGAACCAATGGAAGGAAGACCTTTCTCTCTGTCTCTCTCTCTCACTGTCTAACTCTGTCAAATAAAAAAATAAATTAAAAAAAATGAGATTTAGGCTGGCGTCGCGGCTCACTAGGCTAATCCTCCGCCTAGCGGCGCCGGCACACCGGGTTCTAGTCCCGGTCGGGGCGCCGGATTCTGTCCTGGTTGCCCCTCTTCCAGGCCAGCTCTCTGCTGTGGCCAGGGAGTGCAGTGGAGGATGGCCCAGGTGCTTGGGCCCTGCACCCCAGGGGAGACCAGGAGAAGCACCTGGCTCCTGCCTTCCGATCAGCGCAGTGCGCCGGCCACAGCGCGCCGGCCACAGTGGCCATTGGAGGGTGAACCAACGGCAAAGGAAGACCTTTCTCTCTGTCTCTCTCTCTCACTGTCCACTCTGCCTGTCAAAAAAAAAAAAAAAAATGAGATTTAGCCCAACGCACTCATTTAACAAGTAAGAAACTGAAGTCCAGGGAACTTAGGAGATGTGCTCAAGTTCACCCAGCTGATCAGGAGCAGAATCACAACTAGGACCAATGTCATGAATTTTTTTTTTTTTTGACAGACAGAGTGCACAGTGAGAGAAAGAGAGAGAGACAGAGAGAAAGGTCTTCCTTTGCCGTTGGTTCACCCTCCAATGGCCACTGTGGCCGGTGCGCTGTGGCTGGCGCACTGCGCTGATCGGAAGGCAGGAGCCAGGTGCTTCTCCTGGTCTCCCCTGGGGTGCAGGGCCCAAGCACCTGGGCCATCCTCCACTGCACTCCCTGGCCACAGCAGAGAGCTGGCCTGGAAGAGGAGCAACCGGGACAGAATCCGGCGCCCCGACTGGGACTAGAACCCGGTGTGCCGGCGCCACTAGGCGGAGGATTAGCCTGTTGAGCTGTGGCGCTGGCCTTCATGAAAATCTTTCCATGCTCCTTGTTCATGACTGTTTCCAGTAAACCATACTTTTTCTGGTTTGGTGTATCCAGGTACTTATAGATCTTGAAGTCTTTTGATTTGGCACTCTGTATTTTAAGGCACTAAAATTGCCAACATTACCAGATTAGTTAAAACCAATTGTTCAACAGACTGATTATGAGCTACTTTCTTAAAAATAGACTTTCTGGATACACTGGGAATAATCACTTATCTATAATTAACTAGGATTGAATATGACCTTTAATATCATAGTGATCAATTTTAAGATAGGCATTTTCTTTAATTTATCATTCCAAATTGAAATATATGTTATAGTCAATGGTATGCCATGACTTAATTGGTAAGTTTTGTTTCTATTTTTTGACTGAACATAAAACTAATGAGGTAGCATACTATGTTAATTAAGTGGAATATGATAATTTAATTCTGTGTAGCAGTGTCTATTTGCGTGCTTTTCTTCATGTCTTCATTTTCATGTTTATCTCCAGGCAGGCATACACAAAAATGTAAATATCTGTCTTTTATCCAAAGCAGTATGCATTGTCACCACTATTATTTCTCCCCCATTTAGAATGCATCACTAAGCCCAACCAATGGATCTAAATTAATGAATCGTTAAGAATGAAATGTGAGTATTAAAAACTCAAAGATAAACTTTACTTGTGAGTTGTATCAAGACACTCAGTGCCCTTTGGGAATGTACTATTCTTTGCTATCTTATGCTAGAATGAGGTGGGAAGGGAATGGGGAGGCCTAATTTCTTCATTGCTAAGTACACAAATGAAAATATGAACACTTTCTTTGAAATTGATGTTATCTCAGTATAAATGACTAAACCTTAAGCATGCTCTTAATTTCTGTCCTCTGAGCAGATGCTGTTATTATCGCACAGATACAGTGCTATCTTAACTGCTCACATGCCTTAACATCATCTAATCAGTGAATACTAACCCTTACAATAGCCCCATGAATGAGAGGAAAGATTTGATTGATTGAAATAGCAAAGCAACAGACCCACCCCTTTCTACTGAAATGGGGCCCAGAATCATTCCTATGGGCGTGTCAGTGGGGTTGTGGCCAATTAGCTGCCTACTCACAGTCAACCCATGAGACTTATTTCTACAGGAGTAAAACCAGGGTAAAAGACTAGTAGGCAGTCATGAAGGGCAGAATAAGTCACAAGAAGGTAACCAGAAGCCTGAGAAGTACCATGAAGGTATAGGCAGGGTTGTTCAGCCTTTGTAATGGTGTTGTCTGGGAGAGGTTTCATGGCCTTTATGCATGGACCTGGATGAGTCTTAGACATTTCTTTTCATTAAACACCATCTGGCTTCAGCCACATCCTCTTTTACATTACTTACCTTTCTGAGTCATGACCATATACGACCAATGGGGCAAAACAAGGGATTAAAACAACCTCATGGAACCAAAGACATTGTGAGTTGGAAGAACCCTTATGGGATCTCCTATGTTACAGGTCCTTCAAACCTGATGTTCTGGTGTGGAGCATGGGCACGTGGTGCCAGGGATAGGGAGAGGTAGTATTAGGGCTCTGTAAACATTAGCTGACATGAATGGGGTGCTGGGAAAACAAAGTGCAATTCTAGCACCTTATCATTAATTGATTATCTCCACATTTAGATTTTTATATTAGAACTTTAAAAAGGTTGACTCTTCTAGCTTGTTCTAATTTCTAGTCGGCAGGTTTCCTCCACAGTGGTGTATCATTATAACATTTCTTGATTTGTCACTAATTGAGAGTCACTAATTCAGCTGGTCCCAATTTGATGACAACCTGTTTTGGGTTTATCAGACTGTCTCAGGCAGAGGAGGCTCCACCCTACCTCCTTAGGATATTCCATCCAGCCGCTCAAGAAAGGAGAAGTCTGGTTGAGGTCTTATCTCCACTAGTTGAATATACATGGTTGGCCATAATATAAGTTGGATAAAACCTGTAGAAACTGAGATCAGAGACTATACTATTTATAGACTTGGGGAGGTATGCAAGACCTTAGACCCACCTTAAGAGGAAGTCTAGGAAGGAAGAGGGAATGCATTACCCCAGGAATTCCTTGCTAAATTATTTTGCAACTTTTAGCTTCTATTTTTGAACCCAGTGGGTAGGTAATGTACCAAACATTATTTTTCTCAGCATATCCTCCACAGGTGGCCATGTGACTATTGCCATTTCCCAAAAACTGGAGTATATGCTTTTTTACATCAAGACTTATGGTATCAGAAGTGTACTGGAGGGGCTGGTGCTGTGGCATGGTGGGTTAAAGCCCTGGCCTTAAGTGCCGGCATCCCATATTGGTGCGGGTTCTAGTCCTGGCTGCTCCCTTTCTGATACAGCTCTCTGTTGTGGCCTGAGAAAGCAGTAGAAGATGGCCCAAGTCCTTGGGCCCCTGTACCATGTGGGAGACATGGAAGAAGCTCCTGGCTTTGGTTCGGCATAGCTCCGGCTGTTGCAGCTATCTGGGGAGTGAACCAGCAGATGGATGACCTCTCTTTCTGTTTCTACCTCTCTCTGTACCTCTTTCAAATAAATAAAATAAATCTTTCAAAAAGAGTGTACTGGAACAGCAGCTGGCATCATGGCAGACCATATTGGAAACCCAAAAAGCAACAGAATACAGGGACAGCAAATTTACAATATTCACAATAATGATTTTCAAAGGATCATTGGGGAGCAGGCATCACCAAGTGGGGTTTGTTAGTAGGGAGAGGGACTACAGGCACAGGGATTATGGCAGAATTCAACTCAGGCACATCTGGGGAGATTGATAAGCATAAAGCAGGGCCATAGTCTGGGACATGGCTAATCCTTAGAGAAAATCTATTTCAGACCTTCAACCTGAACACAAAATCAAAGACTGAGCAGGTCCCAGGAGGCAGGCAGAATTCCAGTGGTGAGAAAGGGGCAGGCAATCAGCACTGTACTTGTAAGAGAATTGAGGCTCCTAGTGTAGGAGGAAACCCCTCACATTCCAATGACATCGTCGGGATTGTTTCCAGAAACTGGATTGACAACACTCTGTCAAGTAGTCTGGGGGTCAGAAAAGGGCATCAGATGTATGAAAGTGGGAAATTTGGTTCAGTTATGGATTCTAGCAAGGAAATCCAGGCAGGGAAGAGGGGGCATCACAGGTGCACAGCGCCCTCTTCTGTTTATATGAAGGGCAGTCTTTTATAAACAGACTTAAAGGCAGTATGATTCCAGTGGTGCCAGCAAGCCTCTCAGTTCTTCGTAGATGTCTGATTTTAGGCCTGAAATTCACTTACAAGGATACAAAGTTCTTCATTCCACAGTAAAAAAATAAGCAAAGACAACAAAGCAAGCAACAGGGTTTACAATGTAAAATGGTAAACTCAGAGAGACAGAATCATGCCAGTGACCAAATTCATGCATCAAAGGAGGTGCTATGATAGGGTTTAGAGAGCAGCATAGAGAAGACAAAAGACATAGGAGAAAATGGCTGGGAAAATGGCCTTCCCTCTGTATGACCCTGGGAACATCATTTATGTCTCTCTGCCCCATTTCCTCATCTGTAAAAGGGAGTTCATAATAGTACATACCTCTTAGGATGGTTTGGGGTTGCGGGTGGGAGGGATGTTATGGGGGGGAAGCCATTGTAATCCATAAGCTGTACTTTGGAAATTTATATTCATTAAATAAAAGTTAAAAAAAAGAAATAAATGAGCTAATACATTAAAAAACTCCTAGAATCGCGTTGGGGTCAAATTAAGTTTTCAGTAAATTCCAGCTATTATTTTTTCCAATAACAAGTATCACAATCACTTTGCCCAGGTTGCCTCCTTCCTTGAGGATGTCCTGCAAATGAGACTGAGAGTGAGCTCCTGGAGGAAGACAAGGAAGCCAGGCTTGACTGAGAAGAGACTGCCATGCTTCCTTGAAAGACATTTTCCTTCTTCCAGCAGTGACACCCAAGCTCTTGATGTGAAAATATTTGATGAGAAAAGTTTGAGGATGGCATTTGATGACTGGGCTTTAGCAATGCTGATAGACTGACCTGTTGACCTACCCTTGACGTACAAGAGGTTGTTTTCCTGGCCAAGCTTGGGAAGATTAACAATGAACCTGCCAAAATGTTATGGTCTCCTTGGCAAGACTGAGGTTACTGGGTTCCTACTGGACTTGGTCTGCTTTTCTTTCTGATATAGGTGCTATACCTCTATGATTCCATCATCATCTCTTTGCACAGATTCTGGGCACTTGGGGAATGGGGGCTCCATCCAACTTCGGGGGTAGGGATAGAATAGCAATGGGAGTGCTAGGCAGGAGAAACAGTCTACTTTGGAGACAGTTATGGCCTGTGGGCTCCCTAAAGGTAAGGAACAGAGGAGAAGTCTGAGAATTATTTAATGTGTTTGTTATTTTAATCTATGTTAGACATTGATGAAATAATTTAGTTTCTAGAATCTTAGTTTCCTCATGTGTGAAAAAGAAAAAATATTCTTGTAGGTTTTACTGTTTGTGTGTTTTGTGTGTACCTGCACACAGAGTGTGTGCATGTATGTCTTTTTTAAGCACTATAAATAAAGAAAATTCATGTTGTTATTTTAGAAATAACAATGAATATATTTAACTTTCACAACATGCTCATGTGTGCCACGATAAATTTCCTCACTGGTACCACAAGATTCTTGTGTACCAATTCTATTTTCAGTCCACCTGAACTCACTGTATAGACCTGCAGGAGGCTAGAGAATGAAATCCTATCATATGCCCACAATGAAGGAACTTAGAAATATTTGGCAAAAAGCACTACTTTGGACTGCCTTTCAGGGCCTCTCAATGAAATCTCTATCACCAGTTTGGTTTTAAATAGCAAGGCATTTAGTAGTGCCCTAGACGGACATATGAATGGGAGTAAAGCAATATAAAGTAAAAGTCATAAAAGCAATTTAATCACCCCCTTGACAAAAAACAAGAAAAACTGGATGAATGCCTCTTTGTAGGGCTGCTGTCAACAGTTGATCTCATGGAAGGTGAGTGTTACTGTGGTTACCAGAGTCTAGGAGAGATACTAAGTTGGAGTTAGATAGTAGTGAGATATTTTGGTGATATATTGCGACTATAAATAATAATAATGGACAATATATTGCTCTAAAAACAACTAGAAGAAAGGATTTTGAAAGTTTTACCATAATAAATAATAAATGTTTGGGTAGATAGGTATGTTTACCCTGATTGAACATTATACAATGTATACATATATCAAAGCATTATATGGTAACCATCCATATGACCATTTTGTGTCAGTTAAAAATTTAAAAAATAAACATAATTACAAGAACAAAATCTGCTGTAGTATTGGTTTAGAAACAGTATAAGAGTCATTTTGAATTATTAGAGGAGCTCCAAGATGGCAGAATAGGGAGGAGCGCATTGATAGTCTGGGAAAAGATAGTTTAATAAAAGTGGAGATACTGTAGTCTCAGGGAAGAGTTAGGGAAAAAACTGCAGAGGAAACTCTTCCAGAACTAGTGGTACACGGTGGACCTACCTGGGGAGCATGGGCACTCATGGCTTGGGACCCCAGCTGCCAAGTCTACACACCAATGCTGGAAAGGGAGGTGAAGCAAAACCGCAGTTGCTGGAGATACTGGCAGAAAGACATAGGCAGGAAGAGCCTAGAGGGAACGAGGCTTAAAGCCCCATGGGGGAAATTTCACCAGCCTAAATAGAGGAGAGAAAAAAAAATAAAAGGGACCGGTACGGACACGATTCTCTCCACTCACCTAACAAAGACCTAGTGAATGTGTGGAGCTTATGAACTGGGACTGTGAAAAACAAAACAAAACAAAACACAACAACTGAGGGTGTGTGGGAGAACTCATGGTGTGGTTGAGACGTGAGTAGTCTCAGTGGGAGACGCCAAAAACTTGGTAACCTTGGCAACTCGGTGGGAGATATTGCAGGGGAATCTGAGTTTACACTGAGGACTACACAGATCCTTTGTGTGGTCCCTGGGACAGAGCAGACGACTATTATACCCACTGGAGCTCTAGCACTCAGGCACTGATTGCCATCAAGGAGAAGAGCTCAGCTGAGTGGAATTACTTCTCTTCTGAATAAAAAGAGAGAGAGAGAGAGAAAGAGAGAGAGAGAGAGATTTACCGTGCCAAACCTGGGTGTGTTACCTTTGGCACACCCTTAACCCTGAAGAACTGAACAGAGCTCTCTGGCCACACCCACCACAAGCCTCTAGAGATTCACCAAAAGCAGACAGTCCACTTAATCTAGAGTCATAGTATAACAAGAAAGGCTACCACAGCGAGAAAAAAAAAAAAAAGAAGAAACCAAAAAATATCTCCACAATGCCAAACAACAAATGCAGAAACTGAGGAAACAAGAACAAGGAAGACATTATGACACCCCCAAATGAACATGATGCTCCAATACAAGATTATGAAGATGATGAGATAGAAGAAATGCAAGATATGGAATTCAAAAAATTTATTATAAGAACATTCAGAAGTTATAAAAAACAAATTGATGAACTACAGAAATCAATACTGGACAGGATAGAAAATCTCTCTCATCAAAATGAAATCTTAAGGAGGAATCAAAATGAAATGAGGAATTTAGTAGAACATGAAATTGTGATATTGAAGAGTAATCAAAATGAAATGAAGAATTCAATAGAACAAATGCATTTGAGAGCCTTAAATACAGAATCAGTGAGAAAGAAGAGAGAATATCAGACTTAGAATAGAGAGCACAGGAAAGTATACAGTCAAATCAAAGAAAAGAAGAGGAAATTAGAAATCTAAAAAATATTGTTAGGAATCTACGGGATACTATTAAAAAACCCAACATTTGGGTTACAGGAGTTCCTGAAGGCATGGAGAGAAAGAAATGACTAGAAGGCCTTTTTAGTGAGATACTAGCAGAGAACTTCCCGGGTTTGGAGAAGGACAGAGACATCCTAGTACAGGAAGCTCATGGAACCCCTAGTAAACATGACCAAAAGAGATACTCACCACGACACGTTGTAATCAAACTCACCACAGTGAAACATAAAGAAAAGATTCTAAAATGTGCAAGGAAGAAACGCCAGATTACTCTCAGAAGATCTCCAATTAGACTCACAGCTGACTTCTCATCAGAAATCCTACAGGCTAGGAAGAAATGGTGAGATATAGCCCAGGTACTTAAAAAACTGCCACCCCAGATTATTATATCCTGCAAAGCTCTCATTTATGAACAAAGGTGAAATAAAGACCTTTCATAGCAAACAGATATTGAAATAATTTGTCACCACTCGTCCAGCCCTGCAAAAGATGCTTAAAGATGTGTTACGCACAGAAACACAGAAACACAGCCATGAATATGAAAGAAGGTAAAGGAAGAAAATCTCCCATTAAAAGATCACAGGAAATTCAATCATATATTAGGAATATCTTTGGGAAAATGGCAGGACAAAGTCACTACTTATCAACAGTTGCATTGAATGTTAATGGCCTCAACTCTCCAGTTAAAAGACACAGACTGGCTGAATGGATTAAAAAGCAAAACCCATCTATTTGCTGCTTATAAGAAACAGATCTTTCCAACAAAGATACATGCAGACTAAAAGTGAAAAGTTGGAAAAAGATATCCCATGCCTACAGAAATGAAAAAAGAGCTTGTGTAGCCATCTTAATATCAAACAAAATAAACTTTAACACAAAAACTGTTAAGAGAGACAAAGAGGGGCACTACATAGTGATTAAGGGGTCAATTCAACAAGAAGATGTAACTTTTTTTTTTTTTTGGACAGGCAGAGTTAGACAGTGAGAGAGAGAGAGACAGAGAGAAAGATCTTCCTTTTTCCGTTGGTTCACCAAAATGGCCGCTACGGCCAGTGCACTGTGCCAATCCAAAGCCAGGAGCCAGGTACTTCCTCCTGGTCTCCCATGTGGGTGCAGGGCCCAAGGACTTGGGCCATCCTCCACTGCCTTTCTGGAACACAGCAGAGAGCTGGCCTGGAAGAGGAGCAACTGGGACAGAATCCAGCACCCCAACTGGGACTAGAACCTGGGGTGCTGGCTCCACAGGCAGAGGATTAGCTAAGTGAGCCATGGTGCTGGCCCAGGAAGATATAAATATTATAAATGTATATGCACCTAATTACAGGGTACTGGTTTATTTAAAAGATATGTTAAGGGACTTAAAGGGAGACTTAGACTCCAATACAATAGTATTGGACTTCAATAATCCACTTTCAGCAACAGACAGATCAATCAGACAGAAGATGAACAAGGAAACAGCAAATTTAATCGACACTATTGCCCAAATGGATCTAACAGATATCTACAGAACTTTTCATCCTACACTTAAAGAATTTACATTCTTCTCAGCAGTACATGGAATCTACTATAGGACTGACCACATACTAGGCCACAAAGCAAGTCTCAGCAAATTCAAAAGAATTAGAATCATACCATGCAGCTTCTTAGACCACAGTGGAATGAAGCTGCAAATTAGCAACTCAGGAATCCCCAGAGCATATGCAAACACATGGAGATTGAACAACATGCTCCTGAATGAACACTGGGTCATAGAAGAAATCAAAACAGAAATCAAAAACTTTCTGGAAGTAAATGAGGATAACAGCACAACATATCAAAATGTATGGGATAAAGCAAAAGCAGTGTTAAGAAGGAAAGTTTATAGCAGTAGGTGCCTACATCAAGAAATTGGAAAGGCATCAAATAAATGAACCATCAATGCATCTCACGGATCTAGAAAAACTGCAGCAAACCAGACCCAAAACTAGTAGGAGAAGAGAAATAATTTAAATTAGAGAAAAAATCAACAGGATTGAATCCAAGAAAAACATTACAAAAGATCAGCAAAGCGAAGAGCAGGATTTTTGAAAAAATAAACAAAACTGACACACCATTGGCTCAACTAACTAAAAAAAGAAAAGAACCAAATCAATAAAATCAGAGATGAAAAAGGGAATGTAACAACAGACATCACAGAAATAAAAAGAGTCATCAGAAATTACTACAAAGAATTGTATACCAGCAAATAGGAAAATCTATAAGAAATGGATAGATTCCTGGACACATGCAGCCTACCTAAATTGAACCATGAAGACACAGAAATCCTAAACTGACCCATAACTGAGACAGAAATTGAATCAGTAATAAAGTCCCTCCCAACAAAGAAAAGCCCAGGACCAGATGGATTTACTGCTGAATTCTACCAGACATTTAAAGAAGAACTAACTCCAATTCTTTTCAAACTATTCAGAACAATCAAAAAAGAGGGAATCCTCCCAAATTCTTTCTATGAAGCCAGAATCACTTTAATCCCTAAGTCTGAAAAAAGATGCAGCACTGA
Organism: Oryctolagus cuniculus; assembly: GCF_964237555.1. Lineage (NCBI taxonomy): Eukaryota > Metazoa > Chordata > Mammalia > Lagomorpha > Leporidae > Oryctolagus > Oryctolagus cuniculus. Next base: position 122,430,253 of record NC_091436.1, on the reverse strand, counting down.
AAGAAAATTATAGACCAATATCCCTGATGAACATAGACGCAAAAATCCTCAATAAAATTCTGGTCAATAGAATGCAACAACACATCAGAAAAATCATCCACCCAGACCAAGTGGGATTTATCCCTGTTATGCAGAGATGGTTCAATGTATGCAAAACAATCAATGTGATACACCACATTAACAGACTGCAGAAGAAAAACCATATGATTATCTCAATAGATGCAGAGAAAGCATTCGATAAAATTCAACACCCTTTCATGATGAAAATTCTAAGCAAACTGGGTATAGAAGGAACATTCCTCAATACAATCAAAGCAATTTATGAAAAACCCACCACCATCATCCTAGTGAATGGGGAAAAGTTGGAAGCATTTCCACTGAGATCTGGTACCAGATCTCACTCTCTGGTACCAGATGCCCACTCTCACCACTGCTATTCAACATAGTTCTGGAAGTTTTAGCCAGAGCCATCAGGCAAGAAAAATAAATTAAAGGAATACAAATTGTAAGAAGAAGTCGAACTATCCCTCTTTGCAGATGATATGATTCTTTATTTAGGGGACCCAGAGAACTCTACTAAGAGACTATTGGAACTCATAGAAGAGTTTGCAAAGTAGCAGGATATAAAATCAATGCACAAAAGTCAAAAGCCTTGTATACATAGGCAATGCCATGGCTGAGAATGAACTTCTAAGATCAATCCCATTCACAACAGCTACAAAAACAATCAAATACCTTGGAATAAACTTAACCAAGGACGTTAAAGATCTCTATGATGAAAATTACAAAATCTTAAAGAAAGAAATAAAAGAGGGTACCAAAAAATGGAAAAATCTTCCATGCTCATGGATTAGAAGAATCAACATCATCAAAATATCCATTTTCCCAAAAGGAACTTATAGATTCAATGCGATACCAATCAAAATACCAAAGACCTTCTTTTCAGATCTGGAAAAAATGATTTTGAAATTCATATGGAGACACAGGAGACCTCAAATAGCTAAAGCAATCTTGTACAACAAAAACAAACCCGGAGGTATCACAATACCAGATTTCAGGACGTACTACAGGGAAGTTGTTATCAAAACAGCATGGTACTGGTACAGAAACAGATGGATAGACCAATGGAACAGAATAGAAACACCAGAAATCAATCCAAACATCTACAGCCAACTTATATTTGTTTTTTGTTTAAATTTTTATTTAGTAAATATAAATTGCCAAAGTACAGCTTATGGATTACAATGGCTTTCCCCCCACCATATCTTCCCTCCCACCTGCAACCCTCCCAACTCTTGCTCCCTCTCCCATTCCATTCACATCAAGATTCATTTTCAATTCTCTTTATATTATATACAGAAGAACAATTTAGTAAATATTAAGTAAAGATTTCAACAGTTTGCACCCACACAGAACATAAAGTGTAAAATACTATTTGAGTACTAGTTATAGCATTAATTCACATTGGACAACACATTAAGGACAGAGATCCTACATGAGAAGTAAGTGCACAGTGACTCCTGTTCAGCCAACTTATATTTGATCAAGGATCTAAAACCAACTCCTGGAGCAAGGACAGTCTATTCAATAAATGGTGATGGGAAAACTGGATTTCCACGTGCAGAAGGATGAAGCAAGACCCCTACCTTACATCTTACACAGAAATCCACTCAACATGCATTAAATATCTAAATCTATGACTCAACACCATCAAATTATTAGAGAACATCAGAGAAACCCTGCAAGATATAGGCACAGGCAAAGACTTCTTGGAAAAGACTATGGAGGCACAGGCAGTCAAAGCCAAAATCAACTATTGGGATTGCATCAAATTGAGAAGTTTCTGTACTGCAAAAGAAACAGTCAGGAACGTGAAGAGGCAACCAAAAGAATGGGAAAAAATATTTGCAAACTATGCAACCGATAAAGGATTAATAACCAGAATCTACAAAGAGATCAAGATACTCCACAACAACAAGACAAACAACCCACTTAAGAGATGGGCCCAGGACCTCAACAGACATCTTTCAAACAAGGAAATCCAAATGGCCAACAGGCACATGAAAAAATGTTCAGGATCACTAGCAATCAGGGAAATGCAAATCAAAACCACAATGAGGTTTCACCTCACCCCGGTTAGAATGGCTCACATGCAGAAATCTACCAACAACAGATGCTGGCGAGGATGTGGGGGAAAAGGGACACTAACCCACTGTTGGGAATGCATACTGGTAAAGCCACTATGGAAGTCAGTCTGGGGATTCCTCAGAAACCTGAATATAGCCCTACCATACAACCCAGCCATCCCACTCCTTGGAATTTACCCAAAGGAAATTAAGTTGGCAAATAAAAGAGCTGTCTGCACCTTAATGTTTATTGCAGCTCAATTCACAATAGCTAAGACCTGGAACCAACTCAAATGCCCATCAGCAGAAGACTGGATAAAGAAATAATGGGAGAAATTAAGGAAGATGGCGGAATAGGAAGGGAGCACAATGATAGTCTGGGGAGAGATAGTTTAATAAAAGTGGAGATACTGCAGGTTCAAGGAAGAGTAGGGGAGGAAACAGCAGAAGAAACTCTTCCGGAACGCGTGACTCACAGCGGACCTGCGTGGAGAGCGTGGGAGCCCACAGTTCGGGACATCAGCGGCAGACTCAACACACCAGCGCTGGAACGCGAGGTGAGCCGAACCTCAATAGCCCGAGACACCAGCAGGCAAGCGGAGAGAGGAGACTAGAGGGAACGACCCCCGGGGGGGGGAAGTTCACAAGGCTAACTGGAAGAGAGAGAGAGAGAGAAAAAACGGTGACTAGTACGGACATGGGTTTCTCTCTCTCCGCTCACCTCTCAAGGGCAAGCAAGACAAAGAGCAGGCGCCATCTTGGACATACGTCATAAGCAGAGCGACCTCAGGTCTGCACCGGCCCTGAGCCTAGCAGAAAAACCTGACTCTGGGCGGGGTGAATTAACAGGAGATTAGGACCTAGTAAATTTGTGGTGCTACTGAACTGAGACTGTGAAAAAAGAGACGGTGGGGGAGAGAACTCACGGAATTCACGTGAGCACTCTCCAGAGACGCTACAATTCCGTAACTTTGGCAACACAGTGGGAGGCTGAAGGAGAATTTGAGCCCACTCTGAGGGCCGAACAGATTCCCTGTGGGGATCTTGGGAAAGAGCTTCCAATCTCTGGCTCCTGTGGGTATATCATTTGCCTGCTAACTACCTCCAACTTCGTTCAGCTGTGCGGAATTACTTCCCTTTTGAATCAAAAAAAAAAAGAGAGAGAGAGAGAGATTTACCACGCCTAACCTGGGAGTGTCACCTTTGGCACACCAAACAGAGCTCTCAGGCCACACCCATCTCAAGCCCTAAGGCTCCATCAAAAACAGATAGTCCACTTAATCTAGAGTCATAGTATAACAAGAAAAAGCACCACAGTGAAGAAACCAAATATCTCCAATATGCCAAATAACATACGCAAAAACCGAAGTAATAAAAACAAGGAAGTCACTATGACGCCCTCAAATGAAAAAGACACCCCAATTCAAGATTATGAAGATGATGACATAGAAGAAATGCAAGAAGCAGATCTCAAAAAATTGATAAGAACATTAAGAAGTTCTCAAAAACAAATTCTGGAACTACACAAATCCTTAATGGACAAGATAGAAAATCTCTCTCGTGAAAATGAAATATTAAGGAGGAATCAAAATGAAACGAAACAACTAGTACAACAGGAAACTGTGATAGTGACTGAAGTGAAGAATTCAATAGATCAAATGAAAAACACAATAGAGAGCCTTACAAACAGAATGGGTGAAGCAGAAGAGAGAATATCGGACTTAGAAGACAGAGAACAGGAAAGGATACAGTCAGACCAAAGAAAAGAAGAGGAAATTAGAAATCTGAAACATATTGTCGGAAATCTTCAGGATACTATTAAAAAACCCAACATTCGGGTTCTAGGAGTTCCTGAAGGCATGGAGAGGGAGAAAGGATTAGAAGGCCTTTTTAGTGAGATATTAGCAGAAAATTTCCCAGGTTTGGAGAAGGACAGAGAAATCCTAGTACAGGAAGCCCACAGAACCCCTAATAAACACGACCAAAAGAGATCCTCACCACGACACGTTGTAATTAAACTCTCCACAGTGAAACATAAAGAAAAGATCCTAAAATGTGCAAGAGAGAAACGTCAGATTACTCTCAGAGGATCTCCAATCAGACTCACAGCTGACTTCTCATCAGAAACTCTAAAAGCTAGGAGGGAATGGCGAGATATAGCCCAGGTACTAAGAGAGAACAACTGCCAGCCCAGAATATTATATCCTGCAAAGCTATCATTTGTGAATGAAGGTGAAATAAAGACTTTTCATTGCAAACAGAAATTGAAAGAATTTGTTGCCACTCGTCCAGCCCTGCAAAAGATGCTTAAAGATGTGTTACACACAGAAACACAGAAACACGGTCATCAATATGAAAGAAGGTAAAGGAAGGAAACCAAGGAAGGAAACCTCACAGCAAAAGATCACAGGGAATTCAAAGCATATATTAGAACTTATCTTTGGCAAATGGCAGGGCAAAGTTACCACTTATCATTAGTCACTTTGAACGTGAATGGCCTGAACTGTCCAGTTAAAAGACACCGATTGGCTGATTGGGTTAAGGAACAAAACCCATCTATTTGCTGCTTACAAGAAACACATCTTTCCAACAAAGATCCATACAGACTGAAAGTGAAAGGCTGGAAAAAGATATACCATGCCAACAGAAATGAAAAAAGAGCGGGCGTAGCCATCTTAATATCGGACAACATAAACTTTACCACAAAAACTGTTAAGAGAGACAAAGAGGGACACTATATCATGATTAAGGGATCACTTCAACAGGAAGATATAACAATTATCAATGTATATGCACCTAACTACAGGGCACCAGTTTATCTAAAAGATTTATTAACGGACTTAAAGGGAGACTTAGACCCCAATACAGTAGTACTGGGGGACTTCAATACTCCACTCTCAGAAATAGACAGATCATCCGGTCAGAAGATCAACAAGGATACAGTAGATTTAAACGACACTATAGCCCAAATGGATCTAACAGATATATACAGAACTTTCAATCCTACAGCTAAAGATTTTACATTCTTCTCAGCAGTACATGGAAGCTTCTCTAGGATTGACCACATACTAGGCCATAAAGCGAGTCTCAGCAAATTCAAAAGAATTAGAATCATACCATGCAGCTTCTCAGACCATAAAGGAATGAAGTTGGAAATTACCAACTCAGGAATCCCTAGAGCATACGCAAACACATGGAGATTGAACAACATGCTCCTGAATCAACAATGGGTCATAGAAGAAATCAAAAGAGAAATCAAAAACTTTCTGGAAGTAAATGAGGATAACAGCACAACATACCAAAACTTATGGGATACAGCAAAAGCAGTGTTAAGAGGAAAGTTTATATCAATAGGTGCCTACATCAAGAAATTGGAAAGGCACCAAATAGATGAGCTTTCAATTCACCTCAAGGATCTAGAAAACCTACAGCAAATCAGACCCAAATCTAGTAGGAGAAGAGAAATAATTAAAATCAGAGAAGAAATCAACAGGATTGAATCAAGAAAAACATTACAAAAAATCAGCCAAACGAAGAGCTGGTTTTTTGAAAAAATAAACAAAATTGACACCCCATTGGCCCAACTAACTAAAAAAAGAAGAGAAAAGACCCAAATCAATAAAATCAGAGATGAAAAAGGAAATGTAACAACAGACACCACAGAAATAAAAAGAATCATCAGAAATTACTACAAGGACTTGTATGCCAGCAAACAGGGAAACCTATCAGAAATGGATAGATTCCTGGACACATGCAACCTGCCTAAATTGAACCAGGAAGACATCGAAAACCTAAACAGACCCATAACTGAGACAGAAATTGAAACAGTAATAAAGGCCCTCCCAACAAAGAAAAGCCCAGGACCAGATGGATTCACTGCTGAATTCTACCAGACGTTTAAAGAAGAACTAACTCCAATTCTTCTCAAACTATTCAGAACAATCGAAGAAGAGGGAGTCCTCCCAAATTCTTTCTATGAAGCCAGCATCACCTTAATTCCTAAGCCAGAGAAAGATGCAGCACTGAAAGAGAATTACAGACCAATATCCCTGATGAACATAGATGCAAAAATCCTCAATAAAATTCTCGCCAATAGAATGCAACAACACATCAGAAAGATCATCCACCCAGACCAAGTGGGATTCATCCCTGGTATGCAGGGATGGTTTAATGTGCGCAAGACAATCAATGTGATACACCACATTAATAGACTGCAGAAGAAAAACCATATGATTATCTCAATAGATGCCGAGAAAGCATTTGATAAAATACAACACCCGTTCATGATGAAAACTCTAAGCAAACTGGGTTTGGAAGGAACATTCCTCAATACAATCAAAGCAATCTATGAAAAACCCACACCCAACATCCTATTGAATGGGGAAAAGTTGGAAGCATTTCCACTGAGATCTGGAACCAGACAGGGATGCCCACTCTCACCACTGCTATTCAATATAGTTCTGGAGGTTCTAGCCAGAGCTATTAGGCAAGAAAAAGAAATTAAAGGGATACAAATTGGGAAGGAAGAACTCAAACTATCCCTCTTTGCAGATGACATGATTCTTTATTTAGAGGACCCAAAGAACTCTACTAAGAGACTATTGGAACTCATAGAAGAGTTTGGCAAAGTAGCAGGGTATAAAATCAATGCACAAAAATCAACAGCCTTTGTATACACAGACAATGCCATGGCTGAGGAAGAACTTCTAAGATCAATCCCATCCACAATAGCTACAAAAACAATCAAATACCTTGGAATAAACTTAACCAAAGACGTTAAAGATCTCTACGATGAAAATTACAAAACCTTAAAGAAAGAAATAGAAGAGGATACCAAGAAATGGAAAAATCTTCCATGCTCATGGATTGGAAGAATCAATATCATCAAAATGTCCATTCTCCCAAAAGCAATTTACAGATTCAATGCAATACCAATCAAGATACCGAAGACCTTCTTCTCAGATCTGGAAAAAATGATGCTGAAATTTATATGGAGGCACAAGAGACCTCGAATAGCTAAAGCAATCTTGTACAACAAAAACAAAGCCGGAGGCATCACAATACCAGATTTCAGGACATACTACAGGGCAGTTGTAATTAAAACAGCATGGTACTGGTACAGAAACAGATGGATAGACCAATGGAACAGAATTGAAACACCAGAAATCAACCCAAACATCTACAGCCAACTTATATTTGATCAAGGATCTAAAACTAATTCCTGGAGCAAGGACAGTCTATTCAATAAATGGTGCTGGGAAAATTGGATTTCCACGTGCAGAATCATGAAGCAAGACCCCTACCTTACACCTTACACAAAAATCCACTCCACATGGATTAAAGACCTAAATCTACGACCTGACACCATCAAGTTACTAGAGAACATTGGAGAAACCCTTCAAGATATTGGCACAGGCAAAGAATTTCTGGAAAAGACCCGGGAGGCACAGGCAGTCAAAGCCAAAATCAACTATTGGGATTGCATCAAATTGAGAAGTTTCTGTACTGCAAAAGAAACAGTGAGGAGAGTGAAAAGACAACCGACAGAATGGGAAAAAATATTTGCAAACTATGCAACAGACAAAGGGTTAATAACCAGAATCTACAAAGAGATCAAGAAACTCCACAAAAACAAAACCAACAACCCACTTAAGAGATGGGCCAAGGACCTCAATAGACATTTTTCAAAAGAGGAAATCCAAATGGCCAACAGGCACATGAAAAAATGTTCAAGGTCATTAGCAATCAGGGAAATGCAAATCAAAACCACAATGAGGTTTCACCTCACCCCGGTTAGAATGGCTCACATGCAGAAATCTACCAACAACAGATGCTGGCGAGGATGTGGGGAAAAAGGGACACTAACCCACTGTTGGTGGGAATGCAAACTGGTCAAGCCACTATGGAAGTCAGTCTGGAGATTCCTCAGAAACCTGAAGATAACCCTACCGTTCGACCCAGCCATCCCACTCCTTGGAATTTACCCAAAGGAATTTAAATTGGCAAACAAAAAAGAGGTCTGCACCCTAATGTTTATTGCAGCTCAATTCACAATAGCTAAGACCTGGAACCAACCTAAATGCCCATCAACGATAGACTGGATAAAGAAATTATGGGATATGTACTCTTTAGAATACTATACCGCAGTAAGAAACAACGAAATCCAGTCATTTGCAACAAAATGGAGGAATCTGGAACACATCATGCTGAGTGAAATAAGCCAGTCCCAAAGGGACAAATACCATATGTTCTCCCTGATCGGTGACAACTGACTGAACACCAAGAGGGAAACCTGTTGGAGTGAGGTGGACACTATGGGAAATGGTGGCTTGATCAGCATAGCCCTGACTGTTAATGAACAACTAAATACATTATCCCTCTTAGTAGTTTTTTTATCTGTTCTACTTAATATGACTGGTTTAGATCTGTAATTGATGCACAGTTATTCTTAAGTGTTGAAAATTAACTGAAATGTGATCCATGTTGAACATGGTGGTGGGAATGGGAGAGGGAAGAGATGTATAATTTGGGACATGCTCAGGCTGACTTGCCCCAAGTGGTGGAGTTGGAAGCATACCAGGGGATTCCAATTCAATCCCATCGAGGTGGCATGTACCAATGCCATCTCACTGTTCCAGGTGATCAGTTTCAGTTCACAGTTGGTCATGGTGAAGGGACTGGGAGTCAAAGGGAGCACATAGACAAGTCTAGTACCTGCTAACGCTAACTGATGGAGTAAATAAAGGGGAGAGTGATCCAACATGGGAAGTGAGATACTCAGCAGACTCATAGAATGGCAGATGTCCTAAATAGCACTCTGGCCTCAGAATCAGCCCTAAAGGCATTCGGAGCTGGCTGAAAAGCTCATGAGAGTATTTCAGGCATGGAAAGCCAAGACACTCTGGCAAAAGATCTCTGCGAGTGAGATCCCAGTGGAAAGAACAGGCCATCAAAGAAGGAGGTACCTTTCTCTGAAGGGAGGAGAGAACTTCCACTTTGACTATGAGCTTGTCTAAACAAGATAAGAATCGGAGAACTCAGAGGGCTTCCATAGCCTTGGAAACTCATGACTGGAGCATAGGGAGATTACTGATGCCATAGACAGGAGTGTCAATTGGTAAAGTCAACAACAGGAGTCACTGTGCACTTACTCCTCATGTAGGATCTCTATCCTTAATGTGCTGTACATTGAGATTTAATGCTATAACGAGTACTCAAACAATATATTTCACTTTGTGTTTCTATGGGGGTGCAAACTGTTGAAATCCTTACTTAATGCATACTAAACTGATCCTCTGTTAAAAAAAAAAAAAAAGAAATTATCAATTCCCAACTTGACTCTCACTGGGATTAAACATGACAATAGGTCTGCTCTGATTTCATCATCATTTTAAAAAATCATCTATTATTTTTCACTTTATGTTTCTGTGTGGGAGCAAACTGTTGAAAGCCATACTTAATGTATACTAAGCTGATCTTCTGTATATTAAGATAATCGAAAATGAATCTTGATGTGAATGGAAGGGGAGAGGGAGTGGGAAAGGGGAGGGTTGTGGTTGGGAGGGACGGTATGGGGGGAAAGCCATTGTAATCCATAAGTCGTACTTTGGAAATTTATATGCATTAAATAAAAGTTAAAAAAAAAAAGAAATAATGGGAGTTGTACTCTATAGAATACTATACAGCAGTAAAAAAAAAAGTGAAATCTGGTCATTTGCAGCAAAATGGAGGAATCTGGAAAACATTATGCTGTGTGAATTAAGCCAGTCCCAAAGGGACAAATATCATATGTTCTCCCTGATCTGTGACAACTAACCGAGCACCTAAAAGGAAACTTGTTGAAGTGAAACAGACACTATGAGAAACAATGACTGATCAGCCCTTGTCCTGTCGAGGAACAACTTAATACTTTATCCCATTTAGTACTTTTTTTTGTTCTACTTGATACTATTTGTTGAACTCTTTAATTAACACACAATTATTCTTAGGTGTTTAAATCCATTTGAGAAGTGATCCCTGTTAAATATAAGAGTGGGAATAAGAGAGGGAGGAGATGTACAGTTTGGCACATGCTCAATCGGACTTGCCCCAAACAGTGGAGTTAGAAACGTGCCAGAGTATTCCAATTCAATCCCATCAAGGTGGCATGTACCAATGCCATCTCACTAGTCCAAGTAATCAGTTTCAGTTCACAATTGATCATAATGATAGGATTTAGAGTCAAAGGGATCACATAAACAAATCTAGTGTCTCCTAATACTAACTGATAGAATAAAAAAGGGAGAGAACGATCCAACATGGGAAGTGGGATACACAGCAGACTCATAGAATGGCAGATGTCCTGAACAGCACTCTGGCCTCAGAATCAACCGTAAGGCATTCAGATCTGGCTAAAAAGCCCATGAGAGTATTTCAGACATGGAAACTCAAGATACTGTGGCAAGATCTCTGTGATTGCCGTCCCAGCAGAAAGAACGGGCCATCAAAGAAGGAGGTACCTTTCTCTGAAGGAAGGAGAGAACTTCCACTTTGACTATGACCTTGTCTAAATAAGATCGGAGTTTGTGAACTCAAAAGGCTTCCATAGCCTTGGCAACTCATGACAAGAGCCTAGGGTGATTACTGATGCCATAAACAAGAGTGTCGACTGTTAAATCAACAACAGGAATCACTGTGCACTTCCCGTGTAGTATCTCTGTTCAATGTAAATTAATGCTATAACTAGTACCGAAACAGTACTTTCTTTTTTTTTCTTTTCTTTCTTTCTTTTTTTTTTTTTTTTTTGACAGGCAGAGTGGACAGTGAGAGAGAGAGACAGAGAGAAAGGTCTTCCTTTGCCATTGGTTCACCCTCCAATGGCCGCCGCGGCTGGCGCGCTGCGGCCGGCACAACGCGCTGAACCGATGGCAGGAGCCAGGTGCTTCTCCTGGTCTCCCATGGGGTGCAGGGCCCAAGCACTTGGGCCATCCTCCACTGCACTCCCTGGCCACAGCAGAGAGCTGGCGTGGAAGAGGGGCAACCGGGACAGAATCCGGCGCCCCGACCGGGACTAGAACCCGGTGTGCTGGTGCTGCAAGGCGGAGGAGTAGCCTAGTGAGCCACGGCGCCGGCCAAACAGTACTTTCTACTTTGTGTGTTTCTGTGTGGGTACAAACTGTTGAAATCTTTACTTAGTATATACTAAATTGATCTTCTGTATATAAAGATAATTGAAAATGAATCCTTGTAAAGAAAAAGAAAATGAATCTTGATGTGAATGGGATGGGAGTGGGAGCGGGAGGTGGGAGGGTTTTGGGTGGAAGGGAGTTTATGGGGGGAAAATGCCACTGTAATCCATAAACTGTACTTTGGAAATTTGTATTTATTAAATAAAAGTTTAAAAAAAGAAATCTAAAAAAAGAAAAAAAAGAAATAGTATAAGAATTGTTTTCAAACCAAATGAAAATTATTAAAAGTATGAAAATTTTCAGTCTCTTGCAAATCATCTTCCTCTTACAGAATTAAAATAAAATGTTCCTATGAAGGGCATGAATTTACTTCCAGACTTATAAATAATTCTTGAGCGTTAATTTATTGGTCAACATTTTCTTCATGACTCTTGCTACTATAAAAACAGCTTTCCTTCTGCTCAAGCCAGAAATTTCAGAGTATTATGTAATTACAAGTGAAAAGATTGCCTTTAGGATGGTTGATTTATTTGGTACTGTAACAAGTTCAAATTTATAATTTTCTTATGCCAACACCACTTAATCTCCTTTTCTTACAATATTTTTCTAAGCTTTCTGTCGTCTTAGCACATAGTAAGAGAAATGTGCTGAGAGCAGTCAGCTCTGCAATAATGTCACAGAAAGTTTCTAAAATCACATGGAAAAGACCTCTAGAGTGTGTGAAAATGGATTACGAACATAACATGCCAAAGCATTGTCAGAGACATGTTTTTAAAAAATGATAACCAATAAAAACCGTAACTATTAACATGAGTTTTGCTCATGTTAATGGTTAAGATATATACAAGTAATAAAATAAATATGAAGCTTTCTCTTGAAAAAGACTTTTTATGAAGTGGCTGTTTAAAAGGTAGCAGCTGGTTAGCTATTGTGAAGGGAGGCTATCCAAAACTGACAGGAAGTTGTGACTCCAGAAGTGCATGGATTTGGTTCATAGCCTGCTTTGGGAATTGACGTGCTGGTAGAGGTTTAAAGCTTATTTGTGTGCGTATGTGCATGTTTTGTACTTTCCTATATGGCTTGGTAACTATATGTGCAGTCTTCTACACTGACTTAATATTTCTTGCAAATAATGTCGCATATGAGCCAACATGCAATTTGTGTTGTGTTTAGTTACTCCCTAATATGTCTTTCAGCTAGAAAAAATTCTGGTTTTCAAAACAAATGCCACAGAAGAACTGATCCTATGTCATCATGATTCACCAAAAATTAACAGTGATTCTTAACTCTGTAACTCATTAAACATAACCTGGAAAGCTATTAAAAAGTATGAAAGCCTGGGCCCTACCGACCACAGAGTTTCTGGTTCAATATTTTTGGTGTTGGTGGTGGGGGAACTCTCCTAGATGGCAGAACAAAGAAAAGGCAAAAAAAAATTCTGGCCCAAGAAATTTAATTCAGATAGATACTTACTGATTTCTTACTGTATGATTCTACTTTGAGGGTTATAAATAGAGAAAATAAATTTTCTCGTATTAGTCTTTTGCTTGGGAACAAATGTTTACTCATTAAAAAATGATGCAACAAAATAATATTATCTTACACTAAATTGTTCTACAAGGGCTTGGTACGTTGAATGTACCAGAAAATTGAGAAATTAGTAGGACCAGGGGTGCGTAGTGATATAATATGGGCTGGACCTAATGGCTGGCAAGGATTTGAACAGATATACATAGGTGTTAATTTTAGGCAGGGAGAAGCACATGAATGCTTCATAAAGGCAAGTGAGAATGAAAAAGCCACTCAAAGAGGGCTTGGAGAGAACAGACTAACCCGAGGTCACAAAGGGGAATCTGTCAGGCTACAGAGAGCCTAGATTGCCTGGTAAGGTGATTGGGCTTGATCGACTAGGTCTCAGTAAAGATAATAATAAGTGCTGTGCTGCTTCCTATTTTGGAGGAGAAATGGTTGACCTTGCAAAAAATAGAGAGAGAAATGTGGAGGAGAAGCGGCTGTAGTGCAGGGGTATTTGCTGGGGGCTGCTCTGACTCCAGAATCTGGGCAGAGGTATCTCAGCTCTGAGCAACACAGCTTGTAGACCAACTGCACCCATGAATGTCTCCCTTCTGGTAATTGCCATCTTTGGACAGAAGTCAATAACTGAGCAATTGTGGATCCATTAGGACCCTTCAAGAAGAAATCTACTTGCACCTGGGTATTTTTGGCTAGGTGATATTTTATATATCATCCCGCCTCCTCTTATCCCATTCAGCCCATTGAGAAGTGTGGATGAAAGTCTGTATTATAAACAGAAAAGGCAGCATTTACTTGCTGTTTGCTTTCCCAATCTAGCTCTGCAAAATATAATGATCTTCCCAGGGTATTGGGAACTGGTTATCAAAGAGTTACAGGAGCACTGGGAAACATGCAGTTCATGAGATGAGTGGCACCATTAACAGAACAACCAGACAATGGGACTCATATCCTGCCAATGTCCCACAGCTTCTTCTGGCTGCTAAGATGTAAGAACCCTTGGCATAGGATATGATAAGCTGGAAAAGAAAATATTCCGTTGGTAAAACAAATAAAGACTGTTCACCTCATTAAATAGGAAGTGACCCAGCATGCAGAGGCAGCATCTTCTCCGCGATGTAAAGGGATTTTAAGACAGTGGATTTGACTTTTTATCTGACACACAAATGGGGTATAAAAGTCAGGGAGTGAAGACTGAGATCCAAGTCTTTGGGCCTGGGAAGTTTTGGAGAGAGTAGGCGTGGATGGGAGCTTGGCTTTGTGTTGCCCTTCGTATATCAGCAGTGTGGGTTAACAGAATCCAGATTTCAGAGACCGACAGGTGTGTGTTTCAATTTTGTACTTGTACATTCTTAATGAGTGATTTGGGCAAATTATTTAGTCTCCCAGAGTGTACTGCGTTGCTCATTCATAAAATGGCAATACAAAACTCATCTTATGGTATAACGGAGAGAAAAGAACATTATCTGTGAAATACTTGCTCCCTTTTCCCACACATGGAAGATGCTTGAGAGATGTTATTTCTCCTTCCCTGGCCCTCTATCTTCTGGGGATGGAGAGTGATAACATTGCTTTTCCTTTGGAGGTACCATTGGCTTTCTTCACCAAATTGGGTGATGGGGCCTGGTGACATGAAATTGAGGAACTGCACCATAGGACTTTCATTAAGCTTGAGAGCAAGAGTTAGAGGAAGCCTCCACATATCCCAGTGGTCTAGCCTGATCATGAGATAGGAAGAAGCAGAGTTTCAGAGCAAGAGGATCTGCTTCAGGAATAAAAATTAAAATTGGTTTTGGAGTCTTGTGCATGACCATGAATCCTATCAAATTGTGGAGAAGGTAAATTCTGTTATTGAGTGATCTCAATCACTTTATTCCATATTCTAAGATAAGTTCCAGGAAATATTAGTGCTTTGGACTCTTTATACTAAAATTAATAACAGTACACAGAGGATTCTAGGGGGAGAGACATTTCTACAGACCCATTCAAGTAAAGAACATAAACCTTTGGGATAGGTCCCATGAGCTGTGCCTCAAGTCACTCAACAGCTCTTAGTTTCTCTATCTGTAAAATGGTGTTAAAAGCATAGGCCATTTCCATCTGCTGTTAAGGGCTGAGCTTTGTTTTCCAGATAACCATATGTTGCTGTCCTTACCCTCAGTCCTTCAGAATGTGACTGTGATTGGATATGGGGCCTCTAAAGGAGGCAATTAGTCAAAATGAGGCTGTTAGGGTAAGTGTGGCCTTATCCAGTGTGATGGGAGTCACACGGGAGATTGGGAGAAAGACAAGCATGAAGGGAAGATCATATAAAGACATAGGGAACAGGTAGCATTCTTTGAGCCAAGGAAAGAGGTTTCAGAATAAACCAACCCTGCCACTTGCTCTTGGACTTCTTGAATCTAGATTTATGATAAAATAAGTTTCTGTTGTTTAGGCCACCCAGGCTATGGTCTCTTGTTACCATGGCAACCCAGGCAAATTAATGCACATGCTTAGAGATGTTTCTATATGAGTGAAATGCTTCATGAGTATGTGTATTTTTTAAGACAAAAAGCATTTTATAAAGACAAGGCATTACTATCATTAAAATCTTGTCTCTTCCCTGTACAAACAGCCTTTTTGTTTTCAGAATCACTAAAGGTTCTCTTTTCCTATTTAAAAAACATTATATGCCAACAATGGGGTAGATTCTATTTTAGTTAAATCTAATCCAAATATTTATTGAAGATTGCTGTTTGCCCAGAGCATCAGAGCAGCTCATGTGACAGACATAAAGACAAACAAGATGCAAATCCACACTGCAAAGAGTTTACTGTGAAAACTCTTTGGCTATTTATATTCTTTTTTTAACAGGCAGAGTGGACAATGAGAGAGAGAGACAGAGAGAGAAAGGTCTTCCTTTGCCGTTGGTTCACCCTCTAATGGCCACCGCGGCTGGCGCGCTGCAGCTGGCGCGCCGCACTGATCCGATGGCAGGAGCCAGGTACCTATCCTGGTCTCCCATGGGGTGCAGGGCCCAAGCACTTGGGCCATCCTCCACTGCACTCCCTGGCCACATCAGAGAGCTGGCCTGGAAGAGGGGCAACTGGGACAGAATCCGGTGCTCTGACCGGGACTAGAACCCGGCGTGCCGGTGCCGCAAGGCGGAAGATTAGCCTAGTGAGCTGCGGCACCAGCCTGGCTATTTATATTCTTAAAGCAACCAGCTTGAAGACACCATTTCCAGTGGATGCAGTGATGCACTGCTGGGATCCTCCTTCCTGGCTCATGATGCCCATTATCCCAGCTGCCAGGAGTGTTGCTGCCTCCAAGGACTCAAGGAGAATCCTTTTCACTAGAACATGCTGGGGTCAGCTTGCATCCAATGGCTGAATGATACTGAATATAAAGGCCTTGCTCAATCTGGAACATTTCTGAGGACCCACTCCACTCCAGGAACACCTGTGGGCTCAGCCAAGATCACTACTTTAACTGCTTCCCAATTAAACAGCTTGCTCTGCCCTAGTTGGTGTCCCCCACATGTGTTCCCAGGAATATTTCTCAATATACTTCAGGCAAGCAAACTTCCCTATCAGAGTCTGTTTTTCAGGACATGTGACTAATGGCACCATTTATAGGATACTATTTTTATTAGTATACTAATTATATTTCTTGCTTAGAGTAAGTGAAATAATTGATAGTCTGAATGTTCTACATGGCAGACTGAGGAGGAATGTTGGGGAACTTTATCTGAGATTTGAGGATGTATTGTGCTCTATGGAAATGGGCCTTGCTTTAAAAATTTCTTTGAGAGAGAGAGCGAGCGAGCAAGAGAGCGAGTCAGAGCGCGAGTCAGAGCGCAACACTCTTCTTATCCACTGGTTCACAATGGCCACAATTGGCATCAGGCTGGGCCAAAATTGAAGCTGGGTGCCTGAAACATAATCTGTTCCCCTCACATGAGTGGCAGGAACCTACGTATGTGAGTTATCATGTGCTACCTCCTGGGGTCTGCATTGGTAAGGAGCTAGAATAAGAAGTTGGAGCTAGGAATGGAACCCAGGCACCCCGACATGGACTGTGGGCATCTTGACAGTAACTTAACCTCTTGGCCGAATGTCCATTTCACTCTCCTTCTTTTTGAATAACTCACATAGAAGCAAAAGGAATTTGTGATGCAAATATTTCAAGATACTCAGTTATTATTTGAGAATTGCCAATTAATGACTTTGCATAAGGCCGGTGTAGAGAGAAAGTGCAGCCCCTGATCTAGATTGTGATTGTCCAACCAGGGAACAGACAAATTAGTGCAAAAGCAGCCACTGACCTAGCATTCTTGATTTTCTGAGTGATTATATGGTAAAATAAGGACAATCTCAGGCTCTAGAAACTGTTGTGAACTTTGAGAGTCTCTGGTGCTACCAGTCCTGTGACATGGGGAAAGTAATACCTTTTCTGTTCATCTGATTCCTCACCTCTCACTGTGGACAAAACACAGAGAAGGTTGCTTGCAATCAATACTGGACCTCTAATTCCTTGGTCAAATCTTGTCATCTGTTTACAAAGAACTACAGAGAGGATGCTTCAGCCACTTCTCTTTCTCATAAGAACTTCTATGCACAGTAATATTTCTATGGGGACATCAGTCTTGGTATACTTGACTGCACTATGCACCTGGGTGATAGAAGGGCATCCTTTGTATTTCCAGCCTAAGGCCACATGTCCTTGATTTCTTTTTTTTTCTAGGTCCTCTGTGTTTACAGAAAACTCAAAAGTGCTTCAAAAACAAGTGGGTATTTCTCTTTAGATCTTGACACAGTGGCCTAAGCTGCAGGGACCAGGTTTCCTGTTGATGTTCCTACTGAAGCCTAGCAGAGTCACCACTGAATCAAGCTTTCTTTAGAGGATCTGCACTTCATCCCTTGCCTTCCCCCTTCTTACTATTATGCTGATGCCTTTTACTTGTCAGCTCAGCCCCGCCCACTTCTGAACTAGCTCATTATGGAAGGTATGCTCAGAGTTTTTTTTTTTTTAAGATTTATTTATTTAGTTGAAAGAATTACACAGAGAGAAGGAGAGACAGAGGCAGAGAGAGAGAGAGAGATCTTCCATCCTCTGGTTCACTCCCCAGTTGGCCGCAATGGCTGGATCTGCGCCGATCAGAAGTAGGAGACAGGCGCTTCATCTGGGTCCCCATGAGGGTGCAGGGGCCCGAGGACTTGGGCCATCCTTCACTTCTTTCCCAGTCCATAGCAGAGAGCTGGATCAGTGTTCTAAGCAGCCTCTTAATTGCTGCACTAAGTCCACTCCAAACTCATTGCTTTTTTTAATTTTTTGCCCTCTTGTAGTAACTGGGCTTCCACCTTTCTCCTGGAACCTACTTTCCACATTGCACCAGCACTAACAACAATCCTATGCCATGTATTGATACATTTTCTTTTGCTTTCAGTTCCACACAAACCTGGGTCTCCGCCTTGTTGCAATCTGTCTCTTTTACTCAGGGACTGTTTTCCAATCTCTCCCTGACCTTAGCCACTGTCTGCCCCCAAATGCCTTTACCACACACTGCTCATTTACCAGGAAACCCTGCTTGTCTTTCACACAAACTCCGGTTTGCATGCTTACTTGAACTACCATCTATTTCCTATTATAGTATTTTAAAATATATTTACTGATCTATCATTTATTAGTCATCTACCTTAGGCTTGTAATTGTGAACAAAGCTCAGTCTCTGAATCTTGTAGTCTACTGAAAGAGAGAGACAATTAAACAGGAAATAATAGTAGGAGATAATGGCAAAATATATTATCTATACTAGCCCATTTTATTTTCTTTCCTGTGAAACAGTGTTATCTCCACTTTAATAGAATTGTAAAGTCAGGCTCAAAAAGATTAAGTAGGTTGATCTCAGTCACGTATACCAGGAGGGGTAAGGAGGGGTAGAGTTAGGTTTAGAATCTGATTTGGGGTGCAGGCATCCTAAACAGCATATTAACTGCTGCACTAAACACCTGCTGTGTAGATTTTTCTTATCTTTATAATCTAATGTTATGCAAACAGATAACCCCTCTCTTTTCTAATACTTATATCTTTTATTTCTTCTTCTTGTGTTACTGTGCTGACAATATTTAATTATCTGAACAAATGATGGATAAGAAGGGTCTTTGTCTTTGGCTGATTTCAGAAGTTTCTGTTGTCTTTGCTATACTAAACCTTAGACTTGTCCAACAGAGGCCCTTGTCGAGTCTACACTTGGATGTCAGTAAGAGTTGGTAGTGAGTGGGTGGCAGCCTGATGTGCCAAGAGTTGGCTCTGTGTGACTATACAAGAATTTCTCTCTGTGACTCATTTATTAGCAAAGGTTTCATTCTCTTCCCTGTATACAGAGGACTTTCACTATTGCCTCGTGTTTATTTCTTTTTTTTTTCTTTTTTCTTTTTCTTTTTTTTTTTTTTTTTGACAGGCAGAGTGGACAGTGAGAGAGAGAGACAGAGAGAAAGGTCTTCCTTTGCCATTGGTTCACCCTCCAATGGCCGCCGCGGCTGGCGCGCTGCGGCCGGCACAACGTGCTGATCCGATGGCAGGAGCCAGGTACTTATCCTGGTCTCCCATGGGGTGCAGGGCCCAAGTACTTGGGCCATCCTCCACTGCACTCCTGCGCCACAGCAGAGAGCTGGCCTGGAAGAGGGGCAACCGGGACAGAATCCGGTGCCACGACCGCGACTAGAACCCGGTGTGCTGGCGCCGCAAGGCGGAGGATTAGCCTAGTGAGCCGTGGCGCCGGTGCCTTGTGTTTATTTCTTAATGTGAGGATAGCACCTCATGAGAAAGAGAAACATTCACACACACACACACACACACACACACACACACACACACAGAGTTTGTCATAAAGCTTTCCCAAGTGTTATTGTCCTTCTGTGTAGCCAATATTGCCATAATGCCTTGAGAATCTCTCCAGTGTCCTCGCACATTACTTTGAGACTTTGAAAGTCCCCATAGGGAGTGCAGTGGAGGATGGCCCAAGTACTTGGGCCCTGCACCCCATGGGAGACCAGGAGAAGCACCTGGCTCCTGCCATCGGATCAGCGCGGTGCGCCGGCCGCAGTGCGCCAGCCGCGGTGACCATTGGAGGGTGAACCAACGGCAAAGGAAGACATTTCTCTCTGTCTCTCTCTCTCACTGTCCACTCTGCCTGTCAAAAAAAAAAAAAAAAGATAAAAAAAAAAGAAAAGAAAGTCCCCATAGGGACTAGATATTCAGTCATGGCTAGCTTTGGGTAAATCAAGTGCTTGTTTTATTCTTACGTTGCAAAGTCCAGTGCTATTTGTGTGTTGAAGAGGTTCACAAAGTATTACTCAGCCTCCAATTCACAGAGCTACATCACCATGAATCTTTGTAACCATGCTGTTTTAATTTGTCTTTGGCTGATCATAAGGTTGATACCCTATTCTCAGGGATAATCCTCACAGCTACCTTTTATGTTTTTCTTTTTATACTTTATATTAATGATGAAATTGTGGAGATACACAAAATTAAGTTCCTTATACAGCTTTAGGTTTTTAGTTTTATGATATTATATAAGGACTCCTTAAAGTGATTTCTTGATTTCATCACTGATATTGATTTCTAAGTAGGAATATGGAAAAAATGTTCATGAATATCCATGAGGAAGAGGGTCAAAGTTATAGATAGAAAATGTGGGCTATTATTACTGAGGACCGAAACTCAGGTTTTCTAACAAATACCAATAATTCTCCAATGTTTTCATTTTTCACCTAATATGCCAATGTGAATACATACTTTTCAGCAAAATATTTAAGTATATAACTTGAAGTTCTATTTATCTGTCTACTGTATATGTGCATGTGGTAGATGAATACTTTCTTTTTTTAAAAAGATTTTATTTATTTATTTGAGAGGTAGTTACAGACAGTGAGAAAGAGAGAGAGACAGACAGACAGACAGAGAGAAAGGTCTTCCCGGTCTCACATGCAGGTTCAGGGACCCAAGCATTTGGGCCATCTTCTACTGCTTTCCTAGGCCACAGCAAAGAGCTGGATTGGAAGAGGAGCAGCCAGGACTCAAACAGGCACCCATATGGGATGCTGGTGCCTCAGGTGGAGGATTAATGAACTCAACTAAATGAGAGATACTTAAAAAAAAAACACTCAATCCTTATTCTACACCTTGCTTCACCTTCAGCAAAAGTATTTTTTATTTATGTTTTATAACATACACATGCTTCTTGATTTATATCTCAATATATCTAGACAATGTTGAAAATATCATTTTAAAAATGAATTGAATTCACCTACTGTCCTAAATTCCCTTGCTGAGCAACACTATACACTGTAGACTATTGTTTATTTACCCTTTTTAGCCATCACTAAATTAAGGACTGTCTTTATATTGTATAGCGTTATATTAATCAAGCCCACTGAGGTAAACTCAAGTAAACTGGGACAATTTCACTCTATTCAGGATTTATCCTCCTTACCCCATCCCCACTGCAATTTTCCTGATATTCTATTGAAGTTCTAAAGATTTCCACTGGCTTTATTCACTGGTGCATGCTTGGGCATGCTCTCATATAACTGGCATCTGCTCTTTGCGTCATCTAGTCTATGGTGCAGCCACCCACTCTGTGTTAGTATCTGCCACAATTTCAGGAATATTTGGTCTTTGGACAAATGGCTTATCCTATCTTCTTGTTCCTCTTCTCTTTCTCCTAAATTCCATGTCCTTTTCTCAGGTGTGAGAAGAGAATTCAGCTGTTATTCCACAGATCTCTTATTTCTGTTATTTCACAGATCTCTCTCATTTCTTAACAAGCCCCGTAGCCGTTTCCACTCTACACTCCTTGGTACTTGAATCTACCATCTTCCAAAATCCAGGTAGGAGTGCGGGCAAATACTCTGATTTTGAAACCCCATACATAGCCTACTTTCCCCCCATACTCTCTGCCAACTTGGGATCTATCTTTTGGGCATAGGACCTGTCTCAGGAGCTTTCACCAGCAGCAAATGGTCTTCCTGCTTCTGTTTTTTTTTTTTTTTTTTTTTTTTTCTGTTTCACACAGCCTGGAGAATCCTAACCTATTTGGTCAATGAAAAAACCCACTGGGAAACTGGAAAGAAATTCTTCAATTTCTATTTAAAATTTTTCTCTTTTGTCAACAGACTATGATTTTCAAAAGTAAAATGCTAGGAATTTGATGTTTGATTCCATGGGAATGACTCTAAATAAAGCGGTGTCCATTTCATGCCTATTAATCTAACTGGGGCATTGTGGCCATTTAGGGAGTGAAGGCATGGACAGAAGCTTCTCTCTCTCTCTCTCTCTCACTCTCTCACTCTCAACTCTGTCTTTCAAATGAATAAATTAAAAACATTAAGTTTGCTAATTAGTTGGCCTGGATATAGGGATAGAGTCTTGACTTACTTAGGTGGGCCTGATGTAGTCACCAAAGTTCTTATGGAAGGAGGGATAATAGAGACATGAAGATACTATGTAGCTTGCCTTGAGGTTGGAGGAAGAGCCCAGGAACCAAGAAATGCAGATATCCTTTAGAACCATGAATAATCAAGAAATGGGTTCTCTCGTAGAGTATCCATAAGGAAGATAGCCCTGTGGACACCTGATTCTTTTTTTTTTTTTTTTTTTTGACAGGCAGAGTTAGACAGTGAGAGAGAGAGAGAGAGAGACAAAGAGAGAGGTCTTCCTTTTTCCGTTTGTTCACCCCCCAAATGGCTGCTATGTCCGGCGTGTTGAGGCCAGCGCGCTGCGCCAATCCAAAGCCAGGAGCCAGGTGCTTCTCCTGGTCTCCCATGCAGGTGCAGGGCCCAAGGACCTCCACTGCACTCCCTGGCCACAGCAGAGAGCTGGACTCGAAGAGGAGCAACCGGGACAGAATCCGGCGCCCCGAATGGGACTAGAACCCGGGTTGCCAGCACCGCAGGCGGAGGATTAGCCTAGTGAGCCGCAGCGCCGTGCGACACCTTGATTCTAACCCATTGGAACCCATTTTGGACTTGTGACTCACAGAACTGTAAGATAATACATGATTGTGTTTTAAGCTGATGAATTTGTGGTAATTTGTTACAGCAATGACACAAAGCAGATATAATGGTTGTAACTATGCAGTCTCAAATAATTTTTGACCAATTAATTTAAAACTTGGCTAACCAACTGAGCAGACACCAGTGATTTTAATAAATCAAATGCTTATAGGTGAGTTATGGTGGTTGAAATCTTATAGTGAATGACAGTTGAAATGACATCAACTTGTAGGTATATTTCTCCAAAGAGTAGAAGTACTTTGTTCCAGACATGGCACTAGGCTTACTGTTTGTGGTTAAGTCATAGTAGAGGTTGAAGTGGTTCATTTGGATTACCAAATAACACAGTAAAAAAATAAGTAAACCTTTAGGAATACGGAGTATTGCAAAGACACATGGAAGAAAATCAGTAGTCAGGTGCAGGCATTTAGCTTAGAGGTCAAGACATCCACATTCCACATCAGAATGCCTCCATTCCATACCAGGCTCCAGTCCATGATGCCAAGCTCTGTTAATTCACACACTGGGATGCTGTGGTGATGAATCAAATAATTGGGTTCCTGTCACCCAGTGGGGGGCCATGAATTAAATTCCTAGCACCTGGCTTCAGCCTTGCTGAGTCCTGGAGGTTCCAGGAGTTCACAGAGTGAACCAGAGGGTGGGAGCTCTCTCTCTCTCTCTTGCTCTCTCTCCCTCTCCTTCATGCCCTAATTTGATTTTCCACTAGTTATTGAAAAAGTCCAATTCCCAAATTTGTTAAGGATCAATTCCTGCTGGTATGAAGATGTAGTCACATTATACTCAAACCTTTCCATTTTTAAGATCACTTATACCTTTGTAATACCTGAGTCTGGAGAGGGAGGTAAGAAAGGAGGAGAGGGAGGAAGAAAGGAGGAAGAAATGGAGGTAGGATAGAGAGAGAAAATATTAACAGAATTGTGTGAATAGTACAGAATCTTTTGAATCAGTAAGGGGAAAACGGTAAATGCATATTTATTTGTTTAGTTAAAAACATACCCACATGATCAGTTTACCTGTGTCAGGGTTGCTGCATTGTGACCTATGCTTTGGGAGTCTACCACTGCAATGTCTTCACAGCTTTTCTTTCTCCAAAAGTGTGTCTTTCCTTACTGGAAGACTCAGAGGATGATCTTTCATTGCCAACCACACACAGAAGGACTTTTGCCCCTCATTCAAAGGTGTCTAGATTTCAGATTTTGGCATCCTTGGAGCTATGATCCCTCCTTTGGGGCTTTCAACATCTCAGTGTTGTGGCTGATTCTGGTGAGGAAAATAACACACATGATTAAATACCAGTACACACCATTCACACATGGGAAGAGGAAATACACAGGGAGGGAGGACACGGGCAAGACATTTGCTAGTTGGAAGTTGGACTGAAAGTGTCTCTGGAACCTCAAGAACTGTTTTGAGCCTTTTTTCTTCATAAAAAAATACTTGATTGTGAGAAAGTTGAATTTCCTTTTTAGAAAGAAGCCTCTATCTCTAACTGTAATTCAAAGTTCTTGAAGCAACTGACATCTAAATCAAATTGCATTGATTTTCTGTGATGTTCAGATATTTCACATGGATAGAATTATAAACCACAGGTTTGGGAGGCCATGCAGGGGACAGCTCCTGGGAGTAGCCACGGGAGTGTGATGGACTGGTGATAGCTGTGGTGTAGGATGATGATCAGAAGGCAGCCTTGCAGGAGGAACTGGCTGATCATAGTTTGGCCTCCTCCCTGATCATATTGCCCCACTGAAATGGAGTGGCAATGCAGCCTGATGGCTGACGATGCAGCTTGATGATGTGTGTTACAAAGAACTTGAAGTTTTAGGCCGGCGCCATGGCTCACTTGGCTAATCCTTTGCCTGCGGCGCCGGCAACCTGGGTTCTAGTCCTGGTCGGGGTGCTGGATTCTGTCCCGGTTTGCTCCTCTTCCAGTCCAGCTCTCTGCTGTGGCCCGGGAGTGCAGTGGAGGATGGCCCAAGTGCTTGGGCCCTGCACCTGCATGGGAGACCAGGAGGAAGCACCTGGTTCCTGGCTTTGGATCGGCGCAGCACGCTGGCCGCAGCACACCGGCCGTAGCAGCCATTTGTGGGGTGAACCAATGGAAGGAAGACCTTTCTCTCTGTCTCTCTCTCTCACTGTCTGACTCTGCCTGTCAAAAACAAAAACAAAAAACAAATAACTTGAAGTTTGCAAGGTGATTTTCTAGGAACTGTGGTTCTCATGCAAGTCTCCTAAGCTCATAGCACTACAGCTGTCTGAAGCTGCCTCTATCTTGGTGACACAGAGCTCTGTTCTTAACTAGTGTGATTGGGAGTACAAATATATATTTTAAGAAAAGAATCACAAATTTATTATTTTACAATTCTGAAGGTCAGAAGCCCAAAATGGGTCTCACTGGGCTAAAATCAAGGTGTCAGCAGGGCCATCTCCCTTTCTGTAGTCCCGGGGAAGACTCCCTTTCCTTGCCTCATGTAGCTTTCAGAGCCTGCTCACATTCCTGGGCAATGTTCTACCATGTCCAAAGCCAGCAAGGATGGGTGGAGACCTCGCACATTGAATCCCTTTGACCTCCTCTTCTTAGTCAAATATCCCTCTGTCTCACTCTTCTTTCTTTTCTAGTTATTTTTGTTATTTCATTGGGTCTATCAAGAAACTGCAGGACAATATTTCTACATCAAAATCCTTGATCACATCTATAAAATCCCTTTTTCTAGGTAAAGTAACATATTCACAGATTCCAAGGATTAAGACATGGTCATCTTGGGTATGAGGTGGTACTGAACACTTTTCTGCCCACTACAACATTGAAATGATATGATAATGTGCTTACTTGTTAGCAATTTATGTTTACAGATAACTTAGGAAAAAGAAAGCAAACAGAAAAACAATTAAAAGCTGATAATTCTACATGACTTTATGCATTTAATTCTCAACAATATATGTAAGGCAGTGCTATCATGTACAGGAAATTGATGGCTTTTGTTATTTTAGAACTTGCCCAAGTAATAAAGCCAGATAGTAGCAGAATTATGATTCAAATTCAGATTATTAAAACTCTGGAATAGTTTCCAAGACCACTCTGCACTAGCATTGAAATACCAAATTGGTGTTGTTCCATTATTTCATAGCTGCTCCTGTTCAGTATAATGGCTACATGAGTGTTTCCTTCTCTTTGATCTGTTGTCCATAAAAATAATAAGAATAAAATCTCTTGTACTGCCTAGTAGTTATGAAAGGTCCTTTTGACATTCTTTCAGAAGCTCTTTGCAATTGGCAAATATTAAAATGAGTTTCAAACATAAAACTTTCCATAGCTGTGGTCTGGTGCCAAAGGATCCAGGCTGGTTTCAGAAAGCATTGACTGCATTAACAGGTAGAAAGCCGGAGTCATGGGCTGCAGATACTGATGTGTGGGGAGCAAGGGGAGTAGAGTCTATGGAGGCTGTTTCTTTCTTGTTGATTCTGGTTTTTCAGAAAAACAGGAAAAATCATGAAGCAAGACCCCTACCTTACACCTTACACAAAAATCCACTCCACATGGATTAAAGACCTAAATCTACGACCTGACACCATCAAGTTACTAGAGAACATTGGAGAAACCCTTCAAGATATTGGCACAGGCAAAGAATTTCTGGAAAAGACCCGGGAGGCACAGGCAGTCAAAGCCAAAATCAACTATTGGGATTGCATCAAATTGAGAAGTTTCTGTACTGCAAAAGAAACAGTGAGGAGAGTGAAAAGACAACCGACAGAATGGGAAAAAATATTTGCAAACTATGCAACAGACAAAGGGTTAATAACCAGAATCTACAAAGAGATCAAGAAACTCCACAAAAACAAAACCAACAACCCACTTAAGAGATGGGCCAAGGACCTCAATAGACATTTTTCAAAAGAGGAAATCCAAATGGCCAACAGGCACATGAAAAAATGTTCAAGGTCATTAGCAATCAGGGAAATGCAAATCAAAACCACAATGAGGTTTCACCTCACCCCGGTTAGAATGGCTCACATTCAGAAATCTACCAACAACAGATGCTGGCGAGGATGTGGGGAAAAAGGGACACTAACCCACTGTTGGTGGGAATGCAAACTGGTCAAGCCACTATGGAAGTCAGTCTGGAGATTCCTCAGAAACCTGAAGATAACCCTACCGTTCGACCCAGCCATCCCACTCCTTGGAATTTACCCAAAGGAATTTAAATTGGCAAACAAAAAAGAGGTCTGCACCCTAATGTTTATTGCAGCTCAATTCACAATAGCTAAGACCTGGAACCAACCTAAATGCCCATCAACGATAGACTGGATAAAGAAATTATGGGATATGTACTCTTTAGAATACTATACCGCAGTAAGAAACAACGAAATCCAGTCATTTGCAACAAAATGGAGGAATCTGGAACACATCATGCTGAGTGAAATAAGCCAGTCCCAAAGGGACAAATACCATATGTTCTCCCTGATCGGTGACGACTGACTGAACACCAAGAGGGAAACCTGTTGGAGTGAGGTGGACACTATGGGAAATGGTGGCTTGATCAGCATAGCCCTGACTGTTAATGAACAACTAAATACATTATCCCTCTTAGTAGTTTTTTTTATCTGTTCTACTTAATATGACTGGTTTAGATCTGTAATTGATGCACAGTTATTCTTAAGTGTTGAAAATTAACTGAAATGTGATCCCTGTTGAACATGGTGGTGGGAATGGGAGAGGGAAGAGATGTATAATTTGGGACATGCTCAGGCTGACTTGCCCCAAGTGGTGGAGTTGGAAGCATACCAGGGGATTCCAATTCAATCCCATCGAGGTGGCATGTACCAATGCCATCTCACTGTTCCAGGTGATCAGTTTCAGTTCACAGTTGATCATGGTGAAGGGACTGGGAGTCAAAGGGAGCACATAGACAAGTCTAGTACCTGCTAACGCTAACTGATGGAGTAAATAAAGGGGAGAGTGATCCAACATGGGAAGTGAGAATCTCAGCAGACTCATAGAATGGCAGATGTCCTAAATAGCACTCTGGCCTCAGAATCAGCCCTAAAGACATTCGGAGCTGGCTGAAAAGCTCATGAGAGTATTTCAGGCATGGAAAGCCAAGTCACTCTGGCAAAAGATCTCTGCGAGTGAGATCCCAGTGGAAAGAACAGGCCATCAAAGAAGGAGGTACCTTTCTCTGAAGGGAGGAGAGAACCTCCACTTTAACTATGAGCTTGTCTAAACAAGATAAGAATCAGAGCACTCAGAGGGCTTCCATAGCCTTGGAAACTCATGACTGGAGCATAGGGAGATTACTGATGCCATAGACAGGAGAGTCAATTGGTAAAGTCAACAACAGGAGTCACTGTGCACTTACTCCTCATGTAGGATCTCTATCCTTAATGTGCTGTACATTGAGATTTAATGCTATAACGAGTACTCAAACAATATATTTCACTTTGTGTTTCTATGGGGGTGCAAACTGTTGAAATCCTTACTTAATGCATACTAAACTGATCCTCTGTAAAAAAAAAAAAAAAAAAAAAAAAAAAAAGAAATTATCAATTCCCAACTTGACTCTCACTGGGATTAAACATGACAATAGGTCTGCTCTGATTTCATCATCATTTTAAAAACTCATCTATTATTTTTCACTTTATGTTTCTGTGTGGGAGCAAACTGTTGAAATCCATACTTAATGTATACTAAGCTGATCTTCTGTATATTAAGATAATCGAAAATGAATCTTGATGTGAATGGAAGGGGAGAGGGAGTGGGAAAGGGGAGGGTTGTGGGTGGGAGGGACGGTACGGGGGGAAAGCCATTGTAATCCATAAGTCGTACTTTGGAAATTTATATGCATTAAATAAAAGTTTAAAAAAAAATACAACAAAACAAAAAAAAAAAAAAAAAAGAAAAACAGGAAAAAAGTTCATTGCCTGAGAGAGAGGATAGGAGGTAATGTGGATGTGAGAGAAGAGAACGCATGGGATAGTTATTTTGGAGAGTAAGGTGTTTTATGATTGTTGTGTAGCATAGGAGCCATTTGATTTTGTAGTCAAAATTTATAGAGGTTCTGAACAGAGGAGATGGTGAGTTGGATATGAAAATATCTAGGTTTGATAACCAACAGGAGATGAATGAGAGAGGGATAGGGCATAAAGAGGACATTCAAAGGATTGACTGTGGAATTACAGTTAGAAAGGAGGGGAGTGAAACCATCAAGAAGGTGTTGAACACTACATTTAGTTGAGCATTAAGCTTGTGATTATAAAATAATTGAAAGTATGGTTTTGCAAAAATTAAAAAAAAGAGAAAGGAAGGAGGAGGGACAGGGAGGCAGGGAAATATCATTATGTTCCTAGAATTGTATCTATGAAATCTATTCTCTTTATACTAATAAATTTTATACTAATTTTATACTAATTTTATACTAAATTTTATACTAAATTTTATACTAAATTTTATACTAATAAATTTTTTTTCAAAAAAGAGAGAGCTGTAAATACAGTATCTGTGGATTGTATGTTCCCATGGACTTTGATACTGGGCTGAGTGCAAAGCCTTTGTCTCCAGGCAGATATACCCTCAGGTGTTTTTTAAATGCTAGAGTTTTTTAAGCAGCTTCTCCAGAAAGTACAGTGTTGCCTGGCTCTTTCTCCATTGGAGTACAATTTACTTTCTTCCCTCTCTGATTTCTCCCACATATTTAATAAATGACTTCTATCTGAAACATTGTTTCATAGTTTCCTGCTTGGAGAAGTTGACCTAAAATATCAGACTAACTTCGATTATCTTTAAGATATAAGGAGAGTATGCATTATTATCTATATAATTTTTGCATTGATTCATTAATTACAATAAATTGTCTAACTTTTCATTTAGGAAATAAGAATAATCTTTGAAAAGAAATGAAAGAATCAATGAAATGTAGGTGTCTGAGGTGGAAAGATATTTGGCATGAGGCATCAGTATTGGAGGAAGTGAGCTGAACAGATTAAGGTGGCAGCCAGAGAGAGGGATGTATGCACTTGAGGTTATGAATGTATAGAACAGCTCTTCAAATGACGGTAATGATGAAGCTCTGACCATGTGGGTGACACAGGTGTTGGAAATCACAATGATACGTATATTGAAGCGACTGAATATTATGACCAATGTAGTACTGCAATGACAATGAAATAAGTGTTCCCTTGGAAAATGAGGAGGAATGACTTGGGGTCAGTGGATAAGTCACAATAAAATTCAGAATTGAAGGAAAGAGAGGCTTGAAAGCAGCCAGGGAGGCTGGGGTATGGGGCAGGAGAACACTTCTCCTCTACAAAGCTGAGGTAGAGAGAAACGATGTCTAAAGTTGGCTGCAAGGAGCACAGGGTCCTACGTAGGACCAGGTCTTTGAGAAGAAGGTGAGGGAACATTCAGAGGAGAAGATGGCTGTAGGAGAGATTTGTCCTTTTGTGCTTGCCATAGATCCAGATAGCACCGTGGAAAGATCATGGGATCAGGGTAGATGTGTGAGAGGTGAAAGAGATGGGCAGAATTGAGGATGAGAAGACCCTTTTGGAACTACAATATAAGAGACAAAGCATGACCTTTGGGTCTGGGGCTTCTAGGTAATTTCTACAAATAGGGATAAAGTGGGGAGTGTGGCCCCAAGGGAGACAGTGGGTGAAGCTCTATCTAGAGGAGGTTGGAGAGGGTGGGTCTCTGGTGGTTTCTCTTTATTCCTGTAGGTAGGTAGAAGATCAAGACAAGTTCTTAGACTAAGTATCCCAGTTCTTCTTTATTCCACTGGGAATGTGTGTCCCATTCAGCCTGCTTATATTGTGTCTTTCTTTATACACAATGATGAGGGCTGTTTCCACAATAGGAAAGCTCAAGGTTCCAATAACAATAGCTCAGGAAATAGAGTTAAATTCATTTAAAGGGACGCAAAGCCTAATGGACGGCACCTATAAAAAGGAGGAAAGTTTATATTCATGTTACAGGAAGTCTTTAGAGGCACTCCAAACAATAGAATCCCAAGTTCTTTATTATCAATTGAGTATATGGCCCTGATATGGAATGCAGGCATCCCAAGTGACATGCTTACTACTGTGAAAAGCGCCTGCCCCTAGTATTTTTTTAAATGCAGATTACATAGATACTTCAATCAATATGCTGATGACCATAATGGAAGTGTTTTTCTGCATTCGTCAATTGATAATTGATAATATTTTCATTTTTATTGACAAATGCAAATAGCTAAAAAGTGATAGATTAGGGAGCTAAAGTCTTTGATTCCAAAACAATACTACCTATTTTTCCTCTTTTGTGATTTTTTTCCCATTTGGGTCTTGCTCTGTCCCACCACATCTTGATGCCAATTATATTGCTGAATCACTATCAATGATAGGGACTTATATGAGTGGGCCATCTGGAAACGTTTGTCCTATTTTAAGAACAAATTAAAAGTTGTCTCAGTTGGTGGTGTCTAACTCTTAAACTTGGAAGAGAGCAAATATTAATAGGCTTTAACTTTGCCTATTTAACAGGTCAAGTTGGTCTCTGGTGTCCATGGGGACGCTTAAAGAGAAGCCGATTATGTTGAGTTGTGTGGAAACAGGATCAATAATTTTCAGTAACTGAGGAAGATTACCAGAAGTCAAGAAAGCCTTTTAACAGAGTCTGTGCTGCTCTGAGCCTAGGACTGTCAAACACTTGGCAGGCAATGGAGAAAGTCTAATTGTGGCTGCTGATGAGTCATTTTACACTATTGTCACACCTCCTTTCTCTGTGTTCCATTTTGGGAACAGTATAACTTGCCCAGCCAGAAATTGTCTAATTTAAACCCAGACTCTTACCTGTGTGAATGAAAATGACTCAGAGGGTGTAAATAAAATAACCCCAAGGAGTCAGTGATTGTTTCATTTTTCTCATTGCTTCTCTTCTCAGAACTGAATCTTGTCTCTTCCACGTGTGTAGAAGAAGCATAAGTGCTAGAGGACTCAATCTGGGTGGCAAGGGGAAGAAGAAAAGTTTCATTGCATTGCAAGTTAGAGCAATTTCCCTGACATGAAGATACAAGGCAGGCTATTTTAAGGCTTATCATCAAAGTTTTAATTATACAAGAAATAGAGTACTGAGATGTAATTTCTGCTGTTTCAATGTAATTAACATGACAATAAACAAAAATAGAGAGTGTACCTATGTCTGTGTAGGCATACATATTTGTACTATATACATACATATATACAGACATATTTTATTCCTATAGGTTAAGTTCCTGTCTCTTGCCCATCTATATTTTTTTAAATGCTAAACAATCACAACCGAGTGTATAAAAATGACTTAAGAACTTACAAAACATAGCATATTGACCTATAGATTTAGAAACAATTAGCACTGATTAGTTAGATGATTCATAAAGTATCATTTATTCCAGCATCCAACAAATAATTGATGTTCACAATATCATGGCTTATCTAGAATTTAATAACTTACATTTCTTATTTTTGTATAACTCTTCCCAGTTTTGCGGATGTATTAACAAATATTTCATTTAATCTTTACAAGCACTCTGTGTGGTAGCAACAGTATGAATTTTTATTTCTTGTTTATAGATAAGGAATCAAAAATACAGAAAGCTTAAATGTTGTACTTAAATATCAGATGATCCTACAAGTCGTATATACAGACTCAATCTAATGATGGTAGAAATGTATAGCATATGTCACAAATATATCTTCCATAATAGTATTAAGATCTCTGAAATGGTGAGAATGTAAAGGGAATGGCTTCAATTAACCAGAAAAGTCACCCATCTGAAGCATATCATTTTCTTTGACAAGTTAGGTCTTATTATATTTAAAAATCTATTGAAATTCTTAAATGCAGATTCTTTTTCACTGGTTCCTTGAAGAGGGGCTGTTTCCTGTTGAATGTCCTGGGTCCTTTCTCTTTGGTAAACTACTTCCATAATTTATGGTAGCATGGGTTCCCAATATAATGTAACATTTCCTTTTACTAATTGTAAAGCTTATACATGCTCATTGTAAAAGGGTTTGGAAATACACAAATATGTTAATTAGGAAAATAAAAATTACTCATTATTTAGGGGGTAACTACCCTGCACATTTTGTTATATTTCCTATTGATTATCATTTTCCTCCTACTCAGGTATTTTTTTAAATGCAATTGAGGGTGGATAGCACATATAAACTTTTTATTGTTATTATTTTACTTATCCTGTAATTATTTTCCTGTGATTAACATTTCTTTTAATATATTTTAACACGCTACATAATTTATGTAGCCACATTCCTTTCATGGGATTTCTATGCTGTTTCCATTTTTTGTATTTAAACATTATTGGAATGAGGATTGTCCAAGCTTATGATTATTTCTTTAGAATTGAGACTTAGAAGCGGCATGACTAGGTCAAATGATGTCAACATTTCTGGTCAATTGCATATAGTACCATTTTTTTCCCCCAAAGGCCTTATCATGAGCTCTGTAGAATTAGTATTGAAAGGTAGATTACCGCTTTAGCAAATTACTACAAAATAGTACTTAACACAAATGTATTGTTCTATTTCTGGGGTTTTAAAAGTCCTAAGTCAAGATGTGAGCAGCGTTTCTTGTGCATGTTCTAAGGAGCATTGTTTCCTTGCCTTTTCTAGCGTTTGGAGACTGCCTGCATTTTTTGGCTGGTAGGCCTTCTTTCCATCTTCAAAGCCAGCAGGGTAGCATCTTCAAATCTCTTTCTGCTTCTGTGTCTTCTTTCTCTCTGAACTTCTTCTTCTAAAGAGCCTTGTGATTACGATGATATTATCTGGATAATCCGGGATATTCTTCCCGTCTCAAGATCCTTAACTTAAAGACATCTACGAAGTCTCTTCTGCCACATACAGTAACATATTCACAGGTTCTGTGGATTAGGATATGAAAACCTTTAAGGAGTTTTTTTCAATCTGCCCCAAAAGATAAAGCAAACTTGATATTGTTTTCTAACATTCAGTTTGAAGAATTGCTAATTCATATTCTTATCTTCATAGTCTGCTGGTTCAGATATTTTTCATCAGGATTTTTGTATTTCTGGAACAATAACACAGATGGAGATGTATTTGTTAGGCGTTTACTGAGACCTCACAACCAGTGAAGTCATGAAACAAATCCAAGATCAGATAGGCTGGAAGATAAATGATCTGTCTCACTTCCAAATTCATTATCACTTATTATTATTTTTTTTTGCACATATTACCTTCTATTCAAAAATGAATGCTATCAATATCTATAAGGTATAGCAAGATTCTAACTTTAAAAGCAGTTAGTTTCTGGGGTGGGCATTTGATTTGGAAGTTAAAATCTGTTAAAATGCCTGCATCCCATAGCAGAGTGCCTTCAATTCCCAGTTTTAGTACAATTCCGGCTTCCTATCAATGCAGATCTCAGGAGACAGCAGGCCATGGCTCAGGTAGTTGGTTCCTGCCACCCATATGAGGGACTGAATTGAGTTTCTGGCTCTTGACTTTGGTTCAACTGCATTTTGGCCACTGTGGGCATTGAATCAGCAGACAGGAGCTATGTCTGTTTGTTTGCTTTTCAAAAGAAATCATAAGGAGATAATTGCTTAAAGAAACAGTCAGGAAAGTGAAGAGGCAACCAAAAGAATGGGAAAAAATATTTGCAAACTATGCTACAGATAAAGGATTAATAACCAGAATCTACAAAGAGATCAAGAAACTCCACAAAAACAAGACAAACAACCCACTTAAGAGATGGGCCCAGGACCTCAACAGACATTTTTCAAAAGAGGAAATCCAAATGGCCAACAGACACATGAAGAAATGTTCAGGATCACTAGCCATCAGGGAAATGCAAATCAAAACCACAATGAGGTTTCACCTCACCCTGGTTAGAATGGCTCACATTCAGAAATCTACCAACAACAGATGCTGGCGAGGATGTGGGGAAAAAGGGACACTAATCCACTGTTGGTGGGAATGCATACTGGTAAAGCCACTATGGAAGTCAGTCTGGAGATTCCTCAGAAATCTGAATATGGCACTACCATATGACCCAGCCATCCCACTCCTCAGAATTTCCCCAAGGGACATTAAATTGTCAAACAGAAGAGCTATCTCCACCTCAATGTTTATTGTAGCTTAATTCACAATAGCTAAGACATGGAATCAACCTAAATGCCCATCAACAGTAGACTGGATAAAGAAATTAAGGGATATGCACTCTATGGAATACTACACAATGGGAAAAAATGAAATCTGGTCATTTGCAACAAAATGGAGGAATCTGGAAAACATCAGGCTGAGTGAAATAAGCCAGTCCCAAAGGGACAAATATCATATATTCTCCCTGATCTATGACAACTAACTGAGCACCTAAAAGGAAACCTGTAGAATTAAAACTGACACTGTGAGAAGCAATGACTTGATCAGCCCTTGTCCTGACTGTCGAGGAACAGCTTTCTATTTTATTCTTTTTAGTATTTCATTTTTCTGCTTAATACCACGGTTGAACTCTGTACTTAACACAGAATTATTCTTAGGTGTTTAAATCCATTTGAAAATTGATCCCTGTTAAAAATAAGAGTGGAAGTAAGAGAGGGAGGAGACGTACAGTTCGGCACATGCTTCCACAGACTTACCCGTAAGGGTAAAGTTTAAAACTTGCCATGGGGGCCAGCGCCGCGGCTCACTAGGCTAATCCTCCGCCTTGCGGCGCCTGCACACCAGGTTCTAGTCCCAGTCAGGGCGCCAGATTCTGTCCCGGTTGCCCCTCTTCCAGGCCAGCTCTCTGCTGTGGCCCAGGAGTGCAGTGGAGGATGGCCCAAGTACTTGGGCCCTGCACCCCATGGGAGACCAGGAGAAGCACCTGGCTCCTGGCTTCAGATCAGCGCAGTGCGGTGGCCATTGGAGGGTGAACCAACGGCAAAGGAAGACCTTTCTCTCTGTCTCTCTCTCACTGTCCACTCTGCCTGTCAAAAAAAAAAAAAAAGTGCCATGGGACTCAAATCCCATTGAGTTGGCAGGTACCAATGCCATCTTACTAGTTAAAGCAATCAGTTTAAGTTCATAACTGTTCATAAAGATAGGATTAAGTGTCAAAGGGATCACCTAAATTAAACCAATTGTCTGTTAATAATAATTGATAGAATTAAAAAGGAGAGAACGATCCAACATGGGAAGTGGGACACACAATAGACTCATAGAATGACAAATGCCCTAAACAGCACTCTGGCCTCAGAATCTGCCCTGAAGGCATTTGGATCTGGCTAATAAGTCCATGAGAGCATTTTAGGAATGGAAAGCCAAGACACTGTGGCAAAAAAAATGACCTAAATGAAAGATCTCTGTGAGTGAGACCCCAGTGGAAAGAAGGGGCCATCAAAGAAGGAGGTACCTTTCTCTGAAGGGAGGCAAGAACTTCCACATTGATTATGGCATTGTCTAAATAATGTCAGAGCTGGTGAACTCAGAGGCTTCCATAGCCTTGGCGGCTCATGATAAAAGCCTCGGGTGATCACTGACATCATAAATAAGAGTGTCAATTGTTAAGTTAACAACGGGAGTCACTGTGCACTTACTCCCCATGTGGGATCTCTGTCCTTAATGTGTTGTACTATGTGAATTAATGGTAAAACTAGT
The DNA here is from genome assembly GCF_964237555.1 of Oryctolagus cuniculus. NCBI lineage: Eukaryota > Metazoa > Chordata > Mammalia > Lagomorpha > Leporidae > Oryctolagus > Oryctolagus cuniculus. The sequence goes on along the minus strand of NC_091436.1, from coordinate 122,393,740 downwards.
CTCCAAACAGTACTTTCTACTTTGTGTGTCTGTGTGGGTGCAAACTGTTGAAATCTTTACTTAGTATAGAGTTGATCTTCTGTATATAAAGATAATTAAAAATGAATCTTAATAAAGAATGGGATGGGAGAGTGAGTAGGAGGTGGCATGGTTTGAGGGTGGGAAGGTTGGTATGGGGGGAAGAATCGCTATGATCCAAAAGTTGTACTTTCGAAAGTTATATTTATTAAATAAAAGCTTTCTAAAAAAAGAGTTAATTGCGTAAGTGTACAATCTAATTGCTGTTGTACAGTAGCCTGTGTTTCTGTGGGTGACATTGTGGGGAGAGTGCTGTTGTTCTGTTTCATTGCATTGGCGTTTTGGTGACAACATCAGTGGCGGCTAGATACAATGCATATTTTGGCACACTGTCTTTTTAAATTATATAGCTTTTCCAATTTGTATGCGTTTAAGCTTCTTGAATAAATGTCTGTTAGTTACAGGAAAGCAGATTTTAGTAGCCTTCAGGTGTCAGGGACAACCCAATGTCTTCTGAGAACTTTACAAGCTTGGAGCTCTCTCTGGGAAGGTGTGTGTATGTAAGTGTGCAAACTGCAGAGCATTCTCAGTGAGGTCTCAGTGAGGAAATCAACCCAGTCCTAGTCCCTCAGAGTATTAAAGACACTAATCAGTGTTGTACATGACTTCAGTGTGTTCTAAAGAAAATGAATTTGTAAAGATTGCTAATGCTTTGGGCTAGATAAAATAATTGTTATATATCTGACTCTGATTTGGCATAATTATGTCTTTTTAAATTAAGCCATTCTTGCTAAACTCATATTATTTACATTGATTTTGCTATTATAAATGATTATAAGATTTATATTACACCTTGGAAAAAATCCAGCTACTATTCAGTATATATGCCAAGATCCCCAAGAAGCAGCTCCTGCTTCAGTTCTCCCAAGTGTTAAAGCTATATCCGGATTAATACCTATGAAGATGACAACTGAAGATTTAGAAGAGTTGATGGCTTTCAATGAATAAGCACACGATGGAGCATTTTGCCAACTGACTTGATGTAGTTATCAATGGTTCTATCTGCCTGGATTTTCAGGTAGCAAGCCCATGCTGACTTGTTTACATTTATGGAAAATTTTATGGAAATCAAAGAAGACAGAGGTGGGGATATTGACTGTATGATAAGAACGGAGCAGGTCTCTACCAAATCACGATTGTAGATTCAGTGTTCTAGCTGTATACTCACAGATGCCATATGAGTAGTACCAAGTTGAGCACTGTCCAACTATGATTATTTCTTTGGAATGGAAGCTAGCAGCCACAAAGAAAGAGGAGTTATCCAAAAGCAGCTTTTGAATCTTAGCAGATTATGAGGGCATAGAGAATGGTATGATACACTGTAAAAATACGTCCTTGCTCCTATGCTTTGCATGAAGGAACTCAGAAAAAGAAGTCTATAAAAGTCTTGGTTGGTTGCAGAGTACATAATTTTTTTAAAGGCTTTATTTTATTTATTTGAAAGACAGAGTTACAAACAGAGGTAGAGACAGAGAAAGGTCTTCCATCTGCTGGTTCACTCCTCAGATGGCCATAATGGCCGGAGCTGTGCTGGTCTGAAGCCAGGAGCCGGGGGCCAGGAGCTTCTTCTGGGTTTCCCATGTGGTTGCAGGGGCCCAAGGACTTAGGTCATCTTCTACTGCTTTCCCAGGCCATAGCAGAGAGCTGGATCGGAAGTGAAGCAGCCGGGACTAGAACCGGTGCCCAAATGTGATGTCAGCGCTTCAGGCCAGGGCTTTAACCCACTGAGCCACAGCACCAGCCACAGAATACATAATTATTAGTGCAATTTGGTACCTGAAACTAGCAGGAGAGAGATTCAGAATTGCCACTTTAGAGATTTCTACCATTCCAGGAAGTACTGATCACATCATTTTACTGTTTTCACTTATCATTTTCTTGATGGTACTGTGCAAGTCAGGAATATTTAGAAAGCACTGAATATACTTGTATGGCATGCCCACATTCCTTCCTGGAACAGCAATTTCCAATAATTCTAATTCAGAGTCAGTGGCAAAGTTCTTTGCCTCTACTCTGATGTTCTTAGTTTTTACTCTGGAAATCTAGTTTAGTTTGTCCTGTGATATGCTGATAAACTTACCATCTTCCCATGCTTTTCCCACTCTTCCGCATATGCTTTTCAGTTCCATCACTCTACTTGTAAAGAATTGCTTTTCCCTGAACTCTGGCTTAAGGCTCATCTCTTCGCCTAACCCCCAAACTCAAAGAAATGAAAACTCAGAACAGATATGCAGGGCCAGTGCTTACATTTTTCCACTATAGGAGACTACCGCCAGCAACTCTCCAAGTCTTTCAGCTAGACCTACTACTTTTATGAATAAAATGTTTTATGAATAGAACTTTTCTAGGACAATGCATTAGCCATTATGCTGAGTGTGACTCATATACAATACAGACTGGTCATTGCGTATAAAAATATAAGCCATCACAGCAGTTAGGTAAGAAGAAAGAAAATGAAGAATGAAAAGTGATCGCTGTTAAATATAAGAGTGGGAATAAGAGAGGGAAGAGATGTGCAATTCGGGACATGCTCAAGCTGACTTACCTCAATCGGTAGAGTTAGAAACATACCAGGGGATTCCAATTCAATCCCATCAAGGTGGCATGTACCAATGCCATCTCACTAGTCTCAGTGATCAATTTCTGTTCACAATTGGTCATAATGATAGGACTAAGAACCAAAGGGATCACATAAACAAGAATAGTGTCTGCAAATACTAGCTGATAGAATAAAAAAGGGAGAGAACGATCCAACATGGGAAGTGAGATACACAGCAGACCCATAGAATGTCAGATGTCCTAAACAGCACTCTGGCCTCAGAATCAGCCCTTAAGGCATGCAGATCCAGCTGAAAAGCCCATGAGAGTATTTCAGGCATGGAAAGCCAAGACACTCTGGGGAAAAAAAAAAAAAAAAAAAACCTAAATGAAAGATCTCCGCAAGTGAGATCCCAGAGGAAAGAACGGATCCGGACCATCAAAGAAGGAGGTACCTTTCTCTGAAGGGAGGAGAGAACTTCCACTTTGACCATGGCCTTGTCTAAATATGATCAGAATCGGTGAACTCAGGGGGCTTCCATAGCCTTGGCAGCTCATGACAAGAGCCTAGGGTGATTACTGATGCCATAAACAAGAGTGTCAATTTGTTAAGTCAACAACAGGAGTCACTGTGCACTTACTCCTCATGTAGGATCTCTGTCCTTAGTGTGCTGTACACTAGTACTCAAACAGTATTTTTCACTTTATGTTTCTGTGTGGGAGCAAACTGTTGAAATCTTTACTTAATGTATGCTAAACTGATCTTCTGTATATAAAGAGAATCGAAAATGAATCTTGATGTGAATGAAAGGGGAGAGGGAGTGGGAAAGGGGAGGATTGCGGGTGGGAGGGACATTATGGGGGGGGAAGCCATTGTAATCCATAAGCTGTACTTTGGAAATTTATATTCATTAAATAAAAGTTAAAAAAAAAAGAAAATGAAGAATGGTCAGTTGAGAAACAGAGCTGACAAGTGTTAGTGCAGGATCCTGAAAGTGGATAAAGTATGAAGTGGAAAATTTATTTGTTTATTTTTTTAGCAGGAAGCCTGCTAGCCAAGTTCAGTGAAGAAACCTGACAGAGAAGGTGGGCATCACAGGAGAGGACTAAGAGTCCAGTCTGCCTTCAGACTGCAGTTTTTATAGATTTGGGTATAGGCTCTCCCTTTCCACTCCTTCTTCGCTGTCTGGGATATCTCACCGGGTGGAAGAATTCCTGAAATTCCTCCCAGGATCTCATAATGGACCTACCAGATCCCTTAGTGTAGGGTGATGAAGGTTCTTTTGATTTTTAATTCCCAAAGGACCACATTTTTTCACAAAGGAGTTGAGACAGCTTAAAGGAACAAGACAATACAATGAAAATATCACTTAATTAAAAGTGAGAAAACATTATGGTAAATGCAAAGTCCAGATGGAGTGTAATCTAGAAAATGGAGAAATTTTCACCATCCTGAGGCATAGCGAGTGAACCCACATGTGATTTCAATGCTTTTAATGGGAGCATGGTGCTCTGTGGAAGAGTTTACTGCTGATTTACTTTGCTTTCCCTAGTAAGCCAATTTAATCTTTTCCTCTTTAAATAAATATAGCTTTTTGAAGACTCCTTGCTTATTATCCATTTTATTTACAGTATTGAACTTTCTGATTACTGCAACTGATGTATTTTTTTTTTTTTTTTAGTGTCCAATTAAAAGTTTGGGCTACTAGGGACTTTTTTAGAGCACAGTACTTCTAAATCAACCAACTGGTGGACAATATTCACACATTCTTGGTCTTTGCGAAACAAGTACTGAACGTGAAAATATAAAGCCAATGTCAGTTTATCTATAATGGCTTGTTTGCCATCCTATTTCTGCATGTATCGAACCCAAATAACCTGAATTGTTTTTTTCTAAAATTAGCTTCTATTTTATTTTTGAAAGAAAAGAAGCAGAAAAAAATCTCTTTCAACTTTCTACCAACTGGCACAGAAATTAAATATATTTTATCTACTTATAAATCATAATTGCTACTTTGTTAATAAATTTCTTACAGAGCAAATCCCAACATTAAAATTCATAGTAGAAAGTTCTATTTTTTTTGTAGATAAAGACTGAATGATTTTTTTTCAGCAGTTTCATCACTGTGAATAAGAAGCTAAGCTTGGTAGAGTGATTGAGATGCTCACACACCAAATCAGAGTTTACATCTTACTCTGCTTCTGATTCTAGCTTCCTGTTAATGAGCACCCTAGGAGGCAACTGGTGATGGCTCAAGTGCTTGGGTCCCTGGCACTTACTTGGGAGACCTGCCCTGAGTTCCTGGCTCCTGGCTTTGGGCTGTTTTCAGTCAAGGCTGTTGTAGACTTTTGGCAATGAATCAGAGAATGGGAAATTACTGCCTAACCTTCTGTCTCTCTGTGTCTTTCTCTGCCTTTCAGATAAGTAAAAAAGTAAACAAACAAACAAATATATATTTATATTAATAAAAGAAACTAACTTAATTGAGCCTTAAAAATTGGAAAGTTTGGATTACATTGCTATTCATCAAGCCATAGAGCCTTTCTATTTTTCTGTTATTCAAGAATATTATTAGAGTGAGATCTCATTTTCCCAAGCTAATAAAAAGCACATTAGAAATAGTTTCTACCAGTTTTATAGAAAATAATAATGAAAATAATCTCTAAGATCTTGTTTATTTTAAAAGTACATACTATTTGCACATGTGTAGGTCTATATATTGATTGCTATGTTTTTATACAGTATTTCACAAATGTAGCTTTGTACTTTTCACAATTTCTATTTCAATAGATTGCATTAGATTATTTTTGTTTGCTTCAATATAATATTGACATTGAGTATTTTATTGTTTTTATTTTTTTGCCCATTATTATGAATGTACAAATATCCTCATAAGTTTTAGAGTGTATTTTGGGTAATTTCAATTCTTTGAAAATTATCAGTGATAGATTAAGTGCCCAGTACATGATAAATTCTAGTAGATGTTCCATGTGCACATGAAAATGTGTACATTCAACAGAGTGTAGGAGAAACATCTTTATAGTGAAAACATCCAAAATCCCATGTTCTACATTAGGTCATCATAGTCTAATAGAAACACAATGTTACACACATACGTGATTCTTAATTCAAAATTTTCTGGTAGCTCACAATACAAAGTGAAAAAAGAGAAGAAATTATGTTTTACATATTTAGTTTCTTTCAATATATCTGAAATATTGTATCTTTCAATGTATACTTAATATAAAATATTAATGAAAAATTTTATATTTACCTTTGATATCTGATGTGCATGTTTACATTTATAGTGCATCTCAATGCAGGTACTAAATTTTGATCTGCCTTTAGGTTTTACAAAATTCGCTGTTGAAAAAGTGGACCCATGGACTCACATATCCACATTGTCCCAATGTATCTTAAAAGTTTCCAATACCTGAATCAAGATATTTGATTTAAAAATATTTAAATATTTTTACTTATAAAATATTTTAGGGCTTGTGTTTTGGTGCAATAGATTAAGCCACTGCTTGCAACACCTGCATCCCACATCTGAGTGCTGATTTTAGTCTGAATACACCCATTCCCATTCAACTTCCTGCTAATGCACCTACTGAAGCAGTGGAAGATAATCCTAGTACTTGGGTCCCTGCCACTTTTGTGGGAGACTAGGATGGTGTTCCTATCTCTCGGCTTAAACCTGGCCCAGTCCTGGTGATTGTGTCCATTTGGGAATGAATTACCAGAAAGAAGATCTCTCTCTCTTTCTTTCTCTTTCTCTGTCATTCTGCCTTTCAAATAAATAAATAATAATAATTCTTAAAAAATTATATTTTTTGAAAAATATATATAAATTGTACATATTTATGGAGTGGTATGCTATTATTTTGTGTAAACTGCTTAATGTACAACCATGGTAAATATCCTTTCAAGCATTTAAAGTGTCTCTATAGTTAAAACACAGAAAAATCCCAACTTCTAGTTGTTTTTATGGAGAAATATGCAGTAAATTGATATATCTATCTTCACCCTATTGGGCAATAGATCTGGAGAACTTCTTACTCCCATCTAGCTATAAACTGTTGCCTGTCAATTAACCTTTTCCAACCCCTCCTTCTCCACTTCCGTTCCCAGCCTCTGGTAACCACAGTTGTATTTTTAACTTCTACTAGTGCTCCTATTTTTTTAAGACTTCATATGTGCATGAGATCATGTGACATTTATATTTCTGTGGTTGAGTTATTTCACTTTACATAATGATCGCCAGCTTCCACTCATGCTTCTGAAAATGACAATTTTTTTTCTTTTTCAATGGTTAATACTGCATTGTGTATACGTATACATTTTATCTATTCACCAGTGGATGAATACTTATACTGTTTCAATATCTTAGCTATTGTGAATAGTGCTGCACATAGATTCACTATTCCTTGGGTGTATATCTAGAAGTGGAGTTGCTGAATCATATGGTAGTTCTATTTATAGCATTTTGAGAAACTTCTACAGTGTTTTTAACAATGGGTGTGCTAATTTACATTCCCACTAATAGTGTGCCAGCGTTCCCCTTTCTCCACATCTTCACCAATACTTGCTATCTTTTTTCTTTTTGATAATAACCAATCTTAATGGAGTGAGGTGATATCTCATTATGTTTTTGATTCACATTCCCCTGATGATTAGTGATGTTGAGCATTTTTTCATGTATCTTTTGGCCATTTGTGTGTGTGTGTGTGTGTTTCTTTATAAAATGACTGTTCAGATTCATTGCCTATTTTAACTGAATTATATATTTTTTTTGCTATAAGTTCTTTATACATTCTTCATTCTTTTTTTTTTTTTTTTTTTTGGACAGGCAGAGTTAGACAGTGAGAGAGAGAGAGAGAGACAAAGAGAAAGGTCTTCCTTTGCCGTTGGTTCACTCCCCAAATGGCTGCTACGACTGGTGCGCTGCGGCCGGCACGCTGCGCAGATCCGAAGCCAGGAGCCAGGTGCTTCCTCCTGGTCTCCCATGGGGTGCAGGGCCCAAGCACTTGGGCCATCCTCCACTGCCTTTCAGGGCCACAGCAGAGAGCTGGACTGGAAGAGGAGCAACTGGGACAGAATCCGGCACCCTGACCGGGACTAGAACCTGGGATGCCGGTGCCCCAAGCGGAGGATTAGCCAAGTGAGCAGCAGCACTGGCCCTATACATTCTTGATGTTAACCCCGTATTAGGTGAATAGCTTGCAAATGTATTTTCCTGTATTATAGATTATCTTTTTGATCTGTTGATTGTTTCCTTTCCTGTGGAAAAGCTCTTTAACTTGATAGAATTCCATTTGTCTATGTTTGCCTTTATTTCTGGTGCTCTATGAATCTGATCCAAAAAACCCTTGTGCATCCAAATGTATTGAAGTGCTCTCTCTATGTTTTCTTATAATAGTCGCAAAATTTCAGAGCTTAATTCATTCTGAGATGACTTTTTTAAGTGGTGAGAGATAGGGTTCTAGTTTCATTCTTCTGCATGTTTATATCTAATATTCCCAGAATTATTTATTAAAAAGACCATTATTTTACCCATGCATGTTCTTAGCACCTTTGTCAAAAATCAACTGGCTGTAGGGTCTGTATTCTATTTCATTGGTCAATGGATCTGCTTTTATGCCAATACCATGCTATTTTATTTTTATTTTATTTTATTTTATTTTATTTTATTTTATTTTTTTACAGAGAGAGGAGAGACAGAGAGAGAGAGAGAGAGAGAGGTCTTCCATCCTCCGGTTCACTACCCAGATGGCTGCAACGACTGGAGCTGCGCTGATCCAAATACAGGAGCTAGAAGCTTCTTCCAGGTCTCCCACACAGGTGCAGGGGCCCAAGGACTCGTGCCATCCTCTACTGCTTTCCCAGGTCATAGCAGAGAGCTGGATCGGAAGTGGAGCAGCCGGGTCTTGAACCAGCACCCACATGGGATGCTGGCACTGCAGGTGGTGGCTTTATCCACTATGCCACAGCACTGGCCCCAAATACCATGCTATTTTATTTTATTTATTTTTTAATTTTAATTTTATTTATTTATTTTTTTTGACAGGCAGAGTGGACAGTGAGAGAGAGAGAGAGAGACAGAGTTGCAGTTGGTTCACCGTCCAATGGCCGCCGCGGCTGGCACGCTGCAGCTGGCACATTGCGCTGATCCGAAGCCAGGAGCCAGGTGCTTCCTCCTGGTCTCCCATGCGGGTACAGGGCCCAAGCACTTGGGCCATCCTCCACTGCCTTTCAGGGCCACAGCAGAGAGCTGGCCTGGAAGAGGGGCAGCCGGGACAGAATCCGGCGCCCCGACCGGGACTAGAACCCGGTGTGCCGGCGCCGCAAGGCGGAGGATTAGCCTATTGAGCCACGGTGCCGGTTTCAATTTTATTTATAATCACAAGCTTAGCCCTCCTCTTATAAGGAATTCAACAACTAGTAAGTAGAAAAAATGCTGTTCCTCAACAGTTTTTTGCAGTTCTACTCAAGAAACGTTTGACTGTATTATTATTTTGAATGAAACCTTTTGTATTTACTTGTAAGTATATTTTTTACTTGGAACTAGAATTTTAGGTTAGTAGATATTTTATTTCAGCACTTTGAAGACAAAATTTTCTTTTGTTTTATAGCACCCTTCATTTCTGTTGAAAAAGCACCTTCATTATCACTCCTTTGATGCTTTGAAGGTAATGCATCTTTTTTTTTCCTCTCTACTTCTTGCTATTCTTCTCCAAATCTTGCTTATAAGATTTTCTCTTTGTCATTGGATACACCATGATATGCCTAGTAATTTTTTTCTTTGAAATCATTGATTAATAATTATTCTTGAATATGTAACTTGATGCCTTTCATTATTATTGAAAATAACTAGTCATTATCTCTTCAAATATTATTTTTTGCTTTTTTTCCTCTTGCCTTTTTCTGGGATTCTGAATTTATTTGATAACCTTTGACCAGAATTTTTTGAGCTCCTTATATATCTCTTGGCTATTAATCCTTATAAGACATATAGTTTACAAATATTTTCTTCCATTCTGTTGGTTGCTCTTTGTTGAGTGTTTTCTTTGTTGTACAGAAGCTTTGTAGCTTGATGTAATTCCATTTGCCTGAGTTTGCTTTATTGCCTGTGCTTCTGGGGTCTTATCCAAGAAGCTTTTCCCTATGCAAATTTTTTGTCTTTGCAGTTCTTTGTCTTTTAGTGTTTCTCCAGTTTTCCTCTAGTAATTTTATGTTTTCAGGTCCTAGATTTAAAACCTTGGTATATTGTGAGTTGGTTTTTGTGTAGTGTGTAAGCTAGGGGTCTTGTTTCATACTTCTAAAGATGGAGATCCAATTTTTCCCTATGATTTGTTGAAGAGATGGTTGGATCACTAGCCATCAGGGAAATGCCAATAAAAACCACAATGAGGTTTCAACTCACCCCAGTTTAAATTGCTATCATTCAAAAATCAAGAATTAACAAATGCTGGTGAGGATGTGGGGGAAAAGATACTACATTGCACTATTGGTGAGAATGTAAACAAGTACAATCATTATGGAAGACAGTATGGAGATCGCTCAGAAATCTGAAAATAAATCTACCATATGACCCAGCATTCCACTTCTGAAAATTTACTCAGAGGAAATGGAATCAGCATATGAAATAATTATCTGTAGCCCCTCATTTATTGCAGCTTTACTTACAATAGCTAAGATATGAAATCAACCCAGATATCCACCAACTGATGACTGGATAAAGAAATTGTGATATATATACATAATGGAATACTACTCAGTCATAAAAAAGAATGAAATCTGGTCTTTCACAACAAAATGGATGCAATTGGAGACCATTATGCTTAGTGAAATGAGCCACTCCACAAAAGACAAATAAATATTATATGTTTTTTCTGATTTGAATAACTAATATAAGAGTATAAAAATAATGTATATGAGTGAAGTTGACATTTTGAGATTTGATTATTGTTTAGAGCCCTTGTCTATACCCTTGAGGAACAGTGGATTTTTACTTATAAGTTGTTGAATTCTTTATTTAGTGGAGGGTTAAACTTGTGATTATAAAGAATTGAAAAGATATCATAGAAATTAAAAGAAAAATAAGAAGGGAAGGAGGAGGGAGTGTGGAAGTAAGGGGAGGTCAGGTGGGAAGTATAATTATACCAAGCTGTTTCAATTCCAAGAGAAAGAGAAGTGACATCCAAAAGCAACAGTCTCGAACATTCTTATATTTGTCTCCAGATAGATTGTCTGCCAGGACACCTCCACAATAGGTAACAGCCCCATGAAGGAGGATGCTCTTGTTCTATCTAAGAAGTCTTGAGGAACTTTCTGAACTTGGGAATACAGGTAGAACCACCTACCATCACAATATCATGGGCCTGCCACTTGTCTAGCTTAGCCTCTTGAAGAATTTTTCCTGTGGCTCCAGGATACCATGGAAAATAATTATACTCTTAAAACTATATATATGAAATACATAAAATATGTTCCTTTAATGTAAATAAAAGCAATAATAATATAAGAAAAAAGAAAAAAATCAATGATGAAAATAAAAAAGACTCTTGACAGGTGCAATGACATCATTAACTGTCTGGATAGGAACCAGACTGCAGAAAAGGGTGAATTTGAACATCAGCAGAAACAGCTGGAGAAATTCTTCAGCCCCATCATTATCAAACTATACTAGATAGAAGAGGCATGCCTTGGGGAGTGCCTGTGGGCTTCTCTGGTGGAGATGTTTCTCATGGCCAACCACTGAAGAGTTTGATTAAATCAATCTGAGTGTAGATATAGCATTATGCCATTCAGTAAAATATCAAAGGCCTTAAATTTGTAGCAAATTCTGTGGCAACTTTAAAGTTTAGCTGCTATAGGAAATTACTGGACATTCTCAATACTTGAATAAGGAACACATATATTGGGAAAGGAAATAACATTAGACTTTATAAGCACTGTATTCTAAATGGAAACACAATGTCACTAATAAAACTGTATTTAAAACTGGGAAAAACAAATCCTTCCAGACTCAGATTATTTAGAACTTGGGAACCATCCTTCAAATAAAAGAGAGGTAAATTCTAAATGAAAAACTACCTTTTCAAGGGCAAAAATCACTCACAGCTTAGGTGATGAGATACTGACTGAGGGGTAGGCATTTGAAATAGCAGCTAAGAAACCAATTAGAAAGCCATATTCCACATTGGAGTGCCTGGGTTCAATTTCTGGCTCTGGCTCCTGACTCCAGCTTCCTGCTAATGTGTACCCTGGGAAGCAGCAGTTGATGGTTCAAGTATTGGTATTCTGATCACCCACAAGGGAGACCTGGGTTGAATTCTTCACTCCAGCTTTGGCCAGGCCCAGCCCTCAATATTGTGGGCAAATGTGGAGTTAACCTGTGGATGGGATCTGTGGATGGGATCTCTCCCTCCCTTATCTCTCTTTCTCTCTTAATTAATTAAAATTGTCTGGGGGCTGGTGCTGGGGCTTAGCGGATTAAGCTGCCATCTGCAGAGCCAAGATCTCATATGGGCTGGTTTGACTCCTGGCTGCTCCACTCATGATCCAGCTCCCGGCTAATGTGCTTGGAAACACAGTGGAGGATAGCCCAAATACCCACGTGGGAGACTAGGTTGAAACTCCTAACTAATGGCTTCAGCCATGGCTGTTGTGGCTATTTGGGAATAAACCAGAGGACAGAAGATTCTCTCTCTCTCTCTCTCTGTAATTTTGAGTTTCAGATAAATATACAAATCCTTTTTAAAAACTGGCTGAAAGAGATTTATCCCTTAGGGAATCATTTTTTGTATTAAGGATTGAAGAAGTTGAGACTGTCAGATGTAATAAATGAGGCAATCAGGTTCAGAGACTGAAAGAGGGGACACAGCAGAATAGGAAATGAGGTGTTCATTTGTTTAATTAATTAATTAATTAATTTTGCTTTTCCAATGGTTCTGATCTCTAATGCCTCAGTAAATTCATTTCTTCTAAAAAAATAGAAATTGTCAGTAGATTAAGAGCAGGTCAATGATGGAGTAGACACTGGAAAAATCATCAAGAAAACAGAAGCACAAAGCACTATTGACAGGAGAAAAATTTAGAAGATCAGGTCAGTGACAAATGCTCATGAAATTTGAGCTGAGAATTTAGGGATGTGGGATGAGAAATATGGCTCAAGCCATCAACCCCTTGGTTTATAGCCAGCCAATCATTTGAGTTTTGCTATTCTTTATTTCAAGTAACTTCAATTTACTTTCTTCTGTCTAAAATAAATGTATTAAGCCTCAACAAAGTAGGACCTCATTACCCAATGATCAGAAAGCATAGCAGTTTTCCCAGGACAAAATCATTACCCATACTTATTGTATTAAAAATATGTGTGTGTGTGTGTGTGTGTGTGTGTGTGTAGATAGGAAGAAAACGTTTATACAAAAAAGTAAAAACAGACCACGATCAGAGGATAGTTGGGAAGGTTAGTGAAAACACCTTGGGTTGGGAAAAGTGAAAGGCTTCATGAAGGAGATGGCTCTTGAAATGAACCTTGAATGCCATGTGGTGTTACAGCAAGAAGAATGGTAAAGAGATTTTGAGAACAAATGTGCTAAAATTTAGAAGCATAAAATCATGCTAGTTATTAGGAAACAATGAGATATGTGGTTGAGTGGGTCATGGATTTTCCAAAAGAAATGAGAATGAGAAATGAGAATCAGCTGGAAAGCAAATGTGAGGCAGAAGATGGTAAAGTCTGGAAAGACTGCAGAGTAGCAGGAACTGGGGAGTTAGCCAAGTAACTCTGGGAAAATTACCTTTTATTCTGATTTCTTTGAATACGGACCTAAAATCTCCATCTTTATTCTTTTCTTCAAACATTTTCTTTGATTTGAAGGTCAATAGAGGGATATAAAGCATTTTTGGAAAGGAGAATAAGATTAGAAAAACAATCACCCATAATTTTACCTTTAACCCTGCTGTATTTCCTTCCACACATACTTATCTACATATTTATGACATTATTCTAATATAGCCTTAAAAATTTAATTTGTATGAATAACATCATAAGCATTTCCCCATGTAATTTTATATTTTTCATCAATACCAATTAATAGTGTCCAGTATTCCATAAAATTAGTTCTCCTAAGTTTAATTAATCAGCTACTTCCTGTTAATCTAGATTTATGGTTTGCTCCCCCTTTTTAAAGGGAGAATAGTAGTGAGCCAGCAAACAGAGATTTAAAAATATCTTTTCAATTTATACTGATAGATACAAATAAAGAAAAATTGGTAGGGGTTGTGGTATAATTCTTTTAATGAATCTATTTCTGTTTTATGAGGGATCCTCAAAAAGTTCATGGATGATGTTGTATATTTATATGCACACATAAGTATGAGTGTAGATTTAGCCTACAATAGCTACTCAATAAATGGTAGGAGTTATTACTATTATCACTATTATTTTTAAACTATCATCCTATTAATTGGGTGAAAAAACTTACACTTGAGGCAGTAGTGACAAATCTCTGCATGAGGTGCTGTTCAATCTGTTTCTCTTGATGAGAAATTTGTCCTGTTCTCACTATTTTAGAATCTGTAGATCCTTATTGATATGTTTAATATATGTAACTGACTTGGTGTTTGCTGGAGGACATTGGGCAATTCCATTGGGTTATTACAGATGGCATCTCACAATGTGGTTGGAGATTATAGGAATATTAAAGTGATGCATGCTTTTAGTATTTCTCATTCTCCTCCTATATTTTCTCTACACACACACACACACACACACCTACATTTATTTCTGAGGAATTATGTATCTAATAGAACCCAATCTAACTACCTTTTGATATTTATATGAAAAATAAATGAAGGGCAAATATAATCTTGTATCACATTTGTCTTTGTGGGTAAGTGTTCATCAGTGTTACCAGAGAAACTTGAAATATACAAGACTAAAGTTGAATTAAAATCCTTAGTTGTGTCTAGGTGCATGTTTAAAACATTTAATTTATTTGAGAGGTTCACACACACACACACACACACAGAGCGAAAGACAGAGAGAAAGAGAAAGTGAGAGAGAGACAGAGAGACAGAGAGAGGGAGAGACACAGAGAGAGAAATTTCCATTTGCTGGTTTCCTTCCTAAATGCCCACAATGACTGAGGCTGGACTTGAGCTGGAGTCAGAAGCCAGGAATGAAATCCAAGTCTCCCATGTGGTTGGCAGGAACCCAGTTACTTGAGCCATTACTACTGCCTCCCAGGGTATGGATTAGCAGGAAGTTAGAGACAGGAGTCAGAGCCAAGTACCAAAACCACATGTTCTTATATGAAATTTGAGTGTATTAACCAGTGCCTTAACCAACAGGCTAAACATTTTCATGGAACAAGATCTATAAGTGATTTTAATGCCCAGGGAAAGTTTTAAATTACTGATTTCAAACTTACAGAATTATAAATATGCATATTGCTTTATCCAATCTGACACTATATGCCTTTTTAGTTTTGATGTTTATAGTATTTAAACTTATTTGTTTATATGAGAAAATTATTTATGTGGGTAAATCTCTCATATTGCTATTTATTTTCTACTCATCCCATCAGTGAGGGTAAATTTTATGTATCAAACTTGATTGGGCCATAGAGTGCCCAGAAACTTGATTTTGTTTTGGGTGTGACTATGAGTGTGTTTCTGGATGAAATTAACACTCGAACCAGTAGCCTGAGTAAAGCAAGTTTTCTTTTTTAATAGGGGTTAGAAACTATACAATCAAATGAAAATATGAATAGAACCAAATTTCTTACCATGAATAGAGAAAACTTTTCTCTGACTATCTTGAACTATACATCAGTTTTCTCTTGTGTTAGGACTTGTTCTTAGACTGCAACTTCTCCCATTGGATCTCCCAGGTATCCAGCTTAGCATCTGCAAATTTTGAGACTACTTTATCTCCATAAATCTGTGAGTCAATTACTTATAATAAGTGTCTTTCTTTCTCTACACACACACACACACACACACACACACAATTATCCCTACTTATCATCCATCTTACTCATTTTTTTTCCTAGAGAAATCTAATACACCATTTACTTTTTAGTCTTCTTCCTTTACTATTATGACATCATCTTATTTCCTTTGTTGGCTTATTAGCTATAACTTTGTTAATTTAGTTACTGCATTTAGGATTTTTGTATACAAAGATATTGTTAAGGGTAAGGAAGGAGGACTTGATAGAGCATGATTATAAACATTGTTTGAAATAATTAAAGTGTTTTATGGTAATAACCATGATTGAGATTTTTCAAAAAGCTAGTTACATCTACTTTATGTTTTACTGCATATGTGATATGAATACAAGACAATTAATAACTATTTCTTGAATAGCTAAATGAATGAGAAGGTGTTTTCTTCTGAATCTCCCACTCTTCCTAATGATGATTTGTTTATTACTACCTTTTAATTTAAAAACTTAGTTGAGAAAAATCTTGTCATTTGGATATCATATCATTTTCCATTGTCTGACACTCTTTTACTTTTTTTTTTTTTTTACCTATTTATTGTCTCCCTCTCTGTGTGATTGAGTGTTATCTCTATGGGAGCAGGGTCTTATTTGTTTTCTCACCTTCATATTCATGGCTATAAGAAGATGATGACATTTAGCAGATGGTCAAGTGCTTGTCAAATGAATGGATATTATCAACTGTCATTTAAAAAAATCATAGGATTCTCTCTCAAGAAAGACATCTGAGTCTTCAGCTTGAACAGGAAAGTATTTCAGGTCCTAAAAGCTCTTATTTTGAAGGCAGTTGAAAGCTATGTGAAAAAAAAAGAGAACTAAGAGCCATAGGAAGTCGACGTTAAATGTCCAAGGAGAGGCTAAAACACCGGAATTCTGAGGAGGGAGATTCCAATGGTTTGGAAGATGTTGACATCTTTTATGAAATTCAGTAGTGTTCACATGATTTTAAAGGTACTGTTATCTACTTAAAAGGAAAGAAATTAAGTGTATTTAGTGTGAGTAAGGACAGCTTCTTGGTGGTGAGGATCCAACAGTAAAAAGACAGACATAATTTTTAGTTCCTGCCCTCACAGAGTTTACCCGCAGATGCAGGTGTAAGGTTAATACACAAATTCACTTAAGTACAGTTATGATAAATATCCACACAGCAGTAACTAAAAGGAAATAATGTCTTAAAGATCAAGGGAACAGGGAGGATGTACTTGACAAGAGTACTGAGGTAGCCGGCGCCGCGGCTCACTAGGCTAATCCTCCACCTTGCGGTGCCGGCACACAGGGTTCTAGTCCTGGTGGGTGCCAATTCTGTCCCGGTTGCCCCTCTTCCAGGCCAGCTCTCTGCTGTGGCCAGGGAGTGCAGTGGAGGATGGCCCAAGTGCTTGGGCCCTGCACCCCGTGGGAGACCAGGATAAGTACCTGGCTCCTGCCTTCGGATCAGCACGGTGCGCTGGCTGCAGCGCGCTGGCCGCGGCGGCCATTGGAGGGTGAATCAACTGCAAAGGAAGGCCTTTCTCTCTGTCTCTCTCTCTCACTGTCTACTCTGCCTCTTAAAAAAAAAAAGAGTACTGAGGTAAATAAAAGCATCAAATCAAGGACAACTATTATTTTATCAGACTCAGCGCCTCCACTCTTCTGGGTCCCCTGGTTTTCAACCCAACACTAGAACCTGTAAAGAATATAATCCACGCATTCCAGAGTCTCAGTCAAAAGGACCAAGAGCCACTACCATGGCAATAGTAGTTCTCAGTATGGACCACTGGATTGTGATCCCCTTTAATTTTTAAATTAATTAATTTTACACTTAAAAATTCACACATAAAATTGTGAATACTTACTGTGTACAACTTGTTGTTTGAACTATACACACTCACACACACACATTGTGCATGGCTAAACTAAGCTAATTTACAAATGCAATACTTCAGGTACTTTAGTGTGTGTTGTGAGGACATTACAATCTGCTAGTAATTTTCAAGAATACAAAATATTGTTATTAAATACAGTCATGTTGTACAATAGATATTTGGAACATTTTGCTATTATCTTGCTGAAATTGTATATCCTTTGACCAATATCTCCCAGGTCTTCCTACCCGTGCCCACAGACCCTGGTAACTAGCATTGTACTCTCTGCTTCTATGGAGTCAGTGTTTTAAGATTCCACACTTAAGTGAGATCATGCAATATTTGTTTTTCTGTGCCTGGCCTATTTCACTTATCATCAGGTTTTGTAGGTTCATCCATCCATGTTGTCACAAAAGACAGGATTTCCTTCTTTTATAAGGCTGAATAGTGCGTGTGTGTGTGTGTGTGTATTAGAGAGAGAGAGAGAGAGAGAGAGAGAGAGAGAGAGAGAGAGATAGAGGTGATGTGTATATAGATATATAGGTCACATTTTTTATCCGTTCATCTGTTGATATGCATAACTTTTTATACATTCCCACATAATCTTGAACTTTATAAAAATTGGAAATCCTTTTAAATGTGTGTCTCTTCCACCTTAACGTGCCCCCTCCCCTGCCAAAAAAATCTTGAGGACAGGGGTCATGTCTTTTGCTCATCAGTGGTATTCTCAGGCGCAAACAGAATTTCAGAAGTATACTCAGCAGACATTCAGTAAATATTTTTTCAATCAGTGAACCAATGACAAAGGGAAAGAAGAGCTCCACATTAGTGTTAGAACCAATAGGCAAGGTTTTTTCAAGGCTGACACATTGCCAGAGTCCTGTACAGTCACATTTGACAGGATTGAAGAATTCCCTCATGAAAAAAAAATTAGGAATCTGTTTCTATTGTCTCTTCTCTCTTGCTTCTAAATTCTTCAGATTGTTAGTTATAGTGCTATTTTTCTGATCTTTTAATACAACTGGGTACCATATTTTGATGTAGCAAGATGTTCTTGTCCTTTCACTTTTCCTTAATCTTCTTTGTCCATCATTTGATTTACCTCTAATGACACCCAACAGATGGCTGTGTGTTAATACTGCTTCCTTAGGCTTTTGCATATAATTCTGAGTAACAGAAAAAATTCAGAATTTTTCCTTCTGTTAGATAAGGGAAACAATTATTGTAAAAAAATCCATTTCAGTGAATTTTCTTCCACACAGGAAGCTAAAACACTGTGGATCAACTAAAGTGAAATAACTGAGCTTGTCATTTGAATTGAAATTGTTAATACATCCATTTTTTCAAGAATATTAGTCAGTATTTAGCACCGTGCCTCCACGCATTTAAAGGACTGGTTCCATTATGGTGGAAACAAACTAGAATTTATCTGAATTGTTCTAAGGGATGTACAGTAATTATTTTGAATATTCCTGTCTCCAAATAAATCATCTGATAAATAAATTGGTGCAATATTTAAATTCCATCATAGCTCACTATTTAAAATTTTTCCCTATTCTTGCTCCATTCTCTCCCTGAAAGTTTCAGATTTCAAATTGTTTTAAGGCTTGCCTTTTCACTTCCTTCATACTCTGCTTATATGTCACTTTTTTTAAAAAAAAGTATTTATTTATTTATTTGAAAGCCAGAGTTACAGAGAGGGTGAGAGAGAAGTGGAGGGTAGGGGGAGGGAAAGAGAGATCTTCCATCCTTTGATTCACTTCCAAAATGGCTGAAACAACCAAGGCTGGGCAAAGCTGAAGCCAGGAGGTTAGAACTCTATCTGGGTCTCCCATGTGGGTGCAGGGGTCCAAGGCTAGGGTCATCTTATGCTCTCCCAGGTGCATTAGCATGGAAGAGGAGCATCTGGAACTCAAACTTGAGCCCATAGGGGATGCCAATGTCTCAGGTGGCGGCTTAACCCACTGTGCCACAACTCCAGCCCTTCTATGGTCACTTTTATTGTGAGGTCTTCCCTGGCCACGCTACACAGAATAGCCACTCTATACCCTCACCCCAGCTCCCTTGCGTTGGCTCTTCTCCTTCTCTTTTTTCTCCATTGTGTGATCACCACTTGACCTTTAATATACTTCCTTATACATTTGTGTAGTCTCTGGGACAATGCTGTGCTGAATGCATGAATGCAATCATGACTAGCTGATTTGATATAGTTAATGATGTGCATGGTGTTTAGTTTAACCTTAAGTAGCGAGCAGTGGTAGAAGAGATGACAATTAATATTACTTCTAAGTAGATGAACAAAATATGCAGAGAGGCTGATGTGGGTGGGGAAGAGGGAAACTAAAGTTAAGGAAGCAGTAATTGGCTTTGGAGGCTTTATACATAGGCTTATATTCTTAACAAAGAGGTTTCCTCATCATTTGTATTTGGCAGTCAATGTAAGCAGCCAGGATTAGAGTCCCTGGACTGTTGTGACTCAACACAGACAGTTCGGCTCAACTGAGTGGTGTTTGTTTCCCCTTTATTAAAGTTAAGGAGTGAGAGCACCGAGAGCCTCAGGCTCTGTGAAAGAAGCTGATGAGCAAAAGGAATCAAGAGGATGAAGAATGAGACTGAAGGCATTTAAAATAGGGAGCTGCAGCCACTACATTTTTAGAAACTTTTATTTTCTGGGAGGTTTTTGGGAAGTATTTACCTCAACTGTAATTACATGAATTTTGTGGATTGGCCTTACACTTGCATCAGAAGGTAAACCTTATGAGGGCAGGAAAAACTTGTGTCTTTTGACTGTTGTGTCCTCAGCGCCCAGTAGATATCCTTGCTTCTGGTGGATACACTGATTTTCTATTCCTTTAAGTATATGACACTACCTGATAGTCATAGGGACACCAAATTGCATAGAAGATGTCAGCATCTTCTAAACCATTACACTCTCCTCAGAATTATAGTGTTTGGGCTTCTCTTTGGACACTAACCTCTGACTTATCGTGGCTGTTGGTTATTTCAAATAGATTGCAAATATTTTCAATGTTAGAATTCAAAGTGAGTAAGATAATGTCTTTTTTCAAGCTGAAGGCTCAAGAAGTTCTGCTGAGAGAGGGCCATATAACCTTGAATTTAATTGGTAAAATTCGTAGATTCTCTTTCCATCCCATAGCACTGTGTACCTCCCAGATGTTGTATTTCAGAACCAGAGGTTTTAGAGAAAATGTTTGGAACAGCCAGGAAGTGTTGTCATTCAAATATATGACAGAAATCTAATTTTAGAGATTCTGCTGTATAAAATATAAGAGGAGAGGAGTTCGATGACTGAGTTCATACACACTGGAATTTTGTAGGGCGGCTTTAGCAGGAAATCAAAGAGGTCAGAAATTTGTGAATCTTGGTAAGTGGCTGGCTGATGTGATAGATCTTGAAATTCCAAAATACATAAAGAAGGAAAACTAAATGAAGACAACAGGAGCTGTCTGACTGAGATAAAACAAGGAGATGCAGTCTTGAGAGTACTTGTGTGTTAGAGAAGAAAAGGACATTATGGATCGTGGATGTGATAATTATTAGAATTTGCTATTTCACAGACATGGCAGTTCAAGGTTGTATGCAATCCTAGGGCATGGTCATGATAGTAAGTTGTTGAAATACAGTTCATTGGAGTTGAAAAGGCCAATAACCTGGGGTAAAATTATCAACTTAGGAAGTAGTATAATTAATCCTGACACCTGGGTCTGCTCGGTGCACAGAGAGTTCACTTTGAGGCAAGCACAGATGTGTAAAAAAGACGTTGTTTGATGTTAATGGAGAGTTCACTTGCACATTAAGGATGCCAGTGTTCTTTGTATTATTTCTTCATGGTTACTTCACCCTACTTACTTAAGCATCTTTTCATTACCTTTCTTGTTCATGCATCTTTTTTTTTAAGGACTGTCAATGGTTTTAAAATTTTTTTTACAAAGCCAAATTATACAATGCCAAAGAAAGATATATCTGCTCTCCAAATTGGGGTTTTTGAAACCAAAATATCCTATCTCCAGTACAGCATAAGTGTGTTGCTAGAAAATGCATTGAGGCATGACTTATGGTGAGAATTTTTTTAACAATAGGATCATATGATCTGAAAATCACAATTCCATTGTGGGTGGAACAGGGTATTTAATTGGAAATTACCTGCAGATAATTGGAAAGCTGGTATGAAATACTTTTAATTTTTAGGAAGCTTGCCTAAAATTGTTCTGTTTTTTTTTCCTAACATAAACATTGCATTTTTCTCTAACATAATATAATTTCTTCCCTTTTCTCAATGAAAAACATTATTTGAAGTAATGTTATATGTTGATTAATGACTTGTTCATTGACGAAATCAACAGATGTAGAATGAGCCAAGTAACATGACTTTGTGCAAGATACTTAACATCCCTAAATCTAATAAAAAGAGTATGTGCATTGCTTTCTGACAATCTCAGCTGTTGAACTAGTTTTTGTTGTTCATGGCTGTGAACATTCTTATCAACAAAACAGTGATAATGACAATAACCTGTCATGGCATTATTGTTGTGGAACTAAAATGGATTAATATGTATATATTCATAAAACATTAAGCACGGTGCCAGTTACAGGGAGTGAACCCATTCAATGCTAGGCATTACAACTTGTGGACGTTTATGCTAAACACAAAAACTTCATTTTCAATCCTGACAAACCTTGAGGGTTGTGCACCAGGCCAGAACAAGTGTTAACTTTTATGTTCTAAAAATTATGTGTGAGCTTTCCTTTTTCTAACGTATTGGTCATTTTCAGGTAGTGATACTAGGTAATTGAAGACAGTATGTCTTAATTTTAAAACTTGGCTATAAGACAAATCATTAATAAAGGCTTTAGGATTTAATTTGTGATTAAGGATGAATATTGGATGTCTAAATACGAAAAGTAAAAAAGCAAGTATATGGTGTCTTAAAGTGCAGTCAGCAGACAGCATTATTTTAGTTTCTGATCAATATAAGGGCCAAGTTGCTGCTGCTGGTTTTTTAATCACTGATAAATTAAGCTTCCAAAAATTGCATCTCTCCTCATAATTCAATAAGACGAGATTTTTATTTCTGAAGACGTGATTGGTTCTTTCAGCGAAGGGGTGGAGAGAGCTGGAAAATCTAGAAAATGAGTACCTTTCACTTGATAATGTTTAAATTCAGCTGAAGTGCAAAGTAGCTAGGGTACTGCTTTGGAAAGAACCATTCAAAAGACGTGGCAAGACTGAGCAAACCCAGCCAGAAGTCCACGGAAAGAAACTTCTTTTTTGGCAGGCTCTTAAAGCGGTGAGTTTTAACAAGGGAATTAAATAACTAAGAAACTACAAATTCTAAGATTTCCTGTTTGGAAAATAGTCTTTGAATTGACCAGAATTAAAAGGATAGTATCAGCATGATTCTTGTGCAAAAAGACGATGGTTTTAAATTCAATTTTAGGGGATATTTTTCCCCCTTCATGATCTTTGTTGTAAGAGAAACTTGGAATAACTTGGAGCCGTTCTATCTGAGCCTTTATTCTGAATACTACTGTGTAATTGATAAAGTTAATTGGATTTTTTTTTTCCTATTGAGTGTAGGCCCACATCTATCAACAAATGCTTATAAAAGCCATCTCAGAAACAGAATTTCAGATTAGGAATTAAACAAGGCAGGCAGGCAGAAGTAAAATAATGAGAAACTAAAATTGCAGTGCCTGGTCTTTGATAAAGTGCTCTGAGTTTCTCTGCCAAATAAATATATGTTGAGCTTATTTACTTCTCCCATTTTCTAAGCCTTGATAATGTGGTTAACTTCTGTTTGAGAAGGAATGAATAGATTCTATTGCTGAAAATTCATGTTTCATTGACTGTTGACTATTATTATTACATGCATCTGTTTCATGTTGACCATGATTATCACCAATTATTATTTATAGTTACTTTATAACTCATAGCTAACATAATCCAGTTCAGAATTGAAGTATTGAATGTGAGAAATAAGTTAGGGGATTTCTGGTCTATTTTTCAAAGCTAGTTTTTTGCTCAAGTTTCTTTTTACACCATTTGATGGCAGAAGAGAGAAAATATCTACAATTAGAACATTCTCACAAGATACATCCAGCTAAGAAGGATTTATAAGTCTGGTGTTCTTTGATGAGGTTGATGGGAATTCTGAGGTTCCTGTTCCAGCTCTGGAGTATAAATTTCCTGTGTGCCCTTGAGACAATCTTAGCCAGATGCTATCTTTTCTAACTGCAGATATTTGGGTTCCTTGAAAGCTTCTCTAGGAAGGACTTTTGGATGTATGGGAAGTTCCCCCGGAGAGAAACAGAAGAATGGATGTCATGTCAGACTTGGGCAACATTGTCGGGTATCAGAGTGGGAAGTGCCTCTTCTATGAATGAAAAGTGCTATGGGTGTATAATTTATTAAAATAGTAATGGCTATATGAAATTTATATCTCATTTCATTAGCTTGGGGGAAGTGGGTTGGAAAAAATATGAGATTAAAATAATTTGAAACTTGTTACTCAAAGTTCAGAAGAGGAAATGGATGAAATAGGTATTAGTAATATGACACCTGATATTCTAAAATATAATATTAAGAGTCAAAATTATTAAAGCAGATTTCTTTATTGCTTATAGTCCTCCCATTACCTCACACTTGCCAATTTGCTTCAAGCTGGACTGGTTAGGAATAAATTGACATAGAGGTTATTATTCTCAACAGACAAATCTGCCCTTTTTTTTTAACATGGCTTAGAAAATATTGAATTGAATTGATTGCTCTCTTGCTGGCTTGGTTCTAAGAAGGAAAATGATCTTTTTTCCTCCCTTCCATCCCCCCTCATTCTTCTTCCCTCTCTTCCTCCCTTGCTTTACTTCCCATGTTTCCAACCATATTTTTAGTTAAGAGGGTTGGAAAAAAATACCTATTTTCTTCTGTAGCATCATATTGAACTAGAGAAAACCAGAAGAGTGTATGCGCATTTCTGTTTGACAGCCAATCTTAGCTGATTACTAGTTTTCTTTGTGACTGTGAACATTTCTCCTGTAGAGAAGGCAAAGATCTCATTAGCACCAGCTAATAGATAAAAGTGACCCATCTGCAGGCTGGAGTATTTGAGCTCCAGATTTCTTTTATTTCTTGATTGCTACTTTGCATGTCAAATGTGTTCAGGTTTTTGTTAATGTATAAAAGGAAAATATTATATTCTTATATAAGCCTTTCACTAGAACACAGATTTGACCTGTAGCTTATTAGTACTGGTATTATCAAGGCTCATTAAGAACCTATAGCTGCTGACAGAGGAAAAAATTATGAAGAGCACTCTTTCACCTATTGAGTTGATAGAACATTCACTAAGTAAGAAGAGACACAATTACTGGAAAAAAAAATCTCCAAGGTGAAATCTGGTGCCTCAACCCGTGGCTGACATACATGCCAGTGAGTGTCAGCGAGTGGTTCAGAGCACAGATTTGAGCCACACCCTGTGTGGTGAGACTTTGGGGCTGTGAGGAGGTTCCTTGCAGAAAACCTTTAATTTCAGTACCCTTAAGGCAAATCCCCCAAGGGAAGAAACCCACAGACTCATTAGAGACTTGCATATCATTTGTGATAAATAATTATATGAATTATGAATGACAAGTGTGACACTTTCTTCCAATATTACAATCTGTCACATGCCTTGTTATAATGTAGACAATTAATATTGCAAAAAATAATATGCCATTGCTAAACCATTGGGAAGTCCCTGTATCACCAAGTATCCTCCTACCTGTTTTTAGTAAAGAAAGAAGTACTCCTAACATCATGTATGATGAGTCTTCAAAAAATCATGAAAAATTAGTATTATGACAAACTATGCATGGGTTTCAGAATTTTTTGCACCAAAATAATCTTTTAATTCCATTCTACACACTTTTTTAAAAGAACAAAACCCTTGTACAGAATAGTATGCTATCAGCACACATAATCATAATAAATGTTAACCCCTTGGTGTGTATATTTCTAGATTTATTTTTCTACACTTTTCTATTACATAAAAGTGTTTCATAACTCTTTGATAGTTTTTTTCCCCACACCAAGTGTATCATGAACACTCTACTGTGCCAAGTCTATTTTTTTTTCCTTAGGGAAATAATTTGATAGGAAAACAAAGGGAAGATGCATGAAAGCACTGTAGTGCTCAAATGGAGAAGGCAAAACTTAAGGTTGAAAGGGAGAGAACTTCCTTGATTAGGTGGTTCCTGCACCCAGTCATGCTCACTCTGCTGACTCATCAGGACTTGGAAGAAAGTCAAGTCCCAAGTTTTGCTTAGGGGTGGCATACATTTCTGGAGTTGATGTAAAAGTGAACCTGACTACAAATCCTTTCTCCCGTGGGCTTACAGCAGGTAGTCCTTTAAGACTTTAGTAAAAACAGACCCTGCCCACTGGATGAAGAGTTATATAAACAAGTCATAGGACTTCCAAATTTTTAATAAACTCTGCTTTCTTGTTTCTATCTTTTTAGACTTAATACTAAGCATAATTCACCCCTAGTGTTTGAATATTTCAGTTTTTGCTGCTCATCTTTCTGTGACGTCCTTTCTCCAGTTTTGGATGCAGCTTTGTTCATTTTCCCCAACATCTCATGACCTTGGGTTTTCTTTCTGAGAGATTCAGGGGTTGCATTGTTTCCAACTTCCTCCTCTGTACCATAATTGATATAACTTGTGTCACACCTGTTTTGGAGTTTGTTGGCTTGTTAGGTAACAAGTAACTGATTTCATGAACGCCTTAATGTTAAAGTTGTCATGGATACCAGTAGATCCAGATCTTAATGGTTTCAGAATGTATGTGCATTGCTAGATAGAAATTTTGTGGTGATACAGCCTTAAAGCAAAAAGTGGTAAAACTTTAAGAAGCTAGTAGGGAAGATCATGTGGGGCAGGTCATTTTTAGGTATTTTGCCTAAGTGCTAGACATAGTACTCATGCTTTATGTTGTTTCCTGCTTTAAATCAGAGAAAATTTAGCAGGTGAAAAGGAACATTGTTGCCTAATATTTTTTGAAGATAATTTCACACCCCTTCTGGATTTCTTTATTCACTCTTGGCTGCCACAGTCAGGCAGACAGAAAGTGCAAGGGCATCTTTTTTCTTTCATTGTAGTGGCAACTTTAGCAGCAGACAATAGTGGAAGATAATTTGAAGACTGGATAAAGTTGAACAGAATTGAGTCCCTTTCCTCAAAACTAAGTTGCCTCCATTTCCTCTTTGGGTTGGCTGTATGCCATTCTCTTTTACAATCTACCATATAGCCATTCTGTAAATTCATTTAATTTGGACAAGAAGACTTGAGTGTGGCTACTCAAGTCATTCTTTAATTTTTTTTTTGTGGTACATTAGAGGATATTTTTCTAGGTTATTTGCAATAACAATAGTTAAAATTTTCATGGGTGATGAGGAATGTTTCATGGTGATGATGAAGATGCTTTCAACTTTCTGTGTAATAAGCTAGGATCACTGATTAGCACGTTCAAGAGCAGTGGAATATGTTCTGTTGCTTAAAGAATTTTGCTAATATGGTTAATATTGATATTGCTTAAGGATTATGAATGATCATGTGGAATTTACTCAACGAGATTTAATTTCAATCTTTGCTCCGAATCACAAATTCAGGGGACATCATGAGCAATCATTTACTTTATTCTTCACTTCCAAACAAGATGTTTTCCCTCAGTCTCCTCATGACTTGCCTGAAATATTGGGGTCTTCAAGTGAGACACTTCCAAGGTTATACAACATTTCAGTAGCCTAAAGTTTCCTTCTTTCAATTTGAAGTTGGATTTTTGTAGATGAAATACATATGAGTAAGCCTTTAAAGAACTCCCAGTCTTGAATATCTTGTTTTAATTCTTCAATGCAATTTTACTAAAACATAATTTCCAAATATATGTTACCTCTTTGAGCACTAGTATCATGAAATATTGTGCAGGAAAGTTTCCACATTTACAAAATTCGGCCAACTCTGGATACTATTAGATCCTCTTGAAAATGGTCTTTTGTGAATATCATAGTCTCTGCAAGAGATTATTGTTTTTTTTTTTTCCTGGATATTAGCTATGTCTTTTCAGTGTTCAAAATGATAGTTATGCTCCTCAAGTCCAGGAAACATGGTTGTGCCTCACAGTGCTGGACATATAAACAATCAGTAAGTAATTGAATTAATGCACAAACATATATTTATTCAGCATAGGACTCCAAAAAAATTAATCACACAAAAGCTATGTTTTGACGCATTTCCAAGTTTGGGAAAAGTAAGTGTCCCAGCTGGTAATAACTAGACAGAACCCTCACTTTCTTTCAAATGCATTATCTTGTTATTTCTTGATATTAGAACAGGTATGAGAAAAGGGTCAGAATGATATTGCCCAACTTATAGATGAAGTAGTTGCAGTTCAGAGTTTAAATAATCTTCTCAAGATTGGAAGATGCCTGTCAGAGCTGGACACACCCCTTGTCTCAATGATTTTCAGTCAAAAGCCAGGAGCCTGGACTGGACAGCCAGGGGGCAGAAGAAATCTGGGTGAGGAGAAAATTTACCAGAGTGAGGGGCAATCAAAGGGGAGTTAGATTTTTGAAAGATAAAGATGAGCTGTGACTCTGGGCAGATCTTGAGCTGCAGAGGGGGTGGGCAGCTAGAGACTTTTCCTGCAGCTTTCTGAAGCTTCCAGGGAGAGGAATTTGACCATCCATAAGCATGCAGGCAACAGCTGCATCCAACCAGCCGCTGAGAGGGTCACAATTCCATTGAAAAGTCCCACGTAAGCTTTGAAAGGGCAACTAGGAACAGGTTGAAGCTATCTCTTTTGAAGAGATTGGGATGCGTCCTTGGATGTCTGCTGATTGTCCTGTCTCCCAGCAGTGCTGTGTTCCACTTGCAGGCTGGTGTGTTATGCTTCAGATTGCTTCCCATAGGGCTGAACAGTGACATCTATTGGTTCAATTTGAAGTAAGCAAGTTCAAAAAAGATTGAAATATCTGCATTAGTACTTTAGTCTCATTTTAAAATAAATATATTGTTATTTCAGAGGAAGTTATGACAGCGACAGTATGCTTTATCTCAGGAACAGCACCCCATTCAATGGTTCAAGATTAGGGATATTGTGTGACTTTGATTTTTCCAGAACACCCATCAAAGAGTTTTTGTAAACCTTTTAATAACACAATTCAATAGGAACAGTACAAAGACCTTTGGGTTTTGGGAGTTCCTCATTGCTCAAGATTTCTTTGGGCACCAAGAATCCGTACTTTGAAAGAATGTATTTGAAGGGGTGGTGGTAAGAAATAATGAAGTTCCTTTTTGCTTTACAAAACAGGAGAAAAAAACCCTTACAACCAAGTTTGAATTATTTTCTAAATGGCCCCAAATCTTAAAATAATTAAAAATCCCAACTCCTTGCTATGGTTCATGAAGCATCTGTGTTACTTTGTGCTTAATGCTCTGTTTCTTCTCTTTGTGAAATTGTGCAGCTTACTGAACATATAACTGATGGAGATGCTTTTCTGGACAATTTGGATAATTAAGAAATACTGATAAATGAAAATACACGCAAAGTGTAAACACTCCATGCAATATCTTCCTAGCCAGACCTTTACAAAATTGCTAAGACATAGTAAATATGGACCATTTGTCTTTCAAATTCTTATTCACCCAAGGTGGATGTGGAGTCCCTCACAGAGGCAGTAAGAGGCAGCAGAGAATGTGCAAGCCTGGAAGATATGCAGATTGAAATACTGACTATTGACATATTTGGATTACTGCGAAAATATAAAAGTGTTCACCTGTTATTAATTAAAGAATCACGAAGGACTCTGGAAACTTGCTTTTTGGTTGAATACAGAAGACATCATTATGAGATGATTCATTCTGACTTATTCAGGTCTGTTGAGATTTCTACTGATTTGCTTTTCAGACCCCTGGTGGCTTGAGAACAGCATGGCGTTAAACCACACTGCCCTGCCCCAGGACGAGCACCTGCCACACTACCTTCGAGAGGGGGATCCCTTTGCTTCCAAACTTTCCTGGGAAGCGGATTTAGTGGCGGGATTTTACCTTACAATAATTGGTAAGCTTCTTCAATTCTTCTGTGTGAACACTGCTTTTAGCAAATTCATAGGCTGTTTGATTTTGCACAAAGTAATCTAACTTGTGTGGATATTTTGGTGGAGGTGAAGAGTGGGAGGAAAGCAGACGGGGTAGCACTACGACCTTCAATTAATGTTCCATAGAATGACTCTCTATAATCTTCATTATTAGGCATAAAAATTTCATGAATAATCCAAAGAATGGTTATGGCAAAATCATCTGTTTTGAAACTGTATTTCATTTTGTTTACTTTGCTACTAGGTTTATCTTCTGAATGCCAGAAATAATGATAATGATATCTTATTTAAAAAGAACTTTTTTAAAAAAAAATGCTTCTGATGAATCATAAGTTTTATACTCAGAATGGACTTTCGAAACCATCAAGTTTAGTCTCCTCTTCTCATAAATGAGGGAATTCTGGCCTAGAGCTATAGAGAAAATAGGCACACTGAATCTACTTTCTCTAAAAGTAAAGCTGTATCACAATAGCATAGCTAAGTGATCTTGGTGACAAGTGGGAAAAGGTCAGTACCTTGGAAGTCAGGGTGCAGTAAAGAGATTTGTACGCATTCTCCATAAAGGCATTCATCTGCTTCCAGACCAATGGTGGGGGGGAGGCTAAGGGGCTCCTGAGCATAGGAACTGTGACTTTCCCAAATTGATATATGCTGCAGCATGAATACACAGCATGTCCTGAACACTCAGTACCATAAAAAATCATGAAAGATATCTCATCAATAATTAAAGGAAAATCAAATAGCTGTTGAACCCACAATATGTTAAATATGTTAGGTAAAAATAGTGTATTATTAAAATGAATGTGCCTATGCATTTTTACTTTAATGTGGCTAACAGAAAAATTTAAAAACTAGAGGGTCTGTAAAACATTTGTGGAAAATGCATAACATTTTTGAATTCATTTTCCCACAAACATTTGGGACATATCTTCTGTTTTATGCTATATTCCTATTGGGTGTCATCAATCTAGACAATTAGGATTTAACCTAACACTTTCCTGAAATTTAGAATTGCTGTTCTAAATTGGGTGAACAGTGTGCAGGTGGGTTATGCCTTTAGTTTTGTCTGCCTTTAATCTTTTTGGGTCAAATTTGCTTTCTCTGCTGCTCTACTCTGTTTCTCTCTCCGTCCTTCCCTCCTTTGCTTCTCCCTTCCTTTCCCTTTTCCCCCATTCTCATCTATTTATTGCTTGCTGAGATTTTCATTTAATCTCCTAAAATTAACAAAAATCATTAGAAAATTCTTGAGATCCTTCTGTGGTCAGTGCTTGAGGCAAAAGGAATCCATGAGATGGAATCAGAAATACTGCTGCAAAGTGATTCTCTGGGTCCTTATCTTTGTGGTTAATGATGTATTCATCTAGGTTCCAATTCTTCTAAATGGAAGGACCCAGTGTCCTTTCAAACACAGATCTACATGGCCATTCTATGCCACTATTTCAGTAGCTGAGAATACAGCAAGGAATATAATAGGAAGGAAGAGAGACTATCATTTTTATTAAACTTAAGCACTTTCGATAGTTAGAAAAGGCAGACAAATAAGTACCTTATCAGTATAGTTTAATCTGTGTCAGTCAATTGCAAAGAAGGAACTAAAAAATAGCATCTTTAACCTGACAGATCTCTCCAGACACAACACAACATACAGAGGGAGACCGTCCTTTCCCAGCCTAGTCTGAAGGATTGAGGGAAGAGAGGCATCAAAGTTGGATAGGTGGGAAAATCAGGAGATTTCCCACCCGATGCACTTGGAGTTGAAAGGAAATTCCAGCATCGTGTTCAAATGGGGGTGCTGAGGCAGACAGAGGAAACAGGCCCAAAGAGAGCCCACAAAGAGAGCATCAGGAGTATCAGCGAGCTGGGGAACAGAGGCAAACATGGAGCAGAACAGTCGCTCAGAGGCTGGGGAACAGAGGCAAACATGGAGCAGAACAGTCGCTCAGAGGCTGGGGAAGAGAGGCAAACATGGAGCAGAACAGTCGCTCAGAGGCTGGGGAACAGAGGCAAACATGGAGCAGAACAGTCGCTCAGAGGCTGGGGAAGAGAGGCAAACATGGAGCAGAACAGTCGCTCAGAGGCTGGGGAACAGAGGCAAACATGGAGCAGAACAGTCGCTCAGAGGGAGGCCAGGGCTCATCTGCGGGTCTTGGGCTAGGTCTGGAGTGTGCTTTTCACTTCTCCTAAGATCAGTTCTTGTGAATGTGCCTACATTCTTTTTAAGGAGTCAGAATGCAATGAATGATGTTTTTGGTGAGCTTTGTTAAACACTGGAGGTGGTAGGAATGACAAATATAAATCTCAGTTTGAATTTTAGGAGAAAAAAATAGAGATGCTTTTTCAGCCTCCATTCTTCTATGTAAATAGCTGGTTTATTAATAGTCTAGATATGAGATCTTTGGTGTGTTAAAAAGAGATGTGGGATTTTGATTATCTAAAAATGTCCTCACCTTACTCTTTACCTTCTTAATTTTGTTTTCCTTGAACTACCATTAAAAATAAATATGCTTTCTTCTGCTACTCATCTACAAATAAGATTGCCAGTGGAAATACTTTACATGCAGACAACAGAGACTTGAGTCAATCTTGACAATGCTTTGGGCACTGGGTGAAACCCTATGAAATAGGGCTCATAAAGACCATTTTAGAAAGGGAAATTAAGGAGCAAATATTCTTGCAAGACTTTTAGACAGATAAAGTGTGTTTAAATGAGTTTTGTGTATGGAATGCATATGCATATTTATTGGTTTTAAACTTTTTGGGATACAACGCAGATGGCATTTGTTTTATAATTTTCCAAGCCATGTTTTCACATTTTACTTTTCTAGTGTTATCTGGTTTCCTTTAATGAGACATGAGTTTCATTTTAGTTGGTTTCCCCTGGAACTCCATAATCTCTTCTGTTTTTCTCCTCTTCTGCTTTAAGAAAGCTAAAGAGGTTTTAATGGACCATTAAACAGCACTGACTCCAGGGAGTCAGAATTTCCTAAGAGCACAATGCAGTTAGTTCCTGGTGGTTTCATACCATCAGCTGCAACACACATTCCTTTCCTTGCCCCCAAAATGAATTGTGGTGGAGAAGTAGAAGTTAAAGTAGAAAACTCTGGGTTTCTCCTGTTAATACTCTCCTTATTCCTTACTACTAAAGGCAGCTGTACCAGATTCTCATTTATACACAGCTACACTATGAAGCAAGAATTCCTGAGGAAATCTACTCTACATGTTAAGCTATGGAAGTAGGTGTATTCTTTTCTTAAATAAAGTCAGTAGGGATTGGGTCTTTTTGGATTTAAACTGGGTTTGTAAGAACTTTTGGACAGTTTCATTGTCATGCCAAAGCCGATCAGTCATTGATAAAAGGATATAAAAAGCGGGAACACATTTATGCTATTGTTGGTAGGTCTGGTGGGTTGAGGGTCACTTTGTCTCCCCTTGGTGGGAGGGGGAGTGCCCGTGTTCTCAGTCGTCACCCACTCCCCCATGACACCTAGTCCAGCAGTAGCTGCAGGCGGTCCTGTCTGCCACACACCCAGATCAACGTCTCCTAAGGAGACAAGCGCTGGGCACTTTTTCTAGGAGGTGACTCTGCCCTTGCAGGAGGTTATGCCTGCCTCACCTGGGCCCTGCCTCTCCCACAGTGAAACAGAAGGCACTCAGTGGCCTTGATCTCAGAATGCATCAAGAGCCGAGGGCTTAACCCTGTTTCTCAAAGGGAGGGAGTTCTGTAAAGCCAATAACCTATACAAATGGCTGAGGCCAGTACAAGAACTGAGCCCTGGGATTCCCACGCCCTCCTGAGCCTGCCTGGAAGTCAGCAGTTCCGTTTTCTGGGTAAGTTCAGTCTTCGGATCCCTGACTCCTTCCCTGTGTAGGCAGCCCATCCCTTGCCTGTCACTCACAACTCATGCTTTTTATTCCATCTTCTTTATCTAGATTTTTTATGTACCCTCTAAATCGGTGGTGTCCATTTTTGAAATTGAGGAGTGTTTCAGATCCGAGTGAATGCTAAATCCTAGTGTTAATGATGGGATTTTTTTATTTTTCTTTGTAGGGATTCTGTCCACATTTGGAAATGGGTATGTCCTTTATATGTCTTCTAGACGAAAGAAGAAACTCAGACCTGCCGAAATCATGACTATCAACCTAGCAGTCTGTGATCTGGGGATTTCAGGTAACACAGCCCTGCTCTTTGTGGCTCTAACTCCCCCCATTCTACCCCCTGGCTCTGAGACCCCCCCCCCATTTCTCCCTCACAAATCATCTTTACAGAGGTTGTGGTAAGTGCTGTTGGGCTACAGAGATCATTCGTTTAACATCCATTGAGTCTTTTCTAAGTGCCAGGCATCACACCCTATACCTTAGTGTAGTGAACTGAACTATGCAGAAATCAGAAACTTACAGGCAGGAACTGGGCCACTGTTTTGAGCTTGGTTCCACCCACCCACCCTGTTGGAAGCGTGACTCAAATTAGCATCCAGGGGGTGGGGTCTTGAAGAATGAATGACAGTGGAATGCAGCTGTGAGGGGAAAATAAAAAGAGGGTGGAACTCCCCTGTTGATGGTGTTTGTGAGTTAGGAACATAAAGCAGGCACTTGACTGCACAAGAAACCACTGGGGATGTCCGGTACCTTACCCAGAAATTTTGATTTAAGTGTTTAGGAATGTAACTTGGGCTTCAGGGTACTTGAAATTAGAATCTCCAATTGAATAAGCGTGTGGCCAAAATTGAGAATAGCTGGTTTCTTCTTGCTTCTTTTGCATCTCTGATAATTAAATAAGGAAGAGTTGGGATGAAATTTCTCTTTAAATAGAATTCATTTAAAAATGATATCAGGGTAAGTCCCCTCCCTTCTGTTTCTCCTATAACATTCCAATGTTGCATAGCTGTACTCCAGTATGTCTTTGAATTCCAACATCTGCGATTTAGCTCAGGGTCCTAGGTAATCAGTGTTGGGGAAATCGTGTTGGAACAGCACGCATAAGCTCCTCTTACTCATACAGCTCCTTTCAGCTGTTTTTCATCCAAAGCTCCCCTTTTTAAAACGTCTTCTGACATTTGATTCCCCTTCATAAGTGAGCTTTTCAGCTTCTGCCGATCTCCCCAAACAAGGTTTAATAATAATCCTCCACCCATCTACTCACATAGCAGTAGAAATGTTGCGCTCTTACTGAGGATGTGGGTGGTCTCAGTTACTTGGGAGAGGCTTCACTCAGAATGCACAGGCTTCAATAGCATGAGTTCCTATGTTAAATGCACATTGCTCATTAACAGAAGCATGGCAACATGCCCTTTTCTGTGAGAATAGGATAAACGCTGGGGAATTTATGGTGACAAAATGATTGTCATTTTGGAAATTGCCACACGATGGCGGTGTTGCAACGTCAGAGATAGCTTTCCCAGCGAGCTCATCCAGACGGCCCCTGGAGGTTCTTTCCTGCTACTGAGAGTAAAACGGCGAAGTGAAACCTGTCATTTCAGCTACACCCTTCACCGGTGGGTAATACTAGACTCATGCTTAAGGCCGAATTAGACTAGGCTTGAATAAAAATGCCTTTAATTGGTCTGAAACATTGAAAATGCTTTCAACCAAGCGAGTCAGCTCTGGAAGTGCACAACCCTTCTCATTATTTCGCATGTCTTCACGGCAATTAATCAGAAAGCGTTATCCTCGGTGCGACAGCTTTCTCTGATTAACCCAGATCAGTCGGAGCATCTATAATGCACTTTCTCTTCCAATAAACCTTAAAAGTTTTGTCTGCCTTATGTTTTTTGCTCAACCACTTTCTATTACAGGCACATTCAAGTAGCACATCCTAGAGACCAAATGTACTCACCAATGCAACAAACGCTTGCTGTCCAAATACTGACAATTGTGAATGCGTATTGCAATAATCTGAGGAGTTTAAGGAAGTATATTGATGCCTGGGGTTGTTCAGGATATCTGGAGACTGGAGTTCTGGGTATCGATATTTAAGGCAAAGCAAAATCAAACAGCCTCTCCTGTGGTTCTACCGTATGGACAGGTTCAGAAGTACTCTACCAAATGGAGAGAGAGACCTACTAGATGGCGTTGCAGCGGTTCACCAAAGCTCTCATTCCAGAAGGAAACGCTAAGAACCTCTTGCTATTCGTGGTCCCAGGCACAACCAACAGTAACTCCACTCCATCAGGTCTTTCCATGTCTCTTCTGCCTGCAGCGCCCACCCATTTGATGGTTACCTCTAGCCTTTCAGTTTGGTGTCTCCTCTGCGAATATGTTCTGGATATTTTCCTGCCTTCTCTCCTAGGGACTTAGGCATCTGGCCAAAGGTCACCTCCCATGTGAAATAGCAATTTTTGTCAATTGTCTCCCTGTGTTGTTCTTCACAGCACTAGTCACACACAAGGTTCCTTAAAATGGGTGGAGTTCACACCTTCTTTCTCCACTGCACTTAATAATCTTTATACCCCTGGAGTGATTCTCACTCTCCTCCTCTTCTGAACTCACAGCACTTAGTTCCCACAGCCTCTCTAATTAGGGCTTCCTCTGGTAACCTCCCTCTAGTACATTTTACAGACATGTAACTTCTAAAATACAAGCTCTCCTCTGTGTGGTAGAAACTAAGTTTCCTTATGCATTATAGGATTCTTTTACTCTCATACTCAGATTCCAGAATGCCCCCATTAGGGGAAGAAGAGTGAGGTAAATGGAAATAACCATTTTGTACCTTCTTTTTTTGGGTGCTTTTTTTTTCTTCTCTTTTTCTTCTTACTTGTGTTTCTCCATCTCTTTCCTTTCTATTGGCTAACACAATTTTGTGAAAATTTTTATTAGAAAAAACAGTGGCATTTGTTTCAGGAATGTATGCTTCAACATTATGCTGTAAATCTACCAACAGCCTGCATTCACGGATTAAATGAGAAAAAAACTAATCACTTCAGTAAATGCAGGGAAAGCATTCAATATAATTTAATATCTCTTTGTGGTTAAAAAAAAAAGCACCTTACCAAAGTAGTATGAGGAAGGAACTTCCCTGTGTGAGGGGGCAGGAAAAATGTTGTACTCTATGATGAAACAGTTAAAGCATTTATTTTAAAGTTATCTGCAAGACATAGATCCCATCTATGATAATTTCTGCTCACTATTGTACTGGAAATCCTGGACATTTTCTACAATAGAAAAAGAAATCAACTGAGTTAAAAATTATAGCCATTGGGAGATCAAGAATCTATGCTGCAGTCTCTCAACAGCCTTTATCGGACTGGAGCAAGTTTTCTGATTGGATATATAAATGGTATACATTTAGTTAAGAATTTTTGTATCAAATTACTCCTGGGTTCAGGACTGATGTCTTATTTTAAGGAATTCTTTCTAGTCTAATGAGACCATACTTTGCAATTGGTGGAGCAGCATTTACAAAAGAATAATTAATGGAATGTCTGCAGCATTCGCTATTGAAACTGATTTGGAAAATGCTGACACACAAAATCAGTTATTTTTCTGATGTTTGCAAATTTTTAGAGGCCAGAATTTTGACTATCAAGAAGCATGTATAATAGGTAACCTTCCTCAATATTATTTATTATGTAAGTATTTTTATTTGTTTTGGAAAATAACTCATCAGATCATTGTTTTGCAGATCTTGGGGTTCTAAATGAGATTGCTGAGGTTGAACAAATCCAGACATGTATTGTCCAAACTCTCATTTCAGTGAATACTTTTTGATCAATCATCTTTGAATATCTAACTTTGAAGGGAGAAAAAAATGGAGTCTTGGGCACTCTGGAGGGGAAATCAGTGTATAAAATTCGTGCTCAGAGAGTTTTCTCTGAGGTTTCATTGTGGATACATTGCCCTTTTCTCTTAGCATTCAAATGAAACATTAAATAAAACATTACAAGTGACCAGAATGTTGTCATTGTCCACTGAAATCATGTTTCCAGTACTTCCTGAAGCTGACACCCTTTAAGACAGTTCTTTATAGTAATATTTCCTCTAAAAATTCCTTCTAAATGATTTTACTTATTTGCCTTTTGAGATGATTGAAAAACTCTCTTGGTAACTCAATCTGTTTATTCAATGACAGTTCTTGGAATTTTGTTAAGACAGAAGTTGTATGTATTGAAGGGTGTGTGTACATGCAGGTTCATGTGTGCTTCTGTGCAACAATGGGAGGAGGGGCCAGGTGAGCTGAGGTCACTGGAGGGCACTTCTCCCTGACAACTTGCTTGGTGCTCTAGTTGTAGGCAAGCCATTCACCATCATCTCTTGCTTCTGCCACCGTTGGGTGTTTGGCTGGATTGGTTGCCGCTGGTATGGATGGGCTGGATTTTTCTTTGGCTGTGGAAGCCTTATCACCATGACTGCTGTCAGCCTGGATCGGTACCTGAAAATCTGCTATTTGTCTTATGGTAAGTTGGAAGGTTTCTCATTCCCTGATTCTGAAAGCTGGGTGGATTCAATATCAATGTTGTATACATTTTACAGAAATGATAAACAAGATCATTAATAACATTAAAGATCAAGAGTATTTCTATTTATAGCTTATCTTGTTCTGATGAATGTTTAAGTATTTGAACCTATGTCCATGTAGATTTCTTTGAATACTCTTTTTATAATGATGTCTGGTATTTTGGCTATAATGCTTTAAAAATATATTTTTCTTGTATAAATTGTATAAGCTTCTAACACGCTTTGCCATGAAGTCAATTGAAATAAAGAACATTAAAAGGATGTTAAGTCCAAGATGTTTATCTGATTCCTCATATAGTAAGTATAATGATAAGAAAAATTGATGGTGATTCTCCCTTATGGTTTTAGGGTCCCTGTGATTTCAGAGAGAAGGAGTTCCTAAAAGTTCACCTCCAAGTTAAAAACCATACAGCTGTTCCTATGTGAAAGGACACACACAGTTAAATATTACTCAATGATTTTTTTGTTATTGTTAGGTAAAAAGATGAGTAAAAGAATTGGTGAAGGTTAACTCAGCAATTAAACACATCTTTAGAACCTAACTATTTTTTAATGGTTAGACAATTAGTGAAATATAATTTTTTGGCACTTTGCTTCTTGAGGTTTTGGGAATTTATTGGGCCCAAAAGAGAAGCACTTTGGACTTTAATATAAGAACCAGACACAACCAGGGAATAGTATAGATTTCTGGATAAAGCTGCTTTGATTGGCAATCTGCCAATCAGAGTGGCTGAGACCATGGGACAGAGTATGGCCAGGAGACTGAGGTGGAAAAAATCAATTGATCTGTCATGCTCTCAGTGTGGTAGAGTTTTTCTTTATATTTTAAAAGTTTATCAACTCCAAACTCTAAGAAAACCACGCATGGGTTGGTAGGAGGGTCGTGAACTACCATCTTCATGATCCAGCACTCATTTAAAAAAATTCCACTCTTTTTTCTAAACATTTAAAATAACCAATAAAAATAGCCTGAATCAATATTTCCAATATGATAAAAATATCCAATCAGACATATTTTGGATGACATCAGAATGTAATTTTGTATAAACAGATTTTAAATTAAATCATTGATTTTATAGCTGAGGAGGCAAAAGTTCAGTTACCTCAGAGTATTTGAGAAAGATTAAACCTTGATATTTCTGTTCATAAATATTTTATTGAGTTTAGGCTTTGTGTCAGTTAAAGAGATGATTCTGTCTTCTGCCAGATTCATTGCAGAGCATATCCATATGGGAAATGTATATAATTTCAGCTTCTTCTAAGATTGAACCTCAATAGCATGGCTTCCTAATTAAATCTAATGCACGATTAAACCCTCCACACAGTGTTTTAGAAGGTTGGAATTAGAAGGTCACTTGGGGACATGTAGACCTTTCTCCCATATAATGTGGTAAGCTGTTTTAAGGCATCCCTGAGAGGCAACCACTTGGCTTCTTCTTGAATAATTCCAGTGACCAGTGACGGGGAGCTTACTTCTGCACAAGGCAGCCCATTCTCTGATTGGTCTGCTCTCATTGTTACAATGTTATTCCTTATATTGAGACAAAACTGCCTCCCAGTAACCTCCACCCATTGGTCCTAGTTCTGACTTCTGGAGCAACACAGAACCAATCTACTAATCTACTCCCTCCTGTATTGACAGCCTTTCACCATACTCGAATGTAAGTATAAAACACCTCACTAAGTAACCCTAACCATAAATGCTTATATGTATGCATATATGCACATTCCCATAAATATATATATATATGATTATCTGTGCTAATGTTTTATCAGTTATAATGGAAAACCAAGAGCTGACATATATTGTGGCTACCTGATTATTACCCATACCTGACTGGGCTTGAAAAGTTTGCATTTCATTACACAAAGTACCATGTATTTAAAAAACTAAATAAAGACAAGAGTGTAGAAACAATCTAGTTCGTTTCTTGCTTGTGCTAAAGGAGACAAACATACAGGAGTAAAAATTCATGAAGAAGAAGTGCTTTATCGTTTGCAAAGCAGGCCCTTCCATGGTCTCCTTCAGCCCTATCAAAACCTGTAAGCATAATATCTGTTCCTTTATTTTACTACTAAGAAGTCAGGACATCCAGAAAGAGTACATGAGTGAGGTTAAACCCTAGGAATAAGAAGAGTTAGGCCTTACTGACTCCCCAAACTTCACAACACACCAAACAGAGGCAGGCCCTGACTCTATGTTGAAAAAATAATTTAACTTTTATTAAATACAATTTTATATTTTTTCTCTGCTAGTACAAAACAAAAGCAGTAAGGAGCCCCAGAGCCTCTTTATTTGAGGTAAGAGTCACGTGTGCAAGAAATTTGCTGTGTAGGACGCAGCACTATATCAGTCTGACCTGATGTTGTTGAACCCTTTGAAAAAAAAATCACTAGTGCTTTTCAGCTTATCTTAGATAACTGCACTATTTCTACCTCTTGGAACTCCCTTTTACTTAAGAAATCAGTGTTGGAAAATAAAGCTCTTTTTTGGTTTTTGGTCTTCTGAAAATATAGTCACAGAATTAACTTTGCAGAACATCATGCCACCTAGTTAGATTCTACCTTTCCCTTTCTGGCCATGTGAATAACATCTAAAGATTCAAAATATCCACACATCACCATGTTCAGTCAACCACTGTATAAACCTGCAGTGACATGATCACAATCTAACCCCACTCAACAAGTCCCCAGGAAGACATAGGTTATAGACACAAGAGATTTTAGGAAGAAGGGCGTTTTAAAGACACAAGTGACATTTTGTGATTTCTCACCTTGCCCGAAGGATTCCCTCTCAGTTGACCCACTGAGGCTTTTGAGATGTTTTCCCAAGATCCTCCACGTCTTCAGCATCCGCTCATCTTTTCCCTTTTCCCAGCTTTTGTCGCTTCTCCTTCCCGAAGCTCCCAGGTGCCTAGAGAAGCCATCCTTGTGAGATCTCTTCAGAATTATTCTCCTGGAGAAAGGCCCAAGCTCTGGAATGCTTCCCCTCTTCAGTTACCTGCCCACATCTCCCAGAGTTCAATGGAATAAATCTTTGGAGGTGGAATTTGATGTATCGAGGGGAGGTGTTTGGGTGTAGGGCAGATTACATCGGGGTAATGCTTTCCTTCCACCTCCAGGGGTCTGGCTGAAGAGAAGGCATGCCTACATCTGCCTGGCGCTCATCTGGGCCTATGCCTCCTTCTGGACCACCATGCCCCTGGTGGGTCTGGGGGACTACGCACCTGAGCCCTTCGGAACCTCGTGCACTCTGGACTGGTGGCTGGCCCAGGCCTCTGTAGGGGGTCAGGTTTTCATCCTGAACATCCTCTTCTTCTGCCTCTTGCTGCCCACGGCTGTGATCGTATTCTCCTACGTGAAGATTATCGCCAAGGTCAAGTCCTCTTCCAAAGAAGTAGCTCATTTTGACAGTCGAATCCATAGTAGCCATGTGCTTGAAATGAAACTGACCAAGGTAACTTCAGCAATAATTCACGGAGGGGTTTTCTTATCAATTAAAACTCTTAAGGGAACGAGGATGGGGAGAACTTCGTGTCTCCACTACTTACGTACTTCTGATCTTTATTATTATTTAAGCCTTTCTAAGTGTCTCTTCTCTCTTCTTTCTTTCTCTATTGGTGTCTCTATCTCTATCTCTCCACTCCCTCTGGTTCCCTCTCCCTCCCTCTCTTTTTTTCTCTCTTCTTCCTTCTTACACACAAGCACTTTTCATATCTACCAAAATTTGTATAATGGATCCAATGGGTGGAAATTTTCTCAAATGAATAGAGAATGATTGGTTCTTTTTTTAAAAAAAGGTTTATTTGCAAGGCAGAGATACAGAGAGGCAATTCACTTCCCAAATGGTTGCAACAGCTGGAACTGGGCTGATCCGAAGCCAGGAGCAGGAGCTTCTTCTGGGTCTCCCAAGTGGGTGCAGGGGCCCAAGCACTTGAGTCATCTTCCACTGCTTTCCTAGACCATAGCAGAGAGCTGGATCAGAAGTGGAGCAGCTGGGACTTGAACTGGCACCCATATGAGCTGCTGGCCCTGCAGGCAGCGGCTTTACCTGCTACCTCACAGCACTGGCTCCATGAGAATAATTGATTCTTAACAATTAATTTGGTAACAAAAATAAATATTATGAATCATGTACTTATACTTTTTCATGGACTTTGGTGGGTATCATTAGCAATATTCTACCACTTGAATTACTTATGGAGTATGAGTTTACCACACAGAGTTTCTCATGGGATGCTTAACACAAGAGAAATTTCTGAGTGTGGAATACCTTGGTGAATGTTAGTTTCAGAGCTGGCAGTTCTTTAGATATTGTGGTAGAAGGAAAAGAGCACACGTTGACAACAGACTAGGGTTTTAATCTCATCACTGACACTTGCCAGGTCTGTGACCCAGAGCTGGATACTTTGATTCTTTGGATCTCTATTTTCCTAACTTGTGTAAGAGGAACAGTAGCATCCATGTCACTGGTTTATGATGGAGATTCAATAAGAAGCATGTTATTTTGTCACCCCATATATAGTATGTATTAACAAAACTGTAGGTTCTTCTTTTCTCTTATTCCTTTTAGTAATCCTTGGTAAAGTCTAAAGCAGTGGTTATCACACTTTTATGATATTCCAACCCTGTATTGAAACAGTACTTTTCAGAACACATACCTTCAATACAGGTGATATATAGGTTTTTTTAAACTTTTATTTAATTAATATTAATTTCTAAAATGCACCTTTTGAATTATAGTGGCTTTCCTCTCCCAAAACCTCCCTCCCACCCGCAACCATCCCATCTCCCACTCCCTCTCCCATCCCATTCTTCATTACGATTCATTTTCAATTATCGTTATA
The DNA here is from genome assembly GCF_964237555.1 of Oryctolagus cuniculus. Classification (NCBI taxonomy): domain Eukaryota; kingdom Metazoa; phylum Chordata; class Mammalia; order Lagomorpha; family Leporidae; genus Oryctolagus; species Oryctolagus cuniculus. The sequence goes on along the minus strand of NC_091436.1, from coordinate 122,350,817 downwards.
TACAGATCAACTTAGTATATACTAAGTAAAGATTTCAACAGTTTGCACCCACAAAGACACACAAAGTATAGAGTACTGTTTGGATAGTAGTATTACCATTAATTTGCATAGTACAACACATTAAGGGCAGGGATCCTACATGGGGAGCAGGTGCACAGTGACTCCCGTTGTTGATTTAACAATTGACACTCTTATTTATTACGTCAGTAATCACCCAAGGCTCTTGTCATGAGCTGCCAAGGCTATGGAAACCTCTTCAGTTCGCCAACTCTGATCTTGTTTAGACAAGGCCATATTCAAAGTGGAAGTTCTCTCCTCCCTTTAGAGAAAGGTACTGCCTTCTTTGATGGCCCGTTCTTCCCGCTGGGATCTCACTCATAAAGATCTTCCATTTAGGTCATTTTTTTTGGCCAGAGTGTCTTGGCTTTCCATGTCTGAAATACTCTCATGGGCTTTTTAGCCAGATCCGAATGCCTTAAGGTTGATTCTGAGGCCAGAGTGCTGTTTAGGGCATTTGCCATTCTATGAGTCTGCTGTGTATCCTGCTTCCCATGTAGGATCATTCTTTCCTTTTTAATTCTATCAATTATTACTTGCAGACATTGGTCTTATTTATGTAATCCCCTTGACACTTAATCCTATCTTTTTGATCAATTATGAAATTAAACTGATCACTTAGGTAACATCATTGAACTGTATATTAACTATTAGCATATAAAATTAAATATATGCTAAATTTGTAATCATCCTTCTTGTATCCTAATTGGTTATGTTGATTGATCCCCAAGTATTCTCAGAGTCCGTTTTGGAGACCACTAGTCCTAGGTACCAATAATAGCATAGTTCCCTCCAGAATGAAGGTGGCTTCATATAATAGGACCTTGATGCTAGCAATATCCTTCTTTCCAAAGTGAAGAGTTTTTGAAGTTGTGCAAAGATCTCTCAGTTGAACAATTTGAACTAGAAATTCTTGATTGTTCCAGCTGATCCTTATTCTCTAAATTCTACTGTAAGTAAGAGGAAGCTTTGAGGGATGTTTCCATCATTCTAAATCTATTTTAATAACATTATAACAGAATAATTCTAGGATTAAAAATGCATCATCTGGAATAATGATCTCCTTTCTGTCTTATAACTGGCTGTAAGGAAGGCAAATATTTCCATAAAATACAGCATTGTGAATTAGGTTCTTAATTTCTAGCTCTCCCTTTAGCTCTTATATGTGAATTAAAAATTTTTTAAAAATGTATTTGTATGGCAAAGCAACAGAAGGACAGACACGCTGCACAGAGAGAAAACACTCCTATTTGCTGGTTCGTTCTCTGAATACTTGAAACAGCTGGGACTGGGATGGAGCCAAAGGCAGGACCTGGAGCTCAACACAGGTCTCTCACATAGATGGCAAGAACCCAGCTACTTAAGACTTCACTGCTACCTCCCAGGGTCCACATTATCAGGAAGCCAGAGTTAGGAATTAAAACTGGGAATTAAACCCAGATACCCTGAATGTTGGACACAGGACACACAACTTAGTGTCTTAACCACTAGGTTAAATGCTTATTCCTTCTCTGTGATTTTTAAAAAATGAAATTTGTACAAAGTAATTCAAGTTAAATTTGAATTGTATTTAAATTATATCCAACTTTATACAAGGTACTGTTTTAGGAACTGGGCAAATGCACCAATGATAAAATTTTCTCTTTTAATAGTTGATGGGATTCCCAATTATGTCTGGGGAAACCATGTGAGGCCCATGGCAATGGTAAAGTGGATTTAAGTTTACCTTGCAGTTCTGTTGTTTGACAGCATAAAGTTGCTGAGTGGGCTCATGCAGCATTCTATTCTTTGCCTCTGCTTCTATGTCTTCTTGCCATCTTGCCCGGGATGCTATTGGTCTAAAATACTGTGATGGTCTTGCTTAGTGCATCTGGGTCTTTATCCCCGTGAGGCCCTTTTCTATTTTCTCTGATTCTGTGACACATCATCTTCTCTCCTGTTAAGAACTGATCAACTCAACCCACTCATATTCTAGCATCTTGTTCGTTTTGTGTTTGTGAAGGGTGGCCAACTTGTTTAGTCCACACATCTGAAACTCATTACACATATAAGGTGTTGTTATAATTTATTATATAATTTATTCTTTCTATCTTTATGCTTGACTTGGACTGTGTAGATCAAGTAGTTAGGCTCAGCCTAAATCAGATTAATCAAATGGATGTCAGACGAAAAGTATAGGAATATATATATATATATATGATTTTGTTTTACATATAGGTGTATATTACTCTAACATATCCTGAATGACATCGGCTAATATATTATATAATATGTCCATATTTCATTTGTATATGTCAAACATATATAAATAACCAAAATATAAAATGTTTCTAATTATTAATGCTTGTGCAAAAATATACATCAAAATTCAACTATATTGAAACACTAAGTACAACTTTTTATTATGACATCTTCTGTACTAAATATGAACAGTTTTCAATTATTACTCAATTTTGACCTTGATTTTCCCTTTTGGGTAGTAGCAAGTAGAAACAACCTCACACTGGGCCTTTTTATAGTCTCAGGATTCTTTTCTCCTATTCAACTACTGCTCAGGACTATCAGTTTGAATGGTCCTTTGGTACCTCTGATCTTCATAATAGACTGATCTAAAAGCTTATTACTTAAAGGCTATCTTCCTTTGTTTTGGGATCAAAAGTTATGTAGCATTTTTGTGTACTCTGATTATGTCTAGTTAGGTTATTACCTGAACCTTCATTTTGCCAGTTTGATGCCATCAATCTAAGTACTTGCATTCCATCTACAAACCTTTCTGGACTTTTTAGCTTCCCTCTAATTGATTTTTTAAAAAAATGATGGTTCTGCTGGGATTTTTGTAGTAGGCTGAAATGACAGACAATAAATAGTAGGCTGAATTTATAGACAATAAACAAAGGTATAAATCCATATATATAAATATATAGAGATATAATACATACATGTCGCTCCCCCTCTTAGCAGAGGAAAGACACAGGACCCTGCGCTGTTCTTTTGTCTGCTCGGCCCTTCCCGGATTTGCTGCTGGTTCTTCCCGGGTTGGCTGCCGTCCCTCCACCTCCGTGGAGGGGCGGGCCCCCCTGCCACTTTCCCCACTTCCGTGGGGGAGCGGCACACCGCCGGCCGGCTCTCTCGGGGGCTGCTCAGATGTTCCTCAGGTGTTCTTGGTGCATGTTGTCTCTCTCCTCCTTTATAGTCCTCTTCCACCAATCCCAACTCTGCTACCCACACGCCGAGTACGCTGCCCTCCTCCAATCAGGAGCAGGATCAGCTCCTGCAGGTCATCACTCAAGTTGGCGAGAGGCAGCTGCGTAGAAGCTGTTTACTCCTCTCTCAGCGCCATATTGTGGGAGAGCAGATGCATAGAATAAGTCTTAATTCGAGTAACTTAGTCTAGTCCGAGTTGCTCCCCACACACACATATATATATGAACTATGTCTCCAAAATATTCTTGGCAAATGAAAATTCTGTGCATAGATTTAAAAACTTTTTGCACCAAAATAAATTTATCTTTTAATTGCATTTTTACAATTTTTATGTACTCTTATATTTCCTTTTTTTTTTTTTTTTTTGACTGGCAGAGTTAGACAGTGAGAGAAAGAGAGAGACAGACAGAGATAAAAGTCCTTTTCTGTTGGTTCACCCTCCAAATGACCGCTACGGCCAGCGCGCTGCGCTGATCTGAAGCCAGGAGCCAGGTGCTTCCTCCTGGTCTCCCATGTGGGTGCAGGGCCCAAGCACTTGGGCCATCCTCCAGTGCCTTCCCGGGCCACAGCAGAGAGCTGGACTGGAAGAGGAGCACTGGGATGGAACCAGTACCCCAACCGGGATTATAACCCAGGGTGCCAGCTCCGCAGGCGGAGGATTAGCCAAGTGAGCCACGGTGCCAGCTGTCCTCTTATATTTCTATGAATCCACATAATCTAATTTTTATGACCACATTTGACCTTGTAAGATAAATTTTATATTGAACAATCAGGATAAATTCAATTAAACAGGGATTTCCTTCCTCTTCCCATGGTTACCTGTAAGTTCCAGGAAAGTTTTCATAATGTTGGTGTTGGTAGGTAAGGCTTTTGCTATGATTGTTGTTATTCATTGACTTAGCATTGTTGAGATGTTTAAAATTCCCTCTGGTCTTAGTAACAGATGTCATGGGTGGCTTTACGTCTCTTGTATGTCCCAACTATAAGGCCTCTTTAGGCTCATCAACACTGCTAACTCCTTCCCTACATTTCTACTGGAACCCATTGATCATGGCTAGGATCCTGGTCAGTGATGCACAAGTTGTCTGCTCTTTTATCCCCAAATGTAGGGGGAGTTCTTTTTGTCACCCATTCTTATCCTGGTCTCTGGTGCTCAGATCAGTAAGATGCCTTCCCAAGGTCAGGGACAACTCTTCTGATGTTCTCCCTTGCTTTTGTTCTTTCAGCAGTTTACCAGCTCTGGGGTGGGAAATGAAATGTGGCTCTTATTTCTGTGTGACTCCTCTAAGTTGCTCACATAGTAATCTTATTGTAATCTTGATGGCCCAGAATATTTTAAGGTTCTGGCTGTGGATATTCAAAGTTATTTTTTTTTACGTACTCAAAACCCTTTTCTCTCAACTATTTTTATCCCCTGTAAATTTCAAATTTCTATTTTGAAACTGAAAAGCTGAGAAATGAATGTTTTATTTCTTTGGGTATTTGTGCTTGCAAAAGTCTTCACACAAGACAGTGCATGTTCTTGCTACTGATTTAATGAGGGGAATGGTAGAGTGACAGGAAGGAAGTATCAGAAGCAGAGGTTAATTTTTCCCCAAAATATTATACCATGTATGTTGGAGCTGCATAGTCCTTCATTTAGCACACACCTATGGCTATAATATCCCAGGCCTACAGTTAGTATCCAGATCCTGTGGTTTCTCCAGTGTCCCTTATATATACCAGAAAGACTTCTTGGCTGACCCTGGGCAAAACACCACTGCTATGGATCATCAGAGCACTTGGTTTTTGACCTTTAGTGGACTTGAGATACTTTGAATCACATGTTTGTCAAAGATTTTGCAAGACAGCGTGTGAGGTGAGGACAAGTGCTTCACACTTTTCTTGCTACTGCATCCTACTGCCTGGCGCCTGCTAGATATATTATCAAAATCGCTTGAATGAATACATAATTGAATAAACTAAGTTAATCTAATTACCTGAATAAATGTTAAGAGCTCCCTTGACCCCTGGCTTGAGTGCTCCTGTTCCTTTTATACGTGATGGGATATTTGGTTTTGCTTTGTGCTTTCCCATTAAATGTGAAACATTTTAAGAACTCTTCAACATAAAGCTCTGTTTCTTTCAAATGACTCCTCTCCTTTATCACTCACCAAATATTATTTATCAATGCAGATTATGAATCAGAAGTCCCTGTGTTGACTTTTAGGGTAATTTTTGAGAAAATTGAACTGTATTGTTTTTAAATGATTTTTTTTATTTGAAAGGCAGAGTTGGAAGAGAGAGAGAGGTATTGATCTTCTATCTGCTGGTTTACTCTCTGAATGGCTAGAGCAGCAGGTCTTCTACTTGGGTACAGGAGCCCAAGTACTGGGCCATCTTCTGTTGCTTTCCCAGGCACATTAGCAGGGAGCTGGATCAGAAGTGGAGCAGCTGGGACGTCAACCAGTGCTCATATGAGATGCTGGCATCACAGGCAGCAGCTTTACTCATTATGCCACAGTGCTTGTCCTTGAACTGTGTTTTTTAAAATTAATTAATGATGTCTATGTTCTTAGTTGGTCTTAGCTAAAATGTCAGCTTAAATGTTTCCAGAGAAACATTTCTAAAATTGAATTTGAGTTCTTCTATCGTGTTTCATGAAAATCTTTACATTTTGTTTCTAGAACGTGTCAAATTTTTAACTGATTTATAATTATATTCTTGCTTTGTGGTTACTTGCTCAATGTCTGTCTTTCGCAATGCCAGTCAAAGGACCCCAGGGGGAAATAATTATGTTGTTTTGCTCACTTTGTGTCCCCTGGGCCTAATACAATGCCTCAAACATAGTAAGTGCTTTTTGATGTGAGGAAGGATCAGTTCAGGGTGACCTAATAATGAAAAGAATTTGAATCTAAGGGTCAATGCCAATATTGATACCAGTCCACTAGGAGGTTTCATGTAGTTGGCATTTATGTTATTTATTTTGGCTGCCAGAGGCTGAACACTTTCTCTGTCTAGGAATTTCCACCATTTGTGTGCTGTTCAAGAATTGAAGAAGGAGCATTGTGCCTCTTACTGTAAGATCCTGCAGGGACCAGCAATCTGTTTCCCAGGATTTCATCTGGGGTACAGCTACAGTCCCTGGGCACAGCCATCAACTTGTTTCAGGAATAGCAATACCAAGTCTAGGGGCAGAGTCTACTCTCTCAAGTCCATGGCCATACCAGCGATGGTTTCTGCATCAGTACTACTTCATAGTCATACTTGTGTGTTACATGTCTGCCTGGTTGGTCTCAAGTGTAGGTGCAGTATCCCTGTGATGCTCTATATTAATCAATAGCCTCTTAACAAATTTCCTTTCTGCCTCATCCAGCCAAAGTCCATTTCTGTTGCTTGTAACTCAGCACCGTTCACCTTGGGAAAACAATCTTTCTGGGCTTTAGTTTTCTCAGTTTTGAGAGGTGATTGGAGAAGAGAATCAAATGATATCTTAGCTACCTTCTGAAACTCTGAGATTTGATGAAAATGACTCTATTGGTTCAATTATGTAAAGGCGTCTGGTGATTGCTCTTATTACTCCAACCACCTGGCCTCTCGACAGGAGTGTTTCTTCCCTCCAAGCAGGATATCCCCAACTCAGGGACCTTGCTTTATTTATAATAAATAATGAAGTCTCCTCTGTCTTGTTGAACCAGATACTTATAAAATATTTCCTCCTCTATATAAACCATCTACTGTCCAGTTACAAAATACTGTGTTCAGTTTTAGACCAAAATCCCAAAACACAGTACATTTCCTCCTTTCTTTTTGGTTGTATCCTTTGCCTGGTTACAAAATAGTGGTATTTTAAGATTTGAGAAAATTGCAACTGGAAAGTGTGGACTTCTTCTTTTTCTTTCTTTTTTTAAAGTATGAATTGATATTTCCTGATTGGATCACAACCTGAGCTAACTTATGGCAAGTGCAACAAAGATCTCAGAAAGTTTTTCTTTATAAAGGAGAGTCTGATTTGTTATTCTGTGAATTAAATGGAAGCAAAGAACAAGCTCAAACCAGGCATGCTTAGAGCTGTCAAAGTAATTAATTATATTTTTTTTGACAGGCAGAGTTAGACAGTGAGAGAGACAGACAGAAAGGTCTTCCTTTTTCTGTTAATTTCTAAAGAAATAGTGAGAAAGCTAAGAATACCCTTAAGAACACCCTTAGTTTTGTATAGATGAGGGAGGGTCATGGGTGGCTTGTGGTCAAGCTGTCAACTTTTCTACTTGACATTGTCACAGTCACTCAATGACAGGTTGTCCCACTCATGGAAGGAAACAGTTTAATAACTGGCATTTACTACTCCACTACTGTCTTTTAATATCACCTTTTCATTGCCTGGGAGTTAATCTATACACTTGCTAGCTGGATCCAAGATAGAAAACCCAACCTTAACCACCCCTGTGCTCATGTCACTGGTTCATATCCTCCAACAGGCAGATCTTCGCCTTCCCCTTCTCTCTCGGTGACCCCATGTCACCCCAGTCACTGAAATGTCATTTTTATCAGTAGTCTAACTGGCTTAGTGACATGACTTGATCTTGTTATCGATGGCAAATTTCTTCCATCTTCCATTCCTCCTTAGAAGCCTTTTCTTTCACATCCATGCCACCTCCTCTTCTCACCTATTTCATTATTCAAGGCATCCTGCAGCTGCAAATGTGACTGAAGCCTTATTCACATCTGGCAAAGGAGCCTGCGCAAAACTGGGCACTCCTGAAATAGTTGTAAGCAGAGAATCGGGGATCCTGTTCCCCTCACAATGATCAGCGGAGCTGGAACATCACTGGGGTGACAGAGATCATATCCTTGCCCATGACCTTTCCCCCTTTCCACACTGCCCAAGCACAGACGAAAGGAGACCCCCGTCCCCATTAGAAACCATATCTGCTGGGGTGATTCAGATGTTTTAGACACAAAGGTGCAAGTACACATTATGTGAAGAGTTTACCTTTGATCACATTATTATTTTGTTATTGATTTAAGTGGCTAACTCACTGGAACTGAATACTTACGGTCATTATTTCTGGGGCACTGAAACTTGAGTTTCAGCTTGAACTAGAGCTAGAGAGTATTGACATCCTTTGGTCTTCTGCAGCAAGCTGCATTTACAATGAATTAGGTGACAGATGTGTAGTTCTGTTGTGGAAGCTGTACGTATATTCTATGAATTTGTTTACACAAAATGACAAATTTAGGAATTTAAAGTTTTATTTAATGATGGATATTGGATTGCAGGAGGTTAAGGTGCCACTTGGGACTCCTTCATCCCATATTGGAGTGCCTGGGATCAAGTTCTACCTCTGCCTTTGCTTCCAACCTAGCTTCCTGCTAATGTCCCTGGGAGGCAGCAAATGATGGCTCAAGTACTGAGGCCCTGTGAACCCACATGAGAGACCTGGATGACTTCATCCTGGCTCCTGGCTTCAGCCTGGCACAGTCCTGGCTTTTATGGGCATCTGGGGTATGACCAAGCAGATGGAAGATTTTACTGTCTCTCTCTTTCTCTCTCTGCCATTCTGACTTTCAAGTAAATATAAAAAGAAATAAATATTTTGAAAAAAAGTTATACTTCTTTTCGAACAAGCCAAAAAGTAGTAATAAAAGTGAAGCAATTAAAAAAATAATTTATGAAAAGTTAATGTGTACAGATGCCTGTGTCAGAACTGATTTTAGGATATTTGGGTAAGATTTTAGGATGTTTGGGTAAGACATTTAGGTCAACAAAAGTGAGAATTGAGAAAAATGTGAAGTTAAATTGAGAATGATGAGAAACAGACTGATGAAAAGATTATAACATGTTCTAAGATGGGTTAAAATTTCTGGAAAAGATAGAGTGTACCATGAAGGTTTTGGAAATTTTTGTGAATTATATCTAAAATAGTTTTGGTATTTAAATGTTTAATATTGTGTGGAGTATATTCTAAAATGAAAAGGTTATAGAAAATGAACATGCCTAATATTAATTTTGTATTCACTTCAAAAACATAAAGAACATTTTGTAGTACTTTTTAGATCCAGCTGTTTATACTTCTGTGAGCTTTAAACTCAATTTCTGTTAAAGTATTTAGCTTTATTCTAATCCCAGAGAAACTACAATGATTCATTTGCTATGTGTTCTTAAAACCACAGTGTGGCCAGCGCCACGGCTCAATAGGCTAATCCTCCGCCTAGCGGCGCCGGCACACCGGGTTCTAGTCCCGGTCGGGGCGCCAGATTCTGTCCCGGTTGCCCCTCTTCCAGGCCAGCCCTCTGCTGTGGCCAGGGAGTGCAGTGGAGGATGGCCCAGGTGCTTGGGCCCTGCACCCCATGGGAGACCAGGAAAAGCACCTGGCTCCTGGCTCCTGCCATCGGATCAGCGCGGTGCGCCGGCCGCAGCGCGCCGGCCGCGGCGGCCATTGGAGGGTGAACCAACGGCAAAGGAAGACCTTTCTCTCTGTCTCTCTCTCTCACTGTCCACTCTGCCTGTCAAAAAAAAAAAAAAAAAAAAAAAAAAAAAAAAAACCACAGTGTGATTAATTATCCTATGTCCTTTCAAAAAGGATAACATAGCGCAAATGTAAACCCTCCCTCTTTCCTGGTGCACAGTCTCAAAAAGGGAAATTATGTAAAATACAGAAAATATTATGGACTAAGTGTTAATCTATTTTTTGTCAATGACTTTGTCGACAGTAACACAGAAAGCAGTTTTTGAGATACTGTGAAATCATCATATGACTCACCAAAGAAGCAAGGATGGGGCTATGTGAAGTCCACAGACATCTGCTAAAGCAAGCCTTATTTATATAGTTAGTGTTTATTTGGAATTTTTGAAAAGAAGGCCCTCACTGTGAGCCTTGAGGCATCCATTCCATTTACAAACAAAAATCACAGAGACCAAACTGAATGATAATTTCTCCTGGGTGTACTTCTGCAGAAACATGGAAAAGCAAGGCCAATGTGAGAGCTGCATGGATGTGTGAGATCCGAACAGTTTATAGGTGTTAAACACAAGTGATAATTTTGGCTCAGGACCCTAAAGCAGGGTTGCAAGACACCAGGGAGATCTGAACTCACTTGATTAATTTCTCAGGGATTCAGCTTCTCTATTTGCAACATGGAGCAAAATAGATGTTAAGACTTTTGTCTGCTGCAGTTTATTTTCAGAGATGGACCTTAAAATTTTTGGGTATAATTTTAGCGGCTGAGACTTTAGGGCATATTTTCCATGCCTTGTTCTTCTTATGCACCCACTAAGGTGTGTTCCCAGAGTAGACACTCCACAGACAGTTCCACAGGTCAAGTAGACTGAAGGTTCTGAACACCTCCTGAATGTGATAGCTCTGTTCCCACTAAAGTATATTGAAATGCACGTAGGCATGGGCACTGTGGTGCAGCGGATTAAGACACTGCTAAGGATGCCTACATCACATTTTGGAGTGCTGGTGATTCGAGTCCTGGCTCCACTCTTTCTCATCCAGCTTCTTAATGTGCCTAGGAGGCAGCAAACTGTGGCCTAACTGCTTGGGTCCCTGCCATCCACATGGAAGACCTAGATGGTGTTTGGAGTTCCTGGATTGAGCCTGGCTTAGTCCTGGCTGTTGCAGGCATCTGAAGAGTGAATTAATGTATGGAAGATCTCTCTGCATCACCCCTGCCCCACTCCTGCCCCTCTTTCTCTGCCTTTAAAATCAATCAATCTTAAAAAAAGAAATACACATGGATGTACACAACTTTCTTAGAAGAAAATAAACATTCAATCGAACTTCCAAAACAAAAAAGTATTCACAAATACGGGTGCTTTAGTTATCAACAGTAAAATATCTCAGGTCTCACTGTTTTATCACTGATTCTCCACATAACTTGTCATTACCCTGATGTTGGGAATTATTGCTGTAGTTCTTAAACTAGAGAATGACAGGGAGAGGAAGTGGAGATAACTCCATCCTGACATCTTCCCGGGGTTTTAGGGGATCAAGGGTAAAAGGAAATTTTGGGGCTGGTGCTGTGGCGTAACTCCTTTTCCGATCCAGCTCTCTGCTATGGCCTGGAAAACAGTCGAAGATGGCCCAAGTTGTTGGGCCCCTGAACCCACATGAGAGACCTGGAAGAAGCTCCTGGCTCCTGGCTTTGGACTGGCGCAGCTCCAGCTGTTGCAGCCATCTGGGGAGTGAACCAGCGGATGGAAGACCTCTCTTTCTCTTTGCCTCTTCTTCTCTCTCTGTGTAACTCTGACTTTCAAATAAATAAATAAATCATTAAAAAAGGTAGAAATCCCTTATAAAAATCCCAAGATTGGCATGATCAAACTCTTCTGAGTCATGTGCCAGTCCCCGTTCGTATTATTGCAGCTGAGGGCATCTAGTCCTGTGATTGGCCAGGCTTGGGTCATGTGATGCCAATGATATCAATTCCATAATACTCGAATTAACACTCCGTTTATTTCTTGTTTAGACTTTTGCCTAAACAATCTGGCTAAGGGTGGAAATTCTGTGTAGACAGGGACTTGTCTGCTTTGTTCGTTGTTTTATCCTCCACACAAAGCATATAGAAGATTCTCAGCAAGATTTATTGATTAAATGAATAAACAATGATTATTCTACCTCCTATTTCTTCCTTCTCTATTTCATTCTGCAGGTAAATCCTAAGCAGAGCTCTCATCATGTTTGCTGCTCAAAAATCTGCTAGTGCCTCAAAGCATACAGAATTAAGCTGCAAGCACAGGAATATGTTATGCAAACCCACAAATACAATAATTTTTTTCAAGTACCATCTCCCTTTGTTGGTTTCTTCTATTTTCTTATAGTAATTGATCACTATGCAACAGAACACGTTATGCCTTCTCTCAGGCTAGTCTGACTATTATTTCTTTATTTCCACTTACCAAGGGGCAGGTTATATTCCACATCCTCCATGAACATCTTCTTTGTTTGCCCAGTGGGATGTAATTTTGTGCTCCTCTGAGCTGAAACTGAAATAATAGTCAGCTTTGTACTGCAATTATTTGTATTTTGGAAGGATACAAGTTAGGTGCTGTGTTATACCGGGATCCCTCACATCAGCTGGCACAGTGTCTTGTACAGAGCAATGGCTAAATGGCTAAAATGCATTTGTTGAATTGACGTGAGATGATTAAGAGGGGTCAGTGAGGTAGTTACAGGGCACTAATTAGGGCTACCTTATTAAAGGGACTGAACTGCAAATGGTGAGAAACTCATGAGGGTGTTTTAAACCTGGTCTCTAATTATTCCTTGGTCTAAAATTAAAAGGCCCTCTAAGGTAATTATAATTTTGTGAGAAAAAAGTGCTTTCTGGAAAAGTCTTATTTTATAGCACTGTGACACTTGGGCTGAAGCCTGATGACTCTATTTTGCTTCATACCTAGTGAATTTCCACTATCTAAACCTCAAACTTGAGAAAAATTTGAGTCAAAAGAAATAACATTTAATAGAAATCTCTGAAGAAGATTCATATTAGAATTTCAAACCAGGGCAAATTCTCTAAGTTTCCTGAGGCAAATATGGATAATTAAAAATTTCATCAAGGTGAACATATTTCTGTCAAGTTTGTAAGTGAATGTGGGTTGAGAAGTCTGGAAAGCTTGGGAGCACTGATATTCTTTTTATTATAGTTTCTTACCCAACATAGGCACAATCTGACAGTTTTTATAGGGTTATACTTTAGGTTTTTGGTATAGGGAGATTTGGGGTTAAGAATGGATAGGATGTGATAAATGGGATAAAGAATTGTAATGAATTCTAACAGCACTTCTCAAAAATCTATCTGAAATGATTCCTTACTTACAAGATAAATGGAAAATATAATAGACTTTTAGGTATGAAGGATGACCTGTCCCTCCTCCATGTCATTTCAGTCTCTTGATTCTGTTCTCTGTTCCCCTCCCTCTTTAGGTGGCGATGTTGATTTGTGCTGGATTCTTGATTGCATGGATTCCTTATGCAGTAGTCTCTGTGTGGTCAGCTTTTGGAAGGCCAGACTCCATCCCAATACAGCTTTCTGTGGTGCCAACACTCCTTGCAAAATCAGCAGCCATGTACAATCCGATCATCTACCAAGTCATTGATTACAAATTTTCCTGTTGCCGAACTAGTGGTTTGAAAGCAACCAAAAAGAAGTCATTGGAAGATTTCAGGTAAAGTTTCAGAAGTTGGAAGTAAGTCATACTCTTTGTTCCAAAATTCTGTGGGCTGCAACCCACTTGACTGTAATGTCTCAAAGTTACAGCTCATCACCTAGGAGTTGTGTAAAGAGGCCTTTGTTTTCTGTTCATCAAAATTCCTGGAATTAAGTCATCAGGTATGTCAGTGTTGAGCAACATGGGTAAATAGTGAGACACGTGATTCTGATTTTGATTCTGGGATAAGCAGGACACAGAGAAGTATCTCTTTGAGCAGCCTCTATATATCAATGTCTCTTAACTTCCTTATTTGGGGCTACATCCATTTTACTCCAAGAGCACTGTTCTATGTGGCATTGATACAAATTAAATTCTCACGACAGAATGATTCTCTTGTCTGGGAAATCATTACCATGACTATAGCAGTTGGGAAAGCAGAGGAAGGAGAGAAAGGAATAACATTTTTGCTCGGTGTCAGGCTATTTTATTTTTACAAGAGCCCAGTGTTATTCTTTGTCTTTCTCAGATGAGGAAACTGAAGTTCAAGCAAGGTTAAGTGTGCTGCTCATATTCACGTAGCCAGAAGGTAGTAAAGTAGGGATTTAAATTCATGTCTGTTGGGTCTCAAAACTTAAGCTCTTCCATCTGTTTCTGCTACACAATTAACAATGGAGTTTGGGAATCTGGCACCATTTTTTTTCCTGAAAACCCAAAAGGCTCAGGGTAGATGAAGACTTGGACCCATTGGTGGTCTTCTGTGTCCATTGGCAACTAGTCTTACCAGTAAAAGTTAGAAGAGAAACCTGAATTCATGGTCTGAGGTGAGAAATGTTGAGAAGGACTAGGGTTCTCAGATCCCCTTTAATTATTATTCACTTGATATATAGAAATTTTTCAAGACTTCTTCCTTGAATAATTATGGGGCAGTAAGAAAAAGGTTGAACTAGCTTTGAGAAGGAGTTGGTTTATTTTTTGTTTTATCACTGTATTTGAACAAGTAGCAAAACACTGGAATTTTATTTTTACCATGTAGATGCATGATCAATGAAAAATAATATAAAAAAGGCACTAATTAAAGGTTATATTGGCATCATTGATATGGTGTGGGGAAAGAGAGACAATTTGGAGATAGACAACCAGTATTTAAGATTCTGATGTTAGCAAAAGATCTATAGTTTTGGACAAATTAACTAGAGCTTAGAATTGGGATGATTTGTTAACAATATCCATGTCTGTGGAGCTGGCACTGTGATGTTGTGTGCTAAGCCTCTGCCTGTGATGCTGGCATCCAATATGAGTGCCTGTATCCCCACTGCTTCTCTTCCAATCAAGCTCCCTGCTATTATACCTGGGAAAGCAGTGGAAGATGGCCCAAGTGCTTGGGCCCCTGCACCTGCACGGGAGACCCGGAAGGAGCTCCTAACTTCTGGCTTTGGATAGGTGCAGCACCAATGGAATGATCCAGTGGATATAAGACTTCCCTTTTTCTCTATCTTTAACTCTGCCTCTCAAATAAATAAATAAATAAAATAAAAACAATAGCCATGTCCTCAAGATGTAAGAATTAAGCAAAGAGGATGTGTTGGAAGGTCTAGGAGACAATTGTTAGTGGGTATTTCATATTGCTGGAGGTAAACGCCTTCTCTCTTGAATTAAATAAATTCAAACACTATAATGCATCTACTTTGGAAGTAATAACACTTTGCCCTTATCAGCTATTGATACTTTATTATGAATTCAGCTAGAGAGAATGATTCTAATAGAGCCTTTGAAGGAGAAAATAATGGGGCACTTCTTCATCTGAAGGAAATAGGGATTTGACAGGAGTGTCTGGAAGTGCTTCACCTACCTCATAATTTTACCTCGACAGGGTCTGTGTTCTGTAGGTTTACTCACCAGTGTGAGCAGCTCATAAATATTCAGCACTCAACAATGGGAAGAGGAAAATTTACGTAGAAGAAAGTGACTTAGGGCCACAAACCTTTGGAAAAAATCAGCCAGGCAGGAGACAGCACAGTTTACCTGTTCCCGTTAGCCATTTTTGTGGTAGAGAACAATTGCCTTGATGGAGCAGGGCTCTGGCTCAGCCTTGGCCTTGGGCTCAGGCTATTTCCTCGCCAGTGAGTGTAAGCTTTCAGTGGGAAAACAGGCAGAAGTGCTGAGCAGCCAGCAATCTATAGGCTCTAGAGGAGCATCCTCAGGAAAGGAATGCTAATGAGGTGTTGGGTGGCAGATTTTATTTATTTTTAAAATTTTTATTGTGTATGTTAGAAGAGTCTGCTTCAGTGAAGGGCAGAAAGTAGAAGATAGCCATCAGAGATTTCTTTTTATCTCTACAAAAAAGCCAACACTCTCCCCCACCCCACTTTTTATCATCCTTGTTACTAAGAAGCTAAGCAAGCAAGTGGTTTGGAGATCCATAGAGGAGGTCCAGCATGGTTAATGTGCAATAAGGACAATTAAATTGGATTAAACTGGATTAATTGATATCCTTGTTCTGTTTCTGAGCTCTCAAATGTGTATTTGCTTCTAAGGGGAGAATCTGTTGAGAAATATTTTAAATTCAAACAGAAAACTTAATGCAGTGAATATGCGATTGTGAAAGTAATTTTTGAGTGATTTTAGCAGTTCATTAAAAGTTAAAATCGGCCGGCGCCACAGCTCACTAGGCTAATTCTCCACCTTGCAGCGCCGGCATACCAGGTTCTAGTCCCGGTTCGGGCGCTGGATTCTGTCCCGGTTGCCCCTCTTCCGGGCCAGCTCTCTGCTGAAGCCAGGGAGTGCAGTGGAGGATGGCCCAAGTCCTTGGGCCCTGCACCCTATGGGAGACTAGGATAAGTACCTGGCTCCTGCCATCGGATCAGCGTGGTGCGCTGGCCACAGCGTGCTGGCTGCGGTGGCCATTGAAGGGTGAACCAAAGGCAAAAGGAAGACCTTTCTCTCTGTCTCTCTCTCTCACTGTCCACTCTGCCTGTCAAAAAAAAAAAAAAAAAAAAAAAAAAAAAAAAAGTTAAAATCATCCCTATGGCCCGCCTTATTCCTCACCTGATTTTAATAGAAGCTGATGAACCAACTTCAGGCGATGGACATTGATATCAGCTAATCTCAATTCTAGGCCTTAAGTAGTTAATTTGCCCCAGATCGTAGAGCTATTGCAAACAGCAGAATCTTAAACACTGGTGGTCTATCTTCAAATTGTCTGTCTTGCTTCCCTCAAACTGTAGCAGCAGAGGCAACACCATTTTTAATATACACCTTTTTAATCTTTTTCATTTGATCATGTGTCTACAAGGTAAACATAAAAGTTCAAGAGTACAGTGATAGAATTGTTGCTCCCACCTGAGTATCTGGATGTAGGCTTCTCTCCTATTTTGTGCACTGTGTTTTTTCCATTTTGGTTGTATAATCCAGAACTTTGAAAAACTGCTGTCTGGACCCACTTGAAGAGATGCCACTTTAATTGGTTTGGACTGGACCTGAGCTTCAGTTTGTTTAGCTTCCCAGATGACTGTCACGCACAGTCATTGTGAAAAGTCAGGGAACCAGTGAGGACTTGGGCCAGCTATGTCAGTGACCAGGAAGGTGACTTCAGATGCTGGGTGAGTCTCAGGTGGAAACAAAATGTTCAAAGACTCCGAGAATGTACAGTGAAGGTGGAGGCATTCTACTTCCTAGTATTTAGCAAAAAGAAAAGAGCCCCCAAACTTAAATCTTTCCTTGACTGCCATAGTTGGCAATGCTGTAGGTGAGCAGAGGGCTCAGCTGAGTGGTAGTAGCTGTGCAGTGAATTTTATCCTAGAAAACAGAAAACTCATGGTGGCACAGGAAATGAGCAATAAACAAGTGGCTTGTTTTGCAAAGATCTGCCCAAGGGATTAATTGACTCTGAATATTATGAATTTATCATTTTTGATCTCTTTCTAATTGAGATCTTATCTACATAACCTTTATGATAATCAAACACAAGTTCATGGAAAATACACATTATAAAAATGACTTTATATGGGTTTTTCACCAATAAACTTATCTTTTAATTCCATTTTAAGTACCCTTGTATGTAAATATACACATACATATATGAATATATATTTGTATGTATATGTGTGCTTATAAATACATATATTAAATTGCACTTTTCATCTCCTCTATCCAGGCTGCACACCGTTACCACTGTCAGGAAGTCTTCTGCTGTGCTGGAAATCCATCAAGAGGTATGAAGATGGACACAGAATCACTCATGGACACAACTTATTCACATATTTGCCTCCTCACTGTTGTTAACATTTGTGGTCACACTTTTCTCTTTATATTAAATTTTTATATTTTGTACACTTTCCCTCTGTTTCCTCAAGTCAGGGTTTGCTGAGAAATTCCAATGGACAAACGGAAAATAGATTATAGGATATTACTTTAAGGAATATTATTAGAATGAACATCCCTGGAACTTTAATTTTCTTATACATAAAATCTATTCTCTTGCCAAACAGTATTAAGTCTGAGATATTAAGAAAAATGTTTAGATGTTTTCTTTATTATGTGTATTAGGGGGTTATTTAATTTTACTATATTATAATCATTACTATTTCCTAATGTAGGGTCTGTCAAGCAATAGGTGAGTGTTCATGGAGATGGTGTGTTGGGTCAGGGCTCTTTGACTGGTAGATGCTGCTCATTTTCACAATCATTTCCTTTCCATGCTGATGGGAAGGCAGTGATTCTGCAAAGGAGTTCTCTAGGGAACTAAGTTATGCCTTAAATCTCTAAATGGAAAAACTCTCTTGTGTCTTGGAATTTGAGAACAAAATTCTCACTGATGACAATTTTACACATGTGTAAAATTTTTCATTCAGTTCTGCTTACTAATATACTGGGTGTAACAGGACATTACTAGCTATAAGTGCTTAAGAAATGAATATAGTGAAAACAGCTATTTCAAAGTTTTTTTCTTTGTTCATTTTTAGGTAAAGATATGCAAGTAGGAGTGAGATAGAATGCTTTCAAAGGCAGATCCTTGCCTTTTAAAAGTTAATGAATGGGAGGAAGCATGTAAATATGGACTAGAGTCCAGTAGGCTTTCAACTCAAAATCTGTCTTATCTTCTCTCCTAATCTGAGGAGCAGGGCCGTCAATATTGCAATTCTTTCAATTTCAGATGTATGTAGGTAGGTGTCCTCTATGCTCCTCCAACCCATCTACCTTCTTCTTCTGCTGTGCTCATCAATTCTTACTCTGTCATTTAACTGCTGCGGGGAAAAGGGGAAGAGAGTGGCTCCTGCCATGCTGTTGATAATCTCTCAAATGAGGGTTTTTAGAGAACTGGACACTCCTTCGTGGTTCAGTCCTCAGTACATGGCACCTCCAGTTCCTTTGTCCATTAGTTTTCTTGAGAGTTGTAGTGGGAGATGGGGAGTGAGTTAATGTGTATTATTGGCTTAAGATATATGCTAAATAGATGTTATAAAATGTGCTCTATGATTAAAATGAAAGACAACAACAACAACAACTCTGCCTGGGGGTGGGGTTGCATGCCAGTATAAAAGAAAGCAGCAAAATTGTCACTGGAATAGAGGCAAGGGAATTTTAGGTAGACTGAATTATAGCGGTGTGAAAGAATGTGACACCTCATGTGGAGAGGGCCCAGGTTTAGAACTGTCATTCTGCACCCTTTGACAACCTTGTAAATGGGAAGAGAAGCAACAGGATTGCAGTGTGATCATGAAGTTTAGATGAAATCAGATCCATGCAAGTCACCAACTGTGCCTGTAACTCAGGAGGCACCCCTCTGTGTTAGCAATTATTTCTATGATTTTTAAAGTGGCTGTGATGGTCAAAAGTGGGATGGAAGTAGTAGTCTGGCAAGAGCCACATCAACCACCAGTGGCCTTGTTGTTTGTGCTATTCTGTGAGCTTTATCCTGAAGGCAGTGGGGGAGAATGTACAGGGATTAGTATAGGAGGGAAGACCAGTCTGGTGGCAGTGTGGAGAGTGAATAGTTTGGGTGTTGCTGGGGAGTCAAGAATAGAGGTTAGTAGACCATTTAGGAAGCTATATAAATTTGTAATTATAAAGAAATTATAGGGCCAGTATTGTGGCACCATGGATTGGGCCACTGCTTGTGATGCTGTCATCTCATCTCGGAGTGCCAGGTTGAGTCCCAGTTACTCCATTTTCAATCTAACTTTCTCCTAATGTGTCTCAAGTGCAGGAGACTAGGGTGGAGTTCTTGGTTCCTGGTTGCAGCCTGGCTCAGCCCTGACTATTGTGGTCATTTAGGGAGTGAACCAGTGGATAGATGTCTCTCTCCATCTCTCTCTCTCTCCCCCCATCTATCTGTCACTCTGTCTTTCAAATAAACATCATTTTTTTTAAAAAAATTATAAATTGTGAAGGCCTGAATTAAGGATTGGTAATAGAAGTAGAGACTATTTTAAGAAATAGGTGTTTTTGGTAATGGATTGCACAGAGGCAGAAGCATCACTGATGGCTTGGGGAC
Source organism: Oryctolagus cuniculus (assembly GCF_964237555.1). Classification (NCBI taxonomy): domain Eukaryota; kingdom Metazoa; phylum Chordata; class Mammalia; order Lagomorpha; family Leporidae; genus Oryctolagus; species Oryctolagus cuniculus. The sequence goes on along the minus strand of NC_091436.1, from coordinate 122,330,925 downwards.
ATCTTACAAAATAGTGTGGATGGTGGTGTCCACAGAAGGGAAAAATGCAGAAGAGGGAGTGGGACTGCAGACAGAATGCATTATATTTGAAGTGTGTTGAGCATAGGGCATTTGCAATATAGGTAAAGACAATCAAAATAGTTGGTTGAAAATCTAAAAGCATACTCAAATGATATGGATATTATAAAGTTAGGGAGTCAAGGAGATATGAAAAGAATGCTAAAGGGGAAACTACTTGTTCAAAAGACCCAAAGGAAATAAGTGGGAGGAGTTTGTTTTGTTTTGTTTTTAAGATGAATGTTTGTGGATGTGGATGATGGAGAGGAGAAGAGGCAGAAAAGAATATTCAAGTTGGTGTAGATTTATCCAGAAAGTAGAATTTAATATTTTTATTTTATAGAAGTCCCTGAAGGTAGATGATACCTGCTCATTTATTAACTGTTTAACTAGAATGTGGTCATATGCACAGCTTAAAAAGACATATATGAGAAAGGATTAGCATTGTGAGGAGGGAAAAAAGAATTGAAATGTGAGGTGCTTTGGGGGAGATCTAGAATTAATTCTGCTACCAATTTGAAACTGTGATTTAAATCCTCCATGTTCTGGTTCCACATTTCTTTTTAGTAATACTCTGATAATAGGGAGGCAGAAGAATTATTACCAGAATTGATGTATAAAGAGACAGTTCTTGGGGGCAGAATGAGGGGGAGAGAAGAGTGAGGAGTAGCTTAGGGTCCTCTTGCATTCCAAGTAGACCAAGGTGATAGGAATATATTTCAAGTAAAATCCTGTTATTTGGTTGTTTGAAATTCAAATATATCAAGATTCAAACCTTGTGCCCATTTAGAATTGAAATGCTAACTGAACAATTCAAGACTCATTTAATTTTCCTTTGAAGAATATACTACTGCTATTGATGGGAGTCTTTTGCAATGTGAGCTACAAAAATATCAATGGAAATACTTCTTCATTGAGTTAGTACAAATGAGGGAGAACAGATGAAGGAGAGGAGAGAGTGAGCTGAGGAGTGGGATATTGAAGGGCTTGGTAATGCTGGCATCACAGAGTGTCTTAAAGGTTGCCAAAATGTCAGAGGACATTATATGGAGAGGGAAGATATATGTCGCTATCGAAAAAGGTTAGTGATGTAGTATCAGTGTTTGATTAAATAACTAATTCTGTAGAGGGAGCCAAGTCTCATTGTCCAAAAGGTCAAAGTGTTGACCATTCTTCACTGCTTTTGTGAAAAAGAGGGAGAAAGCAAGAATTATAAGAGCTTTAGTGAGGTTAGTAGGAAAACACAATCAAGGGCATGCCTTCCTTCAGTACAGACATCGCTTAAAGTCTAAAGATCTTAGTTCATGCCATGTAGCTAAACCTTTGGTCACAACTGTGGCTGTGAATGGGTTTTTAGAAATTATTTATTTTGAAGTATTTTTAAAAGATTGTCCAACTTTCAACATATATTCTAACATTCTTCAGGTTCAGCAGGTTATGGGATTGTATGGAAAATATTCTGAAATCATTTTATCCAAGAAACTTGAATCAAAATAGCGTTGACATTAACACTATTTTTTGATTTTGAGCCTGCTTTCCTAACCACGCCAAATACATCATTATAGCACCATGAAATCTAGAACAAAATGACATTCAGGTTCAGAGTACAGTTCTAGAATTAGCCAGACCTGATGTCAAAGTCAAGTTCTGTCGTTTACCAGATGTGTGATTAAATTATGTGATCTTTCGTTGTCTTTACTTGTCCCAGCTGTGAAATAGGGCCAATCTTACTTCATCAGGATTTGTTGTAATTCATATAAAGTTTATAAATTTCTTAGGACACTTCTGGCCCATTAAAACATGAAATAAATGGAAGCTATTATTGTTAGAAGAACCAACTGCAGGTAGATTTTGTATTGACAGCTGTGGATTCTTTCCCAAAGGTGGTAGGTGAGCATCCCTCCAGATTTCAAGTCACCATAGATTTAGGAGATGTTCAAGCTTTATGAGAATATGAAAAGCAAGCCAAGATTTTGTGGAAATAGCTACTGCTGGCTCTGCCATAAGGAAACTGCTAGTGTTAGGCTCAGTATCTTGAGAAGATGCTTGCCAGGTTGAACATGTTGGAGGTGGCAGGTTGGGCATGAATCCACAGAGCAAAAGATTTTCTCTGTTCCAGTGGAAGCCATCTGGAAGGAGAGGAGGGTCAGAGCATATTGTATTTTTAGCTATGATGCAAGGATCAAAATGAGCAGGTGTTCAGTAGATGGTTCACTGTGGTGAGAGCATAATAATTTCCTACTATTGACCACTTGGGAATAGAGGCAGAACCAGAAATTCTATTTGGGGTTCAAGTCAGCTACAGAAATTGTCAGTTACTTGAGTCTGATTTCTACCTAGAAAGTGTATCTAAAGCAAAGAAGATTTGATTTAAAAATTTTATCTAGGATTTTTAAACCACTAAACTTCAGGTATGATGTATAAATAGAGAGAGTGGTTTAAATCTATCTTACCAATAATGTAGTCTACAGACCTGAGAACTGGTTAGAAAAGCAGAACTTAAGCTACATACCTGACCTCCTGAGTCCAAATCCATAACCAGGTGATTTGCATGCCCATTTTTTAGTTGGTTAGGTCAATGGTCTGTTGAGAGTATAATCTCAAGTCTTATCTAGAAATCTTTCCCACTAATATGGCATGATCAGAACTTGCTCACGCAATAGCAATGGTAAGCTGTGTAAGAGCAGAGACTTGAAATATTTATTGTGGCCTTTGCTACTGGAGATAAGAAGCCTCTGTGAAAGAATTCGAACAAAGCAACAGTGTGGCTTCAGGGATCTTGTAGGGAGAACTCTGAGACTGCGGCCTTCTACAGAATGCGGGGACCAGGACCCCTTCACCTACCCAAAAAACCAGGGGAGGGGAAAACGAGGCTGTTGAGGGAACCAGCATTTCTTTACATACAGCTGTATTAGCAGGGTTTGACTACTTCAACCTAGCATGTTAAGAGAGAAGTATATTTTCTCTTAATATCAAGAGTTACACTTTTCTAAGTATTTTTCTGCTTTTAAAGAGGCATCCACTATTAACACCCACCTGCCACACATGCATACACACCCAAATGTACAAAATGAACAAAATCTATTTTGTTAGAGGAAAGAAAAGCATCTGATCCTTTTGAAAAATGAACCAAATTTGCCAGCAAGCATGTGGGATGTACACCAACTGCCCAGAATTAGATCTGAATCTACCCATTTTGACATTCCATCTATGTAGAAGCAAAACCATGTGGAGTCCCAGGCTGATAAAATGTTCTGAAGGATTGGAAGTGAAGAATAATTGCATTGAAACAGCAAGCTACTGTCAACACTCCCAGACAGTGGAGAAGCTGATGCCCTTCTCTAAATATAGGACCAGACCTAAAAATTGTATTTCCAAACTAGTGTTTTGCAAGAACACACTGCCAGTGAGGAGTTGGCAGGGCACCCACCCAAAGGATAATATTCTGTAGTGGAGCTTGAAATGTGGCATAGCTGGGCCCTTGGCTCGGGATGAGTTGACACTAGGTATTACACAAGGATGATACTTTTCAAAGGGGAAGATGCTCCAAAGTGAGAGAATACTCCACTTATCTCTTTTGAGCTATTCATGTTATTTTGGATGAAGTACTGTGCAGGCCTGGACATAAGCAGGCAGGTAGGCCTAGGAGCCAAGAGACCAGGCAGACACCATTGTGAGAAGTAACTAGTGCTAGGTACTCATGACATGAGTTAAAGCAACTTGGGGGTGAGTAGACAAGGCAGAAAAGAGAGAGAAAGCAGAGGCACCTGCGAGTGGCTGGGAACATTAGTGAGCAAGAAAATTTCCTCTCTCATTCAGAGTGCCAGTGGCTATTGCTGGTTTAGGCCCTGCAGAGCAAAATGGAAATCTGGTGTGTGTGTGTGCATGTGCGTGTGCGTGTGTGTGTGTGTGTGTGTGTGTGTTGGTGGGGGCAGTTGACAGAGAGAAGTTTAATAAAGTGGGAAAAATGTGTGGGAATGAACAACTTCCACACAAACTGGAGAAAAGCTTAGCACTTGCAAAAGCTGACACAAAAAGCAGGCAGGTGTGGCTTTTTAAAATCCATTTAGGGCTGGTGCCGAGGCTCACTGGGCTAATCCTCCGCCTGCGGCGCCGGCACCCTGGGTTCTAGTCCTGGTTGGGGCGCTGATTCTGTCTCGGTTGCTCCTCTTCCAGTCCAGCTCTCTGCTGTGGCCCGGGAGTGCAGTGGAGGATGGCCCAGGTCCTTGGGCCCTGCACCCGCATGGGAGACCAGGAGGAAGCACCTGGCTCCTGGCTTCGGATCGGCGCAGTGTGCCGGCCGCAACGCACCAGCCTTAGTGGCCACTTGGGGGGTGAACCAACAGAAAAAGGAAGACCTTTCTGACTCTCTCTCTCTCACTGTCTAATTCTGCCTGTCAAAAAAAATATAATAAAATCCATTTAGTTTCTGGAGAAAGAATCAGTAGTGGTTCAGTCAGTGTACCTGTAGTTTAGCAGCACAAGAATAATCCAGAATATTAACTAAATATTGTCCTCAACATAGACCATCCTTAATTTCCTGGTATAAGCACTGACTTGCTGATCAGAAATATCTAAATAATTCTGAAAGTTAAGAAAAAAATTTTGGTACTATCAGCAGAAAAGTGAAGCAAAGGCATGATTGATTCCATATTTAGGAGTTTTGTGGTTTTATCCAGAGTTGTCTAGATTTAATTAACAGAATTATTAATGAACAGTCTATCAATCAATATAAATGATTTTCAAGTGAACAAAATCATTCATGTCAGGCTGCAGCTATCGATGAGTTTCCCATTATAGTATCTTACAGGTTTTTAAACTGAAACTTGGCCGGCGCCGCAGCTCACTAGGTTAATCCTCCGCCTGCGGTGCCGGCACCCGGGTTCTAGTCCCGATCAGGGTGCTGGAATCTGTCCCGGTTGCTCCTCTTCCAGTCCAACTCTCTGCTGTGGCCCAGGAAGGCACTGGAGGATGGCCCAAGTGTTTGGGCCCTGCACCCGCATGGGAGACCAGGAGGAAGCACCTGGCTCCTGGCTTCGGTTTGGCGCAGCGCACTGGCCGCAACACACCAGCCTTAGTGGCCACTTGAGGGGTGAACCAATGGAAAAAGGAAGACCTTTCTCTCTGTCTCTCTCACTGTCTAACTCTGCCTGTCAAAATAAATAAATAAATAAATAAGTGAACTGAAACTCGGTGCTTCAGAATGGTCAAAATTATAGGAGAAGCTGTATTACTCCAGAAAAGGTCCTGCTGTTTTTATTTCTGATGAGAAACATCGGTGAGGAGTGGTAAGAAATCTGAGAGAGTATCTGATGCTAGCCCATTTTGTAAGTAGGCAGGACGTGTTTTCATTATGATGGAGACATGATTCCAAGTTAAACAAAAAAAGTTGAAAACTCTAGTTCCTTACCAAAAAACAAATGTCTCCAAGGAAAATAGCAACTACAATATTACCAAGTTTAACAGGTACTACAGATTGGTCTTGTGCAGGGACCAGCAAATTACAGTCCTACAGCCGACTCTGGCTCACTGCCTGCTTTTGTAAATAAAGTTTTATTGGAACATAACCATGTCCATTTACTCACGTATTGTCTATAGCTGCTTTACCTTTTGTGTAGTTGACAGATAGTGATAGAGATATATAGAAAGACTATCTTGCTAAGTTTAACATATGCCCTTTCTGGCATTTTACAGAAAAATTTTGCTACTACCTACTCTACTATTTTGTATACCTTAACAACCCTAGGAGATATTCTTTACCCCCTGTTAGGAAACTGAAGCACAAAGAATTTGTGCAGACTACCTAAAACAAAAGAGCTGGGGTTCCAACTGTCTTGGTCTACTTCCAGAGCCTGTGCCACTTACTGCTCTGCTGTATGAGTTTACCAAAACTTATTCTATATTTATTTTTTCTTTTTTACTTGCTTTAAAATCTTACTGTAGTCCTCTTACAACAATTATATTTCCTTGCTTGGTTTACAAGGCAAATGGGGAGTAAGTACTGGTTTCTATTCATTTTAAGGGAGTCAGGAGGCCCCAGGCCAGGTGCTTCAATTTCTGATTTAATTTATGGTAAAAAGGAATCAGTTGTGGAGGGGTGGGATTGCTGCTGAGGACACGTTCAAGTAGAGATAATTTGCTGACTGCATCCCATACGCAAGGCTAGGCAAAACAAGCAAAGAGAAAAGTGCTCCTTATATAAAAGAGAAGTCACAGTGTGGCGGGCAAATAGATGAGTAAGTAGGTGATTTCCTTACCGCTGGCAGAATGCTGTGATGGATTCTAAGGAGCTGTAAGAGCACAGGAAGTGTGGGGAGCACATGGGGACAAGGGATATTGCTGCACAATGGAATGCCTGGCAGGAATTGGTCAGAAAAAAATGCTGGGAGGGTCTTTGAAACTAGAGAGAGCTTTGTAAAGAAGGAAACACTGTGTATGTTAGCACATTGTGTTCCAGAGGCTTTGGGAAGTGGAGTAGTAGACAAGGAAAGAGGCCAATTCATAAAGGTCTTTGAACATCATGTCATCACCATCAACAGCTTTCATTATTTTCCGTTGACCATGTGAAAAGTGTGTGAGTAATTATAATTAATTACAGGTATATTGTTTTAATATTTCAATTTTAGTGCTATACTTTGAGGTCACTGTGGTAATTGTTCTTGTCAAAATGTGCTGTTGGGAGCATCTAAATATGAGTTGCCTGGGATGCTTGTTTAAAATGCAAATCATTGAGTTCCACTCAAAGCCTCCTACATCAGTTCTGTGGCACAGCACCTATTAACCTATATTTAAATAAATGGCACATGCATCTCTGATATACCACACAGTTGGAGAAAAATTGAAGGAAGATTTTTTTTTTTTTTTTAAACTTTTATTTAATGCATATAAATTTCCAAAGTACGACTTATGGATTACAATGGCTTTCCCCCCATACCGTCCCTCCCACCCACAACCCTCCCCTTTCCCACTCCCTCTCCCCTTCCATTCACATCAAGATTCATTTTCGATTATCTTAATATACAGAAGATCAGCTTAGTATACATTAAGTATGGATTTCAACAGTTTGCTCCCACACAGAAACATAAAGTGAAAAATAATAGATGATTTTTTAAAATGATGATGAAATCAGAGCAGACCTATTGTCATGTTTAATCCCAGTGAGAGTCAAGTTGGGAATTGATAATTTCTTCTTTTTTTTTTTTTTTTATTTTTTTTTTTTTATTTTTTTTTTTTTACAGAGGATCAGTTTAGTATGCATTAAGTAAGGATTTCAACAGTTTGCACCCCCATAGAAACACAAAGTGAAATATATTGTTTGAGTACTCGTTATAGCATTAAATCTCAATGTACAGCACATTAAGGATAGAGATCCTACATGAGGAGTAAGTGCACAGTGACTCCTGTTGTTGACTTTACCAATTGACACTCCTGTCTATGGCATCAGTAATCTCCCTATGCTCCAGTCATGAGTTTCCAAGGCTATGGAAGCCCTCTGAGTTCTCCGATTCTTATCTTGTTTAGACAAGCTCATAGTCAAAGTGGAGGTTCTCTCCTCCCTTCAGAGAAAGGTACCTCCTTCTTTGATGGCCTGTTCTTTCCACTGGGATCTCACTCGCAGAGATCTTTTGCCAGAGTGTCTTGGCTTTCCATGCCTGAAATACTCTCATGAGCTTTTCAGCCAGCTCCGAATGCCTTTAGGGCTGATTCTGAGGCCAGAGTGCTATTTAGGACATCTGCCATTCTATGAGTCTGCTGAGATTCTCACTTCCCATGTTGGATCACTCTCCCCTTTATTTACTCCATCAGTTAGCGTTAGCAGGTACTAGACTTGTCTATGTGCTCCCTTTGACTCCCAGTCCCTTCACCATGACCAACTGTGAACTGAAACTGATCACCTGGAACAGTGAGATGGCATTGGTACATGCCACCTCGATGGGATTGAATTGGAATCCCCTGGTATGAAGGAAGATTTTAAAAATCAGAGGGAATTAATTTAGCTGATGGTTGATGAGGGTCTGAATAGGGTTACCTAGGCTAAAGAGAGAGGGCTGTTGAATTTTAGAAGTAGTCTAGAGATCAAAATTGACAAGAGTTAGTGATTAATTGGATGTGGGTGGTGGGTAGCAAAGGAAAAGAAATGTCTCATTTTAAAAAAATCTGGCTTAGGTGATTGACATGAAATAGAGAATAATTTTCTCCCATCCCAAATTGTACCTTTTCTTCTAGGTCAGTTCAGACACTTGCTCAATAACATTCCTGTTTTTCACTCAGAAATGAGACATGCCAGTCAGTTTGGAAATGAGTGCCCAGTTTAGTTCCCCAGAAAGTCAAAACTATGTCCAGAGTAGGTGGTGGGAATGAATGTATATTTAGTGGAATGAAGAGCCTCGTGCACTAAATGGGATGTAGTTTAAACTGACTTGCCAAATGTGAGTGATGTGGAGCCTGGCAAGAAAGGCAATTTAGTTCAATTAAGGAGTCTGTTCTGTGGGCACATTGGCCACCAGAGAGCCGATGAAGATTAGCTTAGGAGCCAACATCATCACTGCTTTTTTTTTTTAGTGAGAAAATGTTATTTGAATGGAATGTTTTCATTATCCAACACTTCTGTTGATCAAATTCTCCAAATAAAATTCTGAGACTTCAGAATTCCACAAGCTGCTGTCATAGATAATGCAAGAGTGGGATTCAGGCTTAGTTTGTTTTGATGGCTCTGAATGACACAAGAAAATAGCACAAAACTTTGTTGTGATTCCAGCAGAGCCCGAAGCAACTCACTTACTGAAAAAATGCTGCTATGGGAATCATCGGAAGGTTCTGTCTCTGTTTGGTTATGTGACCTTGGCCCAGTACGTGGCTGGGTAGCAATGTTGAATAAGACATGAATTTAGACATCGAGGATCTTATTTTCCAACAGGAAAGACAGAGTGTGGAGAAAGATTTTTGGTTTCAAGGATGAGGTGCTGTTTGAGCAGAAACTGAAATGATAGATTACGTTTTCAGATATAGGAGGGGGTAGAAGGGCTGGCCTTGGCTGAGGCAAGACTAGAAGATAGAGGACCATTTGTATTGGATAGATTGAAGGGAATGTCGGGGGAAATTACACTGGTAGGCAGCAGATCCTGCAAGGCCTTACAGGTTAGTCTTTGGCAGTTGCATTTCATTCTAATTAGTGCTTAGGAGCAGATGACAAGGACATGTGTTGGGAGAATCTGGAGGTGGTACAGATAAGAAAGGAGCCTGATGTAGAATTGTGGCCCTTATACTGTCCAAAAAGGGAGTATATTGAAATAGACCTGGAAAGAGAATTCTGTAGGATGAACTGCCAAGTCATGTAGGAAAAGAAAAAAGATTTCTGGGAGAAGGTACCCTTGATGAAAATGCCCACCCATCCATCCTTCCATCCACCCATCTATCCAATTCCTGTCCCTTTGGCTTATAGATGGTGTGTTTGGGCCTGAATTTCATTTTGGAACTTCTCCACTAGTGGGTGTATGCCTATCCCTGAAATGCAGTTTTTCATTTCTATGCTGGGAATATCAAACTAGCTGGTGGTGAAGAGTGCAAGTGAAACAACTCAGTGCCTGGCATGCTCAGAGAAGTTAGTTCTCTGATTTCCTACTTCCATCCTATTTGCCCTGTCAGGAGAAAAGTAATTAATAAGAAATGTCAAAACAATGATGTACTTTAGAAATATCAAAGTACAGAATCTTACCTGAGTCATCCCAGTGTAGTTTAGGGGACGAGTTACTAACCAGAGAGTGCCAGAAACCCATGGTTCCAACATCCTGCAATGCAAACCTCAGTCTAATGACCAAGGACCTCACTATCAGCTGCCCAGGGGCTTGTGAAAGCTGTATTACCCAGATCAACTACAGGAGGGTAAGCTGTCTGCATCTGGGGCCACCCCACTCCATATCTATAATCTGACTTGTTCCACTGCAGATGGAATGCTGAGCATAGCTAAGAGTGGACTCATGAAAGTGTTTTCTTATGATGGGCAAAGCCAGGCAAAGGGGTCTTCTGCTGGGAAGGGACATCCATTTTTGTGAGGCAGGGTTTAGACCTGATACTTTTGCCATGTCTGAGCATCTCCCAGGGTTTTTATAGGCTAGCTTCAGGTTCAGGGAAGAGGGTAGAGGGTCTCTATTATAGTTAATATGTAGACGATTGCCAAATCCCAGCTGCAGGTTCCCAGATGTGGGTTCCATATAGGCAGAAATGGCCTGATTCTTCCAGTTGAATTGCTTTTCCTTCCTGCTTAAGGCTCTTGGGAATGCCTCCTCTTAGAAGTCTTTGGAGAATAAGCAGTCAAATCAGGACAACCAGAATCCATGTTTTCATAAAGAGGAGATTGGAGAACATTATTTCCATAACTCTACAGAATAGCCTTAGTTTTCTTTCTTTGGCATTATACAATAGAAACACAGTAAGAAGAGTTTACCTTAATTTTAAAGTCATGCCTGGCCCAAGGGAGAGTGGAACAGGGACTGTGGAGGGTGGAAACAAATGTAAGTACCTTGTAAATTTTGAGCGGATTGTAAACATGTGCTAGATGAATGAGAAGGGCCTGCCAGGAGACTGTGAAATGGTCCAGTGGGGGAATAGCTAATGCATGAACACAAATCTTGGTGACAGGTAGGTTAGCTATCTGTGAACTTTCTAAAGGTTAAATGAACAATAATAGGATTTTGTTAATGCGCCAAAGTGAATTTAAACTATAAAGTACATGATTCAAATATGTAAGTACCTTTAATTGGTCATAATTAAAAATAATGAGGTATGCTTAAAATAATGACATTTAGAACAAGAGAGCAGTCAGAGAGAATTCGTCTAAACCCCCCAAAAGAAATAGTTGCTTGGTAATTTCATTGTTATCAGGAAAGCTAATTCCTTTAATACAATAAATTAGGCACTTTGGCAAGTAGAATGGGTTCTGGGTCAATTGCAAGTCCCCTAGGAGTCCCTGGCTGCTGGAAACTCCGGAAAGACAGCTTCAGTTAAAAGAAAAAATGAGCACTGTCTTCAAGCCAAGTCTGCTCTTGCACCAGGGCCACTGAATCTTTGACAAAATCAATACTCTGTTGTTCAGGAGCTGATTCTGTTTTCCCTCCTGTCACACCTTTAATTGATTTTGATTGTAGTAGCACATTTGGTAGGCATATGAAAGAAAGACTAAGCTAAATACATTTTATATTCTAGTTTTTCGCTTTTTTTGGTGAAAGCTTTTAGTGACAAGAATGTTGAGGTTATGACTAGAGTTGACACTTGCCTCAGAAGATCCAGCTGGCTTTTCCTATACCGCTGTCACTACATGTGATCTCTTTAGGTTGCTGAGCTAGTGAAAGAAGCACATAATTTACCTTTGCTTGAATGGGTCTGTAAACCTCAGCAGATAGGCATTTCTCTTAGTCGTTGGTGTATGTATTAAGAGGTACTTTGTGTTCATTCTGTGCATGAAGATACTTCAAAATAGTTTCAGAAAATGGAAAATTAAAAGACATGAGTAGTGAACATTTCCAATGAACTTTTTGAAGACTGTGTGTGTGTGTGTATTTATGATTTCTGTAACACCTTTTCCATTTCTTCGTGGGATTTCTCAAAAATGAATGAAAGAAAAGTTAGTGTGATGAACTTTTATGTGTTCATCACCCAGTGTTGACAACAACCAACACATAGCCTATTCTGTTTCATGCTTACACTCACTCATTTACTCCCCTATGTAGGTCCCCAACTGTTTTGGAGTAAATAATATTTTGAGATCGTACCACAGTATTAGGATGTTTGACTTGTAAGAATAACACTTCTCAAGGCATGGTCCCTAGAAACCCAGTCCTACAACACTACTAACCAAAAAAAAAAGAGTTCTGATCTTTGAATACTTTGGGTAAATGCTAGATACCATCTATCCTTTTAAAACAGTCGTCCTGTGCATAGCACATGAACACTTCTGAGAAGTCTACACATAAAAACTCATGTAAGCCTGTACCTGCCAATCTGGAACTCTTTATTTCCCGAAGATTTTATTTATGTCATATGATAAATGTTCACGGACAATATTTACAACAATTACCCAGCACTTAATATGTGCCAGGTTTTCTGCTGAATATTTTCTATATGCAGTGCCTCATTTAATACTTGTGACAATACCTAGAAGTATGGTTTGTAAATGAACATATTACTCTATTTTCACATGAAGAAATTGAATCTCATAAATATAAAATAACTTAAAAAGGTCACACAGAAGTGGAATAGGGGCAGAATTGACCCTCACATCTATGTGGCTCTCTTGAGTTCTCACACACCATGCTTTTGGAAGGGAGCTGTTACTGTACCTGGTGAGACGGCTTCCTCTGGTGACTTTTATTTACTTTGGTTTTCTTACAGTGACAGAGATGCAACTGTACAACCCAACACACTTGGTCAGAGTCAAGTGTTTTGTTTTTGTTTAATAGAATTTTATATTTCCACTGTGCTCTGTACTTTTTAGATTTTCTCAATTGTCTTCAACTTCCCAATATTTTTTAAATTGACAGGCTCAGCATTTTGACTATTGGACAAATAAAGCACAGAAAGGAAGATGTGTTGCTCAAGGTTACAAGTTTATTACTGGGTTGGAATTAGAACCTAGATCTTAAGTCCAGGACAATGTTTTCAACTGTAGTGTGAATACTGCATTGATAAATAGGAAATGCCCCCAACTTCTGGCTTGTTCTGGCTGATGTGAACTGGGGAGGCAAAAGGATGGAGATAGAGGAGACAGCATTAATTTAGAATTACGTGATAATGAAAAGCGCATCAGTAGTAATACGCTTCAAAATATTTCAATGGTGAGGTCCTGTGCTTGCCTAAGCATCTATATCATGTTTCACATATTTAAGAATTGAAAGGGAAATGTAAATGTTGTACAACCTATGAACTTCCATCTTATCCCTTTGCTTCTTTAGACCAAGGGAAAACCCCACCAGTGCTCATTCTGATACCTTCCAAACCCTAAACTGTTTTGGAAACTGATCCACTTACCATCTGTGGTGAGAGGGGCTGATGGCATGGCTGAGTGGAGGTGCCCATGGTATGGCTGAGAAGAACAGCAAGCAGAGAGTTGCAAGAGTAGTTATTTACCATCTACTTCACTTTCCCTGTCAAGGTCGAAGTATTGCCTTCTAGTTGACATGTCTGGTTTATTATCCCCTGCTTATAAAATTATGCAAAAAATTAAGAAAAATTATATAATTACTTTCAAATGTATCATAGGAAGCAGGACAGTTGTGTACTAACTACAGAGAATTAGGCACAAGCATTATTAAAGCCTTAGCAAGGCAAACTGTACAGCTCTGATTAACTGGGCATTTATTCTGGCTGAGACACACTTGCATGGAGATAGGGCACAATTAGATGTACGATTGCTAATAATGAATGTTGTCTCTTAAGGTAGGTCAAGGTAAGCAAATGTGTTAGTTTTTTTCCACATGCTATAATTATGAAGGGCAATTCATTAGATTTCAGTTCTGTGTATATCTGGACCATAAAATTACGTAATAAACAATTATTCATTGAGGTGATTAAAGGGAAATGTCTCTAAACAGATTAAAAGAGGAGAGACACAGAATAAAGCACCGTGGTCCCACTATTTGTTATATCCACTCTCATAATGAAAGCAGGTGCAAACCTCAAGCTTACTATTTGAAATGCGGAGGCACCGTGCCTTTGCAAAAAGAACAAACTCCCTGGAGAAGGAATCACTTCTCATGCTTTTGACAATGTGGCCTCAAGAAAATAATTTCATCTTTTGATTCTTGGTTTGCTTTGTTTCAAAATGAGGATAAAAACAAACCCTTAAAATATATTTTGGTGATGAAGTAGTATAATATATGGACCTGTGATGTCCCGAGAAAAGGTTTACTAATAAAATGGGAGCAATAAAGCCGTCATAGAAAGAGAGCAATGAATGACAGCAGAGCCCTGGCAAGAATTATTGCATCTGAGTGTGTAAATATGAGATCTGCTCTTTTGAAACAGGAGTACCTCAGGCAGCCTTCAGTATTACTAATGTGAGAGTATTACTAATGTCAGTCAGCTCTAGAGCAATAAGCCAGGGAATACAGAAGCGCCAATCACAGAGTAAGCATCAACCTGAGAGATGTAGGAAGTATGGACTTGGGAACCTGAGACATTAGGAAGATTCTTCCTTCCATCCAACTATGCAGTGGGAGTCAGTGCTCACTGGGATATGAGAGCATAAATCTACTTTTACCTGATTGGGTTAATTAGTTTGTGATAATCCAGAATTACAAATGCTCATTCCATGCTCCCAGGGAACTCCTGGTAACACCAAAGTTTGTAACCAACAAACATTTAAAGCACTCACTTGCCACAGGAAATCAGTTAGCTTATTCTTGTTTCCTTCCTGAAGGTGCTGAGACTCAGAGAGCCAGCCCTGAAGACTTCCCAAATAGACAGTGCTAAATCTAGAGAAGATTTTAGGACTTGGGGCTTTTCCTCCTGCATTGTTTATTGTAAGTTAATTGGGTGTTCTCTAAAATATCCTAAACAAGCTTTTTCTCCACCAATATTGTTACTAAGGGAAAAGTAGACCTTAGAATATAGCAAAGGATAGTTAGAGAAACTGAGGATAAACTTCACAGGGATCTGTTGAGATCTGGTTAAAGAAATTAGATAGTCTTCAGTAGTTACTTTCTGAATAAGAAGACAGGGAATATACTATTTTCAAGTTAAAAGGGATGCCTGTCTGGAAATCTCAGGGGGTTCACAAGCATAGCAATGGAAGAATTCCTCTTGTAATTTAGTGAGAAAGTGAAAAAGGTAAGTCAGTTAAAGGTGAGTTGGTGCTGTGAAAAATTTCTCTTGGATTAGTGGGGAAAACAGGGAGTGTGAGGGCTCTCTGGTCTTAGAACAAACTCTGCCAATTCTATTGCCAGGAACTGCCTTTATGTTGCCATCCACTATTCAGGGTAAATATGCCATTTGACAGTCTCTATTGCTAATTCTTTAAAAGTAATATTTTTGTTTAGTATTCAGAATAGGTCACAAATATTTTGAGTGGCAAGTTGAATTATTATAGGAAAATTATTGCATCTCTAAATTAGTCTCTTACAATGTCAAAATTAGAGAAATATTTACAGATTTATGTTTACCCTAAAGGGACTAAGAACAGATAAAAAACACTAAGAAGAATTATTTTAAGGTTTTTTATTTGATATGTTCAAATTAAAATTGTAGTATGATGTGTCTTCAACAAGTTCATGGAAAATGTATATTATGAAAAGCTATGCATGGAGTTCAAATTTTTTTTATATCAAGGTAAACTTATCTATTAGATAATTCCATTTTCATACACACAAAATTATCTGAGAGGAAAATAGATAGATAGCATGCTACCATTTGCTGGTTCGTTCCCTCCATGCCTGCTAGAGTCCTGTGGGCACAAAAGCCAGAATCTAGGAATTCAAAATCCAGGTCTCTCACATGGGTGGCAAAAACCAGAAATCCGATCATATGGGCCATCATGATGCCTCTCAGGGCCTGCATTAGCAGGAAGCTGGAGTCAAGAACCAGAGCCAGGTATTGAACCCAAGAGCTCCCATGTTGTAATTCCCTGCACAGACTCCTTGATGCTAGAGAATCAGACTTCTCTCAACTTTCACCCTACCCTTACCACCCCATTTCTTTAACCAAGCTTAACAGAGACAAAGAAATAGCAGGATGTCAGTGACTGTCATGTGACATTAAGACAGCTTTTATCACTGAGGCATATTTAATATACATTTTTGTAAGCATGGTTGTGTGGTACAAAGTTAAGGAAATCAAGCTAAAGAGATAGAGTCCCGCCTCAGAAGCAGATGAACAAGTAAAATAATAGCACAATGAACCAGAGATTTAATACATTTGCAACGAGTGTGGTTTGCATTCTGTAGGCTGATGAGGGAGGAGCATCTGGCATTGCTGCCATTTGGACAAAATGGACCTGGAGAGGAGTAGCTGCTTCATTCCAGAGATGCTGCTACCTCTGCCTAATGAACATAACACAAAGAATGCCCACAGAGATGAAAATCTTCTATATAAACCCAATGTGGCATAATCTCACTTGGGGCTTTGGAACTGGAGTGTACTATGCACATTTAAAAATAGCAAATTCCACTATAGGCATAAAATGGATCTGCCCATTACAAATTAAGGGAAAAAAAACTCTCTCTCTCTTTCTCTCTCATCTATCTAACTATCCATTCATCTAGCCATTTCTATATCACATGTGTGCTTATATATATTATATATACGTTTAATCTACATATACATGTATGTATACTTGGATATAATAGGTTGGCCTTTAATTAAAAAATTTTTGTAAAGAAATGTGATGAGTAATTATTGCATTATTTTTGGAGTTCTCTGAAATGGAAAAATAGGATATCTCTTATTGTTGTGATAATTGATTTTATTACATAAAGCTCAGCAGTAGGCTGCTTTCATACATCTCCTAGTGGGATGTACTATCAAGTGACTGTTCTGTTACAAGCTCAACTGGATTAGGATCTGTCTGAAGATCTCTGAGGCAACCATTAACTTTTTTACTCTGTGAAAAGTCTAATAAGTTCACTACTGAGATGTGTACAAATATATAGATAACTGGGTCTGGCCTCAGAGAATGTGGTTCAGGGATTGCAGAGTGTCTATACCACTCTGCCCTCTGTGAACAGGTATGAAGACTGTTGAATAGATGTCATGTTCTTGGACTGAGGAACATTTTCTCTGCCAAGGGTCTTTTGATATTTATAACATCCTTCATGGGCCAAACAAAATTATCAACTTAAATATTAGTTTGCTAAAGATTTATTGAACTTTGAGGCCAATCTACATTTTCCTTGGCAAGGCCAGACCAAATGGTTTGGTGGGCCTTATTCACCCCAGCCCGAGGTCTGGACACTCCCCATGTCTCCAAGTTGCAAATTTACTGGTACACTTGTTAGTTGGATGGACAGTCATGGTAAGGATGATGATGGTTGCAAGAAATATGAACCCACATTCTGAGGCCAAGAGATCCCATACCTGTTCACTGCAGTATCAGGTGTAAATCAGAAGCTCTAAAACTGTTTTGAAATGCTGAAAAATTTATTTTATTATTTGTATATATTTATTAAGCTTGAGAAAACACATGGCCCATGTCAACTGAAGGGTTGTTGTTTAAGTATAATCATGAGTACACATTCTTCAATTTTCATAGAAGACTAACAAATAGTGACCAAATAGAAAGAACATTCTAAGCCTGGGAAGGCAGAGTAGCTTAAGCTTTTTATTCATTGTGATACCAATTGAGCTTCTTGATGTATTCATTATTGTAAAAAATGTCCTTGAAGCCATCAATTATTTCTTGCTGTAGATGGTTAGAATATTGAATATTATCTGGGAAACTCCTAGAAGCATAATCTGTCAAGTCAACCTGTACACAGCATTTGTAAGTACTCTCTATGAGAATATTCAGAAGATGCTTCAGTTTCTGACTCATTATCTCTAGCTCACTTGTGCGTTGAACTTGAGGATACATTTGACTACTGCACTGCGAAAAATTGGATTAGTTCTTTTCATCTCTGTCAGATTCTCTTTATCTACACATTTAAAGTAATTTCTCTTTTTTCTTTTAAAGCCACAGCTATGTTATTCAAGTACAAATTTTCAATAAAGAAAATATACTGCACTGACATTCTGAATCCTTTTGGTTTTGTTGATATTGTTTATTTTTATATCTAAAGATTCAGCAACACAATGGGCAATAAATGAGAGGCTGTGACAGAACTAAAATAAAGGCACCTTACATTAAAGGAACAAGCCAAATCGTACAATTCAGTAATTCTCCATTTGCCCATATTGGTGATTTGTGAGGAGCTTTCTAAAAGCATAGGTTTAGGTAAAAATGCTCACTGGTTGGGAATATTTCCAAACATTTGGCAGCACTGGGTTTTCGGTGAAATAACATCTCTGAGTTATATCACTGATTTCTCCTCTAAACATTAGCAAATCTCCCAAGGTCACCCTCTAAAACAGTAAACATTCTATTGCATTTTATTGTGACCTCTATTCCTGTTTCAGAAGGCAATGTTTTCTCATTAGAAGAGCTTGCTCTGCCACCAATAGTAAGTATTTATAGAAGCCATTGTATGTTGCAACAAAAGGCTCCAGAAATTTAGAGGGCCATATAATCCAAGAAACCCAATGCCACAGCAGATGTCTTAATCCTATACTATGATCATTTAAAAAATAAACAAAAAAATGGGAAAGACTATTGAAGAAAAGAAGAAATCGGCCAGCGCCGCGGCTCACTAGGCTAATCCTCCACCTGCAGCACCCGCACATCGGGTTCTAGTCCCGGTCGGGTTGCCGGATTCTGTCCCAGTTGCCCCTATGCCAGGCCAGCTCTCTGCTGTGGCCTAGGAGTGCAGTGGAGGATGGCCCAAGTGCTTGGGCCCTGCACCCCATGGGAGACCTGGAGAAGCACCTGGCTCCTGGCTTCGGATCAGCGCGGTGCAGCTGGTGCGCTGCGGCCATTGGAGGGTGAACCAACGGCAAAAGGAAGACCTTTCTCTCTGTCTCTCTCTCTCACTGTCCACTCTGCCTGTCAAAAAAAAAAAAAAAAAAAAAAGAAACAAAAGTGGGAATGCATGTGAGTTTGTATATTTGTGCATGTGTGTGTTTTTATATTTGTATATGTCAAAAAGTATCCTATATATATTATATATGAAACAAGAGGGATTAACATGGGCACATAGAAGTAAACTCATTCTTGTGTAATGACAGCCACATTTTTTAACAAGTGTTTTATTTATTTATTTATTTTTTATTTAGTAAATATAAATTTCCAAAGTACAGTTTATGGATTACATTGGCTTCCCCCCACCCATAATTTCCCTCCCACTTGCACCCCTACCATCTCCCACTCCCTCTCCCATTCCATTCACATCAAGATTCATTGAATCTGGGTTGAATGGTAGGTTTATCTTCAGGTTTCTGAGGAATCTCCAGACTGACTTCCATAGTGGCTTGACCAGTTTGCATTCCCACCAATAGTGGGTTAGTGTCCCTTTTCCCCCACATCCTCACCGGTATCTGTTGTTGGTAGATTTCTGAATGTGAGCCATTCTAAGTGGGGTGAGGTGAAAACTCATTGTGATTTTGATTTGCATTTCCCTGATTGGACAGCCACATTTTAAAATCTTTTAAAATATAAGCAACTGACAAGCTCTTTTTCCAAAGCCACATTAAACAAGGTCTACAGTATATAGCAGTGGCAACACCAAAGAAACTAGTAAACAAAAACTTCTAAGCCAAAAAATGCCTTATCTCAGTTCTTCAGTATAATGAAGGTGTACTGCTTGCTTGTGTCACTATCTAATGCCAAGGGGCAGAGAGTCTCTGCCCCATGCAGTTCTTCAAGTCAGGCTTCTTCCATTTTGTGATATCACCATCTTCAATGTGTCGTCTCCAAGGTTACTGCCAAATGAACAATGAGAACAGAGGCACCAGTGTTGAGATTTGATGTAATTCCAGGACATTTTTATGTATCACTTCCACTTATTCCCCAATGGCTAGCGCTGAATCATAAAGGCCCAACCCAACTGCAACAAGTTCTAGAAAAAAAAAAGAATCTTCTTGTCTCCCAAGAGGAAAATGAAATGTTTTTGTTAAACATGTAAAATAAGTGGTTTATATTTTTGGTTTGCTTGATTTGCTGGTATCAATGAAGATATTAACTTTTAATACTAGTTTAAGTTTTTTAAAATCCTTGTTAAAATTGATGTGGGGATAAATAATATTGCCTAATATTTATTAGGTTCTTAGTACATGCCAGAAACTCAACAATGCTTATTTAATTCACTCCTTACTGAAATTGTGTGTAGAAGTAGATACTTTTATCATCACTCATTGTACAGGTGAGAAAAATGATATTTGGTCAAGACTTGTTTGATGATTGACAGAATAGGGTTTGGGTTCAGCCATTTTACTGCCACAGCCTGGGATCTTCTTACTCATTAGATCTTATTGTTTCACCAAACAAACATTTATCCCATATGTATGTGTTTGGGTTTACTTTTTGCTTATTTGAGAACCTGGTGCTTCATCCTTCTGTGCCTGATCTTTAGGATCTACAAAAGACAATAAAAATACCCACCTCCTATGCCCTTGGCATTTCAAACCAAATGGGGTTACAGCTAGAAAATGTGCTAAATTCCTTCCAAAAAAGGATTCACACTATTCTTATAGCTTAAATATAAATTTTCTAAAAATAATTTTTATTCATTTATTTTCATTGTACTTGAAAGGCAGAGAGAGAGGCAGACAGGCAGACAGATAGAAAGATAGAGAGATCTTCCATCCACTGGTTCACTCCCCTAAAAGCAGTGATATCCAGGATTTGGCCAAGTAGAAGCCAGGGACCAGGAGCTCCATCTGTGCCTCCCATATAGGTGGTGACAATCCAAGAACTTTAGTCATAACCTGCTGCCTTCCACAGTGCATATTAGCAGGAAGCTGGATCACAAACAGAGTAGCTGGGATGTAACCCAAAAGTCCGTGTAACAGCTGCACAAAATTCTTTGACTAGGTAAAGTATTCACAGGATTTAGATTTCAGAAGTTCCTACAGGATTTGGAGTGAAAAGTTTCTCAACCACTTCTCTTCAGCCTTCTGCTGACACAAAGGCAATCAATATTTGATTAGTTTTTATAATCATATTGCATTCACTTGTATTTCAAGAGAGACCATGTTTCTAAAACTTGTAATTTGTATTTTAGATTTTAATTTGTTGACCAGTCTATGTTCAAATTCAGTCTCTTCATGCTTTTTTATCTGCATGATAATTATTCATATATCGTAGAGTTATATTTAATTTATTTAGCAACCACTAATAATGGACATTTAAGTTGTTTACAGTATTTTTGCAACTTCTTTCATTTGTGAATACATTAGTAGGACAGATTCTTCAGGTGTTATGATAAATTAAAGCTGACATTTAAATTAACATCTTTAATGATTAAATTTGGTGTTGGTGGTGCAGTGTTCACATGTAAGCATCATGGTTAAAAAATGAGACATATAATATCTTCTTGACCATATCTGAGTGAAGATTCTGATGAAGGAAATGAAACTATGATTAGAGGCATCAAATTCTAAAAGTTCCTTTTCAAGATCCATGATTACTTATGTATTTGGCCAGTTCTTTTTCAGTTTCTTAGTCTACATGTCAAATGATGATTTTTCACTTGTTACAGCATTGCAGGAAGAGATCATATTTCCAAATACAGAATTTATGAAGCCAATTCAGGTGACAATTTGAATATTTAATCTTAACTATAGGTTTACTTTTTTGTTTATTTCTAAATTATAATCCAATACCTAAAGCATATAGATATTGTTATTGATTTGTCTCACAACATTCCCCTGACAACATCTGTAACATATTTCCTGTAGCTAAAACAAGGAATTTAATTATTATGAGAGAGGAGAGAATGAGGACAAATAGCACTCTCTGTTGCAGCTCATCTTTCTATTAACTGGATATCTGCTCTCACTTTCTCCCCTGCAGCACACACTCTGTCACCCAATTCCACCCCTACTGAGGAAGGAAGATAAGCCCCATATCTTGTATGAGTACTGGTGAAGGGGAGCCCAGAAGTTCTTGGTATTGGGATCATCTCCATCAAGTTTGGGTGGAGGACCCTATAGTCTGGTGATCTCATCCTCATTCCTAACTCCAGGCAGTACACAGTGGGGTATAGGAAGTAGATAACTACCATAAACATTCTATTACAAGATGGAAGATACAGTATCACTGAGTGATAGCATTTATCAAATCCAACTTGGTAGGCATTTTGAAGCTTCTGCTGTGGCAGTCAAGTAAGTTCCTTAAATAGCTTCATCTATTTGTTCTGGTTCTACCTCCTGCAAAGATCCCCACCATTTGGCTTCCATACCCTTGGCTTGTCATGTTGGCTCTTTACTGTCTGCTACTAAATCTTTTTTTTTTTTTTTTGACAGGCAGAGTGGATAGTGAGAGAGAAAGAGACAAAGAGAGAAAGGTCTTCCTTTGCTGTTGGTTCACCCTCCAATGGCCGCCGCGGCCGGTGGCACTGCGGCCAGCGCACCGCGCTGATTCGATGGCAGGAGCCAGGTGCTTCTCCTGGTCTCCCAAGGGTTGCAGGGCCCAAGTACTTGGGCCATCCTCCACTGCACTCCCTGGCCACAGCAGAGAGCTGGCCTGGCATAGGGGCAACCGGGACAGAATCCGGCGCCCCGACCGGGACTAGAACCCGGTGTGCCGGCGCCGCTAGGCGGAGGATTAGCCTAGTGAGCTGGTCGCCGGCCTGCTACTAAATCTTAAGCAGGCACTGGAGCGTGTACATTTCCTGAATGTTGCATCAGGTTCTCAACTTGCTTCCTGATGCTGTAGGTTTGAAAGTTCAGGGTTTATTTTTAGGATCAATATCACTTATGGTCGAAGTTGAAGCTTGTTTAAGTTACCCCACACTCTTGGTTATAGAGAAGATGGGTTCAAACAGAAGGTACTGAAATTAGAGTTTGAATTGTCATCATCACAACCATGTGCAATTGGGGTAAGTCCTCTGTTTCACGTTTGGTTTGCTTCTTTATAGAATGGATGAGTTGGATTCAGTGGTCTCTGAGGACTCTAACCATTTCAATATAAGAAACTGGTATTAAATGAGTAAGCAGTTGCTATTTCTAGGAATGTTTGAATTTCCATTTGCATTGGCATCTTTTCTTAATGTTTTGTAGTTGGAATGTAGTTCATTAAAATAGAAAGAGCCCCTTGTCTCTTGCATTCATCTTATTCCCAAAGAAGTTGTGCCACCTTATCCCAGCCCTACTCTTCATTTCTTTCTCTTAGTCCAGGAGCCATGGCTGATTTTGGGCTTTATCTCCACATATAATCAAGAGATCAGGAATGCAGGAAACTTCCTTCTTTGACTAGAGAAAATTGTCTCAGTTTAAGGAAGAGACGGCTTATAGTCACAGATCCTAGAGAAATGGCCTCCTGTTCTGTGTTGAGGAGTACTTGTCTAATTTGAAAAACATCCCCCAAATATTTCCTGATATCTTCTTCCAACACTGCCTACTTTAAACATGATGGAATTTGAAAGATCTTCTGGGGGATATATTTCATGTCTATTCATCTTAAATGCACCATTGCAACTGAAGAGACACATTTATGCACACACATACACACACGTACATACACACACCCACATTTAGAAGCATTGCCCCAGAAGTTGCTAAACATTTCTACATAATGAGCACTCAAGCCAAGATGGAGCTTTCTTGGACAACTGTATTAGGTCCCCACTGGTGGTGTAATAAATTGCCACAAACTTAGTAGCTTAAAACTTCATAAATTTTATTATCGTCTAATTTTGGAGATCAATAGGTCTGAAATAGGTCTCCCTAGGTTTAAAAAAAAAGTCAGTAATGGTGCATTCCTCTTTAGGGACTCTAGGAGAGAATTTATTTCCTTGCTTTTTCTGACTTCTAAATGCTTATCACAGTCCTTGGCTCATGGTCCTTTTACTCCATCTTCAACACTAGCAAAGGCTGATCAAGTCATTTTCATGATACAATCTCTCTGGTTTTGACACTCCATTTCATTCCCTTATGATTATATTGGGCCCATATAGATAATCCAGCAAAGTCTATTTATGTTAAGATTAGATGATTCTCAACCTTAATTCCATCTGCAATATTTTTCCCATCTGCAATATTAATCTTTTGCCATATAACATAGCATATTCATAGGTTTGGGATATTAATATAAGGACACATTTGAAGGCCATTATTCTGCCATCCCAGATATGAAGAGAGAGTTATACCATTTTTGGTATTATATAATGAATTTATTTTACATGCTATATGAGATATTATGTGCCTGCTGTGAATCTAGCACTAAGCAAGGCTTTAAGGATAAAAGTATTGAAAAAATTAAAACTTCTGTTTCCTTTCCTGTATTGGGAAAAATAAGCAAGTGTGCAGTGGGACAACATGGGCCATCCTGTGCAGGGGAAGAACAGAAGCACAGACTTCAGGGCAGCAGCAGTGGGAGAAGCCTACAAGGGAAGGGGTAAGATGAAGGGGAAGATGTACCAGAGAGGGAGAACATGTGATTGACAACTCATCCTGTAAGAATAAATAAGCTAGCATTTCAGAATTGTTGAAAATGAGGACAGAATTTAGGAAGTGAAGGAGTTGAGCGATCTAGCAGAAAATGGAACTCTGGAGCAGGCAGTGGGCTTTTTAAATGCTTTTGAGGCCTTTATATATTGTCCTGATGATAGTGGTATATCACTGTGGGAAGGGATGGTGATATTTCCCACATATAAAGATCATTGCATAAAGTGGCCAAAGGAGAAGGATGGTATTGGAAATGGGGAAATGGGAGTGGAAAGGTAGGTGTGTTCTCTGGTTTGAATGTATTCCCTCCAAAATCCAGACGTTGAGCTTTTCAAGGGCAATGTGATAGGATGAAGAGGCAGAATCTTTACGCGATGACTCTCTCATGAGGGCTCCTTCCTCATGAATGGAATTAAGCCTCTTACACAGAAGTTTCTTGCAGCCTTTGGCAAGCTTGCCCTTGGGCACTCCACCATATTAGAATGCAGCATTCCTGCCATTTGCAACGTATAACAGCAAGACCATCTTGGACACAGAAATCAGCCCTCACCCGACAGTGACTCTGCCTGTGCCTTTTTCTTGGACTGCCTTTCTTTCAAAATGATGAACAAATAGATTTCTGTTGTTTATAAATTACCTAGTCTGTGACATTTTGTTACAGCAGCAAAATGGGCAGTTAAAATAACACAGGGACTAAGGAACTACTTAGATGTATTGAATTAGGAAGAGAGTGGAGTCAGTGACTCTGAGCTATTTTTCTTAGTGACAAAGCAAAAACAAAGTGAGTTTGAGTGGGGTTCACATACTGAAATGTGGAGGATCCCAAGGTAATCAGAAACATCTCACTTTCCACAGACCGAATTTTGGTGGATGTTGAAGAATCCTAAGTGAAAATATTAGTTGTTCAAGAAAATTAGAACTATCTGTGGCTAGAAAATCGGCACCTTCTTGTGTTTCTAATTATAGAATGTAAGCTATATGTGTTTCATATAATTTGAAGATGAAGTTGAAGGTGAAATATAATGACAAGTGTTTCTTAAAAATAGTTCCAAGCATTTTCTCACTTTCCTCCTAGGTCCAATCTGAAGATTCCGAGATGGGGAAATTACTTCATCTCACTTTGGAAAATGACAGGGGATGTCTTATGAAAATCTATTTACAGTATACATTCTCAGCCCCATCACCGTGAAGCAGCAGCACACCTCCTCTGGAGGATTTCACACCTTGGTAATTCATTATATCACAGGTTCCTCTTGGTGTGAAATTCCTCTGATTAAGAAGAGCTGACAGAGGCAGGAGAATGAAGTAATTCTCTTTTCCTCCCCTCTAAACAAGTCATACTTGATATTTCTTCAAGGTCAAATTGAATTGAAAATAGGCAAGGGTGATATCTTCTTAGATTTGTACTAATAACTGGGTGTTCTCAGCAGAAGCCTTTTGGCAGAACAGCAAAGTTAACTTATCAAGGTGCTTAAGAATGCAAAATTGCCTGCCAGACATGAGATCTAAAAGTTTCAGGGCCCATCATACATAGATTTCTTAGGCTTTTCTGCTCATAAGAATGAGCCTGATGCTAGAATAGTAATTCCTCTATAAGCATTATTTCAGATGCAGAGTTAAAATGTTCTTCCCATGGTTTTATTTGTAATTTTAATTTTAGGCATTGCCTTCCAACTGGCTTCAGAATATATCAGAAAAACTATGACATAGGCCAATGCTCTTAATCTTTTTGGTAATTATCTGAGTGACATCTTGGAATTTATATTCAAAAGACCAAGCGACTCCTCCATTAACTTTCCTCGACTAAACCTTCAATCATTCTAGTTGGCTGTTGTGACCTCTTTCTCACAGCCTTAAAGACTTGGAAAATGGGTTTTGGTTGTCTGTAGATGCAAGAGAATACATATGGACTCACTTTAATTCATAGATATCAAAGAGATGCTTATATTTCCAGAACAGGTAGTGATAATCAAAGAGCATCATTAAGCATTTGATTTAAGCCCAACTATATCCACCCTTTCTTAGAGATTTGTGGTCTTGGATGTGTTTATTAACCTTTCCAAGCCTTAACTTCCTAACCAGGACAATAGGGGAAGAGTAGTTTTTACTTCATGAGATACTTGTGAAGATTAATTGAGATGAGATGTGGACAGCATATAAACCAGTGGTTGGCACCTAGTGAGCCATAAATAGGAGGCAGTTATTTTTTAATTTCTTCACATGTCAGAGAGAAAAATGATAAGAGGCTCTCGAGCTTTAAAAGAAGTATTTAAAGATTTTTTTTTCTGTCTTTATAGTACCAGGCTGTTTTGTAATTTGGAATCAACTGCCTTTTATAATAAATTCAGCAACAAACCCTATGAATGCATTAATAGAAGATGTATATCTAAAGAGAAATTAAATGAAAAGAGACTGTGGATGAAAAGGTGGTGTGTGAAAGAGAACTCTTCTGGTAGGTGTTAGGGTGTTCAAAACCAGCACAGAGAGAAGCCTTTTTGCCTTTGAAGTGCTGAGTTAATTAGGTCTGGAAAGGAGATCCTGAGAAAAGGTGGGGGTGATAAAAGAGGGCATCATTTCAAGATACTCAGAGGAAATAGTCACATATGAGAGAGTCCGGAGACGTATAAGCATTCCTCAAAATGAATGGCAAACAAGGGAATTTAAAAAAGGAAAATTAGTGTACCTGACATGCCCTCTCTTTCTCTCTATACTCTCTCACCAGTCTTCCAGGTCCAGGTCAGAGCCTGGAAGAGTGTCTACCTCCCAGACACCCTCCCAGAGTTGATTCCAATATTCTTCCTGCCTGCTCTCCCCTGGGAAGGTCCACAGCCCTAAGTCATTTGATATGTTATCTGAACCTTTATTCTTTCTGAACACTTTACTCATAGTGTTTGATTTTGTTAATTGGACTGCTCATACTTAATTCTATGGCTTATTCAGAGACTGGACCATATAACTTTGTCCTAGTTCTTTCATTTCCTTTTTTTTTTTGATCTATTCTATGTGTGGTAGAATACATACACACAGAAGTAATTTCCACAGATGCTCAGAGTAATTCATAAAGAAATAATGCAGACTTGGAGCGCACATAACCCTAGAAGGTCATGCATCTGCATCTTCTCTGTCACCTGCTATTGGCTGTGTCTTAGCCTGTTAGGGCTGCTGTGGCAAAATGCTTTAGACTGGTAGTTAATAAACAACAAAAATACTTCATTCATAGGAAAGGAGGCTGGAAAGTCGAAGATCAAAGCACTGGCATATTTAGTGTCTAGTGAAGACCTTCTTCATAGATGGCACCTGCTCACTGTGTGTCCTTAGGGCCTAATCCCATTTCTTGAGGTCCTAGCCCTTACGATCCAATCATTTCAATCATCTCCTGAACACCCTTCCTCTTGATACCACTTAGGGGCCTAGATTTCAACATAGGGTGTCAGGGAGATACAAATGTTCAGACTTCTCTGAACAACTTGAAACAGAACCACCTTCCAGACTGCCCTCTCCAGTGATTTGTGACTGGCTGAGTTCTCTGTGTCTTCAAATGCTTCTCCAAGTGCTCCCTCTCCATTCTTGCCCTTTCTTTAGCCTGGCTCTGCCATGGTGATCATGGTTTTCTTGTGACTTCCTGACACAACAGCACCATTTCTCTCTCTATGAAACATCAGGGCCAGAAAATGGTGTGGATGTGTTACTGACTCGTAACTTTGCTTCCCAGGCATTTCTCTTTCCTTTTTCAGTACAAGTAAACAAATGAAGAATGAAAAAGAAAAAACTCCAGATCCTTTGAAACTAGGTACATCCGTATCATCTTTCCTTATCCTTCCTGCCGAATTCTGGCCTTTGTCTCCTTAGTCTTCCTCTAAAGACTTTAGCTCCTCTGTTTTAGTCTTCTTCTCCATCTCCAGTTTCATTTTCATTTATGATCACTGTAGTGTCCTTACAAATGAACCAGTTAACATGCTGAGCTGTCAGTTATCTAATATTTACACATAAAGTGATCTTTTCTTTAATTCCACTTCAAACTTCTTAACATCAACTCTTCTAAAATCCTCTCTTCTGGTATAGAATAATCCAATTTTTTTTCATAGTAGGATAAAGTTGATTAAAAGCAACCTGGCCTTGAAAGAGTTGTGTAGCTGGAGACCAGGGACAATGTTAGAGTGATCTGTTTGAATTCAAGACTCAAGATTGAACAGGAACAAAAACAGCTTGATGGTTGCGAGTAATTTCAGTAGTCAGTAGGTTATAACCCTCATGCTCTGGTACTGCTTAAATCTCTTGCCCTTACCACAAATCAAATGTGAGCTTTAAGAAAAGTATAAGATCTTGAATTAATAACATTAAGATTTCATCACCTCATGAAGTGAAGTCTTAGAGTAGAGATTAATTTCTATTATAGAAGATTATAGAAAGTTACATTTCCTGTGCAATGATGATATGAGATGAAACTTTCACCTTTTCACTTTGAAAAATGCCTGTTTAGTATTTTCATTTATCTGCAGTGTTCTATATATTTTCTCATGTCTTTTTGCACATTCTTCATTAAGCAAATATAAACCAATAGAGAAAAACTTCCTTATATTTTGAGCCATATTTATTCGTAGATATTTACATATGAACATATGCACATATTTTAAGTTATTCCCTTAACATAATATGGGAAATGTTCTTGTTTCTATTCCCTGCTCAGTGATTTTCTGCAATTATACACCTACTTTTCTTTCTTTAATCATTTAAACTTAATTTGAAATTTGAGAGAGAGAAGTAGAGAGAGAGAGAAAGAGAACTCCCACCACTATAGCCCTGGTTGAGGCAGAAGCTGGAAGCAAGGAGCTAGTAATTTAATCCAGGTCTTTGATGTGGGTGACAGGGACCCAATTAGTTGAGCTGTCACCTGCTGCCTTCCAGCATTGGCATTAGCAGGAAGCTACAGTCAGGAACCAGAGCCAGGGTGGAATCCACATATTCTTATAATGAGACAGGGCATTCCACCTAGCATCTCAACTGCCAGGGTAAATATCCACTCCACTCCCTTTTATCTGATTTATTTTTATGGTATACTTTTTTTTTTTTTTTTTGACAGGCAGAGTGGATAGTGAGAGAGAGAGACAGAGAGAAAGGTCTTCCTTTTGCCTTTGGTTCACCCTCCAATGGCCGCCACGGCTGGCGCACTGTGGCCGGCGCACCACGCTGATTCAATGGCAGGAGCCAGGTGCTTCTCCTGGTCTCCCATGGGGTGCAGGGCCCAAGCACTTGGGCCATCCTCCACTGCCTTCCTGGGCCACAGCAGAGAGCTGGCCTGGAAGAGGGCAACCGGGACAGAATCTGGCGCCCCGACCGGGACTAGAACCCGGTGTGCTGGCGCTGCTAGGTGGAGGATTAGCCTACTGAGCCGTGGCGCTGGCCTTTATGGTATACTTTTAAGATGTGCACTCTCTCCTTGTTACCACCACATTCTCTCCACCAAAATTTCCCACTGGCATAAAATTTGGTATGATGTTTCCTTCTCTCCCACATTCTATACCACCTTGAGCTACTACCTTCTTTCTCAGCTTTTTGCACAGCAAAACCAATTGGAAAGGCTTCTCCCTTGGCTGTCACAGTCCTTTCTTCTCATTCTTTAAGGCTTTTACAGTTTGATTGCTTTCCCCTTTCACTTAAGGAACACTTTTCACCTTTTTTCAATGGCTATCATTTTGCAAAATTCAATGCCTGTGATTCTCTCTTCATTCCAGTCCAGATTCTAAGCTGTGCTTTACCCGGATGCCCACTTCTCTTGCTTTGTCATTTGACACCTCGTCTAACTGTCCATAAATATCACTGACCATTCCTTTTGACTTTCCTTCTCTGGCTACTTCTCCTTTACCTGATCATTTGATTTTTTTGATTTCTTTAGTGAATGTCCTTCTTCTCCAACATTTCTTACACATTTCTTCTGTGTACTCTAGTCTAGAAATGCTGACTTTCCTTGTTATTTTCCTATAGTAGTCTTTGCCTCTTCTGATCTTGCTTCTTGCAATTCTTGTCTTTGGATTTATGTAGGACTCAGTTCCTCAGGACTTAGGCCAATTATTGTCTTCACAAAGAGGGCTCTCCTAGCTCATAAGTTCCTTACTCACACCTCTGTATTTCCTTTGTAATAATTATCATTATTTTTCCCCTAAATAAATTTCCTCACTTATTGTCTCTCTCTGTCCTTGAATGTGGGCTGTTAAAGGCAGGACAGAGATATGATCTTTTTACTGCTGCATTTGGAATTAAAAGAACAATGACTGAGACATAGGAGTTGCCCATTAAACATTTGCTGAGTAAATGAGTGATTAATATTCAGTATCAGAGCTGATTTAAACTAGGTTTAGGGATTTCAATCTGCATGCTTTATTTTAACTGCGTTATGTAATAAGTTTAACAGTATGATTCCTGCATTAAAGACTTCCCTTTCTATGTGACCTGAAGGGAATCTTGTTAGGTACTTTTTGGGGGTGGAGTTAGTTAAAATAATTGGACTCAAGATTTTGAGCTTGGTCTTGTTTGCCTTTCAACCCTCCTTTTTTCCTACTACTTTTTAGTGAGATTGGCCAATCTCTATGTGACAGTTATACAGTTGGGAGTTAATGTTCTGCTTTTTTTTATTTTTTTTTTATTTTTTTTTAAACTTTTATTTAATGCATATAAATTTCCAAAGTACGACTTATGGATTACAATGGCTTCCCCCACATACCGTCCCTCCCACCCACAACCCTCCCCTTTCCCACTCCCTCTCCCCTTCCATTCACATCAAGATTCATTTTCGATTATCTTAATATACAGAAGATCAGCTTAGTATACATTAAGTATGGATTTCAACAGTTTGCTCCCACACAGAAACATAAAGTGAAAAATAATAGATGATTTTTTTAAATGATGATGAAATCAGAGCAGACCTATTGTCATGTTTAATCCCAGTGAGAGTCAAGTTGGGAATTGATAATTTCTTTTTCTTTTTTCTTTTTTTTTTTTTTTTACAGAGGATCAGTTTAGTATGCATTAAGTAAGGATTTCAACAGTTTGCACCCCCATAGAAACACAAAGTGAAATATATTGTTTGAGTACTCGTTATAGCATTAAATCTCAATGTGCAGCACATTAAGGATAGAGATCCTACATGAGGAGTAAGTGCACAGTGACTCCTGTTGTTGACTTTACCAATTGACACTCCTGTCTATGGCATCAGTAATCTCCCTATGCTCCAGTCATGAGTTTCCAAGGCTATGGAAGCCCTCTGAGTTCTCCGACTCTTATCTTGTTTAGACAAGGTCATAGTCAAAGTGGAGGTTCTCTCCTCCCTTCAGAGAAAGGTACCTCCTTCTTTGATGACCTGTTCTTTCCACTGGGATCTCACTCGCAGAGATCTTTTGCCAGAGTGTCTTAGCTTTCCATGCCTGAAATACTCTCATGAGCTTTTCAGCCAGCTCCGAATGCCTTTAGGGCTGATTCTGAGGCCAGAGTGCTATTTAGGACATCTGCCATTCTATGAGTCTGCTGAGTATCTCACTTCCCATGTTGGATCACTCTCCCCTTTATTTACTCCATCAGTTAGCGTTAGCAGGTACTAGACTTGTCTATGTGCTCCCTTTGACTCCCAGTCCCTTCACCATGACCAACTGTGAACTGAAACTGATCACCTGGAACAGTGAGATGGCATTGGTACATGCCACCTTGATGGGATTGAATTGGAATCCCCTGGTATGCTTCCAACTCCACCACTTGGGGCAATCTGCTTTTGACTATTTAAAATAATTTATCATTGGATCCAGTAGAGGTTTAATACGTTTATTTTACCAAATGGTCTAAGTTAATATCCTGAAATACTGCAAAATCCAAACCCAAAGATTGTGTGTTCTTCTTTAAATGTCTGCTAGATTTCAGCTATGAAACCATCTAGTACTGGGCTTTACTTTGTTGAGAGGGTCTTTATTACTGATTCAACTTCTGTCTTGCTTAGTGGTTTGTTTAGATTTTCTATGTCTTCATGACTCAATTTTGGTATATTGTATGTGTCTGGGTATTTATCCATTTCTTCTACATTTCCCAATTTTTTTGCCAAATGGCTCTTTCTAGTAATTCATGATGATTCCTTCTATTTCTGTGGTGTCTGTTGTTACATTTCCTTTTTCATCTCTGATTTTATTGATTTGGGACTTTTCTCTCTTTTTTTTTCTTGGTTAGTAGGACCAATGGTGTGTCAATTTTATTTTTTCAAAAAACCAGATCCTCATTTCACTGATCTTTTTTATTATTATTATAATTATTTGGTTTCAATTTTGTTTATTCTACAATTTTAATTATTTCTTTCCTCCTACTAATTTTGGGTTGGGTTTGTTGTTGTTTTTCTACTTCCTTGAGATGCATTGATAGCTCACTTATTTGGTACCTTTCCAATTTCTTCATGTAGGTATTGATTGCTATAAGCTTCCTTGCTAACACTGATCTATTGTCATCATAATTTGTTTCTAGAAATTTTTTGATTTCTCTTTTGACTTCTTTTATCACCGACTATTCATTCAGGAACATGATGTTCAGTCTCCATTTGTTTGCAAATGATCTAGAGATTTCTTGAGTTGTTGATTTCCAACTTCATTCCACTGTGGTCAGAGATGTATGGTGTGATTTTGATTTTTTTTGAATTTGCTGAAACTTGCATTATGGCCTAGCATATGGCCTATCTTAGAGAAAGTTCCATGTACTGATTAGAAGAATGTGTATTCTGTAACTTTGGGGTGAAAAGTTCTGTGGATATCAGTTAGGTCCATTTGGTCCATAGTGTTGATTGGCTTTGTTGTTTATTGCTTTTCTATCTAGTTGATCTGTCCATTGATGAAAGTGGGGTGTTGATGTCCCCTGTTACTATTGTATTGGAGTATATGTCTCCCTTTAGCTCTATTAATATTTCTTTTAAATAACCAGGAAACCACTAATTGGGTATGTATCCATTTACTATAGTCATATCTTCCTGCTGAATTGCTCCATTAATCATTACATAGTGCCCTTCTTCATCTCTTTTTTTTTAACTTTTATTTAATGAATATAAATTTCCAAAGTACAGCTTATGGATTACAATGGCTTCCCCCCCATAACGTCCCTCCCACCTGCAACCCTCCCCTTTCCCACTGCCTCTCCCCTTCCATTCACATCAAGATTCATTTTTGATTCTCTTTATATACAGAAGATCAGTTTAGCATACATTAAGTAAAGATTTCAACAGTTTGCTTCTTCATCTCTTTTAACATTTTTTGTGTTTAAGTCTATTTTGTTTGATATTAGGATGGCAAACCTGACCTTTTTTGCTTTCTATTAGATGGAATCTCTTTTTCCAACCTTTCACTTTCAGTCTGCATGTGTCTTTGTTGGTGAGATGTGTTTGTTGTGGGCAGCAAATAGATGAAACTTGTTTTTTTAATCCATTCAGCTGGACTGAAGAGTTGAGGCCATTTACATTAAAGGTGATGATTGATAAGTAACAAGTTGACTCTGCCATTTTTCCATAAATATTCCTTTGGATTTCTTTTGTACTTTTACTGGGAGATTATCTTCCTACACATTCTTTTGTAATGATTGCTATCTTTCTGTTTTTCTGTGTATAGTACAGCCTTAAGCATCTTTTGTAAGACTGGATGAGTGGTGACAAATGCTTTCAATTTCTGTTTGTTATGGAAAGTCTTTATTTCACCTTCATTTATAAATGAGAGCTTTGCAGGGTATAATATTCTGGGTTACACTTTTTTCCCTTAAGACTTGAACTAAATCTCACCATGTCTTATAGCTTGTAGCATTTCTGATAAGAAGTCAGCTGTGAGTTTACTTGTAGGTCCTCTGAAAGTATTCTGGAATTTCTCTCATGCACATTTTAGAATTTTTTTTTTTTAAGTTTTACTTTTGAAAGTTTGACTAAAATATTTTGTGGTGAAGATATTTTCTGGTCATGTCATTAGGAAGTCTATGTGTTTTCTCTACTTGGGCATCCTTTTCTTTCTCCATATTGGGGAAATTTTCCATAATTATTTCACTAAATAGGTCTTCTAGTCTATTTTCTCTCTCCATGCCTTCAGAAACTCCTACGACCTATATGTTGGGTCATTTGGTAGTATCCCTTAAATCTCTAACACTGCATTTATTTATTTATTTATTCATTCATTCATTCATTCATTCATTTATTTTTTGACAGGCAGAGTGGACAGTGAGAGAGAGAGAGAGACAGAGAGAAAGGTTTTCCTTTACCATTGGTTCACCCTCCAATGGCCGCTGCGGTCGGCGCGCTGTGGCCGGCACACCGCACTGATCCAAAGCTGGGAGCCAGGTGCTTCTCCTGGAATCCCATGTGGGTGCAGGGCCCAAGGACTTAGGCCATCCTCTACTGCACTCCAGGGCCACAGCAGAGAGTTGGCCTGGAAGAGGGGCAACCTGAACAGAATCTGGCGCCCCGACCAGGACTAGAACCCAGTGTGCCGTCACTGCAAGGCGGAGGATTAGCCTATTGAGCTGTGGTGCTGGCCCAACACTGCTTTTAAGTTTTCTAATTTCTTCTTTTTTAGGGGGGGTTCTGACGAAAAGATTTCTAAAGTTTTGTCTTCTATCTTGGATATTCTTTTTTCTGCCTTGCCGTGTCTGCTCTTAATGCTTTTCATCACGTTTATTTGATCTATTGAATTCTTCATTTCTAATATTTCATTTTGATTTTTCTTTAAAGTCTCAATTTCATGGAAAACATTTTCATTCATGTCATGTATGGTTTTCTTTATTTTTTTTTATTTGACAGAGTTAGACAGTGAAAGAGAGAGACATGGAGAAATGTCTTCCTTCCATTCACCCCCAAATGGCTGCTATGGCTGGAGCTAGGCCAATCCGAAGCCAGGAGCCAGGTGCTTCCTCCTGATCTCCCATGTGGGTACAGGGGCCATCCTCCACTGTCTTCCTGGGCTGCAGCAGAGAGCTGGACTGGAAGAGGAGCAACTGGGACTAGAACCTGGTGCCCATATGGGATGCTGGCATGGTAGTTTTCATCTTTTTTACAAAAATGGGGGAATGTTCACTTCTGTTGATATGATCATTCCCTTGCCTCCTCTTTTCCAAGATGAGCAATGCCCAAGTGTTAGCCCTGAGTGTGTTCATCAGTCACCTGCACCATTGTATGAACTGCACAAATGATCTGCTCAGTCCTCATTCTGAGCATAGTTCTCACTGCAGTGACCCAAGCAAACAAGGAGCTCTGAGCTTGATTGCTCAGAGACCCAGCTACACCCAGCACTTTCTCATGTAACCACTGATTCCCCATGGTCTCAGCACACAAGGCTTCCACATTCACTGGGTGCAGAGGTTTGGTTCTGCCTTATCAGTCTGTCCAGTCAACAGAGAGGCAGATGCTCCCTGAGCCAGTTCTGCCTAGGTGTCTTGATCCTTGCAGGCTGGAGGTGCCTTACAGTTCTACATGGTACTCAGCCACCTCTCAAGCAGGCTCAATGTCAGTGGGGAATGCAGATTTTTCTCTCTGCCACAATCTCTAGATCACAAGCATATGCAACAGCCGCTGGCTGAGTGTTGCTCTCTTCCTGCCACTGCCACTGTACTGCTGAGAAGGTGTCCTATCTCAGCCAGTTGCTATGTGCACACACAAAGGCTCCTGAAGCTGCTGCCCAAACCCAACGTGATGCCCACCTTTTCTCATTCAGGCAGCAGGCGCTGTTGTGGGGAAGTTGTGCTGAGACAAATGTGCCCCCTCTACTTCCACTGAGTCAGTGGGCAGCTGCTAGCAACCACTAGCCCCCAGGGCTGTAGTCCAGAATCATATCACATTCTCCCTCTAGCTATATCATCACAGTTTGCTGCAGTCTGGTCTCACCTTCATCTCCAAGCTACTGACAAGCAGCCTCCTGCTCCAGTTCTTGGCTGCTGTAGTCCTGTGTTGCATTTGTGTTCATGCTGCATGTCCACACCTTCCACATAGATCCATGGTATTCCTCTTTACCTCTTCCTCTTGTAGGATTTCCAGTGTTGTTTTCTCTCCATTCCTGGGAGTGCACTTCCTACACTTTTTTTTCACTATGTATTTCTAGCCTATCACAGCATGTCATTCCCTAATCCACCCTATTGGAATCTCTCCTGGATATTTCCTTTAAAAAAAAACCTGGAAATAAACTTGCCATGTAATCCAGCAATCCCACTATTGGGAATAAACCCAAAAGACAGGAACACATTGCATCAAAGAGTACCACTATGATTATAGCAGCACTGTTCACAATAGCCAAAATATGGAATTAACCAAAGTGTCCGTCATCAAATGAATGGAGAATGAAAATGTGGTAAATATATATAAGAATATATATAAGGGACTATTATTTAGCTATAAAAAGAATAAAATTTTATCACTTGCATTAAAATGGCTGCAACTGGAGGACATCATGTTGAGTGAAATAATCCCAACACAGAAAGACAAGTATCACATGTTTTCCATTATTTGTAGGAGCTAAAATTGAAGAAAAACAAGTTGAAAACCAAACACAAAAAAGAATTGACTGCATGTATCACTATTGCTGCCAGTATAGTTTTATATCTTTGTCAAATGAATGGTTAATGGTTTTATGTGTTGTGTATACAGATAAATAGATAGATAAATTTAATGCTCAGTGTTTATTTTGACATTTACTATATGTGAATGTAATGGGAATATTTTCATTTGATTATAATTTTTAAAAAATATTTATTTATTTATTTGAAAGAGTTACACAGAGAGGCGAGGCAGAGAGAGAGAGAGAGAGAGAGAGAGAGAGAGTCTACCGTTCGATGGTTCACTCCCCAATTGGCCGCAACAGCCAGAGCTATGCTGATCCGAATCCAGGAGCCAGGAGCCAGGATCTTCCTCCAGATCTCCCACGTGGGTGCAGGGGCCCAAGGACTTGGGCATTCTTCTACTTCTTTCCAAGGTCATAGCAGAAAGCTGGATGGGAAGTGGAGCAGCTGGGTCTCGAACCAGCACCCATATGGTCTTTTTTTTTTTTTTTTTTACAGGCAGAGTGGACAGTGAGAGAGAGACAGAGAGAGAAAGGTCTTCCTTTGCCGTTGGTTCACCCTCCAATGGCCGCCGCTGCAGCCGGCGCACCGCACTGATCCGATGGCACAGGATCCAGGTGCTTTTCCTGGTCTCCCATGGGGTGCAGGGCCCAAGCACCTGGGCCATCCTCCACTGCACTCCCTGGCCATAGCAGAGAGCTGGCCTGGAAGAGGGGCAACTGGGACAGGATCCGGCGCCCTGACCGGGACTAGAACCCGGTGTGCCGGCGCCGCAAGGTGGAGGATTAGCCTATTGAGCCACGGCGCCGGCCCGAACCAGCACCCATATGGGATGCCGGTGCTTCAGGCCAGGGCGTTAACCCACTGTACCACAGCGCTGGCCCCTGATTATTATTTGTAGCCCTTTCCTACATTCCCACTGAACTATGATAATTTTACTTTTGCTTGTTGAACTCTTTATTTAGTGAACCATTAAGTCTTTGAATATAGTGTAAATTAAAAAAATAAGAAAATTTTTATTTCAAAAATTAAAAAAGAAAGGAAGGAAGGAAGAGAGAAATGGAGAAAAGGAGGAAGGCAAGAGTTTTATTTTTAGAATTGTGTCTATGAACTACATGGAATCTGTTTTCTTTATATTAATATTACATTAACATGAGAATTGATGAGAACTGGGTTGTGTTAATTATAATGGATTTGCTCTGACCCTGAGAACCTAATGTATTAATAAATTCATTTAAAACATAAAGTGAAATAAATAAAATGCACACTGAATTTTGGAGTTAATAAAATAAAATGCATTTATAACAACAATATTAATTGATCAATCATAAAGCCAGCCAATTTGTAACTTGACCAACTAGATACCTCAATATCAGTGTATCCACAAGATAGAGATAAAAGAATTCAGCTTTTGAATTCAAGAAACACTACTCTATAATATTGATCTTAAATGGAAGTCATCATCTCTTAACTCTGAAAATATGAGATAAGCTAACATATTCAAATGACAACATATCTAGTTTCTTCAAAGTTGAGGCTAGGAAGAACAGAGGGGGGAAATATTGGTGGTATGTTGATAAGCTGGATAGAAGTTCAGAGATCCATAGAAATGCATTTTCCAACTAATAGAAATTTTAATATGTACGTTCTTTAATAGTAGTAATAATGAAGATAGATTACTCAGCACTTACATGATTAACTTCATTAAGATCTCAACACTAATTATTTCATACAAACCTATAAGCATCAAGAGTAATTACTTGATGGATGAATAAATAAACAAATAAAGAATACATTGTCATATTTGTTGAGTAAATGCAGCCACATTCTTTTTAACAGTTGGTCACTTGAGTATCCCATTTTTAATAATGATTCATTCATATAGAAAATCATTAAAGTGTTAGACTTGAATTAAACTTGCACCAAATGGACTTAACTCACATATAAAGAACATTCCATCTAACAGAAATAGAATATACATCAAGCATCAATAGAATCAAACATCCAATTTTCCAAGAGAAATCATGCATTCAGCAATAAGACAAGTCTTAACAAATTAAAGAGGATTATAATCATATAACACATCTTCTCTGAAAACAAAGGTATGAACATAGAAATAAACATGGAAAGGAGTTTCAGAAAATTCTTAAATATATGAAAATGCATAGATACATAGCATGCTCTTGGGAAACCAATGGAAAAAGAAGAAAGCAAAAGGAAAATTATAAAGTTTTTAAGAAAATGAAAACAGAAATACAACATACTGGAGTTATGAGATGCAACAAAAAAGAAAGTTTGGGAAATTCATAGCAATGAATATCTATGATAAAAAAATAAATGAAATCTAAAATGAATATCCAAATAGTATAACTCACAGAACTACAAAAAGGAAAATAAACTAAGACAAAAGATAACTGAAGGAAATAACAAGCTTCCAGAAAAGAAAGGAATGAAAATATCAGCTAAGTTTTTTTTTTAATTTCTCTAAAGGGAACACATTTTGTATATACAGGTTTTTTTGGTCCTTTTGTAGATAGTGATTCTTCCCATCCTACCCTCCCTCGTGACCCACTCCACCCTTTTTCATCCTCCCTGTCCTATTCCCATTCTCATTTTTTTCAAAAATCTATTTTCAATTAACTTTATAGACGTAAGATTAACCTACACCCTATTTGTTGAAGAGTTCAACAAATAGTATGAACAAAAACTGTACCTCAACAGTTGAGACAAGGGCTTTTCAGAATTGTTGCATTTCACAGTGTTAATTTCACTCCTATAGATTACCTTTCAGGTACTCTATTAGTTACTACTGATCAGGGAGAACATATGGTATTTGTCTTTTGGGGACAGGCTTATTTCACTAAGTAGAATGATTTCCAGTTTCAACCATTTTGTTGTAAATGACAAGATTTCATTTTTTTAACCACTGTATGGTATTCCATGGTGTACATATACCACTGTTTCTTTATCTGGTATTCAGTTACAAACATTTGGTTGATTCCATATCTTAGCTATTCTGAATTGAGC
The DNA here is from genome assembly GCF_964237555.1 of Oryctolagus cuniculus. Classification (NCBI taxonomy): domain Eukaryota; kingdom Metazoa; phylum Chordata; class Mammalia; order Lagomorpha; family Leporidae; genus Oryctolagus; species Oryctolagus cuniculus. The sequence goes on along the minus strand of NC_091436.1, from coordinate 122,291,115 downwards.
TGCAATGAACATGGGGGCACATATAACTTTCATATGCTGATTACATTTCCTTTGGATAAATCTCCAGGCATGGGATGGTTGGGTCATATGACAGGTCTATATTCAGATTTCTGAGGTATCTCCATACTATCTTCCACAGTGGCTGCACCAGTTTACATTCCCACCAACAGTGGATTAGAGTACCTTTTCCGCTACATCTTCATGAGCATTTGCTGTTTGTTGATTTCTCTATGAAAGCCATTCTAACTGGCGTGAGGTGAAACCTGATTGTGGTTTTGATTTGAATTTCTCTGTGGCTAGTGATCCTGAGCATTTTTTCATGTGTCTGTTAGCCATTTGAATTTCCTCTTTTGAAAAATGTCTGTTCAGTTCTTGCCCGTTTCTTAACTGGATTGTTTGTTTTATTATTGTTGAGTTTCTTGAGCTCTTTATACATTCTGGATATTTATCCTTTATCAATTGCATAATTTGCAAATATTTTCTCCCATTTTGTTTGTTGCCTCTTCACTTTACTGAGTGTTTCCTTTGCAGGGTGGAAGCTTCTCAGTTTGATGTAAGATTTGTCATTTTTGGCTTTGATTGCTTGTGCTTCTGGGTTCTTTACCAAAAAGTCTTTGCCTATGCCAATGACTTGCATGGTTTCCCCAATGTTCTCTAATAATTTTATGGTATCAGATTGTAAATATAGGTCTGTGATCATTTTGAGTAGATTTTTGTATAAGGTATAAGGTAGGTGTCTTGCTTCATACTTCTGCATGTGGAGATCCAGTTTCCACAGCACAATTTATTGAAGAGACTGACCTTGCTCCAGGGATTGATTTTAGCTCCTTTATAAATTTGAGTTGGTTATAGGTATGTGGATTGATTTCTGGAGCTTCTATTCTATTCCATTGTTCTACCCATTTGTTTTGTTTTGCTGATACCTGGTATTTTGATGATAACTGCCCTGGAGTGTGTCTTGAAATCTGGTATTGTGATGCCTCCAGCTTTGTTTTTGTTGTATAGATTGCCTTAGCTATTTGACATCTCTTATGTTTCCATATGAATTTCAACATCATTTTTTCTATATCAGAGAAGAATGCCCTTGGCACTTTGATTGGAATCATGTTGAATCTCCAAGATGCTTTCAGTAGAAAGGACATTTGTTTTTAAAGATTTATTTATTTATTTGAAAGGCAGAGTTACAGAGAGGCAGAGAGAGAGAGAGTGAGAGAGAGAGAGAGAGAGAGAGATATCTTCCATCTGCTGGTTTACTCCCCAGATGGCTGCAACAGCTGGAACTGTGCCAATCTGAAACCAGGAGCCAGGAGCTTCTTCTGGGTGCATGGGCCTAAGGACTTAGGCCATCTTCTACTGCTTGCCCAGGCCATAGCATAGAGTTGGATTGGAAGTGGAGCAGCTGGAACTCGAACCAGCACCCTTATGGGATGCTGGCACTGCAGGCAGTGGCCTTACCTTCTATGCCACAGTGCCAGCCCAGAATGGACATTTTGATGATACTGATTCTTTCAATCCATGAACATGGAAGATTTTTCCATTTTTTGTCTTCTTCTATTTCTTTCTTTAATGTTTAGTAATTTTTATCACAGGGATTTTTGACATCCTTGGTTAAATTTATTCCAAGGTATTTAATTTCTTGTAGCTATTTTGGATATAATTTATCTTAGAAGTTCTTTCTCAACCATGACATTATCTCTGTATACAAACGGTATTGATTTTTCTATGTTAATTTTATATCCTGTCACTTTACCAAAGTCTTTTATGAGTTCCCATAGTCTGTTAGTGGAGTCTTTTGGATTTGCCATCTGCAAATAGGGATAGTTTAACTTCCTGCTTCCCAATTTGTAACCCTTTGATTTCTTTTTCTTGCCTAATGGCTCTGGCTAAAACTTCCAGGACTATATTAAATAGCAATGGTGAGAGTGAGCATCCTTGTCTCGTTCTGGATTTTAGTGGGACTATTTCCAACTTTTCCACATTCAATAAAATGTTTGCTGTGGGTTTGTAATATATTGCCTTGCTTGTGTTGAGGAATGTTTCTTCTATACCCAAGTTGCTTAAGGTTTTCATCATGAAAGGATGTTGTATTTTATCTAATGCTTTCTCTGCATCTATTGAGATAATCATATGGTTTTTGTTCTTCAGGTTGTTAATGTGATATATCACAGATTGATTTGCAAATGTTGAACCATCCTAATACAGCCACATTTTTAAGAGGTTAGGAGACAAAGACCTTGAAAGATTAGGGCTGGTGCCGTGGCTCACTTGGTTAATCCTCTGCCTGCGGTGCTGGCATCCCATATGGGTGCTGGGTTCTAGTCCTGGTTGCTCCACTCCCAGTCCAGCTCTCTGCTGTGGCCCGGGAGGACAGTGGAGGATGGCCCAAGTGCTTGGGCCCCTGCATCTGCATGGGAGAGCTGGAAGAAGCACCTGGCTCCTGGCTTCAGATTGGCACAGTGCGGCCTCAGTGGCCATTTGTGGAGTGAACCAACGGAAGGAAGACCTTTCTCTATGTCTCTCTCACTGTCTGTAAATCTACCTGTCAAATGAATTAAAGAAAAAAGAAAGATTCAATATTCCTCTGAATGTCACACTCAGTAGGTCAGTGGCAGACTAAAGACTTGGAATGAATCCAAATATTTCAAATTTCAAACTCTGTTCATAATCCTAAGCTATACCTCAGAGTGACATACTGCAATTATGTAAAGTAATGAAAATTAGAAATATGAAAATGAGGGACCGGCAATATGCGGTACTAGGCTAAAGCTCTGCCTGCAATGCCAGAATCTGATATGGGTGCTGGTCATGTCCTGTTTGCTCCTATTCTGATCCAGCACTCTATTTATGGGCTTGGAAGGCAGTGGAAGATGGCCCATGTGCTTGGTTCCCTGCACCTGTGTTGGAGACCTGGAAGAAACTCCTGGCTCTTGGTTTCAGATTGGCCCAGCTCTGGCCATTTGTGACCATTTGGGGAGTGAACCCACAGGTGGAAGACCTTTCTGTCTCTCTTTCTCTCTGTCTGTAACACTACATCTCAAATAAATAAATAAAACCTTTAAAAAAAGAAATATGAAAATGAGGAATACTGAAAAAATAAAATTTTTTCAAGAAATTTTTGGTATTAATCACAAACACATGATGATGTAAATGCACATTACTTAAGATATGAATGTTATGTATAACCTTGAATTGCTTTCTAAGTTGGATGGGCCCTAGTCTCTAGAACATTCTTTTTGAAATCTGTGTTTGGGTAAGAAGAGGTGAGTTTGGAGGACATGGCATGGACATACATCATTGCTCTCCAGGAGAGACAAGGAATTCAGGGTCCTAGAGAAGAGCAGAATTTAATATGGAGCCCCTTGCAGTAGGGCTAAGATAGACACCTTGAGGGATACAACACTCACAGGGACTTGACAGAATAGTCAAATTGCATAAGGAATCCCTAGGTTATGTACTATGGTGATTTGAGTGTAAAACATATTCATATCCCAACTTAAAATTTCCCTCAATCTTATACTTAACTCGTATTTTGGACTTGAGCAGACATTTTTCTTCTGAGGAACAGAAAAATGTGCTGAGCCATACCACAAACCTGGCATGGATGAGAGCAAAAGATGCACGCCAGTCCCACTTACATCTAGGTAATAATTTGCTTTCCTTTGAGTGACAGATCATGGCCCACTAGATTGTATCACAGTATGAGGGAATTATCCTTTAAAACACACAATTTCTTGCATTTTCTTTCTTTCTTCCTTTTCTTTCTTTCTTCCCTTTCTCTTTCTCTCCTTCTCTCTCTCCTCTCTTTCTTTCTCTCTCTCTTTCCTCCCTTCTTCCTTCCTTCCTTCTTTCTTTCTTTCCCTCCCTCCTTCCCTCCCTTCCTCCCTTCCTCCCTTCCTTCCTTCCTTCATTCCTGGATTTATTTATTTATTTATTTGAAAGAGTTACAAAGAAGGAGAGACACAGAGAAAGAGATCTCCTTTCCATTGGGCACTCCCTAAATGGCTGAAATGACCAGGGGTGGGCCAGGCAGAAGCCAGGAGCCAGGAGCTTACTGTGTGTCTCCCACGTGGGTGCAGGGGCCCAAGCATTTGGGCCATTTTCTGCTGCTTTCCCAGACACTTTGGATGGAGATGGATCCTAAGAGGAGCAACTGGGACTTGAGCCGGTGCCTGTACAGGATGCCAGCATTGCAGGTGGTTGCTTTACCTGCTACACCACAGGACTGACCCCACTACACAATTTCAACTCTTGAATCTGAGATGACGAAGAAAACTTTTTCTCCCAAGTGTCCTCCCTCTAGAGGCAAGGTGGTGAGTGTTCCATTTCTAAGTGCCAGGATCTATACAAGATTTATTCAGTGTAGACCTGAAATTTACTGACTGCAGTAAATTTCCCAGACCTCACAAACTTCTTGTCTTCTTGGCAAGACACTTTCTCTTTTCTCATAATTTTGTGCAGAATTGTAGACCAATTTTGTGTCCCAGTTTCTTTTTTTTACCTGAACACTTGAGTGATCCTCTGTTGGACTCCAGAAAGAACAATAGCAAACAAAAGCAATGTCCGTTCCTACCCTGGGTTTATGGTATGGACCACAGACATTTTCGTTTTCACTTTCTTTCTCCACTCAGGTTTAATTGACCATCCTTTCCTTTGTGCTTTTCCATACTTTGTACAGGCTTCAAATAAACGATGTATTATTCTGTTTAGAACTTAAAATACTCCTGTGGGTGCCACCCAGCTAAAATATATGTTATTTAGCATAGAATGTTCATATTTCCCGTGTTTATCCAAGAGCGTTTGAGGGAGTAGGTGCTCAGTTAATGATTGGTGAGTATAGGTGACTGAATGAAAGATGGAACATTTCAGTATGGCAGCACTGTAGACATGGAGAATGGGTAGTGCAGGATTTTGTCCTAGTGTCTGTAGTACTTTTCCATGTTCTATATAGCCCAACTATGGCAGAAGAGGCAGCAAAAGGGGCCGTGATAGAAAACCTAAAATTCTATCATTGTGTCTGTAGGTTAGAAGGATTGTAATAATGACCTCTGTGTTTTAACCTGTCAAATCACAACTAGACATAAAATTCTAGGTGGTGAAAGAGAAGAAAGAAGTAAACTAATATTGGGTTCTGGCAACATAATTAGAATTAACCCTATTTTATCTGTGAGGATAAGAATCCCAGAGGTGTTAGGTAAGTTGTCAGATCTCCCATGACTTGCAAATTACAGCGTTAAGGAATGTGCAGAACTGGTAGACTCAACCTGCCTTACAGAAAGCCAATGCCATTACAGGTAGGTCCTCCTGAGAATTTTTTCACCAATGAGATAGAAGACGACTTGTTGTTTCTAGGAACCAACACTTCAGAATATACATTTTATGTTTTAGATGCAGTAGACATGTGTAGAAGCATTTCCCACAAGGTGGATAGGAAAGGAAATACAGTATTGCCTTAAAGAGAACTCTGAATGTACTGAAACTTTGTAAGCATATTATAAAATAGAAGGTGGAATTTGTCTGGTGTTCATTTTCTTCCATAGCCTGGATTATGAAATATTTGTTCATATCAGAAATTAACTCCCTATATGTGAAATGATGAATGGGATGCCCCATAAATACTGGCTGCCTAAGTAAATGGATGAGTCACTTCTGATAGAACAGTGAATACTGAAAGCACATTTGAGTGAAAATTTTGAAGGAAGTTACATAGGGTCTGAGTCAGGGAAGCCATCAGGGAATAGCTTCTCTCTTGTGGGCTGTGCTGGTTTCTCATGCTATTTGTGCATGGCCCCATTCTCAGGGCATTCCCTTTCCTATTTCCTATCTGCATATAACATAGGAGGGAAGTCTGTGTCTAATCAGTAAGAACATTATTGAAGAGGAATTGAGAAGTGATAAATTTCTACTTGTGTGGTACTGGAACCTTCCTTGTGCCAACAGTCTGATTTGGCTGCTGAAACAGTTAATGCAACCTCAGGCTGCATGAAGCAGTTAATAAGCATTCCCTCCATATTGCACAACAATCAAGCTGCAGCTGAATTTGTGTGTCCAGTTCTGTACAAGATGCTCCCAGAGTGTTGCGGATGAGCAGGATCATATTCAGACCGGGTCTCTAGTACAATACAGTGTCTAAAGATTGTGTCATGTGAGTAGTAGCTGAAAGGGCTGGAAATCATATTTTCTTGTATTCTTATTCTAGATGAGAGTCCTTAGGGGCACAAGATAGCTATTTTCAAATATTCAGGATCTATGATACGAAAGATGAACTAGATTTCTTTTGATTGGGTCAAATGTAGACATAGATATCAGAGCAATAGAAGGAGGAGCTTTCTAGTACTTATGTTTCCTCATACGGGAATGAGCCTTCCATGATAAGATGTGTGTGAGCAGAAGCTAGAAGTATGTAGAAAGTATTAGAGCTTTGAACAGAAAGTTGGGCAATAAATATTGGATAGTGTAGAGTGGAAGTTGCCTTAGGCCATAGGCTTCTATCTCTGGCACAGCTCAGTCAGTAAGGGTTAGGATATGATGGTTTTCATTTGCTGTATTTGCAGAAACCATACCTGCAGTGATCAGAGAAGGAAGGGCAGGCCTTCCATGTCACTGATGGAATTCTCTCATTTTACAGACAAGGCTAACTGTTGTTATGCAATCACTTAGAGGCAGAGCTATAGAAGATCCTCTGCTTTTTTCATTTACCCATGGCTTTAAACATTTTTTCCCAGGGAATGTGAGGTTTGGGAAGCAAAATGGTGGGCGTGACAGGCTCTTCAGCTCAGAGTTGTGCTTATCTGCTCTACACACTCAATTTCTGCATAGGTCTTTGAAGAAAGAATTCCACAGGGAAAGATTCAGAAACCCTGCTTTATATCAGATAGCATCCCCTTCTATTGCCTGTATTTCTTATAGCAATGGGATAATGACACACATTCCCTTCCTTTAGAAATGCCATCAAATGCTTTTTCAAGCATTTATCAGCAGGAGAACCCAACAGAGTGAACAAGTGGTACATATCTTGGGCCCACTGGCTCAGATCTATTACTTTCCTCCTGACTTGCATCGCCACTCCATGTCACAGCTGTATTTTCCCTGCTCCATAGTCTATTTTTATAAATGTGTTAATCTCACTGCTTCTAATCTTTTCTCTCATTATTGGTCCTTACAATTTTTCCCAAACTCAGTTGTGGTTGAAAGTGGCTAATCTCTTCCAATTCAGTGGTATACAAAAACTATTTTCATCTTTCAGTTTTATACTGCAAATCACCCCCAAATAGCACTGGCCTATTTATTTCTTACAATATTACAAATGCACTCTCAGGTTGCTTTCTCATATCTTTGTTCTGCTCTGTCAGTCTATTTTTCTCCTGTGTGTTTCGCCTCACAGTGCCTCCAAACCTAGGTTTCCATAAATTTCCGTGTCTGTTTCTCCGCTGAATTCATTTGAGTTTGTTAATGTGTGCATCTTTAAAATCTTTATACCTGTGGTTTTTGATTTTCTTATCTTGTGGGGTTTAGAAACACTGTCTACTTTATTATCAGTTGCAGATTTCATGCATTCATTGTTCTGAATCAATAATGAAGATGTAAAACAGCTTTTGACTCTAGGGGCTGCTGATGACACCTCCCTTCAGCAACATTCATTTCTATTCATTTGTTGATGCTGTCAGCCTTCCAACTATTGGATCCTGCAGAGCTCAAGTGATTTGCAAGGGAGATTTTGGTACATTGTCTAAAATGCTGTTGAGATTCTGACTACATGGACATGTTGCATATTCTTGTATATTCATTTTCTTTCTCACCTTGGCAATTTTTTTATGAATGTGTGATCTACATGATGCTTTTATAGATGACAGATAGTTATTGATCTTCTCTTTGCTATTAGGCTAATATTGCACCAAGTTATAATTGCAACTTTACCAAATAGCAGTTGTTGAGGGTATTTTTTTTTCTTTCTGTGTGCTACTTCCCTTCTAAGACAAACATTCCATTCAACCTGAAATATTGGGATACAGTGTGCCCAGTTTGGCCTTAGTAAGTATCCACATCTACATTTTTGGTTATGGGTGAACCATTGAATGTTTAAGGAATGATGTTTAGACCCACAGGTTACAAACTGAACTTACAAGTGAAGAGAGCTCAATTCTTAGGTATTTCTGTGGTTTGAGTATGGTTTACAGTATTCCTTCTACTCACATTGCCCCCCAAAAAAAACCTAGCTCATCAGGGCTGGTGTGACATAGTGGGTAATGCTGCCACCTGCAGTGCCACCATTCCATATGGGCGCTGATTCTAGTCCCCAGCTACTCCACTTCCTATTCAGCTCTCTGCTATGGCCTGGGAAAGCAGTAGGAGATGGCCCAAGTCCTTGGGCCCTTGCAGGCACATGGGAGACCAGGAGGAAGCGCCAGGCTCCTGGCTTCAGATGAGCCCAGCTCCCACCAAGTGCAGCCCTTTGGGGAGTGGACCAGATGATGGAAGACCTCTTTTTCTCTCTGTCTCTGCCTCTCTATAACCCTGCCTTTCAAATACAATAAATAAATCTTTAAAAATAACAGCTCATGCTGGAGTTTAATTTCTAATACCTTTTGATAGTGGAATTAAGAGAGTGGAAATGCTATGGCGTTTAGGGTGGAGCTTCCATGATTAAATCCTCGTGGCTTAATAAGCAGGGGGAGAGAGACAAACAGACACAGACACATATGCTTTCTGTCTCATGCCATGTGATGCCCTGCACCAGGATTCGGACAGCAAGGACTCCATCACCAAATGAGGACCCTAGGCCTGGCATCTCCAGAACTGTGAGACAAGATTAACCTCATCAATAACCTCATTAATAGCTCATGTCATTTATTTATTTATTTATTTATTGACAGGCAGAGTTAGACAGTGAGAGAGAGAGAGAGAGAGAGAGAGAGAAAGGTTTTCCTTCCGTTGGTTCACTCCCCTAAAGGCCGCCATGGCCAGTGTGCTGCGCTGATCTGAAGCTAGGAGCCAGGTGCTTCCTCCTGGTCTCCCATGAAGGTGCAGGGCCCAAGCACTTGGGCCATCCTCCACTGCCTTCCTGGGCCACAGCAGAGAGCTGGCCTGGAAGAGGAGCAACTGGGACAGAATCCGGCACCCTAACCGGGCCTAGAATCTGAGGTGCCGGCGCCGCAGGCGGATGATTAGCCTAGTGAGCCGTGGTGTCAGCCCTCATGTCATTTATTTTATTACAGTAAGAAAAAATATGGAATAGTACAAGTTTTGTGGGTAACAGTAATAGAGAATAATAGCTTGCCTATTGTTTTTTATGTTAATTTACTTAACAGTCTGTTATGACATTCAGTCACACAGCTCCATACAGCTTTGTATATTTTGAGACATGGGACCCTCGTGTTGAAAATATTTAAAATTGGCCTATCAAAAAATTTTAAAAGATTTCTTTATTTATTTGAAAGGCCGATTGAGAGAGAGAGGGGGAGAGAGAGAGAGAGAAAGAGAGAGAGAGAGAGAGAGAGAGAGATTAATTTTATTCTATTCCTTGGTTCAAACCCCCTTAATGGCTGCAATGGCCACTGCTGGGCCAGGATGAAGCCAGGAGCCTGGAACTTCACCTGGGTGTCTGACATGAGTGGGAGGGGCCCAGGTATTTGGGGTATTTTCCACTGCCTTCCCAGGTGCATTGGAAGGGAGCCTGATAGGAAGTGGAGAAGCTGGCACTTGAACTGACACTCATATGGGATGCTGGTATCACAGATGTTAGTTTAAACCACTGTACCAAAATTCTAAACCCTTAAAATGACCCTCTCAAAAAGTGAATTCTGGATTTTAGCAAATTCTGGAGGAGCTGACACTTTAAAATTTCCTTTTCTTTCTGTTAGGGCAATAATACACCATCTTTTAGAAGGGAAAATGGCAGAATTCTCATTTTTGCTAATCCCAGTTATGGTGTTAATAAATGGATAACTAAGCTGTTAATATTCACTACTGTTGACTCCAATATCTGTCCCCTTTCCTAGAGACCTCCGTATCTTTAGTATGAATTCTTAAGGGACCTGGTAGGCTTTCAGTGTCAAAGGAGTGAAATTACAATGATACATGGTGCTGAAGTTGATAATTTTGAAGCCGGTTTTCTTGTTTGTTATTCTTCCACAATTTGCTCTCAACAAATTAGAAAAGCAGGTTCTTTGGAGAAGAAAAGTTCTGAATAAAATTTTTATCAGGCATTTTTTTCATTTACATTTCCACAGGAAGTATTGTAATGGCATTGTCAACGTATGCACATTAGTGTTTGTTTTTTTCTCATGGTTTTTCTTGTTATTATTTCCTACAATAGCATGATTTTGAGATTCAGTGATTATATTCATGGTAATATCAAGTATTTTCATTTGGGTTTTAGAATAAAATATTTAAGAGTTGCAAGGTGTAGAGACCTGACAGCTTCATTTTGAGGAAGGTTGAGAATGTTTATGATCACATTTTAATGATTTTCCCCAAATTGGGAGTAGGTAACTTCTTTTTGTTAAATTCATTCATTTATTCATTCATTCACTTATTTATCGAAAGATTGCCAGAGTGGGGAGACGGAGAGAGAAAGACAGAGAGACAGAGACACAGAAATATCTTCTGTCTCCCAGTTCACTTCCCAAATGTCTACAATAGCCAGGTCTGGGTGAAGCTAAAGCCAGGAGCCAGGAACTCCACCCTGGTCTCTCACATGGGTGGCAGCGGCCCAAGTACTTGGCCATCTCCTGCTGCCTTCCCAAGGTGCGATAGCAGGGAGCTGGATAGGAAGGTAGGAAGGAGAGCATCTGGGACTTGATATGGGATGCCAGTTTCATGCAGCAGTTTCACCCATTGCACCTCAATATTGGTCCTTGGAAGGGCATCTTCTGTGTAAGCATGATTAGGTACCCCACATACTCAGCTTTTAATTACATGGGCCTATTGGTTTTAGCTTCTTGTAGTGGTATTCCAATATGAAAAAGGATTTTGTTTTTGTCTTTTCCCCAGTAGTGGGAATTTGAAAGAACCCCAGATCCAGGTGTGTTGGCTGCATTCAAATTTATTTGCATACCACATAGAGGAGGAGAGAAAGCCTGGATAGTAGTTTTGGCATTTTAATAATAGGCCTCCAAGGAAGGAAAGAAAAACACAATTCATTTTCTTTGACAAAACTTTAATTAGAAAACCAGACTCCTTTGATTATAAAAATTACACAAGCTGATAAATCTTGGTACATTATAGAGAGAATAATTTTATGAACATTTTATACCTAATAGAAAAGTTAAAATAATTAATTGCATTCATTAGATTAATTTTGTTTTCACATAGTCTTCTAATATAAAAAAGCATATAGTCATCATCAACCTTTATATAAATCCATATTTGTTTGTGATAGCTTTTCATGATGAGAATGAACAATATTCATACTTAAATAATGATATTAATAATTGGTAATGAATCAAAACTGCCAAAAGCTGAAGCATGACAAATAATCCAGATTGCTTACGGGGCTCTTGAGTCTCCTGGATCCAGCCCAATGATCTTTTGAAGAAGGCCTAGACACAAGAATTCATACTATATAATATTTCCCCACCTGAAAAAAACTATATATGATCAGTGTTGCTTTACATGTTTTCAGAACAATTCCTTTTTCTTTCAACAGTTTTGTATGAGAGTGGTGCTAACTCTTTGCTGGTGTATTGTGCTGCTTATGAGAAGTGATGTCAGATCAGCAGAAAACTGGAAATCTTATTTTTTTCTCTCCAGAATAGTAAGAACAGATGCACATTGACAATACAGAGCTTCATGTGAATATGCATTTTCTTCCTTAAAATACTATATCATTTAAAAAATATGTTGTTAAAACTTCTGTCCTAGAACAAGTTGGCATCAAACAAACTTCCTGACCACGGTCTTTTGGCAAGATAAAAGAATACATCTTGTGTCCACATAATAAATAAGGAGCCTGGGTAGAAGTCATATGCAATACCTACATTTCTTTATTGCATTATAATTTTTAAAAATATTGCATTGCAATGAATCAATTTCTTACCATCACCAAATCGTTTGAACCCGCAGTTGTTCAGTTAAAAGTGCTCCTGTGTCTCTGCAATGGTATCCAAATGTAAGTGCTGCTAATTAGTTAACACATTACTTACTTTCATTTGGGGAATGGCAATTAAAAAGTTGTGAATGAAGTAATCTAAAAAGGATGATACTACATTGAGAATAAACAGACAAATAACATCCATTAAATATTCTTTTGCAAGCTGGCACTTTTACACATATATTTCCAAGTTAATTTCACTGTAGTAATTTTGGAGCAAACGATATTTCTAAATAATTCTATATTAGTACCATGAGGCCTGAAGGTAACACATCTAAAGATGTCATTGTTTCATGTCTGATACCCAAATTCAAACACAAAGTTATCTGAACCAGTTTAGTTAATTTAGTTTGCAAGCTAAAGTGGCAGAATCACCCCATCTGTGGACATTTAAACTTGAGTGTTGTCCTTGCAATCACTTATTGCACACTTCTTTAGAAAGTGATCAGTTAGTAATTATATAGCAAGTGACAGCCATGAACGAATATCCTGATGATCATAGGGGAGGGGAGGTGCTCAGAGATGTACTTCAGTTTTGTGACAGGCGTCCTCCAAGTCTGGATTCAGATACAGGTGTAAGAAGAAAAGCTGATTTTGGTTTTTAATATTTACCTTACTCTAAACAAATTCCTTATGTTGGACATAGTAATGTGTATGGAAGAAAACTGGATATACTCAGCTTACCTCAACTTCAAGTGGATAAAAATATAAGTAGGAATTTTAGCTGAGAGCAAGGCAGAAATGAAAACATTAATGTAAATAAAAGTTATCACACTTCCCAAGCAAATATTATCTATAATACTTTCAGAAAAATTTGTACATGCTGACACCTATGTGGTATAATTAATAATGCATTTTCTGCCAGAAATAATGCAATGTTGCTTCACATGTAAATTATATGTTATTTTGGAAAGATTCTAAGAGGAATAAACCAAGGCATGAAATATAAAACAGTAGGAAAGTTGAACAAGCAATAAACGTACACTCCATTAGCCATCTGAGTTGAAATTTCTGTGGATGAAATTGCATAATAAATCTGTTAGCATTAAGGAAATTAAAGGAAGTTCCATATAAATGATAATGTAGGTGACAGATTTCTTCAAGAAAGGCAAACAATACAGAAATGTCAGATTTGTACAGGAAATGCTTCCCATTTTCCTTCATGAATCAACACATTTAAAACATCCACTTTCACCTTCATTCTTTCAGCTATTAGATATGTAGCTAATGATCTTATAGGACCTGTGATTTAATTACAAGCATCTGTTTTTGAGATTAATCAATGAATCATTAATGTGAGCTTGGAAGCAGTAGGTGGAATACCAATACATTATTCATTCTGAGGGAAGAAGGAATGTTCCTGAGCGTCAGATGATGTATTTCACTCACGCTATGTCAGGATGCTTTGTGTGCTTGTGTGCATACTCCTAAAAGTCCAGCTGAAAATGGCTTGGGGCAGTATTTTTTACTTCTTTAGCCTGAGAAGCTTTAGCATAGCAATTGCTCTCATTTTGATTTGTGGCTACCATGATAATCTTTCACTTTTCAGCTGTATTTCATTTTCTTTCCATTGACAAGTCGGGATATGAGAACAGTCCCTGCTCTGTCAAAGGAAACCATGGCTTTTGTTAAAATTTAAGCTATTGATAAATATTTAAGGGAATGCAGAGCTACATGTCAGTATTACCTGGCAAGGAATTCAAAGGCAAGGAAACTTTCAAATTTGCTAGTAAGTCTATACTGCTAGATAGTAAGATGCATCTAATGGCTTTAACTTTATAATTGAAAGACCTTAAACTGCAAAGTTTCTCCTGAAATTGGTCCACACTTTGAACTTATTTCCCTCCCTCCTTTCCCAACCCTTCCTCTTTTCTTCCTTCCCTAAATGTTCATTAAATGTTTAATATGTGCCTTGCTCTGTTCTAGGGTACTAGAGATAGAGCAGTTTATAGAGCAGAAAAAAATCTGCCCCAAAGAGCGTTCAATCTCCTGGGGTTAGACACACAATAAACAAATACAACACTAAGTAGGAGAACAGGGAAAGAGACAATGTATTTTATTTATAAGATGGTCATGGATGGTCTTTCTAATGTTCAATACTTATCTAGTAGGTAATAAGAAGCCCAAAAGAAGTAAGGAAGACTTATGTTTATTTGGGGGAAGAAGAGAATTCAGGATGGTGGGAGCAAAATATTCAAGAGGGTGCATACTTGTCGCAGAGAAAACAACAGAGACCGGGGCAAGGGCGGTGCTTACAGAGAAGGAGGTATTCAGAAAAACCGAGTGGAGCTTGCCCTCTTTCCTGAATCTTCCTCCTCAGTCAACATCTGTGAAGAGCTGGATCATCTGCTTAGGCAGATCCAATGCCTTTTTCAAGGCCTACCCGAAGGTGCGTTTTTTTTTCTCTAAGTGTTTTAATGCCATTAATCTTTGATATCAATCTTTTAAGTCTAAACCATGAACCATGTAATTTATCATCAATTATTTTTTAAGTTCTGTTTTATTGCTCTGGACTGTTTCCTCTATTAGCATCTTCAAAGATATCATTATCAACTTAGGGGCATAAACTACATCATATATTTGCTCTATCTCCTACAGAATTTAATACTGAACTCAGGGTAATCAAATGAAAGAAATACATTAAATTGTCTGTTAGTTAAGAACAAATAAAGAAATCTACAATTCAGGATGAGAAAATTAAAGAATATTGACAATATAGCCATGAAAACAAACACATTAGAATGGAACTTGGAATAGATTCACTGAATTCTTGTTTTTGTCTGGTGATGAACTTCTTTTCCCATTCTAATCAAGAGATATCTAGGGGCCGGCGCCATGGCTCACTTGGTTAATCCTCTGCCTGCGGCGCCAGCATCCCAAAGGGGTCCCGGGTTCTAGGCTGGTTGCTCCTCTTCAAGTCCGACTCTGCTGTGGCCCGGGAGGGCAGTGGAGGATGGCCCAAGTGCTTGGGCCTCTGCACCCACACGGGAGACCAGGAGGAAGCACCTGGCTCCTGGCTTCGGATCGGTGCAGCGCCGTCTGTAGCGGCCATTTGGTGAGTGAACCAATGGAAGGAAGACCTTTCTCTCTGTCTCTGTCTCTCACTGTCTATAACTCTACCTGTCAAATAAAAAAGAGAGAGAGAGAGAGAGAGAGAGAGAGGTCTCTATACATTTGTAGACCTCTTCCCCTTGTCTGAAGAAAATAGCGGTTCCATCTATGTAAAACCTCCTTTCCTTGATTAGTAGTAGTACCGAACCTCTGCAAGGTCTGCTTTTATTTATGTTTCTTCCTCAGAACTCATGACTCAAATTTCTCTGCATATTGTTACCTAGCAAGGTCAGAGATATCAGTAGGGGTCAGAAATTATAAATATATCAGAGAGAAGGCTACAAAAATCTAATTTCACTAGTTTGACATATTTCTTGAGACTCATTTACTTAAGTAATTAGGTCATGGATGAGCAGTGGAGGAATACCCTGAGTATTGCCCAACAAGTGAGCAGACTTGTGCTCCATGCTGAAATTGAATGAAGAAGATAAGAAGATGCCATTTGATGTCTCTAAGATCATTGCTTTACTGGAACATATAAGTCTCAGTCTAATGCTTGGGGTATTACAATTGCTCCTCTGCTAAATTTCAAACTGGACAGATGCTTCGGAACCTAGTGTCCAGAAGGAAAATGATTGTTTTTCTCTATTTTAGTAGAGCCTTTCCCCTTCCCCTCAAGTCAGTTAGTCATGATTTTCCCATTATTGAAACCATCCTCCTGAATCTTAATCGTTGCTGTTTAAGTAAAAATGAGAAGTGGTAATAGTGTGGGATATGACTGCATAACTTTCTTTGTGAATGTACTTTTGTTAGGTTTACTTTTCCCTCTGTGTCTCATTTCTTGCCTGATTCTGCTATTGAACAATGTTTCTTCCATGGGTAATGGTATGAGCTTTAGAGCCAGATTGTACCTATACTCATTAATTTGCTGTATTAATTTCAAGCAAAATGATTTATACCCTTAAGTTTATATCTTCTGTATTGTTAACTCACTAATCAATTTACTTGGTTTTCTTGTCTTCTATAGCTTACCATTTTACCCCCAATACATCTAACATTCTTTAATGCTTGTTATAAAAAACAAATAAAAATGTAAAGTAATTTATTTTTTAATGGCCAACAAAAATTAAGATTTTGAACAATTTTTAGATTAGTTTAATAGCAGGTAAATAATAATTTGGTCTTACTAATGTCTCATTACAAGTGCTTCAGTTAAACAGTTGCTTTCTTATTTTTAATATTCAGCAATCTTTTTTTTTTTTCATTTGCTCAGTTTGAACATTGCTTTGCCCTTGTACAGGACTTGGTATTTGGTACATAATAAATGTTTTTTAAATGCATTGGTAAATGAATTGCATGGCTAGTTCATCATACCATTTTAATTCCCAGTTTCAACATTTCTGCCCATATTTCCAGTTGTTCATAGGCTTTCTTCCAACCAATAAGCATTGTCTTGGTGAACCTTTAGTTGATACTTCCTATTATTGAAAACAACTATGTACTCTAACTCTTTAGACATAATTCACAAAGATAACCTAATGAAATGTTTGAAAGGAGATGTTTGACCCCTAGAGTCATTTTGCATGTGACTCTGAGTTTCAACAGTTCTTAAAGGTATTGGTAATGATCAGCCTGACCTTGTAGAGCAATCTTTAATGAATTGTTGGGTTTACCAACCATTGCTTTTGTTAGAATATGACTTTTTAAAAATAATCCCAACCTGACATACACCACAGTTCAGGCGGTGTTGGGACCAAAAATTTGCTTACAGCCACTTTCAACAAAATGCATTTTGTAGACTAATTTCTCTTTACTAAAGTTATCAGAAAAACAATTTTCCTCATGCTATACTGTTGTAGAAATTTCTAAGAGGATGAAAAATAAAATATCAGGCCATTAATGCACTTGGTTTCTAGATCAAAATTTTGGTAATTTTTTTCCTCCTCATTTTCCTCTTTTTCATCTCTTTCAACTTGGTTTCCACTTATTTACTTCTCATTCCTAAAATTTCTAGTGGAACAGAGGGGAAAATCAGCTTTATCTTCTTTTAGTGGAAACCCAGACTCTCAATTAACTTACTCATGGTGGTGAATCATTTTCCCTTAAGTATTCTTTTCTTCTGCTAAATCACAGGATTATTTAGAAGCAGCAATATTATTTAGGAAT
Organism: Oryctolagus cuniculus; assembly: GCF_964237555.1. Taxonomy (NCBI): domain Eukaryota; kingdom Metazoa; phylum Chordata; class Mammalia; order Lagomorpha; family Leporidae; genus Oryctolagus; species Oryctolagus cuniculus. The sequence goes on along the minus strand of NC_091436.1, from coordinate 122,273,810 downwards.
AAGAACTGATTTACACAGGCCTACTACATCTTATCTGGAACTTTAATAAAGTTTCATTAAACACATATCTGCACTTTGGTAACAAAGATAAGCTTCTTAATAGAACATCTTCTAAAGTTTGCCTATAGGACACTAATTCTTTAAGAGGCTTCATGAACATAATGTCTTATGATGATATATTTGGGAAATGGAATATTCTCTGTATGCCACTGGGAAATTCATTGCACACATGTAGGGTAAATCAAAGGGTACACTTCATTTTGCCAGTGGTGAAGATATTTGGACTTCAAGTAGCAGTTCTTCATGAGAACAGAACACAAATATCCTCAAATACTTTTGGCTTCCACAGTACTTAATATTTCCCCCATGGAGCTGGTATTTATTGGTGTTCTTTTTATGTTCTGCTTGATACTTACTTTTACTTTTACTTTTACTTTTACTTTTTTACTTTTTACTTTTGTAAATATTTTATAAACCTATGATGATGTGAACTCACTACCAGGGAATATCCGGGACCTTGGAAGGACTTATGCAAGCTGAGGACTCTGAACCACAAGCTTCATTAGCAATGTGCTAAATCTGTATCATCCTACATACAGTGATATTGTTTTATAGATATATGATATTGCTTTAGTCTCATTTCTTTTGGTCCTTCTTCCTGTCTAACATATATCCTATATCCTACATGTTGTTCAATTTAGCAAATAAAAAACATTAAATTTGAATTTCATATAAACAGTTTTTAGTATGATGGGTTCCAAATATTGCAAAGCACATACTTAGACTAAAAATATTATTCCTTGTTTATTAAAAATTCAAACTTAATTCATGTCCTGTATATTTTCTGCCAACCTATGCATTCTGGTTGAAACACTCAACACCAGGACTTCTCAAAAAAAAGGTATATTATTTAATATTTCATACCTTGGCTCAATGTGTCCTAAGTTTTTTTCACTAGAAGAACTTCTTAGGAGATGGTTGCAAATACATGTTGCTAAGGACCCCACCTGGGGTGATGAACCAGCCTTCCAGATGAATTTTATCTACAGGCAGACCTGGCAAGCCCAGCCTCATGTCAGGCAGTTTTGTTTCTGTAGCCTAAAATGCCCTTGCAAATTTTGACCCTGTAGCCTTTCAGGCCTGCTGGTGAGAAGCTGAACTTGTCTTCACCTCCTTCTCTAGAAAGATTTTATTCAGCTGTTCTCAGAAAGTCTACTGTTGTTCATGAACTTCTTTTTAAGTGATATTAAGTGTGGTTTCTCAGACCAGTAGCATTGGAATAATCTGTGAACTTATTAAGAATGCAAATTTTCATGGGCTCCTCAAGACCCGCTGAATAAGAGACTCTGGAGGTGAGGCCTGAGCTCTGTGTTTGATGAGCCCTGCAGGTGATTTTGATGCATGTTTAGGTCTGGGAATCACTGTTCCATAATGATACCCAGTACTTTTGTGAAAATTATGCGTAACTATCTCACCCACACGTTCCTTGTTCTAAATTCCTTGATGGGTTTGGCTACACTGGATTTCTCTTTGCATTTATTCTCAAAGCCTGATACGTACATGAGTCTAAGATGCTTATTGAATGAGATATTTGATGAGTGAATGAATTAATGCATGATTATGTGTTTTGTAGTAAGCTACCTGGTGCAAACTGTGACTCAAAGGGAGGTGGATGATTGAACTGTTCTGTGACCCAATTGCATGCCATTGTGGTTCCAAGATCCAAATTTTTTAGAGCATAGTTGAATCACCTTTCCTTACATATTTTAGTTTCTATGAAAGCTGTAGAGGACACAAAGAGTTTAAGTGAATTATGTATGGTCATTTTAATACTAATGTTAAAAAAAGCACATATTTTTAACTGTGATTTGTTGAACAGGACAATAGGTAAAATGAATTAAATGGAGACAGACCCTATTGAATTATGTAATTGCTTTGTGTAAGGATATATGGTGAAAATTACATTTTACATACTGGTTCAACATTAACCAATTCTGATGGTTAAAAATGACAACACCATGTCTTTACGGTAGAATACAGGTATCTTACAAAAATTTTCAGAAAAGATGACTGAATACCAGATGTCTAATTGTGGGAAGAACAGTCATCTTGTTTCTAAGTCAACTGAAATAATAAATTCCACAAAATACAAATTTCAACATTTTATGATTAAATTGACGTGTAATTATGTATGTCGGTTACTCTGGATATTATTGTAGATTCTCTGACTGCATACATAGAGATATCATGTACCTGAACATCCAGCAATCTTAACAAAAGTACAAAAGATCAAATGTACCTATTAGTTTTCTTAAAATTTGCTTTTTTTTTCTGTGAGTCAACTTTTATTTTCTGTTTTTAAAAGGTGAAACAATTAAACCAATTTTTCCCTAAGAACAGAGAACCAAATAAATCTCTCTGGGAAGACAGTGATTTCCTCATCTCTCATGGTAACAATAGCTTTTACATGTTAAAAACCACAGGAGTATTATTATTAAAATATAAATTAGAGTATTATAATGAATAGGTCATGCAAAGGGTGAATGATTGGTTATTGTAATATCCACAGTATTTGTCAAGCCCACAGATTTGAATATTCCAATGTTGGGTACTATATTCTGTTGTTTTGGACTCTCAAAAGTTCTTGGGTAGCCAAGTCATATTTCTTTCTTTTTTATATTCAGGGTTACAATTCTATTTTAGGCCGTTATTACTTTTATCATGTAAATCACAACATTCTACTAACTTATTTTTTGATCCAGATACCTCACCCAATACTTACACAATTGCAAATTAATGTATTTGTTGTTGTATGGCTTTCTTGGGCTGGTCATACCATATGGTCAATAATCTCGGGCCAAAGAATTGAAGTGCTGTCTTAAATGTAATATACTACCACTAGGCCTGGCTCTACTAGAAATAATCTCTCAGCCTTCTGGGTACTCCTTTTGGGACTCTACACAAGTTCTTGCTTGTGTTCTAGATATAGATGACACAGATGCTTTAATCTTGCAGCTTTTAAATGTTCTCTCAATATCAGGGCTCTATTAATATTTGTTAGATTAAATTTGTTGACTTTTTTTTTAAATTTTTTTTTGACAGGCAGAGTTAGTGAGAGAGAGAGAGAGACAGAGAGAAAGGTCTTCCTTTTTCCATTGGTTCACCCTCCAAATGGCTGCTATGGAAGCCAGGAGCCAGGTGCTCCCTCCTGGTCTCCCATGCGGGTGCAGGGTCCAAGGACCTGGGCCATCCTCCACTGCCTTCCCGGGCCACAGCAGAGAGCTGGACTGGAAGAGAAGCAACCGGGACAGAATCCGGCACCCCAACTGGGCCTAGAACCCAGGGTGCTGGTGCCGGAGGCAGAGGATTAGCCAAGTGAGCCATGGCACCGGCCCATTTGTTGACTTTTTTGGTCTAAGACGTTGACTTTCAAATTTTGCTGCACATTGCATTCAATAGGGGATCTTATAAAAATACTGGGGTCGGGGTCTGGATTCCACTACCAGAGATGCTGACTTCATTCATCTGGTATGAAATCTGGGCATTGGGACTTTAAAAAATCTCTCTAGGTTTGTTTTGTTAAGAAATGGACTAAGGATATGAAAAATATATTTTTAAATTATGTAATATAAATTGCTGATAGACACATAAAATGATGCTCAGGACCACTAGCCATCAAAGAAATGCAAATAAAAATCACAATGAGGTTTCACTTTACCAGTTAGGATGGTTATCATCCAAAAATGAAAAAATAACAAATGCTGGCAAGAATGTGGGGGGAAAGGTACACTAATTCGCTGTTGGTGGGAATCTAAACTAGTACAACCATTATGGAAGACAATATACAGATTATTCAGAAAGCTGAAAATAGATATACCATGTGACCCAGCCATCCCACTCTTGGGAATTTACTCAAAAGAAATAAAGCAGCATATGAAAGAGTTAACTTTATAGCAGCTGAATTTGTAATAGCTAAATATGGAATCAACCCAGATGTCTATCAATTGTTTACTGGATATAAAATTGGTAGATATACATAATGGAATACTACTCAGCCATAAAAAAGAATGAAATCCTGTTTTTCACAGCAAAATGGATACAACTGGAGACAATTATACTTAGTGCAATAAGCCAGTCCCAAAAAGAGAAATAACATAGTTTTTCTGATTTGTGATAACTAATATATAGAATACAAAAAGGTAATATATATATAAATGAAACCAACATCTTGATATTTGTTTATTTTTATAGCCCTTGTCTATACTCCTGAGGAACAGTGGTCTTTTTACTTACAGCTTGCTGAATTATTTATTTAGTGGAGGATTATGCTTGTGGTTATAAAGTAAATTGAAAGTATGTCATTGCAAAAATTATAAGATAAATAAGGAAGGAGGAGAGAGGGTGGGAAGTATCATTATGTTCTTAAAATGTATATATGAAATGCATGAAATCTGTTCCCTTTGTGTAAATAAAAAATCTCTATAGGTCATTCTGATATATAGCAAAATTTGAGAATCATCAGTGCTGCTAATACTGGGATTTTCCAAAATGTCTCTTGTAGTATGTTTATTGGCCAGTCTCCCAAGGCCACTTGACTGGTGGATTTATATCCATCACAACGCTGTGAACAGATGTCCCCTTGAACAAGTTCCAACATGGGACCTCCCCAGAGCAACTCGGCCTTATCTGTAGCTCTGCACAGCATCAATAGGAAATGCTTGTTTCTCGTATGAAGGTTTAAAGATATTCCTCAAAATTACCTTGTAGTCTTGGTTGCTAGGTCTTTGAGAGTGCTAATTATAATTAAGACTCTAACTAAAAAATGAAAATATTAATGTATAAATGGTTTTATTTTATGCCTCAAATTATGTAATTTATTATACCTCACTGGGATGTTCAAAGAAAGGAAAAGTGAATCATAAGCAAGTGACTTAAAAAACAGTTTTAAGCATTTGAACCAGTGTATTGTCTTAAATTTGCATTTAGAAAAGGACAAGCAGGGGGAGAAACATATGTGCTGCTATTTCTAATCACATAACTGGAATTTAGACTTTTCTGGACAGGCACCTTTCGTACTGATTTATGATGAAAAGATGATATACCATAGGGATGTAGGACTTGTTTACAGTGTTTTTTCTTTCTTAAAACAATTTATAATGTAGGGAAAACACAATCTACCCTATTAGATAGGTATTATGTGAATTGTTGATAAAATTAATGATATTAACATAGATGATTATTTTTAACCTGATAGTTTGAATTGTTTTTCCTGGAGGGTTTGGGTTCCAATTGATCCAAGTCAGTCTCTCACTCTTGCACTTTGAGCAACACCAGGTGTGGATGAGATGCCCAGATGGCTTGTGGGCATTTGTGATATAGAGCACATTTTAACATAACACCATCAGAAGAATCAAACTTAAGTCCTAGACTGACTCTTATAATCACTATATTCTAAGCAATAGATAATATGTTCATATGATATTACTTACTTTTTGTATCCTTGACCATAACAGATAAAATACAGAACTGAAGGCTGGGTGACTAGAATGTATAAACTTCTGACCGCATTGAAACCCAATAAGGCATCTCAGAAAGAGCTTTTTATTTTTATTTTTTCCCATGATCCTTCTTCCAACTCAGAACAGCTCCCCATATCCTGGTAGTGCTTTATAATATTACTTAGAATAGATTCCTCTCCATTTCCACTCTCATTTAGGTCCCTATTAATGTCATGTCCTCTGCTAGGGCCTTTACCCTGTACAACTTGCTTTCCATCTGAAAGTCCTTCTATATTCCATTCTCTCCCAGGCTGTGGTATCAGTCTTCCATCTCTATTAGAATCTTATCCTAACTTCAAAGTGGATCAATTCATGATTGCTTCTTTGCTTTTCTCAAGCATCCTAGCCACAGATTCCCTCAACATAGTATTTATTCCTCAAAGTCAGCACAGAGACCAATAGATGATTCCAAATATTTTCTGAGCAAATGAGTACTATCCCCAGCAATCAAGAGGTGCTTGAGAACCTCATCCACAGTGAACCTTGATCCTAAAATTTCTGGTCCCATTTTCTGAAGGGGTAATAGTCAAGCTTTTGGAAATTTCTGTGTTTCAGTTTTTCAGACTTCTTCTGATGTGTTTATTTTTTAAAGCCAAATTAATAAACAGAAAATAGAACCTCTCAAATTTTAGTTCAGTTGCTTCATCCTCTCTTCAGAAGTTCTGCATTTTATAAAATTTTCTTGCTGAAACTTTCTTTAATCACTCCTATTCTTTGATAGTTTTCTTATGTTCAGTAACATTCCATTCTTGTATATTATGAAGATATATATAGTTCTAGTCTCTAGCGTTTCAACTTATCAGAAAAAACACTTTCAACAAATCTAAATTTCTTCCTATATAATGGAGCTCATTCCAGTATAACTGGCTATAAAAGAGAATTCCAGAAAACAACAAAAACATCCAAATAAGAGTTCTTACAGATTGAGATTGTTAAATAATTCTTTCAATTAGGTCTCAGGCTGAAAAGTCAGAGGCTGGAAGATTCTTTTATTTATTTTTTCCCTGAATAGATAACTATTGAATGTCTGCTAAGCAGAATGTCCTGTGCTGTGTCAGCTGTCACTATTAAAACAAATGGGGAATTTCAACTTCATGCACACATAAATAATGAGTAGTACTTCCCCCAAACTTTGGGGCTTGCAAATGTGCTCTCACATATCTAGTATAATTTTGCTGAGCTCTTATTCAGCTCTTTCTAGACATGCTCATTTTTGCCTAAGGAAAAATATTCTAATTGCTTTGAGGAAAAGTTATTTTGGAAATGATAAAAAATTGAACAGAGGAAAAAAGCAATATGATTAATGATAAAAATATTAAATGTGGATTGAAAAATGGCTGATGAATAAATCCAATCATTTGCCTAAAGGAAATAAAAACCTTGGGGCCGGTACTGTGGCTCACTTGGCTAATCCTCCACCTGCAGTGCCAGCATCCCATATGGGCACCAGGTTCTAGTCCCGGTTGCTCCTCTTCCAGTCCAGCTCTCTGCTGTGGCCTTGGAGGGAATTGGAGGATGGTCCAAGTGCTTGGGCTCCTGCACCTGCATGGGAGACCAGGAGAAAGCACCTGGCTCCTGGTTTTGGATCAGCGCAGTGCCAGCTGTAGCAGCCATTAGGCGAGTGAACCAATGGAAGGAAGACCTTTCTCTCTGTATCTCTCTGTGTCTGTAACTCTATCTCTGTCTCTCTCACTGTCTAACTCTGCCTGTCAAAAAAGAAAAAAAGAAAATAAAATTGTTTAAAATCCTTAATTCCTATAAGTTGTCTATATATGAGGAAAGAATTTATCTTCATAGTAGTTTTCCTCTCACTGATTCTAAGGTTCTACCTAGAACTTGCACTTCAGAAGCTTAATTTACAGAAATTAATGCAATGATGGAAAAGAAATTTAAGTAAATTACCAGCTATTCGTAACTTTACCTTCTTCTATTTGTCTAGGACAATTAAACAAACATTTTCCCTCCATGGATAAAAAGGGCGCTTGTAATTTTTCCTTTATTTAAGTGTACCTCTTACTAGGTAGACTACTGCCTCAAAGCCAATGTCAGGCTATTTTCATTCTGAACCATTTTCTGTGCTCTAGGCTGTCTGCAGAGAAACAACCAAGCAACTGCCCTGAGAAATTTCATATTGATGAATATTATATTGCCTGAATGTGAATGTATAAGTAGGGCTGCATGGAGGGATGTTCATTTTACATTTAGCTCAGTCTAAGTTGACAAAGTGAAGGAGCATCAAGGAGAGGTGATAAATACAGCTGTTTTTTGGCTTTAATGTACTGCCATTTAGTCCAAGGTTGCATGCCATTTTGTCTTTAAATACCCTTATGAGGTAGCTTGGAGAGATCTCTGCCCTTTTCAAGTTGTGACAGATTTCCTATTTAAAAGCAAGAAAGCCAATTGCTGGAAAAAATATGCATAACTAGCAAGAGAGCATAATAAAGTTGCTGCTGAAATTCTGTAGAACTTTGGGATATTTGCACTGGTGAATTTTGAGGCCTAATTTATCACTTTTATGTCTGAGTAATAAAGATGCCAGAATTTCCTGATTCTACTTGAAAATAGATGCTGAAAAAAAAAAAAAGGTGCTGCAGACAGTACCAGGAGTATAGATAATCTGGTTCTTTTCCAGCTCTGTTAATAGGAATACCAAGAACCAGTGAATCTACCCAATATACTCAAACAAAGGCATCAGTTTCCAGTGGGAAATTCTATTGTCCATCTAAAAATTAGATAGCACAAGTGTCCTCCATAACGTATGATAGCCTGCCTCTACCAAGAAAATAAGCTAAGTTTATATGGGACTAGAAAGTAAATTATTTATAACAAACTGCGCTTGTTTTTCACCAATAACAATCTCACACCTTTATTCCTAGAATTTCTTCAATGAAATTTTTCAAAATGTGTAAGTGCTTATTTCTTTGACAATGCCCTTTGGGTAATTTGGTTGCTGTAATTACAATGGAACAGAAGGGAAGGAGATCTTAACATTCTTCTATCAGTCCATGCCATTAGCTGTATGGGTAACTAGAACTTCTGAAAATCCCAACTCAGATAATACAGATACATGTCACAGAGCAGCAATCACACATAGCCAGTGGATGATTTTTGCTCCTTTGTACCAAAGGTTTTTTTTCAAAAATTTTAAAAAAATTTTCAGGCTTTATGATTAGCATGACTTGTGAGAGCTCTCTTAGGGAAAGCTTTGACTGAAAAAATTGTAGGGATTGGTTTTCTATGATTTATAAAACTTCAAAATTAGCAACGACTTCATTTACAAATGCTTTATTATATTAAAAACATCTACTTTATAGAGGTTCTCAGTTTAGGGTGTAAGCCCATATAATTTTGACAACATCTTCAGAGATGCAGAAGAGATACAGTGTGATCCACAGACTCACCGTCTAAACTATAAACATACACTTGATCCTATATATTGCTCTTTTTAAATTATATTTCATTTCATAAGAAAAGCAAGTGACTTCTCTAACAGCAATGGAAAGATCCTCATTAATTACAGAGAAAACTGATCAAAGAAAGTATTCTTTATGTGTCAAAATCCAAACAATGCCAAGAGCCATCCTGGGAATGAAAAATGCTATCTGGGCACTTACTTGAAGCTTTTTTTCAGTCTCCTCAGCTTCTCACTTTCAATTACAAAAAGGTCTATGACTCCGGTGTGTGCTTGGAAATTCAGGATCACTTTTGCTGCAAAGACCAGGTCAGGAATCCGACAAATGAGTACTGGGTCTTCAAGTGGGCTCAATTTGCATGTGATCAAGTTTGCTAGCAGTTAAGAGACTGTAGTTTCGAGGCACCACATGATTCTCTGTGCTGTAATCTAAACCATTAAAATATGAGGAATTTTTCTACTTCTCACATCTACTTATAGATATATAGGGCTTATCTCCCTAAATCCTTCTGAATGTTATCTGATCCAACTCCACATTTCGAACAATGCCTCTTTATCTCCCAACTAGAACATGATTACTGTCCTTATCCACAGTCTTTCCTATGCTGGATGTCATGCAAAGAGGCTTGTTGCTTTCATTTATGGTTTTGCTGCTTTTGTTTGGGTCAATATTGCAGCAGTCATTTTGAAGGCAAAAAGTAAAACAAAAATTAAAAAACCTCTTCTTCCCTATACATTGTAACTGCAGATCATTGCTTTATAAAGGAGTTTGTATAGAGGCCTATACAATAGTGATGGTGTGGAGTTTGTGTTGCGTTTCTGAATGGGAGAATTCAGGGCAAACAAATTCAGCTATAAATAAGGTTTTGACTCAATGTTGGGCATTTTTTTTTTTTGGCAACACACAAAAAACCAAGAAATTCTTGTTTGTTGCTTTTTGTTTTTAAAGGGAATTGGAATAAATGACAGTTTTCAGGTTCACATTTGAAAAGACTATCAATACTATTTATAACCACCAACAAATCAGAGAGAACAGAGATCCTTCTGGTAAGAGGTTCAGCAACTCATTCAATTCTCTAATTGCTAGGAGAAAATATCTAAACTCTAGTCTCAAGGTATTATATTCTCTGGTTCACCATGAGATTAGCAAATAAAGGCCATGAAAGTGCATTTACTAACTGATTAATGCAAGATCTTTGAGGCTTATGACCTGAAAGCCAGATGAGTTACCAGGATATTCCAGAGAACATTCTGGAAGGGGTAGCTAGGATTGAGACCCTTGGAAGTACTTTTTAAATTACTTCCCCTGTGAGGAACTTTCTGTGGACTTCAGTCCTTTGGGACCAAAACCCATGAGGCATTTATGAACAAGTGATATGAGAATTTTAATGAAATGTGCAATAACCCTGAAAATAGTGTGTTTAATAATAATATATGTACTATTAGTAACAATGCATGCATAGTGCTGTGCATTCATACTACTTGGCAATAAAATATGTGACTGTAATTATGATATTTACAGTCAACTTATAAAAATACATGTAATTCTGAATGGCAATAGTTAATCCCTAGCTCTAACTACAGGCCATAAGGATTAGCTTATCATGGGAAAGTGCTATGGATAATTACAAAATTGGCAAAGCTTTCACATTCTTGAATTCAACGTACAAGGATGGCTATTATAGCACTGTAGGAATTTCACTTGCCATAATTCTTCTTACCTCACAAGGTAAAGCCTAAACTTTAGAAAGAAATGGGAGTAAAATTGAACAGGGACACTAACATTACACAACAACCAAGGACAATTCTTTCATAGAATATTCATGCACAACTATCAAAGAGGCTCGTGGTCACTGCAAGAATTCATGGGCTGACATCTAAACATGCCTTTCATTAAAAATTGTTAAGTTTCATTTCCAAAGACAGTAACCAGCATAGAATGGTTTGTATGCCCTAAGTTAGCCAGTAATTAACTTCAACCAGGAGACATTAAGAATCTCTGTAATTTAGGTGAGTACCTCTTTGAAGCTTTATTAACTTTACGAAAAATAGAGTTTACAAGATACTTCCTAATTCAAATTTATATTCTGGTGGGAGGAAACCAATCCACATTTCAATTTAAATAAAGAAAATGTGTGGTGTTTGAAAACTTAAAAAATTCCCTCATTTTGGAGAAAAACACATTTCAACTGAACAAAATACTCAAATATGAGTTATTTCCCATAGGTTTTTTTCTTTTTTAGTAGTGGATTTGTCATCTGTTGATAGCAGATATAAGTTTGTAATTTGAACACTCTCAGTTCTTCACAAATGAACAAAATAATGAGGATAAGCTTGTAAAACTAGGGAGTGGTGCACACAAGCTACCAGGAAATGCTGAGCTTGGTGGGAGTTACCTGCAAATCATGATCTCATCTTTTAGGATGTATCTTGGCATTCAGTAAATGGAATTCTTGGAAATAGCTGTTTCACAGTGAAGTTGGGAAGTCAGACGATACTCAGATTTCTTCCTGGGTTTAAATTACTTCTTAGGAATGAGTTAAGGCATTTTAGGTGGTAGATTGACTCTTCCAGAACCAGAAATTCCATTTCAGTAAATTATTGCTACATTTCACTATAGAGTACCATGGTGTCCTGGAAAAGATAATGTCTATTCCAAAATGCCAGCTCTCTAGTCACTTGGACAATGAGAAATTTATATTTACTTTAGATACTTCCTTCCTTAAAGATGTAATCTAAAAAAAAGAATTGTTTTTCCTCACATAAATAGGGACTGTCTGAGTAGAAACATATGAGAACTGCCCTAGTGGTTTGGTAGCACACACTACTATCCCCATGTACACTTTTCTACTAGCATGCTTAATTATTCCTTTATAGATCACACTTCCTGTGGAATGATCTGTGGTAATGAATTCAAGTGGTTCAAGTAGGCCAGCTTTTAAAAATTAAGTGAAGGAATGGAGTGTGGCACATCCTGGAAACAAATGGAGTGATAGTTAATGGGATTTCTCACCTCATTAAATGTCACCTTTTGAAAAAAACCTTTACCATGATGGGTATCTGTGAAAAGGGAATTCCTCCCCTGCTCATTTCTAAAATCAAAACAAAAACAGAGAAACTCCTCACACATTTCTACATCAGAGATGAGATCATGGTTTGGAGGTTCATTAGAACTAAACACCAGTTCATCCTAGCGCAGCAGTTCATGAGGCAAAAGTCTAGGGTTATCTGTGACATGAATTTACAAATGATGTAAAAACAATAACCCTATAACAGGTAACTATTTTCCATGTTCAAATATCTAGATTTTGTGCCCCCAAAAACACAATGGGAAAGACATGGCTCATTTCTAGTAGAAACTGAATAGCTCCAAGATAGGACAAAACAAACTCTATTCAATAAATAAAATTTTACTTCGGTGTTTACATCTTAGAGAGTCTTGTCTCTTGTCCTTCATAATATAGCAAACTCTACTTGTAAAAGCCGTTATTTTATTACTTCATTAATCTGTTTCACTTCCAAAGATTGTTACCAGAATGCAATTTTTTTAAATCTCTTTTCTGAACTTATCTGAATCTAAGAACAAAGCAACATACAACCAAAGTTAGTGGGGAAACAGTAGATTTCTTCCAGGTAAAAGACTTTACTAGAAGATTTTACAATCAACTGGTCATTTGTTCTGTCCTACCTGGAAATAAATGATGTTACTATTTGGTGTGGGAAAAGGCATTTTCTAGTAATTTTCTGCAACAGGAAACACAGCATTAATCCTTATAAGCACCCAACAGACTCAGTGTATCTGCTAGGATGAAGTTTTAAACTTTAACTCAATGAAAACATTGACCTCAGTACTTTTTTGGAGAAAGAATTCAGCAGCAGTTACAGTTAATATTCCACCTGTGGAGAACTTTGATCACCCTTGGAGGCAACTTTCCAGGTAACAAGAACAATGATATTGCAAGAAGCTACAAAATGATATTGCAATTGTTGCTGTGATCACTACTATAATGATCATGGCTTGGGTTAATGCTCCAAATATTAATGCAAGGAACACACTAAAGTCTATAGGATTAGAATATTTTCCTTACATTAAGAACCAATTGATGGTGCATGAGTTCTATTTCTCTTTAAAACATGTTTCCTAGGTATGTTTCCTTTCTCCTTCATTAATTATTTGTATTCCATGGCAGTATATTTTTCAACATCTAAAACAAGAATGCTGTAACTATGGAATTTTCTCTTTCTCTCTCTTTCTCTCTCTCTCTCTCTCTCACACACACACACATACACACACACATTATGTACCCTTACACACATATGTATGGAAAGTATGGATCAAGTGCTCATTTGCAGGTGGTTGAGCTCTTTGATGGTAGCCTTATCAGCCCTCCAAATACTGAAAAATATTAAAAGCCAATGAAAAACCATATCAACTATTTAGTTTTAACATGATAATTTAAACCTTGTCCATGTGGTAATTAATTCAAGTGCCTTTTGAGTTTTTTTTTTTGATACATCATCCAAAGCAAGTCTCAATGACAGTATGATATGTATCATCAAATGAACCCACACCATTGTTTATTACACAGTTGAACAATGCTGTTGCTGCAGAGACACTTGAATTGATTTTGAATGGACATCAGTGAGTCTAAATATTTGGCTAAGGCTGATGTGACTCTTTAGAGAAAGGCCAGCCTATCTGCAAATGGACACCTTCCTCCATACAAATGTCAATGTACACTAAAGACAAATATAAGTATATGTATATAAAGCATATATACATATTTATGTACACATAAAATGGATTGGGAAGACCTTTGGTTTAGACAAGATTAAATACGTACTTCCCAAGTGCATAGGTTTCCTTTGACCAGTCTTCAAAAAACAAACAAGGAAAGTGCCATGGTGATTTTGACATTTCCTATGTCTTTTCCCCTGTTTGGCGGCCCACATTTCTTCTCTATTCCATCTCTCCTAATCATTTTCTTTTTAAAAGTAGTTGGTTCTTTTGCCCTTCTACCTTAACATTCCATTTGATTTGTCAATTCCTTGGAAAAGCTCTAAGATCATGTCCAGAAACTTATCCTTTGTGGAGAACAAGGGTGCAAAGAACTTCCCCCCTCGTGTTTATTCCCTCTTCCCCCCAAGAAGCAGACACTTGGATGTGTCATGAGTAATGCACTCGTGCTCTGACTTGCCTTGTTACCCCTGGCCAGCCCAAGCAGCTGAGGTCTGAGCTTAACTCGCCCTGCATCATTGTGCAATACTGGAAAAGAAAAATAATCCATTAGTCTACACCCCCTCAGACTGTGGTGACATGATCAGGGTTCTCTTGAATTTCTATGCATTCAATTTCTTCTCTCTCCTTTCGTTTGGCACGTTTCTTTTTCTTGTGGTGCTTTTTGGAAGGGGGGAAAAAGGTTAGGAACACAGGTAAAATAACAAAACAGTGCAGAAGTGTGCAACCCCCTGTGAGCAGCAAGCATTTGAACAGTGTGAAGGTCAGGTTTGAAGGCACAAATAGGAGGGGAACCAACCCAATAAGAAAAGAAGTAACATTTTGCAAAATGGCTGTCCCATGCTCTTGCAGGGAACTTTTTATACATTGTGTTCGGGTGTGCTCAGTTGCTAATACAAACGTGTAAAGCAGTGGTGCACAGTGGTCAATGGCAAAATTTAAAGTGTAGATAAGGCACAAGATAGAAATGCAATCCATGTCGACGTTCCATAATGTCATTAATCCCAGAACGCCCAGCTCAATTGAGGTGACACTAAGAATTAGCCAGAAGTTTCCCAGAGGATGGATCACTAGGAAAAAAGTCAGGATTAACATCAGGAGAACACCAAAGCCTGCAATTAGAACAGGCACAGTGACAGATAAGCTGTAATGATCCGTGAAAACAAATGAGGGATTGAACACAATGAATCGGATGCTCTTTGAGAGGGACAGGGGCCTCAACTTTTCCAACACTTCTATGACTTCCTTCTGCTTGTCTCTGCTAGTCCTGGCTACCAGATACAAGCGAGAAGCAATGATGTTGTTTTCATCCCCTGCCTTGGAGAATATGATATCATTTCGAAAATGCTGGAATTCTGGCTTTTTTAAAAATGAGCTTTGTAGGACACTGATGAAGTCACTTTTGTTATTGGCACTGATATTGCTGACTTTCAGGAACTGGTAGTACTGCTCCACCCAGGACACTGCAGTGAATCCACTACAGAGTCTTCGTAGGTCCTCCTGGACGCTGCTGTTCCAGTACTCGAGGGGTTCATAGACATAGAATCCTATCACAGGGCTATAGTTGCTGAAATATTTTTGCTGAACCATGGCATAGGAAATGCTTGGGGAGTCACTGGCTAGTAGATTGATGATGTTGGCTCCGTCACTGATCTGCAAGCACCCCATGAAGGAGAAGGAGGCATAAATGAGATAGAGGATGACAACAAATGGCTTCACATAGATATTGGTGATCCATTCATTGTAATGTTCGCGGAGGAAGTGCTGGATGAAGTGGTGCTGGTAGGGGTTCGTCTCGTGATGGGATGTCTGTTGATGCCCATCACTCATCACTGTCTGGAACCACACAGGTTTGCGGTCCAGGTATTCTGCAGACGGGATCTTACAGCAGAAGATGCTGTGGTAACGGTTTTGCTCTAGTTGGCCCGCAAAGACCAGACAGGAGCCAAAGAAGGAAAAAATGTAGAAGTAATTCAACAGAATGGAGACACACATGTTCTGACAGAAGATCTTGACAGCCTCTATGTTTGTGAATGGGCTGGCACCCATGCCAAAGGTGATGAAATACAGGGAGCTGGTCATGGTATAGGTGACCATCACATCAGAATAGGCATCTGCTACCCTGTCTTTGAAGGGCAGATTTTCTTTGGTTCTCCGCCATCCAGACAGAAGCTCAAATACTCCTTTAGTTCCATGACCTAATGTTAAGAAAAAGAAGAAAAAGAATATTTGCTTTTATTTGCTTTATGGTTCAAGTAAATTCCTTGTAGGTTAGCTATGCTAATCACTAGTTTATACTGTAATCTTAATATCACAATTTATGTCTACAAAGTGCTATAATCCTCCTATCAAGCCTTAATACTTGAGTTACAAAGAGAATATATGAGCATACTTCAGAAAGTTAAGGAAAAAATTGAATTAAATGATAACTAGTGGGGAAGGTGCAAGCGTGTATGGTGCATGAGGTTTAACTGTCACTTAGAATGTTCACATCCTGAGGCCGGCACCGTGGCTCACTTGGCTAATCCTCCGCCTGCAGCGCCGGCATCCCATATGGAAACCAGGTTCTAGTCCCAGTTGCTCCTCTTCCAGTCCGGCTCTCTGCTGTGGCCCAAGAAGGCAGTGGAGGATGGCCCAGGTGCTTGGGCCCTTGCACCCATGTGGGAGACCAGGAAGAAGCACCTGGCTCCTGGCTTTGGATCAGCACAGCTCCGGCAGTAGCAGCCATTTGGGGGGGGTGAACCAATGGAAGGAAGACCTTTCTCTCTGTCTCTTTCTGTCTCACTATCTCTACCTGTCCAAAAAAAAAAAAAAAAAAGAAATCTTTCTTTCTAAAAAAAAAAAAAATAAAGAAAGAATGTTCACATCCTACACTGGAGTGTCTGGAATCAAGTCCTGCCTCTTCTTCCAACAAGCTTCTTTCTAATGTACCTGGGAGGTAGAAGATCGTGGTCCAGGCAGTTGGGCTTTTGCCATTGACATGGGAGACCTGGATGAAATTTCTGGCTCATAGCTTCAGTTTGACCCAGGCCCAGATGATGCAGTCATTTGGGGAAGTGAACCAGTCTTTCTCTCCCTCCTCTATATCACTCTGCCTTTCAAATAAATAAATCTTTAAAAACAAACAGTAACTTGGGGCAGCAGACAAAATGCCAATGCCACTTGGAATGCCAATATCCTTTTTCAGAATGCCTGGGTTCAAGTCCTCGCTCTGCCCTGATCCTGAATCTAGCTTCCTGCTAATGTGCACCTTTGAGGCAACAGGTGTAGGCTCAAGTAGCTGGATACCTGTCACCTGTATGGTAGACCTGGATTGAGTTCCTGGTTCTGACTTTGGCTTGGCCCAGTCCTGGGTGTTGCAGGTAGCAGGAAACTGGAAACCAGCAGTTGGGAGCATGCTCTCTCTCTCTTTCCCCCTTTCAAATCAATAAAATAAATTAATTTTTAAAAGGTAACTATTTTGGTACAATTTTTTAAAATCCATGCAGTTTTTTTTTAAAAGATTTTATTTATTTATTTGACAGGTAGAGTTATAGACAGTGAAAGAGAGACAGAGAGAAAGGTCCTCCTTCTGTTGGTTCACTCCCCAATTGGCTGCAACAGCTGGAGCTACGCCGATCTGAAGCCAGGAGCCAGGTGCTTCTTCCTGGTCTCCCACATGGGTGCAGGTGCCCAATCACTTGGGCCATCCTCCATTGCCTTCCCAGGCCACAGCAGAGAGCCGGACTGGGAGAGGAGCAACCAGGACCAGAACCGACGCCCACATGGGATGCAGGCACTGCAGGTGGAGGATTAACCTACTGCGCCACGGCACCGGCCCCCAGCAGTTTTTTCTTAATAATAAGCATTTTCCATAAATTTTTGAAGACCTTTCATACTTGATCTCTGTTTTGACTTTGATAAAGGCAAAATTTAATATTCTGGGAAAAATAAATATTTATTGTATGTTTTATTAATCTAATAAATCGTAATTAAAATGTTACATTATTACATGATTCCCATGTATACAAGTTGTCTTTCTAGATGGATTATATCAAGGGCAGAGGTTACTATTTGTGCATCCTCAAGCCCCTCAACATCAATTCTAGTGCTGATTCCTTACCTTTCAGCACAAGTTTGTGTAAATGCTGATTTAGGAAATTATGAGATAATGTTAAACACTTTAAAATGCCTTTATATTGATTTTGCAAATCTTGATAGTCTGCCTGATATCTAAATAGCTTAGAAATCAATTTCTATAGATTTGATTAGTTAACACTGGATGTGAATCAAATAAATCTATAGAGTCACAGAAACAACAAGGCAAGACCTTGAAGGTGAGAGATCTCGGTAAGCACTTCTTTGGGCTCCTCACAGAGGTTTCTTTTGTATCGAGTGGATACTAAATGTTTTTGTTTCATTGAAGTAGATGAAAAATGCTTCTTTTTAACCAACGTCTGTCTACCTTTTGATAAGGGTAAACAGGCAAACACTTTATTCAACAAATATTACTTGAAAACCCACTTTGTACCCAATTCCCAGCTATGGTTAGCTGTCATTTTCAGGAAGTTGAAAGTTCTTCAGATACCACTACTTCTTTATGAGTAAAAGAAGAAAGCAGATGGGAAAGCAAAGGTATTATACCATATCTGTAATTATCCCCTTTTTCATTTCCCAGAAATGAACCCATCAATGATCATCCATAGTATCTCAATTGGTAACTCTGAGTGAGTGGAAATCTTTGCAGATCACTCTTGCCCATATAGGCATAGCAATACTACATGGGAACCTTTCTTTGAATGGATACAAACTGTACTTGGGCTCTTTTCCAAGAAATCCATTAGACATGCTATGACTTAAAGGCACAAAATGACCTAGTTTATGAAAACCTGAAAAAATGACTTGTTGTGACATATAGATATTGGTGTTATGTATTTCAGACCCAATGCGCTCAGTAATGCTTTAACAGAGATATTTGATATCTGGGGTCTTACTATAACCACCCTGAATTTGTGCTACTGATGGATTTTGCTAATTGGCTTATACAGTTTTTTTCTTCCTTACTTTCAGGACTGGAAGACACATAACTGAACACTGTATTTCCCAGCTTAATTTTCAACTAGGTCTAGTTCAGGTGATATAGTTCTGGATGATACAGTGAAACTGGAAGTCATCTAAGGATGTTGATTAGAAAACCAGAAGGTGCTTTGTCTGAAATGGCATCATGGAGACACTAATAAGAGCCCTAGGCTACTTTATCTTGGAATTCCTTATTAAGAAAAGGAAAAATCTTCATTTGGCTAAGCAACTGTAAGGTTATTATAAGCAGCTGATACTTCTAATGAACAATGTTTTGTAGATGACATAACATTTACCAAAACCTTTTTTATAGAGATTTAAGAATTTTTGCTGCAAATAGTTGATTTAACTATAGTATTAATACAAGTAAGTATACATGATGGCAATTTTTTTAAAAGACGTATTTATTTTTTAATTGACAGGCAGATTTACAGAGGGAGACAGAGAAAGAGACACAGAGAAAGGTCTTCCATCTGCTGGTTCATTCCCCAAATGGCTTTAACAGCTAGAGCTGGGTCAGACTGAAGCCAGGAGTCAGAAGTTTCTTCCAGGTCTCCCAGATGGGTGCAGGGATCCAAGCGTTTGGCCTGTCTTCTGCTGCATTCTCAGGTACATTAGCAGGAAGCTGGATTAGAAGTGGAGCAGCTGGGTCTCAAACCTGGCACCCATATGGGATGCCAGTATCTCAGGCAGCAGCTTTACATCACAATGCCGGCTCCTAATATTTGATTTGAAAGACAACATTGACAAATCTTTTTGGAGTTGTTATTAATTATTACAGAAAGGAACTACAAATTCCAGTTTTTACTTTAATTATGAAGCCTATTTATTCTCCAAAGTTCATGGATTTAGGTCTCCATTCAGGAAAGAAAATGTTATGCTAACAAGTATAAAGGGTTATGAAAACTGCATTAGTTAAGGCAAAAGTTATTTTATTTTATTTTGGAGGCAATAATGTCTTTGTATTTAATCACAAATTCAATGTATTTATTGAATCTAATGATTCAATAAATGACATTGATTTTTCATACCTGTCTTCTGCAATATTCCTTGCCCAAACAGAATATTTGCTGCCTTATTCCCTTGACAAAAACATAATATAAGGATAATGGTAAAGGTAATTATAATAATTATTTAATTGGAGCAGCTCTCTTTAGAAATGAGGACTCTTGCTATCTTTGTAGTTATGGGGAAGAGGCAGTTTACCTGGAGCTGTGGCTAAATTTGGCTTGCCTTTGCAATTGGTCATTTTTATGGAACATTAGGTATACTATCTAGGCCAGCTTTATTATTTTATGTAGTACAAAGATCTGTGTGTGTGGAAAAGTGTTGTTAAACCCTATTATGTTAATTAATCACTTTAGGTGTGATAGAGACAGAAAATACAACTGTAAAACTTTGCTTAGAGATGGAAATTTTTATTACATTCATAGTTCAAAATAATTTACAGGGTTCCTATCAAAATTCACTCATCAGAATCACACCATAATCTAGCCATTTCCTAGCATTCAAATTTATCACCTGCTTCAGCTACAATTGTCTTTTCAATGCCCTATGAAGATGGCCATGATCAGTGTTATCAATTTAGACCATGCTATTTTCTCTGCCTTACAGTATCTTTCTCTCATTGTGGGGCATATTAAAATTCTATCCATTGATTTTTTAAGAGTGAGCTCAATTCTCATCTTTGTCATGAAGCCATGTCTGATAATTCCAGACATATTGATTTTTTCTGTTCCTTAAACTGATGTTGAACTAATTAGTTACTCATTATAGCTCTCTACCATGTTCTGTTTTGCTCTGGAGCAAAATAGTTTTCTCAGGATATGTTTGATCTCTTGGTAAGATGACAAAGAAAGAATTTTAGGGTACTTTCCTACTCTGTTGAACATCTGATAATGTGATAGATGCCCAGAAGGTGCCAAACAATATCTTATTGAGTTAAGTAAATTGTAATTCTTGATTCTAAATAGGACCAAAAATGTATTTTTCATGACTTATTCTATTGCACACTTTTACACCTTTATCAATTCATTGTATTTATTTCAAAGGTAGCAACAGGCAGACAGAGACTCTCTTCTGTCCACAACAGCCAGGTCTATGCTCAGCCAAAGCCAGGAGCTGTGAATTCAATCTAGGACTCTCACATGGGTGGCAGGGATCCAAGTACTTGAATCATCATCACCCAGCTATCTCGCAGCGTCTGCATTAGCAAGAAGATGGAATTGAGAGTGGAGCTGAGACATGAACCCAAGCAGTTAGGTATGGAGTTCAGTTGTCCCAAGTGGTGACTTAATCACTATGCCAGAGCCATACACTATCCAATTTAATCCAGTATATATTTATTTGGAGTATTTTTTTCACATGTGAGGAGTAGCCAATGTATAAGACATAAAGATAAACAACAAATGCAATATTTTTTAACATCTATCAGTCCAGAAGGTCATTTTAATTTTGGTAATTCTGAGACAGAGATGATGGCTTCTAACACAACTGCTTTCAAAACAGGGATAATACATAGATAAAGCAATCAATACTTCCCTAAAAATAGTGAAGCAATGTTATGAGTTCAGACGAGAACATATCAAACATTTTGGGAGCAGATACTGCTTCTAATGCTAGTTAGTAAGAAAATCTAAGTATTCTTATAAAAATAGTTTATTTTGAATCTTCAGTAATATATATAAAATGCCTTTACTAAAATTCATTAGGTTTTTTTAATTCAAAAATAAACTTAATCTGAAATATCTAGGTATAATTATCTAAAGAGTTAATTATAGTGTGGAAATAGTTTTATCAAAGTTTTATTTGCTTAATCCAGGACTTGTCAACCATGGCACTACTGACATTTTGGGACTGATAATTCCTTGATAGGGATTGTCATTTACATTGTAGGATGTTAGACATCATTTATGGCCTCAACCCAGTAGATACCAGTAGTGCACTGGTTGTGCCACCCAAATATTTCTCTAGATATTTGCTAAAAGATGTCTGAGAGGTAAAATGTCTCTGACGGGGGATTACTGACTTAAAGAAAATAAAAAAGAAATAGT
The DNA here is from genome assembly GCF_964237555.1 of Oryctolagus cuniculus. NCBI lineage: Eukaryota > Metazoa > Chordata > Mammalia > Lagomorpha > Leporidae > Oryctolagus > Oryctolagus cuniculus. The sequence goes on along the minus strand of NC_091436.1, from coordinate 122,251,991 downwards.
ATAGTCACACAGTTGTTTAATCAGCTTTTTTGGATTACAAGTCAGAATACGTTTCCACAGAACATTTGGGGAAGATAGGAAACTGGTGAAAAGATATTCAATAATCCTATAACACAGAAAACTGCGATTAATAATTTTATATATTTATTCCGTTCATTATTCATCCATTTTTTAGTAAATACAGTAAGTTTTTTTTTAAACTTTTATTTAGTAAATATAATTTTCCGAAGTACAGTTAATACTATTGGTTGAACTCTGTAATTAACACACATTTATTCTTAGGTGTTTAAATTTAACTGAAAACTGATCCCTGTTAAATATAAGAGTGTGAATAAGAGAGGGAGGAGATGTACAGTTTGGGACATGCTCAATCAGACTTGCCCCAAATGGTGGAGTTAGAAATGTACCAGGGGATTCCAATACAATCCCATTAAGGTGGCATGTACCAATGCCATCTCACTAGTCCAAGTGATCAACTTCAGTTCACAATTGATCACACTGATAGGTCTAAGAGTCAAAGGGATCACACAAACAAAACTAGTGTCTGCTAATACTAACTGATAGAGTCAAAAAGGGAGAGAATGATCCAACATGGGAAGCAGGATACACAGCAGACTCATAGGATGGCAGATGTCCTAAACAGCACTCTGGCCTCAGAATAAGCCCTTAAGGCATTTGGATCTGGCTGAAGAGCCCATGAGAGTATTTTAGGCATGCAAAGCCAAGACACTCTGGGAAAAAAAAATAAAAAAAGAGGACCTAAATGAAAGATCTCTGCGAGTGAGATCCCAGTGGAAAGAATGGGGCCATCAAAGAAGGAGGTGCCTTTCTCTGAAGGGAGGAGAGAACTTCCACTTTGACTATGACCTTGTCTAAATAAGATTGAAGTCCTTGAACTCAAGAGGCTTCCATAGCCTTGGAACTCATGACTAGAGCCTAGGGAGATTTCTGACACCATAAACAAGAGTGTCAAATTGTTAAGTCAACAACAGGAGTCACTGTGTACTTACTCTCCATGTGGGATCTCTGTCCTTAATGTGTTGTCCAATGTGAAGTAATGCTATAACTAGTACTGAAACAGTATTTTTACACTTTGTGTTTCTGTGTGGGTGCAAACTGTTGAAATCTTTACTTAATATATACTGAATCGACCTTCTGTATATAAAGATAATTGAAAATGAATCTTGATGTGAATGGAATGGGAGAGGGAGCGGGAGATGGTAGGGGTGTGAGTGGGAGGGAAATTATGGGGGGAACCATTGTAATCCATTAACTGTACTTTGAAAATTTATATTTACTAAATAAAAAATTTAAAAAAAGGATCAGGGCTAGAATTGTGGCATAGCAAGTAAAAATTCTACCTCCTACACTGGCATTATGGGCACTGGCTCATGTCCATATTGATCCAACTCCCTGCTAGTGACCTGGGAAAGCATCAGAATATCGCCCAAGTCCTTGGGCCCATGCACCCATGTGGGAGACCTGGAAGAAGCTCCTGGCTTCAGCCCAGCATGGCCCTGGATATTGTGGCCATCCGGCGAGAGATCAAGCAAAAAAAAAATTAAAAAGATCAGCTCTGATCAAAACTAATTGTCATAATATTCAACTAGTACTCCCTACTGAACTTTTCTTTGATACATTGCTTTAATGAGTACTGTTTGTGGTTTTATAATTCTTTTTTTTTTTTTTTTTTGACAAGCAGAGTTAGACAGAGAGAGAGAGAGAGACAGAGAGAAAGTTCTTCCTTTTCCGTTGGCTCACCCCCAAAGTGGCCGCTACGGCCGGCATGTTGCAGCCGGCGTGCTGCAATGATCCGAAGCCAAAAGCCAGGTGCTTCCTCCTGGTCTCCCATGCGGGTGTAGGGCACAAGGACGTGGGCCATCCTCCACTGCCTTCCTGGGCCACAGCAGAGAGCTGGACTGGAAGAGGAGCAACTGGGACTAGTACCTGGCGGCCCAACCAGGACTAGAACCCGGGGTGCTGGCGCCACAGGCAGAGGATTAGCCTAGTGAGCTGTGGCGCCGGCCTACAATTCTTTTTAATCAGCAGAATTAGAATCCTCTGCATTTGCTTTTGGATGACATTCCTTTTCCCTTAAGACATATTAAACTCTCAGCAGGACATGAGTGCTTGATATCTACATTAAAGACATAAGAAATACATGATCTGCTCCAGGGAAAGCTTTCTATGTTCTTTGACCAGTTACTTCTGCTTTAGTTAGCTACTCTTTCAAGAAGTGTGTTTGTGGAAACCATGTCTCAACACAGGTTGTAAAGAGCACTTGGACTTTTTACTGAACTTTTAGGTTATGTGACATCCTAATGTCAACTAAATGAATGAATGATAAATGAAAATATAAAACCCAAGTCAACTGAACTCTTCACACAGCACACCCCATAGCCCTGCAAAAAAAAATCTCATAAGCATTTTGAGTTATCATTCGCTTGTATGGTACTATAGAGAATCACTTAGCCTATTGTTCCTACCCTTTAGTTGGTTGATTCCTGCTGAGTATGACCCCAAGCATAGTATCACAATTTCAGCATAATCTCATCTCTAACAACTTCTTTCCATCCTTTTCATCCCCATGCCACCAGCTTCAAAGCCTCTCCTCTCAGTTATAAAACATCAGAGCAATTACTATTACACTGAAACTATTCACTGGCAGCTCGACTTTCAGCCAGTCTAGAAGTTGCTCATTATCAAGGGCAGGCAATTCTTGTCTTCATTTTAGTACCCCAATTATTTGGTGTACAGTAGGTGCTTAATAAAAGTTTGTGAAAGTGAAATTGCTGCAATCTAAAGCTAACTGAAAAAGATATCATAACACATGCTCCTGGTGATAATGATTATTGCAATAATATGTATAATTCAATTAACATAAGGTATTATTACGTGATTTATTTTATTTAAATAATTTATATTATATAATCTCCTATTTTTATATTATTCTATGTTTTCTATAACTTAGAATTTACATAATGTATAATTAATAAAATGTGAAATATTACCTTAACAATACATAATATTTGTTATTAGTTATTCCTCAATAGACATTTTTCAAAAGAGGAAATCCAAATGGCCAACAGACACATGAAAAAATGTTCAGGATCACTAGCATTCAAGGAAGTGCAAATCGAAACCACAATGAGGTTTCACCTCACCCCGGTTAGAATGGCTCACATGCAGAAATCTACCAACAATAGATGCTGGAGAGGATGTGGGGAAAAAGGGACACTAACCCACTGTTGGTGGGAATGTAAACTGGTAAAGCCACTATGAAAGTCAGTCTGGAGGTTCCTAAGAAACCTGAAGATAACCCTACCATACAACCCAGCCATACCACTCTTTGGAATATACCCAAAGGAAATTAAATTGGCAAATAAAAGAGATGTCTGTACCTCAATGTTTATTGCAGCTCAATTCACAATAGCTAAGACCTGGAATCAACCTAAATGCCCATCAACGGTAGACTGGATAAAGAAATTATGAGATATGTACTCTATAGAATACTATACAGCAGAAAAAAATGAAATCTGGTCATTTGCAACAAAATGGAGGAATCTGGAAAACATCATGCTGAATGAAATAAGCCAGTCCCAAAGGGACAAATATCATATATTCTCCATGATCGATCACAACTAACTGAGCACCCAGAAGGAAACCTGTTGAAGTGAAATGGACACTATGAAAGAGTGACTTGATCAGCCCTTGTCCTGACTGTCGAGGAACATCTTACAACTTTATCCCTTTTACTACTTTTTTTTGTTCTACTTAATACTATTGGTTGAACTCTGTAATTAACACACAATTATTCTTAGGTGTTTAAATTTAACTGAAAAGTGATCCTTGTTAAATATAAGATTGGGAATAAGAGATGGAGGAGATGTACAGTTTGGGACATGCTCAATCAGACTTGCCCCACACGGTAGAGTTAGAAACGTGCCAGGGGATTCCAATTCAATCCCATCAAGATTGCATGTACCAATGCCATCTCGCTATTCTAAGTTATAAAATTCAGTTCATAATTGATCATAATGATAGGATCAAGAGTCAAAGGGATCACCTAGTCTGCTAATACTAACTGATAGAATTAAAAAGGAGAGAACGATCCAACATGGGAAGCGGGATACACAGCAAACTCATAGAATGGAAGATGTCCTAAATAGCACTCTGGCCTCAGAATCAGCCCTTAAGGCATTCAGATCTGGATAAAAAGCCCATGAGAGTATTTTAGGCATGGAAAGCCAAGACACTCTGATAAAAAAAAAATAAAATGATCTGGGTGAAAGATCTCTGTGATTGAGATTCCAGCGGAAGAACAGACCTTCAAGGAAGGAGGTACCTTTCTCTAAAGGGAGGAGAGAACTTCCACTTTGATTATGACCTTGTCTAAATAAGATTGGAGTTAGCGAACTCAAAAGTCTTCCATAGCCTTGGCAACTCATGACAAGAGCCTTGGGTGATTACTGACGCCATAAACAAGAGTGTCAATAATTAAGTCAACAACAGGAGTCACTGTGCACTTACTCTCCATGTAGGATTTCTGTCCTTAATGTGTTGTAGTATGTGAATTAACGATATAACTAATACTCAAACAGTATTTTTACACTTTGTGTTTCTGTGTGGGTGCAAACTGACTAAATCTTTACTTAATATATACTATATTGATCTTCTGTATATAAAGATAATTGAAAATGAAAAAAAAATCATTGTTAGTAGGCCTATTTTCAACACATTATTTTGTAAGATTTTGTAAGATAGATTTAATTTGCCTTTTGCTGAGAAAAAGTCTTTTTTCTAAGATTTACCTTATTAATTTGAAAGGCAGAGTTAGAGTGAGAAGGAGAAAATCAGAAAGGAAGATCTTCCATCTGCTGGTTCAGTCCCCAAGTGGCTACAATGGCTGGGATTAAGTCAAGCCGAAGTCATAATCCTGGAACTCCAACTGGGTCTCCTATATATGAGGCAGGAGCCCAATCATTTGGCCGTCTTCCACTGGCTTTTCCCCACTGCTTTTCCCAGCACATTAGCAATGAAGTGGATTTGAACTGGAGCAGCCAGGACTTGAATCAGCACCCCTGTGAGATGCCAGTATCTCGGGCACCAGCTTAATCTGCTGTAGTATGATGCCAGCATGAAGAGTCTTGCTTTGTGTTTCCCAATGGTTCTGAGGTAGAGCTCATGATGGATATCAGTGATGCCTATTTGGGAAATTAGCGTGTAATTCATTAATTTAGCTAGTTCAGGATTCTGATTATCTAACAGGGCTTGGAATATGAATTGAAGGAACTTGTTCTAGGTTGCTATTTGATAGAAATGGTTCTATAAGTTACTCCTATCACCTGACAGATGGTGATTTTTAAAGATTTTTTTCTAATTCACATGGTGTCTAATCTCAAAGTGATCAGTGTGTATTTGTAGACTTACTGCTTTTAATTAACTCTCTCATTTGATTAAACAGATGATTATCAGGCCTCACAAGAAATGCTCAGTTCATAAAGACTCTTATCTCTTGGTGTTTATACATATAGCTCACAAAGTCATAGGGTAGGAAGTTAATCATCAGCAAATTTTCAGGGACACATTCTGGGAACCTTTGATGGTCATGTGCAGTGAGACAGGCTTTAACTTCATGTTGTTTTAAGGCAAGACAATTCCCCATTCCCAGTTCAGTGTGAGACCGGGGTAAAGCACAGAAAGTAAAATGGGAAAGAGGCAGAGTAGTAAAGGAAAAGAGGAAATCAATGAGCTCGAACAGACACTTATCCCTTGACACTTAGCACGAATTTGCAGGATATTACTAGGTCTCTAATAAGAAAAAATGGAACTTAGCAACAAGCTGTCATTGTATGATTTTCAGAGCTATTGTGTGTTTCACATATATCTTTCTTATGACTCTTCAAACCAAAGTCCCTTTTACTAATTTTTTCTTCTTACAAAAAATTCATGCTCATTGCAGAAAAATTACAAAGCATCTTAATATATAGGAGTAAGACATAATATCATTGTGGAGTTTTCATCCATTTATATTTGACAATTTATTTTGTATTTTTACACGTAATTAAACATTTAAACAATCCAATGTCTATATATGTGTGTATGTTTTTGTATATACACATAAGCACATGTACACATATGAGTACATTTGTATATATACTCACATTTGCACATAACTGTGTAAGTCAAGAGAGAAGAGAGATAGCAACAGAGATGGAGGGGTCCTAAAACTTACTATTGCAGTCAGGGGTTTCATACTCAAAGTGGACAAACTAGGTAAGTAACACTATCTGATATTGTGGCTGAGGGCACAGCAGATTGCATAAGCTAATATCCCAGATCCCTGTGACCTGGGCAGTTTTTTTTTTTTTTTCTTTTTGCCCTTCACCTCTCCATGTCTCAGTTTTTTTCACCTGTAAAATTGGATAACAGTGGGATTTACCTCATAGAATTGTTATGTTTTAGATAGGTTAATCCATGTACTTGACCTGCAGTAATTTTGAATGGAAAAGCACCATGCTGGCAATTGCAGAATGTTTGTCATAGACAATGTTCCAAATCACTGGACTTGAAAGCCAGTTTCTGAATGCAACCTGGTTACTGAATCTTTACTGCCATGGCTGAATTGGATTTTTGGGGGGAATCCCGGAGTTCTCTTATCGGTTTTCCTTGCAGCAATGCCCCAGTACTGCTAAGAGCTGAAGCCCCACTGCAGAGCCAGCACACTCACAAAAGCTTGTCTTCTTGTTCTCTCCTTCTCATTACTGGAAACAGCACTACCCGAGAGATTTTCATTTTCTTCTCTGTACTTCCCATGTCTTTAAGATATTATAAAAGGACAATATTGGAAAACAACATCAGACAAATCCACTTTGTGACCAGGAGGGACTGAAAGAAAACAAGACCTCTCTATAATCATAACTGAACACCAACAAAACACAGACATCACCCAAAATATAAGAGGAGCCAAGCATCCTCCTCTCAATTGTAGGAGTGAGTGCTGCTTCTTTACCATGGTAGCCCTTGTTTTCTCTCCTAATATAGGAATTATTGATATAACTGATCAGAGAATTGCTCTCTCTTTCTGACAGTAACCAACCAGGTTGCTGGAGCCACCTGCTAAATGATCTAATGCTTTCAAAAATCATATAAAAAGCTTACTATAACAACTTCTTCCTAAAATACTTCATGGTCCTCAGTAGGTGAGCTTTTCCTCATCGCAATGAGCACAGAAATCTAATTTGTTCAATTATAGCAGTGGTATCCCTGGTGACCTTTATGTGGAGGGCATTGACATTTTCTGACAAATATTTTCATAAAGGTATATACCAAAAACTTTTATTTGAATATAAGAGTTACAGCAGCATTGGGCAAGAGTGAAGCCCAGGAATATTTGAATATCCAAACTATGCTATAAATGAAAGGGCTGGCTTCTTGGTGGAAGCAGTTTTTCAGTTGTGTTCTCACTTTAAAGAGAATGCCACTTGGGGTTTGAGAAGTACAAAGATGTTCTCAGAGAACAATAATGTGGATATTAATACAGAGAAGAGAAGATAAGCCACATGGAGTTAAAAACTCATTGCTTTAAGTAGAGAATAATGAATGGAAGAATGAGCAGTAGAGGCTGACAATCTTACAATTATTAAGAGGAATGGATTGAAAGCTTATAGACAACACAAGCATGTGCTTTAAAAAAAGTCAATACCTGGAATGAAGGATCAAATGAAAGATGAAAATAACAAATTTAAGAACTTGTAATAATGAAAATTGACACAATCATAGCATTTATTGAGCTAAAAGAAGAAAGAACATTTACTGAATTTAAAGAACAAAAATTAATTTGAAAATGTAATTCATCCATTTCAAGGATGCTTTCAGAGTGCCTCCCCAAAAAAGATATGGGAAAATGCCAACACTTTGAAGTTTAATAACTCCTATTTGTTCCACTTGAAAGCCATATCACACGCATATGTCTGAATTTAACAGTTCATTAATTGCAAGCGTTGGGGATCTTCTATCCTACAAAGAATAAAACGGATGATGGCTTAGGGTTTCTGTAACATTAAGAGTAAGAGAGAGCTTTTAAAATGTCTGATTCAATCATTAGGAAACATGTTTAAAAGGAAAGGAATCTTACTTGGTGAATTTAAATTAAGCACAATTTCAATTTTCATTAAATATTATTCAAGAAAAAAAACATTCAAAGTTACAACACAGATGCCTGGTAAAGCATAATGCTTCAAAGGGCAGCTTTTCAAGGTGTGTTCCTGAATGTTTGCCCATTTTGTTTTTGTTGTTAACCAGTGAAGATAAAATAAAAACATTCCATGGCTAGAATTCTCTCTAAACAGAATGGCCTGAAGCCAGTGGAAACTCAATTAACCAGAAAGCTCAGGAATGTGAAGGTTCTGATCATTTGAATAGTCATTAAATTAATCAACCAGAACTTCCTTTCTGATTCAACTTTTACTGGTTAATTAACTTTATTAGAGAAGATTTTTCTAAAATGCATTAGAACTGTATTCCTCTTCTATATCCAGTCCTTCAAGAACTGAAGGAACAAGAAAAGGCAGTATGTGCAGCAATTAAAAGGATATACTCTGCAGTTAGACACTTTGTTCCCAGTTCTAACTTTATCACTGCTACTGTGTGTCAGGTTAGGAGAATTAGTTGAACCTCTAAATCTTGGTTTTCTAGGCTGGAAAGCTTAGCAGGCTTTATGTGATGATAATAGTTATTTTTTTAAAAGTGATTTTATTTATTTATCTGAGAAGAAAAGGGACAGAGTCAGAGACCTGACACCTACTGGTTCACTCCCCAAATGCCCATGATGGACAGGGCTATGCTGAACTTAAATCCAGAACCAGGGACCTCAATCCAGATTTTCCAAAGGCATGGCAGGAACTCAATTGCTTGGGTGATCATTGCTACTTCCCAGCGTCTGCATTTAGCAGGATGCTAGAATCAAGTGTTGGAGGTGGGTATCAAGCCCAGGCGCTCTGATATGGGACCTGGGTATCTTCACCAGACCATATGCCTACCAAGAGAAAATAGGCATAATGTGCTTAGAACAATTCCTGGCATAAGGAAGCAGTCCATGATTGCTATTGTTATTATTTACAGAATGATATATTATTGTATCATGCATCAATTATCAGGAGGTAACAAGTATACTGGTTAAGCCATTGGGTTCTGTGGGTTTAAATTTGCTCACTTTTGTCTATTAGTGTGTGGCCCGGACAAATGTTCTGCTCCATGACTCAATTTGGTAAACAGAAAAAATAGCAATATTTGCTTTAAAGTGTTGCTGTGTTCAAAGAACCACAGACACAAAAGTTTCTTAGTACAAATATTTGGCATACAAAAAATGTTAACTAGGAAGGTCTCCAAAAAGTTCATGGAAAGTGTGTCCTACGATAAAACTATGCTTGGATTTCAAATTTTTTGAACCAAAATAAAACATTGCGATTCCTTTTTTTATGAACTTTGTGAAATATTGTATTATCCATTTAGTTGTAGAAGTATGAGAGTTGGGTTGAATGTGTGCCAGGCCTAGAGAAGATTCTTAGAGTTTTCGTATTTTGAAATTTGTCTTTTTCATCTTCAGAATTACGGAAAATGCTAATTCATTAAACCTTTTAAGTTTTAGCTAACTGAATTCAGTAAATTGAGGCATTTCTAACTTGTGTGTTCGTGTTCATAAAAAGCTGATAAAGTCGCTCTCAATTACAGGAATGAATCTGAAAGGAAGTGTTCTACTCTTCCTTTCAAACACTTTCAAAGTGTTCACTCTCAGGAGGAGAGCATGGCCGAGCTGCTGGGCAGCCACCTAGCTCTCTAAGCTTACCGGCAATGAGATTTCTACCAGAGGGTATGCTCAGAAGCGAAGGAGCTAGTATCAGTCCAATGTTTCTTTGAGAAGTACAGATTTCCCTTTGAGCAGCCCACAGGTTGGCTTGGCCTTATTATAGCATAAATTTATAAATAAGATTCGTTTCAGAAGATGTTTGATGCTAGCGTCCAAAGGCAGGGAATTCAGAAATAGGAGTGGGGCAGACAGCAGCGTGGTGCCGGGGTCTGAAGCACAGGTTCTAGTACGCATGCTCAGGTTCAAACCCCAGCTGCATTACTTCCTAGCTAAGCAGCCTTCAACAAGAAAGCCTCTGTTTCCTCATGTGCAGACAGATAATGCATGTGCCTATCTCGCAGTATTGTGAGAATCATAAATGAGACAACCCACAGAAGGTGTTTATCACAGCCCTTAGTACTTATCCAATACTCACAGATATTAGCCATTGTTTTTCAATTTCCTAATTATCCTGGCTTGAACCCCCAAAACAATGTTAAATAGAAGTGGTGAGAGCACACTTTCTGTATGTAGTGAAAGCAGACATACTTTTCTTGTTCCTAATTTTGGAAAAATAAAATTATTTAGTCTTGTATCATTAAGTGTGATGTGAGCTTTGGGTTTTTGATAACTGACTTTTATTAGGATAATGAAATTCTCTTCTCTTACTAATTTGTTGTTTTTGTCATTAAAGGATGATGGACTTCATGATATACCTTACCTATCTCTATTGAGAAGATTATGTGTTTTTGACCTTTATTCTATTGACGTAATATATTATATGAATTGGTTTTTAGAGGTTAAGCCACTCTTGCATTTATGGGATAAACTCCACTTGCTCATACTGTATTATCCTTTGTATGTGTTGCTGGACTAGGTTTGTTAGTATTTTGTCAAGGATGTTTGTATCTATCTTCATAAAAAATACTGTCTAGTCTTTCCATTGATATCTTTGTCTAATGTTGGTACCAGAGTAATACTGGCCTCATTGCTTGATTTGAAAAGTGTTCTTCCTCTTTACTTTGATTATCTTAAGCAGAAAATTTTCCCCATCTCTTATGTCTTTTCAGGTAACCCTCTTCATTTTGTTTATAAATTACAGCACAGCTAAATTTTCTCATCAGTCAGTACTTACAAAAATACCTATGTGATTTGAACAAATTTATTCTCATCACAAACAGTATTTATAATGCTCCCACATAATTTAAGCCAATTTAGTTTTCCCATGAGAGAAATCAGATGGGAGACGGAGATTACGGTGATGTGTGATGCAGATGTGCTACACTGAAGCACAGAGAGGTAAGAAACGCCGAAGGAGACTTCACCTCCACGGAACAGAGAGAGGGAGCTAGATTCTTAGACCAGAATTAAATATCAGTGTTTCAGATCACTCTGATGATGGTGATATCATACTCTACTTTTGGACTCCAGGAAGGGAGCCTCCAATTCTAATTTCAATTTCTTTTTTTTCTCTCCTTGCCCCTAGAGATTCCCCCGCTGTGGGGAGCAACTGGGAGCAACTCGGACTAGACTAAGTTACTGGAATTAAGACTTATTCTATGCATCTGCTTTCCCACAATATGGCGCTGAGAAGGGAAACAGCTTCTACACAGCTGCCTCCAGTTCAACCAATAAACTGTGGGACCTGCTCCTGATTGGAGGAGAGCAGCGTACTCGGCGTGTGGGCAGCCGAGTTAGGATTGGTGGAAGAGGACTATAAAGGAGGAGAGAGAGAACATCTGAAGGAACACCTGTGCAGCCCCCGAGAGAGCCGGCCGGTGGTGTGCCGCTCCCCCGCGGAAGTGGGGAATGTGGCAGGGGGAACCGACCTTCCACGGAGGTGGAAGGGACGGTAGCCAACCCGGGAAGAACCAGCAGCAAACCCGGGGAGGGCCGAGCAGACGAAAGAACAGCGCAGGGTCCTGTGTCGTTCCTCCACGAAGACGGGGAGCGACACCCCCCACCTTCTCTTCTCCATTCCTTTGTTCTTTCCTTTCTTTAAAATTAAATTTGCTACTAGCTTGAAGTAACCTCAGTAGAGATACTGAAGTTAGAATGTGTTATTTTTGTACCCTACTTTGTATATCTGACATTATAGTATAAACATGGGAAAACCAAAGATTTTACAAGACGCTACCAACAGCAACACCAACAACCCAATAATCTGAGTACATAAATCAGTATCTTCTCACTCTCTTCACAGCACTAGCTTTACTGAAATACTCCATTTTAATATTGGACAATTGAAATCCTTCAATTGCCTTGTTTTATGCACATGGATTTGTTTTATAAAATCAAATTGAACAGGTGTTTACTCAGTGCTGTTATGTTCTGACTATGGAGGGGTATAAGAGGAAGGAAGTTGAAGATACTTTCTATTTTGAAGAATTTGCAATCTCACTGAGAGAACGCACAATTTCAGACACTTAAGTACATTTTACTCCAGGTACTCACTGTTTACCTACTAGGGCCAAAGCACTGCATGTAATTCAGAGGAAAAATAGCAAGGGCTCAGGGAAATGCATAAATGATTGAAAACTTGATTAAAGTTGATAAAGATGATATGAAAAAATGATTCTAGAATTCAGAAATGATTCTAGAATTCTAGAATTCAGAAAGGTGATGAGGATATGAATAATAAATAGGAGCCATTCATGATGAATTCATCCTGACAATTAGCTATTTTTCTTCTTTTTCACATAAATCAGTCAATTAAAAAAAGTCCACTAATCTTCCTTAGTCTAATCTCCTTTGCATTACATATGAATTCAAATTTTAATATTTCTGTTTTCTATGGTGTCAGTGTAAACTATGTCTTACCTTGAGCTGGTCTCATATGCTTATAAATAACTCATGTATACTTTTGTATATTAAAAACTTGATACTTTCTTTAGTACCAAAGTACAAAAGAAGCATATTCACATTTTTTTCCTTTTTTTATTTAGTAAATATAAATTTCCAAAGTACAGTTTATGGATTACATTGGCTCCCCCCCCATAATTTCCCTCCCATTCACACCCCTCCCATCTCCCACTTCTTCTCCCATTCCATTCACATCAAGATTCATTTTCAATTCTCTTTATATACAGAAGATCGATTTAGTATATATTAAGTAAAGATTTCATCAGTTTCCACCCACACAGAAACACAAAGTGTAAAAATACTGTTTCAGTACTAGTTATAGCATCACTTCACATTGGACAACACATTAAGGACAGAGATCCCACATGAGGAGTAAGTACACAGTGACTCCTGTTGTTGACTTAACAATTTGACACTCCTGTTTATGGCATCAGTAATCTCCCTAGGCTCTAGTCATGAGTTCCAAGGCTATGGAAGCCTTTTGGATTCACCAACTTCGATCTTATTCTGACAGGGTCATAGTCAAAGTGGAAGTTCTCTCCTCCCTTCAGAGAATGGTACCTCCTTCTCTGATGGCCCCATTCTTTCCACTGGGATCTCACTCGCAGAGATCTTTCATTTAGGTCTTCTTTTCTTTTTTCCAGAGTGTCTTGACTTTCCATGCCTAAAATACTCTCATGGGCTCTTCAGCCAGATCCAAATGCCTTAAGGGCTTATTCTGAGGCCAGAGTGCTATTTAGGACATCTGCCATTCTATGAGTCTACTGTGTATCCTGCTTCCCATGTTGGATCATTCTCTCCCTTTTTGATTCTATCAGTTAGTATTCACAGACACTGGTCTTGTTTGTGTGATCCCTTTGAATCTTAGACCTATCAGTGTGATCAATTGTGAACTGAAGTTGATCACTTGGACTAGTGAGATGGCATTGGTACATGCCACCTTGATGGGATGGTATTGGAATCCCCTGGCACATTTCTAACTCCACCATTTGGGGCAAGTCTGATTGAGCATGTCCCAAACTGTACATCTCCTCCATCTCTTATTCCCACTCTTATATTTAAGTTTATGAAATTAATTGTTTTTCTCTGGAGCTCTCTACAAAGATTTTCTTCTGGCATTATTATGACCCAGGCCTGACAGTCTAGTCAGCATGTTCATAAACACCCAGAGAATTTAAGCAAAACTTCCTAATATCCAATTTGTGTATGCGTTTAGTTGGTGTAAATATATATATATATATATATATGAATGCATATATATACATATCTTCTTTTTGAGTTTTGCAGTTTAATTTCTTTCCCTCCAGATCTGTCCATTCAATGGCAAGCGTTAATTCCAAAGGTCAGCAGTGTCTATTATGTAACTCTCAAACATTTTTAATTTTATTGCATATTTTCGGCTGGAAAATGGACTAATTTTCTTGAATATTAAAAGAAGAAAAATTACTTGTGATAACATTCTGGTTCATGCACAGAGTATCTGTGAGGGAAGAAGACATATTCATTCAATATATATTTATTTTGAGTATATATTATGCATTAGGCTCTATCGTAGAGCCACTACTGCTCAAAACTCAGTAAGTTCCTGCCTCATGGAGCTCATATTCTAGTAAGAAAGATAAACAGAAAAGAAGACAAATAAGCAGAATTTTGATGTGTTATGTATTGATTAATTAGGAAATTTAGGCAGAACAGGAGGGTTAGAAATGCCTGGAGTAGGAGTGGGAGTTTTAGATAGAGTATTTAGGATAGATCTTACCATGAAGATCCCGTTTGGAATATGTTCTTAAAGAATTGAAGAAGTTGGCTTCCAGGTAGATATTCCAGGTAGCAGAAACCTCAGGTGCAAAGTCAGTAAGATAGGACCCTGACTGACATATTAAAGCTGCAGCCCAAGGTCAGCATGGCTAGAATAGATTGAAAGAAAGGAAGATTCATAGAAGATGATTTATGAGAGATAATGATGAGGGCCAGGTGAATCCTGGAAGATCACAGGGAGGACATTGGCTTTTACGCTGAGTAAGATGGGTGGCTGTTGACAGATCATCCTAGATATTGTGATGAGGTGCAGAAGGATCAGTGCCAGTTAAGAGGCTTTTGCAACACAGATACCTTATCTAAAGTTGCATCTCTGCTCTCTCAGAGCAGAGATTTACAGACAGGAGTCTGTGAGCCAAAGTCAGCCTGCTGCCTGCTTTGGAAATGAGTATTATCGGAATATATTCATGTGCATGCATTTGCATATTGTTTATGGGTGTTTTTTTCCCATAATAACAGAGTATGTGTAATAGAAACTGGATGATAAAAGTACAAAATCTTTAGTATCTTTAGTATCTGGTCCTTTATAGACCAAGTTTACCCATCTGATCAATCTCCTAAAAGGAGAGTGAGCATTGCAGTGCACTACCCTGGAGTATGCTAAACAACACGGGCGTGAGCTTCCATTTCTCTTCATTGCATTTCTGTATAATACCTAAACTTTGCAGAAGACAGAAATAATTATTGGCAGCTTTTAGTGAAGGAAGCAAGTGAAAACAACTTTTGTTTCTCAACAAGAGATAATGCATGTCATTCATTCATTCACTCAGAAAATATTCTTTTAAAACATTTATCAGTTAAAGCTTAATTGCTGGAGATACATCAAATAAATTAAACTACTAGTAAATATATAATTGCAAACGTACTACATGCTATGAAGGAAAGGTTTAGGATTTATTGTGAGAATAGCAAGGAACATTAATGGAAATGCTTTCAAGTTGAGACATGAAGTGGGAACATGATAGGGAAGGAGCATTTCATGTTCAGGAACAGGATGTACAAAGGTGGTCAAATAGATTAGCATTAGAATTAGCACTAGGTTAACACAAAAAGAATTAGCACTAGAAAGAAAATACAGACACCACCTACTCACATACACATGTCTGCACACTTCTAACACCACATACACACACATAAATAACTGACTTTTGACAATGATGAGATAACAATCATGGAATGTGATTGAAGGTGAACAGTGGTTTGAAAACTACTGGACTTTGTAGATCATAAAAATTTTTTGATACTATCGTAAGTGTAATGGAGAGCCATTGAAAGGTGGAGAGTGAAACTATCATAAGTTCTGTCTTTCATTCAGTACTCTAGCCGCAGTAGGAATATGGAGGGTGCCACTAATTAAAATTGAGGGACCAATAGGAGCTGGCCTGTAATGGTTTAGGAGATATAATAGTGGCTTAGATTAAATTGGTGTCAATAGTTTAATTCAACAAACATTTATTTAAAATTTTTTTCAACAAACATTTACTGAATTTTTCTTTGACTTATATATTATTGTTGAGTCAGTGTTGGAGGCACAGGGATAAGTAACAGAGTCTCTGTTTTCAGTAAACCTACAGTTTTGAAGAGTTTAAAAAAATGATATAAATACTTGCTCTATGTAGCCTACCAAGATAAATTAAAATGTCTTTGTGACCACTTAAGAGAATAGTGTTACCAGAGCCCCAAAGATGGGAAATTTATATTGGTTTAAGTGGCAAGAGAATGTGGTCAACATTATATTCCCAGTGGACACATAACCTCAATACCTCGCACATGGTAGATACTCAGAAATACTGGGAGAATGCCTTGGATTGTGTCACTGGACACTGAACACACTAATTTCAGTAGCTCTTTCTACACTACTCTGTGCCTACTGCTTAGCCTGTTGCTTGCCACCAAACCCTCCTGATTCTATGATAAGACATCCTGCCAGGACAACTGTGGGCCTGTTTCTCCTATAACCACATGCTTGTCATTTGTTCAGTCACCATGGCTCTCTTAATTTTCCTCTGTCAATCTGTGTCTGGCCTCTCAGTGTGAAAGGAAGACAAAAGTGAGGAATGAATATTCCAAATAAAGTAGAAAATAGTTTACAGTATTCTAGGACCTCACCAGTCTATCCTGTATAGTAGCAAGACTTACTCAATTCCAATTGAATACACATGGGAGTTGCAGAGTCTCAGCCATTCCCAGAATGCCTTACCCACACTAGGGTTTAATAAACAGTAATTAAATTGAAAAATAAAAGCAAGCTTCAGTAGGCCTGTTCATAGCAATCACCCCACACAATGAAAACTACTCAAGGAGCTTTTCCAACTGTTGGTGAATCTGCCAAACCTTTCTTTTCCTTGGCCGCCAAACTGGAATCACTTATACTTATAGAATCAGTCTCTTTCAGCATAATCCAGATTATGAACCTTACGTGCACTGAGAGATGGGGCCTGGGATTAGTCTGAGAGTCATGGATTCTGTTTCTTTAGGGAGGCATGATAGTGTACCAATTAAATCCAAATGTCCGCCCCTAACTTTTCTCATTTTCTCTCTTTGCATTGCCATATTCAATTGCATAACTTTGGACAAATTTCTTATCTTCCCTGAATCCTAACTTCTTCATCTATATAAGGAGGATAATGGAATCTTTCACACAGAAAAAAGCCCGCAGTGTAAATCTTGGCGTGATGTGTTAGATAAGTGGTAGCTATGGTCAAATCCCTGTGGTGACATGCTTCCATTTTGTAGGTTTTGGACATAAAGAGATTGGCAATTTCCTACAGCAGGCTTACTTTCATCATTTTATACAGTGTGATATTGGCTATTTTTGGACCTGTTATAAAAGTATGTTGGTTTTATTGAGCTATGATATTATTACTCATATAGAAATCTGATATTGATCATAAGTCAGTCTAGAAAAGGAACAGAAAATTTCAACTCTTAACACATTTACTCCCATCTTTGTTTCCAAAGTAGGACCACTTTGAATAGCATAAGTAGCACAATGCCTGTGTTTTGTTTTTCCTATGTAGAGCACCTTTGAAACAAACATGTCTTCAAATCTTGGATGCAGTTACAAGTCTCTAGTGGCCAACTGGAACTGGTTGGAAGGAATTTTGGAAATGATTGTGCCTTAGAAATGAGAAAACTTTTCTCAGTAGAAGACTGTTTGCCTCCTTCTGGGGTCATTAAAATTTCCTAAGATTCTACCAGCCAAATGGTCTTGGTATTATTTTACACGAGTCCAGAGTCCCTGAAGCACAACTTGGGAGAATGTGCTTTGTTAATGGTTATAATGCATAATATGAGCGCTTGCTCTGCACAAAACTGAGAAGGCTCATTTCATCCTTTATCTCCCACGAAGTACATAAGTGGATTCTGAACTGAGGAATGAACAGGATAGGTATGCTAACTGGGGATCTTGGGACTTTTAACAAGATAGGTTGATTTCCTTATGCCTTTTTTTTTTTTTTAACCTTCCATACACTCAAGGCTTAGTGTTGGAGAAGGCACTGACTTGGAAATGCCAAAAGTATAGCCAAAAATTCCCTGAAGTATTTGGTATCCATAGTGAAGACCCAGAAAATGCACAGTGCATAAGGATGGCAATCTTTTTGAGTGTACCTAACCTACGCCAGCCAAATATAATGGGGAAAACAATCATGTCCAATCCCACTCACCTGTGATACTGGCAGAACCTGAATGGGAAGTCTGGACTTCCACTGCTGCCTTGAATAGCATGTGGCAAAGTGTATTTCAAATTTCCCTGTAGCCAAGGTGTTATCAGCAGATTACAGGGGAAATCTGGACTCCTCCACTACCGTCCTAATCAATTAGAGAGGGTAGGAGGATCTGGGAGAGGAAGGAGCTGGAGAAAAGATTTCTTTAGACCTTTTTATGGGTAAATGCTTACTAAAACACACTTAAAACTTACAATAAGTGGGGCTGGTGCTGTGATGTAGTAGGTGAAGCCACTGCCTACATCCCATATGGGAGCCAGTTTGCATCCTGACTGCTTCTCTTCCAATCCAGCTCTCTGCTTGTAGCACGGGAAAGCAGTGGAAGATGGCCCAAGTTCTTGGGTCCCTGCACCTGAGTGGGAGACCCAGAAGAAGCTCCTGGCTCCTTGCTTCAGATCGGCCCAGCTATGGCCATTGTGGCCATTTGGGGAGTGATCCAGCAGATGGAAGAGCTCGCTCGCTCTCTCTCTCTCTCCCTCTATAAGAAATAAATAAGCTCTAGCAAAGAAAGAAACAAAACTGATGATAATTAATACTGACAAAGATTTTCGAAGGAGCTACAGTATAGAATTGTGTCCAAATTTTAGACTGGTATCTTAGGTAGGTTATAAGCAAAGAATACCAGAATACCACTGCTACAACTGTGAAAACCAAGTTGTCATTGGAACCTAGACCACAAAAGCAGTCCCAGGATTCCATGATGAACTGAAAGAAGAACTTGGCTAAAATATTAGGATTTGGGGTCTTTTAACATAGTGCCCCACTGTTAGTGGATGAACACTGGACACCAATTCTCAGACTGTCCCCACCCTCCAGCTGATGTCCTTTTGTCCTGGTCTATGAGTTAGAAATTTGTCTTCTTTTTCCTGCATAGAAGTCAGAGTCCTGGTTCCAACCCAAGCCCCTGGACGTTGTTTCCAGGAGTGGTAGCTTATTTGGTTCCAAAATGTCCTCAGCAATGAATGGACTACAGTGAATGAGCCAGCTGATATAAATATGATACTGTCCCATTTTTGAAGTGAGGGGGATGTTATACATAGTGCCCAAGGGAGCCCGAGAGCAATGCTACTCTTTGCCAGCCCAATTTGGGCTATAATTACTCCACTTCTCTAATAAACTATGCAATTCAGATCTCACTATGGTGTCTACCATATTCTTCTAAATAAATTCCATGGTTTCCCATCAGAAATGAAAAATTTAACTCACCAAATATTTTTGTCATATCTAGTTATGACGTAAGTCAGTAAATTTTGCCACTTAGGACTCACATATTCCCTACCAACTTTAGTTATGAAATATCCATTTTAATAAAGTTCTTCCCTGAGAGTGAATATAAAACAGTAGGTGGTTAATGATTTGATTGAGATTACAACATGCAACTAATGAAGTAGTAATAGTGATGTAAATAGAAAAGATATAATGGTTTCCTTATTTTAGAAGCCTTACCCTCAGGAATACTACAAGAATTAAATGTCAAACTACCTAAAGGAATGTGTGGTATACAGTGGTTACTAATATATATTTATATTGAAATTATGTTTTGGATGATTTTTTTTCACACTCATGCATAAGTTAGTTGGCATTGTCAAAAGAAATATAGAAGTGACTATAGTACAGTGATAGAAATTATTGTAGTCTAGGTAGTTTAAGTTCTAGGGAGAGTTACCTAGAGACTACAGATTCTGCAAAGTCATACTAGCTCTGTAATCTCAGGAAACTTGGACTTAAATATTTTGTTCAGATCACATTAATTAGATTCATAATAAGTACCAAATGCTTACCTAGTGGAGAAATTGAAGAGTGTATGAGGATACTTCAAACATTCATGAAGCAGCAAGTATTGTGGCACAGTGAGTTAAGCCACCGCCTGGGACCCTCCCATCCTATATGGAAGTACCTGGTATTGAGCCCCACCCCTGCTTCTGACCTGGTTTCCTGCAAATGCATCCACAATGCAGCAAATGATGGCCTAAGTATACCTGGGTTTCTGCCACTCTTGCTCCATGCAGGAGATCTGGATGACTTCTGACTCTCGGTCTCAGGCTGTGCCAGCCATGGCTGTTGCAGGTATTTGGGAGTGAACTTGCAGATGGGAAATCTCTCAGTTTGTCTCTCCCTCTCTGTCACTCTATCTTTCAAATCAATCAATATTTATAAAATTGTGTACCTGCTGTGATCTTGTTTATGTAAATATATCCTCCCCAAAGACCCTGGGCTTCTCTGGGCCTGTGGGTTTAAAAGAAAAATTCATGGAAAATGGAATTAAAAGATGATTTAGGCATAAATTCACTGTGGCATAGCGGGTAAAGCTGCCGCCTGCAATTCCGGCATCCTATATGGGTGCCAGTTTGAGTACTGGCTGCTCCACTTAGGATCCAGCTCTCTGCTATGGCCTGGGAAAGCAGTGGAAGATGGCCCAGGTCCTTGGGCCCCTGCAACTGTGTGGGAGACCCGGAAGAAGCTCCTGGCTCCTGGCTCTGGATCAGCTCAGCTCTGGCCGTTGCAGCCAATCGGGAAGTGAACCAGTGGATGGAAGACCTCTCTCTCTCTATCTCTCCTTTCTCTGTGTAACTCTGACTTTCAAATAAATGAATAAATTTTTTAAAAAAGGACAAATTTATTTTAGAACAAAAATATTGAAAAATCCATGCATAGTTTTTTCATAACACCCATTTCCATGAGCTTTCTGAAGTATTCTCATGTTTACATTAAAGACAGTAAGGAGGGGAGGTATTTGATGCAGTGGTTGAGCCACTGGTTGAGAAACCCATTTCTCATATTGATGTGCCTGGATCCCAGTTCTGCCTCTGTTGTCTTTTTTTATTAAAGATTTATTTATTTATTTGAAAGTCACACACAGAGAGAAGGAGATGCAGAGAGAGAGAGAGAGAGAGAGAGGTCTTCCATCCACTGGTTCACTCCCCAATTTGCTGCAACAGCTGGAGCTGCACCGATCCGATGCCAGGAGGCAGGAGCTTCCTCCAGGTCTCCCATATGGATGCAGGGCCCAAGGATTTGGGCCATCTTCTATGGCTTTCCTAGGCCATAGCAGAGAGCTGGATCAGAAGTGGAACAGCCAGGATTTGAACCGGTGCCCATATGGACTGCCGACAGTACAGGTGGCAGCCTTACCTGCTGCACCACAGTGCCGGCCCCATCTGCCTCTGCTCTCCATCCCAGCTTCCTGCTAATACATACAATGAAAGGCAGCAGGTGATGAATCAAGTACTTGAGTTCCTGCCACCTGTATGGAAGACCCAGAATGAGTTTCTAGCTTCTGGCTTTGATCTTACCCAGTCGCATATGTAGGCATTTGGGGAGTGAAGCAGTGCATGGGAGATCTCTCTCTCTCTCTCTCTGTCTTTCTAACTAAATAAATATTAAATGATAATATACTCAAAATTTGAATATTGAATAAACTTTAAATTTTTAATATTTTCAAGAGCTAAGATGCAGTACTTGTTTGTTTGTTTGGAGTCCAGGGCTTTAAAACTAAGAAAACAGTTATGATAAGCCACATGACAAATGCTTTTGTCATCCTCAGTTGTCTGATGATGATTTATTAGCTTAAATTCCAGTTACTATGCCATTTTCATTTTTTATTACTTCATCTCTAGGAATCTTTGAATCAAGTCAGTAATATTAGTCCCCCTTTTTTACAGCTGAATTGTCAAGCACTAACAATGAGCTGATTGGGCCAAGAGGTTAACAATGACAATGTAGATAGTAATTGGACTCTGTAAACCTCACCCCTCTGGGTTCCCATGTCTTTTCTCTTGCAGTACTGGAAGGTCCTGTACATGTATCACATCAGAGCACAAAGTAGACAGTGTTCACCTGAAAACAAGATGTGATCCATCTCTCAACACAGGAGACAGGGCGTCTCAATGGGAGGGTCTGGTTCAGAATCCTCCTCGATTAGGAAAGATTGCTTTATCTCTTCCTGGCCAACCAGGATTGAAACAGTGAGCTAATTTTTTTTTTTTTTGAATTTTTATTTTTGCATGTAGAATTGTGCTCTACATGGTTTGTGAGATCTCACTTAGTACTAAATTCTCTGATCTAGCACCAGAAGTTAACAATTCCTTAGTTTTGAGAGAATCTTCTTTGAATGATGAGCCTTATTTAAACCTTGACAGTATAACTTAGAAGAGTAGCTAAAAGGTCATGATGAGGCATAGTGCATTGCACAGGCATGGAAGGGCATGCACTGAACTAGACACAGCTGTGGTGTGTGTGTGTGTGTGTGTGTGTGTGTGTGTTCATGCACATACACATTCATTCCAAATTTTAGTCTGGCAAGTGGAATTTGGTTGGGATATAAAAGTTTGTAAAAGAGTAGTTTTGGGGGCTGGTATTGTGGTGCTGTGGGTTAAGTGGCTGCTTATAATGCTATATCCCATATTACACTGCAGGTCCTATCTGCTCTGCTTCCAATCCACCTTCCTACTAATGTAGCTGGGAAGGCAACAGAAGATAGTCCAAGTATACCTGGGCCCCTGCTACCCATGTGGGAGACTAGGATGGAGTTTCTGGTTCCTCTGGTATAACCCTGGCTGTTGTGGTTATTAGATGGAAGATCTCTCTCTCTCTCTCTCCCTCCTTTTCTCCCTCTCCCTCTCTTTCTTTTTCTCTTTTTCCTCCTTCCACTCTCTCCCTCTCTGTCTGCCACTCTTCCAAATAATTTTTTTTTTTAAAAAAAAGCACAAATTTCCTTCTGTGCTAATCAAATTCTTATTTACTTTTCGGCTAGTTGTTTATCTTTCCATCAGAAAGTCTTTGGAATGAAATTAGGCCTGAAAGCTGAGTCTAATATGTTTAAATGTTCTGAGGAAACACAAGACCTGTTGAACTTTGCATAGAAGGACATGCTCTTAACATTTTGAATTAACACCTCCCCTGCCCCAACCCTTCCCAATCACTGCTACCATGAATATGTATCTGTTCACAGCACAGCATGCCAGGTACTGTTTTCAGCATTAGAGACATAGGAGAGAAAAAAATGGGTAAAGTCCATTCCCTCAGGAAGCATATATTCTAATGAGGAAGTGATATATTTAATAACAAAAAGAAGTATAAATGTATGTATAAACAACATCAAGAAGCGAGGAGTGATAATGCTTGTGGTAGAAATTGAACAGCACTTGATTTTCTGTTTCCTTCATCTACTTGAAAGGCATAGCATGAGAGAGAGAGAGAGAGAAAGAGCACACCAGAGAGAGAACCAGAGAGTAAGAGATATGTTCCATATGCTGGTTCACTCCACAAATGCCTGCAACCGTCAGTGATGGGCCGGGTTGAAGCAAAGATCCAGGAACTCCATCTGGGTGTCCCATGTCAGAGGTTGATGCCTAAGCACTGGAGCCATAATTGGCTGCCTCCCAGATGCATTCCCAAGAACCTGGACTGGAAGCAGGGCAGCTGGAACTCTAAATGGCATTCTAGTATGAGATGCAGTGGTCCCAAGAAGCAGCTTAATCTGCTGCACCACAATGTCACTCCATTACCCACTTTTCTGATCACAAATATTTGTGACATCTTTTTCTTTGGAATGGACTTGCCATGAACACTTCAGAAAATGGAAACTAAATCCACACAATAACACATGCATAACAGAGGCATAGGGATTCATTCCTGGCATCCAATGGATTAGCAATAAACTCATTTTGCTACACTTATAAACATTGTGTTTAAAGACTTCAGCAGAAGAACACTGCCGGTAGAATTCAGACATTTCAACCCCATTTTTTTGTTTCTCTATATTTTATACTTTCTTTTAAAAATTTTATTTATTTGAAACACACACATGCACACAGACACACATGGGGGAGGAGAGAGAGAGAGAGATGTCACCTACTACATCATTCTCCAAATTCTCACAGCAGGGGCACACCACTTAACTTATCACCATAACCTACTACTTCCCAGAGTATACATCAGCAGGAAGCTGAAATTGGGATCAGAGCTGGGACTTTAAGCCAAGCAGTGTGTTAGGAGGTGTCTGCATACTAAGCAGTGTCTTCTTTGTCAAATATCCACCTACTTTGTCTATTGGTCAGATTTCCCTCTGCAGCCCATTTTTATACTTCTTTCTCTTCCAAATTTTAATTTTTCTTATGTTTTAATCCTTTTTATATTCTTTTTCGTCTACATCAATATTTTCTTTCTCTCTCCCTTCCTTCCTTCTTCCTTTCTGTCTTTCTTTTCTAATTACTGACATTACAACATTACAAGGCAGAGCCCCTGGCTCTAATTTTGCATGAGAAATATCAGGTTCAGTTATGAAAGACAGCATGGAGATTCCTCAGAAATCTGAAAATAAATCTACCATATGACCCAGTCATCCAATTCCTGGAAATTTACCCAAAAGAAATGAAATCAGTACATGCAAGAGTTGCTTGTACCCCCATGTTTATTGCAGCTCAATTCACAATAGCTAAGATATGGAATCAACTCAGATATCTATCAACTGATAACTGGATAAAGAAAATGTGAGGTTATAAAATACTACTTAGCCATAAAAAAGAATGAAATCCTGTATTTTGCAACAAAATGTATGCAACCGGAGACCATTATGTTCAGTGAAATAAAGCCATTCTCTAAAAGATAAATATCATATTTTTGATATGTGGCAGTTGACATGTGGCAATATACAAAAAATATATAGGAATGAGGGGGTCACTTTGGGATATGATTGCCAATTTTAGTCTTGTTAATACTCCTGTGGAATTGTGGTCATCCTACTTTTTACTTATTGAATATTATGATTATTGGTGATTAAGCCTGAGAATATGGAGTAGATTAAAATTATGTCTTCACAAAAACTCATTAAAGGAAGCAAGGGAAGGGAGGGAGGGGGACTGTTGGGGAGGGGATTATGGGAGAGAAATGTGGTTGTCTTCTTGGAGCTGTACCTGTGGAATGCATGAAGTCTGTTCTTTTTATATTAATTTTAAAAAGGGGGAATTAAAAAAACTAAAAAAGAAATATCAGGTTTAATATTTAAAGCTTATATCACCAATGTTTTGGGGGGCACTCTGAAATGAGTGCTAAAAATTAAATAGATGATTTTGTATTTGACTGCTTTTAGTGTTGTGGGGATGGGGATCCTCAAATTATGTTGTAGGGATCAAGAGTCCTGGCTGGGCTCAGAGAGACTGCTACCTTGACTTAGTCCAGGTTCTTGTCTACCTCCATGTAAAGTACAGAGGTAAAAGTGAACAGAGGAGCAGTATTTATGGAAAGGCAAAAAGATAGTACACACTCAGACATGAATATGGGCAGTTTCAAGAAACAGAATTGCCCTCACCCAGACTGAGGACAGCCTTTTATAGGGTAGGGGTGGGCCTAATTGAGGATCCAAAGGGACAAGATTTGGGGTGGGGCTGCAAGTGGTGATCTTTGGAAGGTGTCATGGTAATCTGAAGCATGATCCAAGGTAAGGCTTAGTTGCATGATGAAGCCTTCAGCCATGTGGAATCAGCATAGAAGATGGTGGGATGCTGGGGTTTGAGCCATGCACATGGCCTTGGTGCTGGCAATTCTTAGCACCTTAAGCTTTCTTGATTTCCTGCTTCACCCACATCATTAGGAATTCATCAATAACTAAATCTGACCAGAGACAGTGAGACTAGTGGAAGATAAAATCTTGGGACTGCCACATTGCCCTTCACTGTATGAAAAAAGCACTTCTGTTCTCTCTAGGACTTTCCTGGTTGTAGACATTGACATTATGTCAGCTTGTTTGATTATCTAATATTTTGGTGTTTTGCTTTTATGATTTCTTCACTCTATGATACTGTGAGCCAGCAGAGGAGACACTGTTTACCTCTTGCCTCACCCACTCGAGAAGCCTGCTGCCATCTGGGGCTCCTCTAAGCTCTTCCAGAGGAGGGAGAATGCATTGGTTCAAGCCTGTGTTTGCAAGCCTCCAGTAATGGGGACACCCACTGCACAGAGGGGGACATATTGCTTGCGACTATTTCTGTTTCTAAAAGCAGAGCTTGATTTAGCATTTGTTGGAGTGTTTATTTTCCTTCCTATTTCTCCTTAAATAGGTTGAATTAATCTTTTTTCTTTTTACTTGTTAAAACCCTTTAGCAAGATTTCCAATATCAGTTAATTTTTTCTTATTCTGTGTGTTTTCAGATCAATAATGAAGAGAATGTGTTGGAGCAACACATTCCCTTAGCTGTGCTAGAAATCCTGTGGTTTAAATCAAGCTAGCCCTTGTGAGCTGCCAATTCATTGTGAGTCCATGTCCTTTCATCTCTTTGGTGTGGCTTTCTTTATACTGTTTCCCCCTACCCTTAACATCCCCTCCCTAAATATCCCTTGTTCTAAGAGAAATGTATTCTCATCTCCCCTTAATGATAACCATATGCTTCAATATGTTAAAAGGTTTTGAAGAAAGATAATACCCATCAAGACTTTGAATAGAAAGACAGGCTGTAAACATTCCAAATTAAAAACAGGTCTCTTGGGGCTGGCGCTGAGGCTTAGTGCGTAAAGCCACCACCTGCAGTGCCAGAATACCATATGGGTACTGGTTTGAATTCCGGCTACTCCGCTTATGATCCCGCTCTCTGCTATGGCCTGGAAAAGCAACAGAAGATGATCCATGTCCTTGGGCCCCCTCACCTGCAAAGGAGACTGGGAAGAAGCTCTTGGCTTCAGGTTTGCCATTGTGGCCATCTGGGGAGTGAACCAGCAGATGGAAGACCTCTCTCTCTTTCTCTCTGCCTCTGCCTCACTGTAACTCTGCCTTTAAAATATGTCAATAAATATTTAAAAATAAAAAACATTAAAACAGAGGTCTCTCTCAAATCCTACCCCACAAATAACTATCTAGTTCACAGTATAACATGCTGGACACTGTTTTAGGCACTAGAGATAGAGAAGAGAGCACAATAAGTTAAGTGCATTCTCTTATAAAGCATATATTTTAATGAAGAAGTGAGATTTAATAGCAATATGAAGTATAAATGTATATTTAAATAATGTTAAGGAATGATAGTGCTTGTAGTAGTCACAGCTCACGCTTTCTGGATCCATTCCCAGCCCTCTCCTGGAAAATATATTTCCAAGCACCCCTTGAACTCTGGCTTCCAGAAAATTTTGGTCAAAGGGAGGCACTAACAGAAGATCAGAGAGGGGAGGAAAATGAAAAGCTTCAGACTATTTCTCTTCCTTTCTCTGTTTCAGACAGTGCACATAAAATGGCTGTGTGTCTCTTCTGTAGGAGGCATTTCTCTTCTATATGCAAACTCCTATGAATCTGCCCCTCCCCGTCCACCCGGGGCAGACCTGAAGAGAGCTTTCTGGCCACACCCACCACAAGCCTCTAGACAGTCACCAAAAGCAGATAGTCCACTTAATCTAGAGTCATAGTATAATGAGAAAAGCTACCACAGTGGAAAAAAGAAGAAGAAGAAGAATCCAAAGAATATCCCCACAATGCCAAACAACAAATGCAAAAACCAAGGAAACAAGAACAAGGAAGACATCATGATGCTCCAAAATGAACATGACATTCCAATACAAGATTATGAAGATGATGAGATAGAAGAAATGCAAGATACAGAATTCAAAAAATTTATGATAAGAACATTTAGAAGTAATCAAAAACAAATGCATGAACTACAGAAATCCATACAGACAGGACAGAAAATCTCTCGTGAAATCTTAAGGGGGAATCAAAATGAAATGAGGAATTTAGTAGAATATGAAATTGAGATATTGAAGAGAAATCAAAATGAAATGAAGAATTCAATAGAACAAATGAAAAACACATTTGAGAGCCTTAAAAACAGAATCAGTGAGGCAGAAGAGAGAAATCAGACTTAGAAGACAGAGCACAGGAAAGTATACAGTCCAACCAAAGAAAAGAAGAGGAAATTAGAAAGCTAAAAAATATTGTTGAGAATCTACAGGATACTATTAAAAAACCTAACATTAAAGTTCTAGGAGTTCCTGAAGGCATGGAGAGGGAGAAAGAATTAGAAGGCCTTTTTAGTGAGATACTAGCTGTAAACTTCCTGGGTTTTGAGAAGGAAAGAGACATCCAAGTACAGGAGGCATACAGAACCCCCAATAAACAGGAACAAAAGAGGTCCTCACCATGACACATTCTAATCAAACACACCACAGTGAAACATAAAGAAAAGATTCTAAAGTGTGCAAGAGAGAAATGCCAGATTACTCTCAGAGGATCTCCAATTAGACTCACAGCAGACTTCTCATCAGAAACCCTACAGGCTAGGAGGGAATGGCGAAATATAACACAAGTACTAAGAGAAAAACTGCCAGCCCAGAATATTATATCCCACAAAGCTCTCACTTGTGAATAAAGGTGAAATAAAGACCTTTCATAGCAAACAGAAATTGAAAGAATTTGTCACCACTCGTCCAGCCCTGAAAAAGATGCTTAAGGATCTGTTACACACAAAAACACAGAAACACAGCCATCAATATGAAAGAAGGTAAAGGAAGAAAACCTCACAGTAAAAGATCACAGGAAGTTCAAAGCATATATTAGAAAATATCTTTGGGAAAATGCAGGGCACAATTAATACTTATCAATAGTCACATTGAACATTAATGGCCTCAACTCTCCAGTTAAAAGACACAGACTGGCTGAATGGATTAAGGAACAAAACCCATGTATTTGCTGCTTACAAGAAACACATCTTTCCAACAAAGATCCATACAGACTGAAAGTGAAAGGCTGGAAAAAGATATACCATGCCAACAGAAATGAAAAAAGAGTGGGCGTAGCCATCTTAATATCGGACAACATAAACTTTACCACAAAAACTGTTTGGATAGACAAAGAGGGGTACTATATAATGATTAAGGGATCAATTCAACAGGAAGATATAATGATTATCAATGTACATGCACCTAATTACAGGGCACCAGTTTATTTAAAAGATTTGTTAAGGGACTTAAAGGGAGACTTAGACCCCAATACAATAGTACTGGGGGACTTCAATACTCCACTCTCAGAAATAGACAGATCAACCAAACAGAAGATCAACAAGGAGACAGTAGATTTAAATGACACTATAGCACAAATGGATCTAACAGATATCTACAGAACTTTTCATCCTACACAGAAAGCATTTACATTCTTCTCAGCAGTACATGGAACCTTCTCTAGGATTGACCACATACTAGGCCATAAAGCAAGTCTCAGCCAATTAAAAAGAATTAGAATCATACGATGCAGCTTCTCAGAACATAAAGGAATGAAGTTGGAAATTAGCAACTCAGGAATCCCTAGAGCATATGCAAACACATGGAGATTGAACAACATGCTCCTGAATGAACAATGGGTCATTCAAGAAATCAAAAGAGAAATCAAAAATTTTCTGGAAGTAAGTGAGGATAACAATACAACATATCAAAACTTACGGGATACAGCAAAAGCAGTGTTAAGAGGAAAGTTTATAGCAATAGGTACCTACATCAAGAAATTGAAAAGGCACTAAATAAATGAGCTATCAATCCATCTCAAGGATCTAGAAAAACTGCAGGAAACCAGACCCAAAACTAGTAGGATAAGAGAAATAATTAAAATCAGAGAAGAAATCAATAAGATTGAATAAAAGAAAACATTACAAAATTGACACACCATTGGCCCAACTAACTATAAAAGAAAAGACCTAAATCCATAAAATCAGAGATGAAAAAGGGAATGAAACAGCAGACACCATTAAATAAGAAGAGTCATCAGAAATTACTACAAAGAGTTGTATGCCAGCAAACATTGAAATCTATCAGAAATGGATAGATCCCTGGACACATGCAACCTACCTAAATTGAACCATGAAGACATAGAAAACCTAAACAGAGCCATAACTGAGACAGGAATTGTGTCAGTAATAAAGGCCCTCCCAACAAAGAAAAGCCCAGGAGTGGATGGATTCACTACTGAATTCTGCCAGACGTTTAAAGAAGAACTAACTCCAATTCTTCTCAAACTATTCAGAACAATCGAAAAAGAGGGACTCCTCCAAAATTCTTTCTATGAAGCCAGAATCACCTTAATTCCTAAGACAGAAAAAGATGCAGCAGAGAAAGAGAATTACAGACCAATTTCCTTGATGAACATACACGCAAAAATCCTCAATAAAATTCTGGCCAATAGATTGCAAGAGCACATCAGAAAGATCATCCACCCAGACCAAGTGGGATTTGTCCCTGGTATTCAGGGATGGTTCAAGGTTCACAAATCAATGAATGTCATATAACACATTAACAAACTGCAGAAGAAAAACCATATGATTATCTCAATAGATGCCTAGAAAGCATTTGATAAAATACAACACCCTTTCATGATGAAAACCCTAAGCAAACTGGGTATAGAAGGAACATTCCTCAATACAATCAAAGCAATTTATGAAAAACCCATTGCTAGCATACTATTGAATGGGGGAAAAGTTGGAAGCATTTCCACTGAGATCTGGTACCAGACAGGGATGCCCACTCTTGCCACTGCTATTCAATATAGTCATGGAAGTTCTAGCCAGGGCTATTAGGCAAGAAAAAGAAATTAAAGGGATACAAATTGGGAAGGAAGAACTCAAACTATCCCTCTTTGCAGATGATATGATTCTTTACTTAGGGGACCCAAAGAACTCTACTAAGAGACTATTGGAACTCATAGAAGAGTTTGGCAAAGTGGCAGGATATAAAATCAATGCACAAAAATCATCAAACTTTGTATACAAGGGCAATGCCATGGTTGAGAAAAACAGCTAAGATCAATCCCATTCACAATAGCTACAAAAACAATCAAATGCCTTGGAATAATCTTAACCAAGGGCGTCAAAGATCTCTATGATGAGAATCACAAAAGCTTAAAGAAAGAAATAGAAGAGGATACCAAAAAATGGAAAAATCTTCCATGCTCATGGATTGGAAGACTCAACATCATCAAAATGTCCATTCTCCAAAAAGCATCTTAGATTCAATGCGATACTAATCAACATACCAAAGACATTCTTCTCAGATCTAGAAAAAATGATGCTGAAATTCATATGGCAACATAGGAGACCTCGAATAGCTAAAGCAATCTTGTACAACAAAAACAAAGCCGGAGGCATCACAATACCAGATTTCAGGACATACTACAGGGCAGTTATAATCACAACAGCATGGTACTGGTACAGAAACAGATGTATAGACCAATAGAACAGCATAGAAACACTAGAAATCAATCCAAACATCTACAGCCAACTTATATTTGATCAAGGATCCAAAACCAATTCCTGGAGTAAGGACAGTCTATTGAATAAATGGCGCTGGGAAAATTGGATTTCTACATGCAGAAGCATGAAGCAAGACCCCTACCTTACACCTTACACAAAAATCCACACAACATGGAATAAAGACTAAAATCTATGATCCAACACCATCGAATTATTAGAGAACATTGGAGAAACCCTGCAAGATATAGGCACAGGCAAAGACTTCTTGGAAAAGACCCAGGAGGCACAGGCAGTCAAAGCCAAAATTAACACTTGGGATTGCATCAAATTGAGAAGTTTCTGTACTGCAAAAGAAACAGTCAGGAAAGTGAAGAGGCAATTGACTGAACAAAATTAAATATTTGCAAATTATGCAACTGATAAAGGTTTGATAACAGAATCTATAAAGAGATCAAGAAAGTCCACAACAACAAAACAAACAACCCACAAGAGATGGGCCAAGGACCTCAATAGACATTTTTCAGAAGAGGAAATCCAAATGGCCAACAGACACATGAAAAAATGTTCAGGATCACTAGCAATCAAGGAAGTGCAAATCGAAACCACAATGAGGTTTCACCTCACCCCGGTTAGAATGGCTCACATGCAGAAATCTACCAACAACAGATGCTGGAGAGGATGTGGGGAAAAAGGGACACTAACCCACTGTTGGTGGGAATGTAAACTGGTAAAGCCACTATGAAAGTCAGTCTGGAGGTTCCTAAGAAACCTGAAGATAACCCTACCATTCAACCCAGCCATCCCACTCCTTGGAATTTACCCAAAGGAAATTAAATTGGCAAATAAAAGAGCTGTCTGTACCTCAATGTTTATTGCAGCTCAATTCACAATAGCTAAGACCTGGAATCAACCTAAGTGCCCATCAACAGTAGACTGGATAAAGAAATTATGGGATATGTTCTACACAGCAGTCAAAAACAGTGAAATCTGGTCATTTGCAACAACATGGAGGAATCTGGAACACATCATGCTGAGTGAAATAAGCCAGTCCCAAAGGGACAAATATCATATATTCTCCCTGATCGGTGACAACTAACTGAGCACCAAAAAGGAAACCTGTTGAAATGAAATGGACACTATGAAACAGTGACTTGATCAGTCCTTGTCCTGACTATTGAGGAATAACTTAATACTTTATCCTGTTTAGTATTGTTTTTGTTCTACTTAATACTATTTGTTGAACTATTTAATTAACACCCAATTATTCTTAGGTGTTTTAATTAAATTGAAAAGTGATCCCTGTTAAATATAAGATTGGCAATAGAGAGGGAGGAGATGTACAGTTTGGGACATGCTCAATCGGACTTTCCCCAAACGGTAGAGTTAGAAACATTCCTGGGGATCCCCATTCAATCCCATCAAGGTGGCATGTACCAATGCCACTTCACTAGTCCAATTAATCAGTTTCAGTTCATAATTGATCATAATGATAGGATCAAGAGTCAAAGGGATCACCTAAATAAGACTAGTGTCTGCTAATACTAACTGATCTCACTGTCCACTCTGCCTGTAAAAAAAATAAATAAAAGAAACCATTCAGAATTAAAAAGGAGAGAACGATTCAACATGGGAAGTGGGGTACACAGCAGACTCATAGAATGGCAGATGTTCTAAATAGCACTCTGGCCTCAGAATCAGCCCTTAAGGCATTCGGATCTGGCTATAAAGCCCATGAGAGTATTTTAGGCATGGAAAGCCAAGACATTCTGGCAAAAAAAAAAAATGACCTGGGTGAAAGATCTCTGTGAGTGAGATCCCAGCGGAAAGAACGGGCCTTCAAGGAAGGAGGTACCTTTCTCTGAAGGGAGGAGAGAAATTCTACTTTGACTACGGCCTTGTCTAAATAAGATGGGAGTTGGTGAACTCACATGGCTTCCATAGCCTTTGCAACTCATGACAAGAACCCCTGGTGATTACTGATGCCATAAACAAGAATGTCAATAGTTAAGTCAACAACAGGAGTCACTGTGGACTTACTCTCCATGTAGGATCTCTGTCCTTAATGTGTTGTACTATGTTAACTAATGTTATAACTAGTACTCAAACAGTACTTTACACTTTGTGTTTCTGTGTGGGTGCAAACTGCTGAAATCTTTACTTAATATATACTAAATTGATATTCTGTATATAAAGAGAATTGAAAATGAATCTTGATGTGAATGGGATGGGAGAGTGAGTGGCAGATGGGATGGTTGCGGGTGGGAGGGAGGTTATGGGGGGAAAAAGCCACTGTAATCCAAAAGCTGTACTTGGAAATTTATATTTATTAAATAAAAATTAAAAAAAAATGCTTTGATCTTTTAAAACTTTAACAAATTAATTATTTTAGAACTGCCTTTATGGAAAAAGTTCTGGTTTATAAACAAGTACTTGTCAACTAGACATTTGTATGTCTTTTGCCCAATTTACATGGCCCAAACATTTCTGGAAGTCACTGATGAGACTGTATCGTACACATAACACCTGAAAATGACACTTGCTGTAAATGTGAAAAATGATAGCCCTAGCTGGTATTATTTCTAGAGCCCGATATGTGCTTAAAATGAACTCTTTTGATAAATTACAGGATATTTTTAAAATAGGCACAAACTCCAAATTTATCAGCCATTTTTGTTGCCAAATGATTTGCCAAAAATTTCCCTCAATAACTGCCATTGGATTCAAGATGGTTAAGTAAATGAGTTCTTGTCTTCATCTTTACTTTGTCTTCTCGTTCTGATTGTTACAGCCTCACAAGACTGACTTCTGTACCACAATGCATAGATCAAGTGCCAGTTATTTGTCTGTTTGCTCTCAGCCCCCATTCTTTAAACAATTCTGTTTAGTATTACAAAGGTTTGTTAACCCACAAATTACATTTTCCAGTTCTTCACGTCAAGAGTAGAAACTAGTGGAAGAATGGGAGGTGGAAGAAAGGGAAGAAGTGGTTTTCTTTTTATTTGTGGGTTCTGGTAGAGTTTTTGTCAGTAGTATAGGTGACAGAGAGGCTGGAGTTAACAGTTTTAAGAGTGTTGGCAGTGATTCTAGCCCTGATTAATGTAGAAATTCTGGTAAACACAGAATTAGCCATGGCAACATCTCCAAAGGTACAGCAGCATGTATAAGCTTGTGGCTATTGTCCAACAATAATAGCAGCTTCTCATCCCTGGATATCAACCTTCCTAACTTTTGCTCTGCTAGATCCTCTCTAATGCTTTTAATCTTTTACCTCTTCTTGCATTTTTGTGCCTACCATCTGCATTAAATTCCCTAAACTCTCTGTGATATTTATGTAGATTGGATTGTAAATGATACAAATGTTGGTTGTGTCAAATGTAGTTACATATTTCTGATCTGAAATTGTTACATACATTTAGGGATTTATCAAGGTTTCAGAGCATGGTCTCTGATTATTTTAAAACTCTGTTGCATCATCTGTTGTCATAATTTGGTTTGTCTCTGTCCTGTGAATTTTCAAAGGAATGGCAAGTGGTTTGGCCCAGCAGTGAGCTAAATCTCAGACTCAGCAAGCACAATTCTATAAAATAATGGCTTCTTCAATAAGGAATAATTAACTGACTTCTGTTTCTAAGAGTTTCTTTTCTCCACTTGGCACAAGTAGACTTTATTATTCATGGAGGATTTTGATGTTCTGCATTCTACAGATATCATTTTATGGTGCTCCCCTCTATGGTTCATCTTTTTGGTTACTTTTCTAACCAAGAAAAGTCGTACTTATTCCTCTGTAAGGATACATATTTTGTAATATGTAGTTTCTTTCTATATAGGTGGCCAATAATTTTGATTCTCATTTCTCAAACTGAAGAAATTTTGATTCTCATTACTCAACTGAAGCAATGTCACAGTAAACTAGTGCTTGATAAGATGAAGTGTAGATCCACTATGGAAAAAAAATACTGTAAACTTTGGTTCAGATTGATGTAGAAAAAATAGGAGCAACCTTTCTGAAAAGTGATGTCACTGTAAGAGGTAGCCCAGCATATAAAATCAGAGAGCCCAGGCATAGCAGTTCTATGCTGCCTGGGCACCATGCTGAGTTCAAGCCCAGACTCTGTTCTGGATTCCTGGGTCCTGCTATGAATACCCTGGGAGGTAATGGATGATGGTTCAAGAAGTTGGGTCCCTGCCACCCACATAGGAGACTTGGATTGAGTTCCATGATCTCAACTTCAGCTTGGTACAACCTCCTCATTGCAGGTTTTGGAGAGTGAAGCAGTGGATAAAGGATTTCTCTCTGTATATATTTCTCTGTGTCTGTCTGTCTCTCTGACTTTCAAATAATAAAACAACAAAGAGAGCCCAAAACCTTCCTCATCACTTCTCATTTTCAGGCATTAGCTTTTTCAGATGATTTCAGAGAAAAGGTCTTTGAGCAAAGACTCTCAAACTTTAGCATGCTTGAGAAGGTTGATGATGCAGATTGTTAAAATGTAGGTTTTTTTAAAAAAAAGATTTATTTATTTAACAGAGTTATACACAGAGAGAAGGAGTGGCAGAGAGAGAGAAAGAGAGAGAGAGAGAGAGAGAGAGAGAGAGAGAGAGAGAGGTCTTCCATCTGCTGATTCACTGCCCAGTTGGCTGCTACAGCTGAACTATGTCAATCCAAAGCCAGGAGCCAGGAGCTTCTTTCAGGTTTCCCACACAGGTGCAGGGCCCCAAAGACTTGGGCCATCTTTTACTGCTTTCCCAGGCCATACCAGAGAGCTGGATCAGAAGTGGAGCACCTGGGACTCAAACGAGTCCATAGGGGATACTGGCACTGCAGGCACCAATTTTACCTGCTACACCACAGCACTGGCCCCCAAATTTAGGTTTTTAATTGCCCTTTCCCAGATATTTTCCTGTAGATTGAGTTGACATTGAGGAACTTGCATGTTCAATACAGACCTGGGTTCTTCTGCTGCAGGACATGTGTGGACCGGAATGAAATGCCCTGTACAGACTGCTGGCCTCTGTTTATTCCAGAGTATCCTTTATTCACACGCGTTAACATAAGACTCATTTCTTTTTCTCTCATCTTTGTTTTTGTCTAATATTCTGCCTATGGCACACTTAGCATTTGGGTAACAAAAGAGAAATTAGAAATTTACTAAATCCATTTGAATAGCTGAACTTTTGGTATCATGTACACAAAATAAATCTTGGATGACAGACTCTTTTTTTTTTCCTTATCAGTATGTTTTGTGTTTGTCTCAACGACTATTTAAATATTTTCTTAGTGTTAGTTTGATGGTAAATTTTATGTATTAGCTTGGCTGGCCCACAGGCTGCCCAGATATTTGGCCAAACATTATTCTGGGTGGAACTGTGATGGTTTTTCTGGTTAAGGCTAACATTTGAATCTGCAAACTGAGTAAAGCAGGTTGCCCTCCTTAGTGTGTGTGGCCTTCATCTAATCAGATGGAGACCTAGGTAGGGGAGAGTCTGCTCTCTCTGCCTGACTGTGTTTGAGCAGGGACATAAGTTTCTCCTATAGTTGGAATGGAACTTACACCATTGGCTCTCCTGGGTCTCCAAACTGCAGAAGACAGGCATATCATGAGATTTCTCAGTCTCTATAATCATGTGGACAAAATCCTTTAGAATAAACATTCCACTGTTATATGTATGTACAAATATTTATAATTAGCATTAAAACAACATTAATATAAATTGATTTTATTATACACACAATCTCTTTTTAGATCTATTTCTCTGGAGAACCCTGATTAAATATAGTCAAGTAGGGGCCAGCACTGTTGTGTAGCAGATAAAGCTGCTGTCTGCAGTGCCAGCATCCCATATGGGTGCAGGTTCAAGTCCCAGCTGCTCCACTTCTGATCCAGCTCTCTGCTCTGGCCTGGGAAAGCAGTGGATGATGGCCCAAGTCCTTGGGTCCCTGCACCTGTGTGGGAGACCAAGAAGAAGCTCCTGGCTCTTAGCTTTAGATCGGTGCAACGCCAGCCATTGAGGCCAACTGGGGAATGAACTAGCAGATGGAAGACCTCTCTCTCTCTCTTTCTCTCTCTCTCTCTCTGCCTCTCCTTCTCTCTCTGTGTAACTCTTTCAAATGAATAAATAAATCTTTAAAAATAAATAAATATAGTCAAGTAAAACAAGGAAGAAAGGAAGAAGGAAAGAAGGAAAGAAGGAAAGAAGGAAAGGAAGGAAGGAAGGAAGGAAGGAAGGAAGGAAGGAAGGAAGGAAGGAAAAGGAATAAGTACTGCACTGGTCTAAAGACAGCATGAAAACAATACATTTTTTAGCATGAAGTTCCTTTCTCTTTTCTCTTTCATCAACTCTTCCAAAGCGACTTCCTGAGCCCTTATTAGGATTCGTTTCAGATATGAGGCGGTAAAATATGTCTGCCTAAGGTAGTCATTAACCATCCATATTGAAAGGTCAACAATGGCAATTCCATGGAAAATAAGCCTAATTAAATGTCACAGGCTTTTTACTATTTCTCTGCTTAAAAAATAAAGCCATGAAGAGGGTTGCCTTAGGCATGCCAAAATGCTTATCAATATAGAATGTAAAAGCTGATGGTAAATCTCTAAGCACTTATTTATACAAGACATAATATTTTAGCTTCTCAGTATGTCTTTATATTAATAGGTATTTTGATTTATATATTAGATTTATATTTCAATATTCATCATTATTGAGGCATTGTCAGAATTCAACTATATACCAAAATAGTGAAAAATTCTTTATGGAGCTCACTTCAAGATGATGACAATGTCTGGTAATAGAGGAGAGCTATTCATTGGCCTTGAAAGTCCTAAGCAGCTTTCATGGTTAAATGATAGTTATATTAGCTCTCAAGTAAACCTTGGGGAATTTCCAAAAGGTTCTGAGTTGGCTGAAGAGATTCATAGAAGATACAAGAAAGATTCTTTCAGCATATAAGAAAATTGAAATTAAAAGTAGAGAGAAAACTAAAAGACACACTGGAAGTTAGGTTACCCCAAGTGCCAAACTATTGTAATGAGTTTAATAATAGGTTATAGTGCTTGCCATTTAGAATTACTATGAATATTAGAAACATAGACCGAGAACTTTATATGTTACTTCAAAATTGCCCCCTACTGGGACAAAGAAGCTCAGCATACCCTGAGTGCATCCCTAACTTCCCCAAAATCAGTGAGAGAATTCATAATTCATAAGAAATTATTGAATATCTCAGCGTAAGAAAAGAAAGTGAGAATTTTGAGGAACGGGTTGGCTGGTGTCCCTCTAAGATTTCTTCACTGGACCACTGGAAGATTTATGAGCTGCAGACTCTGAAGCCTGTTCTAGGCAAGATCTTTCCTTGAAAGATTATGATGTATGTACAGACCCTGAAGGCATGTGAGCCGGCGACTGGTGGCTGCTTCTGGTCTTCTAGTTCCACAAAGTGCTGGAAGACTGCTGGAAAAGCTGACCCCAGCAGAAGGACAAGGGAACTAAATTGCAACGTGGCCTGGGATAAGGGGGAGTTGGCATTTTCCTCTGGGTCCCCATGGAATTCTCAGTAGATAAAAGAGGAACTTTTCAGTTCCTCTGGTTCCACTGAAGGAGCAGGAAAACAAACAGAGACTACTTGATGGATTGTCAGGCTTTCACTGGCCAAGTGAGAATGTATCCCACCCAGGATAGGAAGTCATATGTTGGCAGGACTGAAGGACACTGTTGACTATTTTGGAAGTGGACATTATTATAAGCATGGATGCCTCTAGCAGCAGGTGGAACCGTTTAGAGCCAGAGCAAGAGGAAGCCTTCCTCTCCACCACCTAGAGGTAACCAGTCATTTATATTTTTGCGCTTCCTGATTCATCGTCTCCATTCTCAGTTATGGAAGAGCTAGATTGTGAAGAGGATGCTGAACCAGGTATTCCTGAACCAAACCTTCCCACTCCCCATCAACACACACACATATCTAAGGGGTCAGAAGCCTCTCCTACAAGCCTAGTTGACCATGGCTCTTGAGATATGTGATTAAAGGCTTATTGTGAACCCAGGCTGACTTTTCATAGCTAAAATTGACCTGAAATTATAGAATCTGTCCAAAATGTTAAGGCTCATGTTAAAGGAAGTAATTTGAGACAAAGAAAACCATTTGATATTTCCTTTTCCATGGTTTGAAGTTCAACAAACCTTTTAACTAAACATATCTCTGAATTAATATCCAGTTGTTTTATTTCTACAGAGCTTCCTTCTCTGAACTAAAACTACAATATAAAATTACATTCAATGAGAAAATTTGTATTTACAACCTGATTTATATATATTTTCACAACTGAATTTATACCAATTTTATCAGTAATATTATTTTTGGATAAAACAACTACATTTTCAAAGAATTAGAGTAAAAGAATCAGTCATTTCTTCCAAAATTCCTATGGCACAAAAAATTAACTAAATTGTTTAAGTTCATGTTTCGAAACTGGTTTAGAATTGAATGCATCTCCAGTCACCCTATGCAGTCCAAATAAAAGACAGACTAAAGAAAATACATCATTACTGCAATGAATAATGACATTACACACATACATAATGTGCATTATTAAGCAAGTGGATACTTAAAAATATAGACACTATAAACCATGCTGTGTTGTCTTGAATTGTTTTCTCATTATCTCTCCTTCTTTAAGGCCATAAACCTTTTTCATATCATTAATCACCTTGAAGAAAACACTTGATTCTGCCATCCATATTCTTTTTAAAATTTCTCAAATTCAAATAAGTTGGTTTGAAGGCTTACAAATGAATGTACAGTATCTATGTTTGGAATGTAGGATTATTGGAAGTTTAAAAGTTATCTGCAGGGATCTCATCTTAGATCCTCCTTGACTTCAAGATAAAATTATGTCCTGTAAATCCATTGTAAATTGAAAATATAATTATTCCAAAAAGTGTATAATGCACCAAGTAGCCTAGTTTAGCAACACAACACATTGTAGAGGCTTGGTTGTTTACCCCCATGATCTAGTTGCTGACTAGACTCTGGCTCATTGTTGTGGTACAGCATTGTACCACAATTGCCTGAGAAAAGACTGAAGTTCAAAATGTGAAGCAGAATTTTTACTGAATGCATATTGTTTCTGTATCATTATAAAGTCAAAAAATTATAAGCTGAACTATCAAATGTTAAGCATTGTTTATTTTTATCCTGATAGTCCTGATGGTGCAGAAAAACAAATAAATCTAAGTAGCAAGATGATGAGCTGAGCAATACAGTTGTTATTAAAAATATAAATGACATAGAAAAATTAAAACCAAAGTTGAGCAAACTTAGTCTTAAGTAATAAATTATCACTTAATTTATTAAAGATGTAAAAAGTGGTGCTGGTTGGAGATGGGTGAGGTTAAGGAGATGACTTGCCAAGAGTAGGTAGGGAAATACTTTCTAGCCTAGACTCAACCTGGAGTTATCTCTTCCACAAAAAATCCAGGGAAGCTTCTTAAATCACTCCAACAGCAGGTGCAGAGACATTCACAGACATTTAGAGCTAAGAAAGCTCATTTGCATCAGAAATGCTTAAAATTTTCAAATTTTCGGTTTATCAGTAGAAAGTCAGTTGATAAATTCAGCTGCGCAAAGGCAGAGTGCATTAAAATTCTAATGATTCAAATGAGCTTTATTTCCAATTAGAGTATTAGCTCTAAACCAAAGGCAGAACCCATGTCACCCTAGGAGAAATAACACTGAAGGATGTAGGAGCGAATAGGAGACCAGAACCAGGGCAACCAAGTACTAGAGACATTGAATCAGTACTAAGATGATGATCATCCTACATCATCTTTGCTAAGATAGTACGGATGATTAAACGAGAGGGGATATCGCTTCTCGGCCTTTTGGCTAAGATCAAGTGTAATGAGAGTGAATTTGATAGTTAATTATTAGTTGACTTGCTACAGATATACTTAATTGCACAAATACTATAGAGATCATTAAATTCTGATTCTTTTTTCTTTTTTAAGGTTTACTCATTT
This sequence comes from Oryctolagus cuniculus, assembly GCF_964237555.1. Lineage (NCBI taxonomy): Eukaryota > Metazoa > Chordata > Mammalia > Lagomorpha > Leporidae > Oryctolagus > Oryctolagus cuniculus. Next base: position 122,210,508 of record NC_091436.1, on the reverse strand, counting down.
ATCTACTTGTAAGGACAGAGAGAGAGAAGAGAGAGAGAGAAATAGAGAGGTTTTCCATTTGTGATCTACTCTCCAAATGCCTGCAACAGCCAGGGCTGGGCCAGGCTGAAGCTAGGAGCTGGAGCTGGAATTCCATCATCAGGTCATCTACGTGGGTGGCTGACACCCAAGTACTTGGGCCATCAACCATTGACTTCCCAGACTCATTTGTAGGAAGCTGAATCTTAGCACTCTGATATGGGTTGTAGTCACCCCAAGTGACAGCTTAACCTGCTGAACCACAACACTTGCCTGATTCAGTTCTTTTCAATGGTTTTTAAGGTTTTTTTTTTTGCTTTTTTTAATTTATGTAAAGGGAACAAATAACATGTATTTCATATATGTAGTTTTAAGAACATAATAGTATCTCCCACCCTACTCTCCCTCTTTACTTCACTCCCACCCTTCCTCCCCTTTTCTTCTTTTCTTTACCTTTTTACAATTGCATACTTCCAATTTAGCTTATAATCACAGGCTTAAATCTCCATATAAAATGCTAAATAGAAAAACAATCACTTCAAGTATTATGATAGATAGTGTTAGATTTCTCTTAGCATTTACAACTCCACTCTTTCTATAATAACAGAACTTCAATTTTTATCTTGGCACAATGGCAACACAGATTAGGTCTGCATGTTTCATTCACTCTTATAAGTATGTGTTTCTGCATAACTAGTTCCCGGTAATGGATTTCAAGAGGAATGATGGTCTTCTGAGTCCTGGGAAGGTTTGGCTCCTACTTTCTCCCACCTGCTGACTGGAATGTGGATGCATGTGAGTCATGGAGGACCAGTCCAATTAGCCCAAACCCCTGGTGATAGCACAGAAACAAGATAGATGGGATCTGGGATTTTGACTCTGTGAAGATGGTATAACAGTCCTTACTACTTAAACCTAGACTTTTTAAAAAATATTTATTGATTGATTGATTTGAAAGTCATAGAAAGGGAGAGACAGACAAAGAGATTTTCCATCTGCTGGTTTTATTCCCCAACCAGGGCTAGGCCATGTTGAAACCAGGGGCCATGAGCTTCTTCCAGGTCTCTCACATGGGTGCAAGGGTCCAAGCATTTTGCCATCCTCCACTGCTTTCCCAGACACATTAACAGGGAGCTCAATCAGAGGTGGAGCATCTGGGAGTCAAACCCATGCCTGTATGGGATGCTGGCATTGAAGGTAATGGCTTAACCTGGTACTTGACAACAATGGCCCCATGTGTAGACTTTTAATATCAGAATTATTTACATGAAAGGAAAATACATTTTGGTCATATTTATGCTGCATTACTTTGGTACACTTATAGCAAGTAAACTCAAGCTCATATCTAATTTAAATAAGTATTCTTTCAACAAATTGAAGTTTTATGTCCATGGTGATCAGTAACTATTCCAATGATCGATTTGATAGTAAACAAAACATATATGCTATTAATAAAGTAAGGAACTTCAGGGAGAAAGTAAAATAATGTCTAAGGCAATATATCACAATTATAAATGCTACAAAGTAAGACATGATCATCTAATATAGAGTAAGCTTTTGAGTATAAAGGGAGGTTACTGGCTATTCTTTTTTTAAGATCTATTTATTTGAAAGGCAGCGCTACAGAGAGGCAGAAGCAGAGAGAGAGAGAGAGGTCTTCCATCTGCTGGTTCACTCCCCAAATGGCTGCAATGGCCAGAGATGAACTGATCTGAAGCCAGGAACCTGGAGCTTCTTCCAGGTCTCCCACATGGGTACAGGGGTCCAAGAAATTGGACCATCTTCCACTGGTTTCTCAGGCACATTAACAGGGAGCTGGATCAGAAGTGGAGCAGCCAGGACTTGAACTGTTGCCCACACGGGATGTCAGTACTGCCGGCAGTGGCTTTGCCCACTATGCCACAGTGCCAGCCCCAGGAGGTTACTTTTAATGAATCGAGTATGGAAAGGTTCTGGGAGGAGGTGATAATTAAGATGGAATCAGGATGAGTAGATGGAGTTAAGTATCTGAATGTTCAAAAGTTCTCTTTCTCTCCCATCCTCCCTCTCTTTATTAAAGATTTATTTATTTTTTTTTTTGAAAGTCAGAGTTACAGAGAGAGAGGGAAATACAGAAAGAAAGAATCTTCCATCATCTGATTCACTCCTCAAATGCCCACAAAGGCAAGGGCTGGGTCAAATTGAAGCCAGGAGCCAGGAGCTTCATCTTGGCCCTCCACATGGGCACTTGGGCATCTTCCACTGCTTTCTCAGGCACAGTAGCAGGGACCTGGATCAGAAGTGGAGCAGCCTGGATTTGAACAGGCGCCTGTATGGGATCCCAGCATTGTATATGGTGGCTTTTGCTAGCCACAGCAAGAGCCCCTCACCTACTGGTTGGATGCTCAAATTTTAGGCAATGGTGGAAATCCTGACTAAAGAAACCCTGTCCCTGAATGACTGAAGGGAGCAGAGCCTCCCTGAAAGATAAAATTCTTTCCTGTGACAAGCTGCTGATATTTGGGTTGGTTTATTTAAGCAGTCAGCCTAATCTGATTGATACAGATAGCTAGTGTGTCAGTCTGAACAGGAAATGACAGTGGCTTGGATCAAAGGTAGTACAGAATGTACAGAGAAGAGATTGGACTGGGGATATAATTTGACTTATTATTGGGTGGGATGGAGATCACAAGGATAGGAGAAAATTAAAAAATAATGACTCTATGCCAATTGTTAAATCAACAACGGGAGTCACTGGGTACATGCTCCCCACGTAGGATCTCCGTGTTTTACTATGAAAATTAAAAACAACACTACTAGTCGAACAATACCCTATACCTTGTGCAGTTGTGTGAGTACAGCCTGTTGAAATCCTTGCTTAGTATATACTAAGTTGATCTTCAGTATATGAAGGTAATTAAAAATGAAACTCAATGAAGGGCGGGATGGGAGAGGGAGTGGGAGAGGGGAGGGCCACGGGAGGGAGGGAGGTTGGGGGGGGAGCCACAACAATACAAAAGTTGCACTTTGTAAATTCACATTATTAAATAAAAAAATTATATAACAAACAAAAAAAGAAAAAAAAAGAACTTAATACTTTACCCTTTTAGTATTTTTTATGTTCTACTTAAAACAATTGGTTGAACTCTGTAATTAATACACAATTACTCTTAGGTGTTTAATTAATGCTATAACTAGTACTCAAATAGTATTTTACACTTTGTGTTTCTGTGTGGGTGCAAACTGTTGAAATCTTAATATACGCTAAATTGATCTTCTGTATATAAAGATAATTGAAAATTCATCTTGATGTGAATGGAAGGGGAGAGGGAGTGGGAGAGGGGAGTGTTGTGGGTGGGAGGGAAGTTATGGGTGGGGGGAAGCTATTGTAATCCATAAGCTGTACTTTGGAAATTTATGTTCATTAAATAAAATAAAAAAATAATGACTCTAGGATTATTACCTGAGCAACTATGTGATATGTGATTTAATCAATTTTGAGGTGGGATGGGGCTGGGGAAACTGGGAAAGAACAAGAGTATGCAGGGCAAGGGGAATTGAGCATTCCATTCCAGCTAGAATTCATTTTGAGATACTCAATTAGACATGGAAATGGAAATGTTGACTGCATAAATCTATCTCCCAAAGGAGAAGTAAGGGCTGAAGATAAAAATCTGGAATCCTCATTCAATAGATGATGCGGATTGAAACAACATTCAAAAGTCCTTGTTTAAAATTCCTTAAACAATGGAATAGGTTGCTTCTCCAAAGCCAGCCTGCTCATTAGCAATGTCTTGTTTTCTTATAGAATACAATCACACAACCATACAGTCACATTAGTGAGAGTTGCAAGTCTGGATTAGCAAGTTAACAGAGTGTGAACAATTAGACTATGGTTAGACATAGGATATTTTGCTAAAACTTTATTGCAAAGAGAGTGATGGCTACCATCCAGGTAAGAAAAGGACAAGAAAAGAAGATGTGGAACTCCCAAGCACAGCTAAATAGTCGTATGATTATTTTTGAAATGGTAAGGAAAGAATGGAAGAAAAGATGATTAGAGAGGTATGATTCCATTTATCACACTTGTTTTAGGTCACTGAGATAAAGTAAAATTGCTGTTGCAAAAGTTAAGTAAAAAGACATTGTTTAAAATCACACAGACACAACAAATGAACTGGGTAACATTAAAAGAAAATATTATTATTACTCTAAATTTAAGAGATATTTTTTGAAAAAAATTATTTATAGTCATAATGCTCCAAAGTAACACTTATTTCGTATACTTTTTTATATAAATACTTGGCAATTTTATTTCTCTCTCAGGTATTAATTTGACAGAAGAAAATGCTATCCCTCTGCTTTAATTGATAGCCCTTTAATTAATAGATCCTTATATATTTCCTCTTTATTTGCCACCAAATTATATTTATCTTTTGTTGACTGATGGGGCTTCGTTTTTTTTTTTTTTTTTGGTGAAAAGTAGCTTTCATCTTTGTATTAGAGACTGCTATTTTCCTACATCATATTCATTTCCTCTTAGAACTCCAAGTTTTTACCTGTTCTTAAGGCCGCATAAAATGACATTTCCCAGCCTCCCTTGCACCATAGTGTCGCCCTGTTACTAAATTTTAGCTAATGCTGTATTAGTTGAAATATAGTTTAGCAGCTTCTGAGAAATTTCTTTCAGAGGCACAGGCATGAGTCCTTTATCACTTTTTTCATCCTCGTGCTTAAAACCTGGATGTAATGGCTGGATCTCTATCTTGGACCAGGAAGACAAGGGCACCCTCCACACAGGCTGCCTGCCAGCACACTGGTCCCAGATAACAGGGGCATTACTAAGCCAGCTTTGGGTTATCCCCACACAAATTTTCCATGAGTGAATAGATTTCTATTTTGCTTAAGCTGCTATTTTACAGATTTTGTTACTCATAGCTGAATTTAATCTTAATATAGACATTGAATTCAATTTTTCATTTTCAAATGGATTTTAAACTTGAGAGACTTTGAAGGCAAGGTAGTTGTTAAAATAAATCATGAATGAACTCACTATAAAAACTTAACAGATTTAATATCTTGACTTCATCTCTTCCCTATGACTTCCTTCCCATTTTTTCCTGCTCCACCCCTTTCCAATTCCTTTTTCTCTTCACCGCCACTTTCCCATTCTGGATACTAATGCTAGCCTTCCTCCACTGGTCCTCTGCCAACCCAGCTGGCTCCTTCATAGGATTAGACAGAGGCAATCCTCAAGGCGCTGCAGTTCCACTGGTTCGTGACTTGGCAAGAGGCTGATTGTGGGGATCAGAAAAAAGTACAGTTTTCACGGGGTGTATCCATCCCCACATGATGCTGGGCAGGCAGAATCTGGGCTGGGTTTCAATCCTCATTTACTCCCTTGGCTGGGTGCCCTTATGCAATGAACTCTATGCACATGTTTGCAGTTGGCCAGCCCTTTACCAGTAGGCTCAGCTCATGTCCAACAGTACACTAATACAAGGAAGTATAAAAGGGTTCCATGATTCAGAGCACAGCTATTTAGACTCAATATCAAATATTATTTTGTTATTGGTTTTCCATAGCTACAAATTGACTCTCTTGATTTACCTTATTCTTTTTTTTTTTGACAGGCAGAGTGGATAGTGAGAGAGAGAGACAGAGAGAAAGGTCTTCCTTTTTTGCTGTTGGTCCACCCTCCAATGGCTGCCGCGGCTGGCGCGCTGCGGCCCCCGCATAGCGCTGATCTGAAGCCAGGAACCATGTATTTCTCCTGGTCTCCCATCCTGGTGCAGGGCCCAAGCACCTGGGCCATCCTCCACTGCACTCCCGGGCCATAGCAGAGAGCTGGCCTGGAAGAGGGGCAACCGGGACAGATCCGGCGCCCCGACCGGGACTAGAACTGGGTGTGCCGGCACCGCAGGTGGAGGATTAGCCTATTGAGCCGTGTCGCCGGCATTTATCTTATTCTTAATTACAGCCTGGGACAAGGGCAATCAGAAAGTTTGTAGAAAATGGAATTGAAAGAAATTTATTTTGATGTAAAAAAGTTGAGATCCATGCATGTATTTCATAATATGCATCTTTCATGAACTGTTTAAAGATTCCACATATGCTCAGATTTCAATTTTTTGGTACCCAAACTTATTTTTTAATTCCACCTTTCTAGCATCTTTTTGAGTTACCTTTGTATTATATACTATATTTTATCATAAATTCTAGTACTTTCACTATTCTTCCCACGAATACATCCAAGGATCTTTTGGTCTCTCTCAATTTAAACACGTTTTACATTTTGTTTTTCCAGAGTCCACACATGTAAATACAAACTTAAACTTGCGTAAGTCACAACCTAATACAAATCAAAGCTGGCTAGACCTCTAACCTCTCTGCCATTTCCAACCATATGCCTTTTGGGTTAAGAATGGAATTCTTGTGCCTGTTTCATGGCGTAGCTGGTAAAGCAGTGACCTGCAATACTGGAATCCCATAAAGGTGCTGGTTCGAGTTCTGGCTGCTCCACTTCTGATCCAGCTCCCTGCTAATGCACCTGGGAAAGCAGCAGAAGATGGCCCAATTGCTTAGGCCCCTGTACCTATGTAAAGACCCAGAAGAAGCTCCTGGCTTCAGATGGATCCAGCTCCGGCCAATGTGACCATCTGGGGAGTGAACCAGTGGATGGAAGGTCTCTTTGTTTCTCCTCTCTTTGTAACTCCAACTCTCAAATAAATAAATAAATCTTAAAAAAGAGTGGAATTTGACATAAATAAATAATAAATGTTAGAGTAAATAGCTATATTTACCCTTATTGGATATTACTCAATATAGACATGTATCAAAATGCCACATGGTATGCCATATATATGTACAATTTTTAGATGTTGGTTAAAAATGGAAAATTTTTTTTTTGGAAATGGAACTAGTACTATTATTATTTTCTCCACTGGGCCTAACCTTATAGTGATGTGCCTGTTTCCTTCATTTAATTTCTTTTTTTGCTCCAAATGCAAAGAGCCTAGATGATGTCTATTTTGTAATTTATATCTGGTATTAATGCTAACGATGACCATAAAACCACTGTAAATGGTATAGACTCTCTGTTAGGTTTTCCTTGTCTTGACTTTTACTTGTTGGACGTAAGTTTGAACATGTAAGAATACTTAATTGCAAAGTTAAAGAGTTTTACTAGAATCAGTTTAGGTAAACCATGGATGTCACATCAATATTCTTAGTATGTATTCCTTGCCTCAGCTAAATGCAGTAATCACTTGAAATCCTCTGATTTTTGCATTACCTTCAACAGTGCTAGGTTGAAAGCTAATCTCACTAGCAAAGTGAATGGAAAACAAAAAACTATAGCTGAATGATCAGTGTTCCCTTGATATCCTCAGTCTGTATTGCCATAACTCTAAATATTTACATGTTCAGGCTCTGTCTCTTTTATTACCTGACTGATTTCTACATGGAGCTTAGCTTCTTGGTCAATGTCGCTAGCCAGTTCTCTTGAGCCTTACCTCCTCCTATGCTGGTATCTCACTTGCTCAGCTGTATGCTTGATCCAGGCCATTTCTGGCTAGGTTTGTCCTGTGCTGTTCAGCATGATGGAATCACGACTATGTGGAAAAGTCACAAGAGATTAGATTTCCTGTAGAATAAACATGCAGAAAGACAGCAGTAAGGCAGATGGGGGAGAGACAGAGGGGAGACAAGGATGCCTAACAGGCTGTCTTCCATGAAGCAAAGATTAAGATGGCTTTGAAACTCATTGATACAGAGGAATTCAAAATGAAGCAGTATGTGTGGTGGCTAAGGGCAAGTGGATGAAGAGCCCAGGATGAATCTAAGGTTGCCATTTGCTTTTGAATGCCCTGGACTGGCTTCTCTGTGAGTCCAAGTTATCTCATTGGTAAAATGAGCCTCGTGATATCTCCTGTATAGGCGTCTAAGGATTACAGAGGCTAACTTAGCAAAGTGCCTGGCCCAAAACATGAATTCTCTAATGGATAGCTCAAAAAGCAAAAACAAAAACAGAAAAAAAAATAAAAAATAAAAACAAGTTCAAGAACTCTGATCTTAGGCTCATAAGGAATTTCAGACTCACAAGGAATTTTCACTGAGGCCTTGTTCAAAGCCAGCTGAGCACAAAGGGTAATATGTTTTCAAGTAAAGAACACACATACAATTCTTGAAATTTTTTTTCTTTCCTTTTACTTAATTCAAATGTCTGCTCAAATGTTCCCTCCTTAGAGAGATCCTCAATAGACCTCCTCATGTAAAACTACTTCCCATCAGTTTCTTTCCCCTTATCTTAATTTGATTTTCTTCATGGCACTCTAAGCAGACTGTATCTATGCAAATGTTATTGCTGAAGGTGGTCTCCTCCACCAGCACATACAGTCCATGTTGGGGGAGACTCCAGTGCACTGCTGTGCTCTTAGTACTCTGAAAAAATGTCTGTGAGGCAAGGCGTTCATTCATGCTGAATGAACCAAGATGAATCATTATTCCTACTTCATGTTTATGAATATCTTGTGTTTATTATGCTAACTGTCTGCAGCCACATACACACAGAGTTGTGCATATCACTAATAGGGCATTTCTCTAGTGTTGTTAGCTTTCTAAGTCATAAAAGTCCTTCTTGTAAAACATGGTACCAAAATGCTATCATAACAAAGAGCCTGTTCCCCAGTGGACCTGACAGCATCCTTTTAGGTTTGCTGAAATCCTTAAAGAAGGTAGGAGACAACCCAGGTCCTTAATTTTTTGCCTGTCTCATCCACCACATAGGTGGGAAGTGGCTGCTGGCTTTCTGTGAGCCATGCTTCCTTCATAATAAATTTGCGTGGCGTCTCCTTCACGTCAGAGCCAGTATGCTGCTTATTCTGCTCTCAGCCTCAGGAACAATTTATCAGTGCTTGTTTCCCTACTTGTTCCCAGTCTCACATGCCCCCTTTAGCTCATCAGTTTTCAACTGAGCAAATAGCAGGTTCTAGGGATTGATTATCCAAGCTTCCTGCACTAATGAGCAATTTGCTGTGCAGAAGCTGCAGCTTTACCTGGGGGCTGGCAGGAAGGACTTCCAGGAGTCATGCATTTGAGACTTCTGTTCATTTTCTCCCTCTGTCAAGCCTAATGAACACAAATGCCACTGCCTTCAAGGTTGCAGGGGCTTGACTCATCTGTATTATGAAAGGACAAGGGAAGGTCACAAATGTGCAACTGTGTAGAATCCTTAATAGGGCATTGGGGTAAAAGTCACTACCACAGAGGAGGAGCAAGGGAGACTGCAATAAGTTGACAGTGGCCAATGAGTTGGGGTTTCCCTTGACAATGAGAAAGTTCAGTCTTTAAAATGAAGCCCATCAGGTGGCATTTACTTTTCTCAAAAAAGCTTAATAGTGTACAATATCTTCTTTTAATGGAATATACTGCTTCTGAAAAAATGCTATTCAATTGATAAAAAAGCATTATATAACATTTTGTTTCCTAATGATGGTATGTCTGTTTCTGCTGTAACTTCAGTACCAAAGAATGAAACAAAGTAGGCTGTCTGTTAAATACTTTATGCATACAGTCCCTGGATAGCAGAGTCAGCATCACTTGGGATTATAGCAGAAATGCAGTCTCAAGCCCCATAACAAGATCCCTAACATCTAAAGGTATTGGAAACCATCATTTCCCAAGACTACTCTAAAGATCTGGCACCCAACCTCAGCTACTTGGATGCTTAGCTCTACGTGTGTATATATCCTCTACCCTTGCATAATACTTGCCCCATTAAAAAGGCCCCAATGACATTACCTCATGTTGTGTACCCTTTTTGTAGCACAGATGTGAGTGATGGGGAGTGGTATACACACCATCATTGGTCAAGTAGCCTCTTTGGTCTTTTTGTCAGATGCAGAAATAATGGAGCACTTGTTCATCACTGTTCCTGTTGTCCATAGATTACAACTTTCTTAAGTGGGAATGAATCTAAGAGAACTAACAAAATGCTGAATTGGGTGGATCTGATGGCAAATATCCAGGATTGGGGTTGAACATTCCAAAAACAATTCTCTCTAAACTAGTGAAGAAAGAAAATGCCTTAAGTCACTTTCAACATTTTCTTTAGCCCTCATTGATTTGAATTAAATTATACCCATGGATAACAGACCCATGATTTAACTCAAAATCTCTTGCAAAAACTCATCTTGACCAATTTTTTTTAACTTTTATTTTTATTACTTCTCTCTCTACTTCTAATAATGAAGAATGCATCATTTCCATATTTGTCATATCACCATTCTTTGTACATAGCTATACTATATTGTTTTACATAAAATTGTGTATCACATTATCATGTGGCATGAGGATAGGGGACTTGTTTTAATTATCTTTGGTCCCATAGATTCAATGGGAGTACTTGGTGTAGGTGACACTCAAGTGTGTTTTTAGTGTTGAATGACTAAGTTAATGTGCAATGTGTTACTAATATAGGAATCTGATATAATGGTACTTGAGAGGTAAATTATTTCAAGCAATCATATTCTCCATAGTATAATTCAAATTTCTAAATGAAAACAGGATTTGAGCTGAAGATAGTCATATCAGAAGTATAGAGAATGTTTTAAATAGTAGGACTGTAAATGAAGCTGCATTTAGAATAAGGCTATTATTGAAATCCTGAACTGATACCTAAAAATTAATTTTAATAACCACAGTGTTTTAACGTAGATTCTTATCAAAAGACATGTAAGTACCTTGATATGCAAAATCTTTCTCATAAACAGTACAAAGTGAAAAAATTGGGAAAGCAAGTAAAGTAATCCTCACAGAAAAGGCAATTTACATATCAAAATTAAAATGTTCATTTGAACTAAGGGTTTTAAACTCATGAAGAAGATTTAGTAGAAATAAAAACACCTACTTAAAAAAACCATTAAAATAGGTCAATGAATATTAAGAATCAACTTTCACCCAGGTAGCAAATTATTCTTTTTTCATCTTTACATTTATATTTAATAAAGTCATAATAGGCAAGGATAACTGATAAGCTCAAAGAGTTGCTTCTGTACCAATTCATTGTAATTCTCCTTAAACCCTGAGATCATTTTGAGTTCCTGCCTATTTTGAAGACAACGTAACTTTAGCCCTTTCATCTTGCGGTAGGTAAAATGTTGTAAACCCTGACAAATCACCACTGTATTTTAGTTTATGATACTCCAGTGCCATATACATCCATAAATGTGAAATTGTAAATTTCCAAAGTGGAATTCCAGGCTGGTAAAGGGGTTTGAATCATTGCCAAAGAAGAGGGTCTTGTATCCTCTTCTGTTGTTTTGGAAATGATTTGTGGACATTCACAGAGTGACAACTGTACACCAATATAAGCTAGCCTGACAATTCTATTCATTGTCAGGTATTTGTGGTTGAGTGCTGCTTGCTTTCTGTTCCTTTTTTGTTTTTCATTTCCCCTTGGTGGGAGAACTTAACATTCTTTGCAAATGGGTGAATCACAAGCCAACCCCAACAGAAGTCATGACTCCCTACTCTTTGTCTTAAAGCTTTTCTACATCTTCATAGAATCACTTTTTACATGGCCAAATGCATAAAGTTTAAAGTAAGATACTTGTTATGCAATACTAAACTTTGTTTGACTAGTTCCATCGACCTCCGTGCCCTGTGGTTGCAGCTGGGTCAGTGGCCTTAAATCAGCTGTCAGAAAATGGTCTGATTTTTCTAAAGTGGATGGAAAAGAATGGCAAAAGAAAGCATGCGGGAGAGGAGAAGTGCACATTAGGGTAAGCACAAAGTGCTTTGAAAGGGTAAAAAGGGCAGATACTTTGCAGGTTTATATCAGTGTGTTTAACATGGGATAATTCTAAAGATCTATCCAAAACATATCCAGGTCATTGGTGGAAATTTTGTTTTGTACACAGATATTTGGGATCTGATAGGAAGTCTCTAAGAAGACTTATGTTTTTAAAGTAGAATTTCCCCAAGTACCATTTTTCAACATCCATTCTTAGAGCAATGTCTTAGCTACTTGTGTCTACAAGATCAAGATATTTCTATATAATCCTATACATATTCCCAAGGCCCCAATGACATACATTAAAGAGAATATTTTAAGAGGTTTTTGCTGCAGAAAATTTAAAATGAAACACTTTGAGAACTATGTATGCTTATAAGGTACAGAGAGTCCTATCGGAATGTATGCTCCAAAGGACAGTGCTATACCATCTTGGAATTGGAGGAGTCAGGCAAGGTCCTGGAAACATTCCTGCTTTCATATTATAAGTATTGGTATTATATAGGCATGAATGCACTCATGAAGCATATGTTAGACACTGTCATGTTTCTTTTGGCTATTTGTTGGGGTGTTGCCATAAGAAAGTCTCACACTTTGTTGCCTAATAAAATAATTCTCAGAGAATTGTTTCTGGATGTAGATTTATATATTGTTTTTTTGTAACAGTTGCTTTATTTATTTATTTTTTAAAGCTTTTATTTGATGAATGCAAATTTCATAGGACAACTTTAGGAATATAGTGAAGTCTTCCCTCTATACCCACCCTACTGCCCTCACTCCTAGCCTATCTCCTACTCACTCTCCCATGCCATTCTTCATCAACATTCATTTTTTTTTTTTTTTTGACAGGCAGAGTGGACAGTGAGAGAGAGAGACAGAGAGAAAGGTCTTCCTTTGCCGTTGGTTCACCCTCCAATGGCCGCCGCGGCCGGCGCACTGAGGCTGGCGCGCTGCGCCGATCCGATGGCAGGAGCCAGGAGCCAGGTGCTTTTCCTGGTCTCCCATGGGGTGCAGGGCCCAAGCACCTGGGCCATCCTCCACTGCACTCCCTGGCCACAGCAAAGAGCTGGCCTGGAAGAGGGGCAACCGGGACAGAATCTGGCGCCCCGACCGGGACTAGAACCCGGTGTGCCGGCGCCGCTAGGCGGAGGATTAGCCTAGTGAGCCGCGGCGCCGGCAATCAACATTCATTTTTAACTAACTTTATATACAGAAGATCAACTTTATACTAAGTAAAGATTTCAAGAGTTTGCACCCACATACAGATACACAACATATAAAATGCTGTTTGAGAACAAGTTTTGCAGTTAATTCTCATAGTACATGTCAAGTTGTTTTAAAAAGGCTAAGCATTCAAAGACCCATAGCAGCATAGCAGCAATTATTTGAATAAATTGGGCCACACTCTGCTCTCGCTTGTATCATTCATAGAAACCAGGCAAACACAAATGCAATTTAACTTATTCTTCTAGATACAAAAGCATACATTTCTTCTTTCTCTATAAGGGAGTATGTCATTAAAGATAACTAGTCAATATAACTTATTTACTGTGTCATTTATGATGGGTATAATAGTCCCCTTAAAACTATAATTTCCTTAAGGAAAGGAACCCTGCTTTTTAATCCATTCTTGCATCCCAACCCTTCTGAGCTAGATAGAATTGCTCAAAACACATCATAATGGGGTCATTTAAAAGATGATTCTATTCAGCAAGAAAATACTCTTTGTAAGAACACCATTCCTTCTCATACACTTCTTTACAATGGTAGATATGAACTACGGATGTCAATTAGGTTGCATTTCCTATTATCAGAGAAACAGAGTTTGGTTCTATAAACCTAAACAGAAGCATGCTAAATATGCAAGGTTAAAGTATTATTGTTTAAGACATGGAAACTGACAGGGAACCACAGAGATTAACTTCAGGTTAAGTGTGATGGAGGTCTCCTGGGAGGAGATGTGGCCACAGAACTATGAGTAAAGCAGGGCCTGAGTCCAAACGTGGTGACAAATAAACAGAATGGAGTAAGCGGGGTAAGCTCTTTTTCTCTTTGCAAGTCTTGAAGAAGATACGCCTCATCTGGAGGAGATAGGACCAGATTCTTTAAAAGCACCAAATTCTTTATGCAGAAGCATATTATAGCCTTTGATCTCCAAACTACTCATCTTTGTCATCTGTAATCCATCAATCAAATTTGCCTTAATTTCCTCAGATTTCAGAGAGTGTTATGCAGTTCACTTACCTGAGAACCCTATCTCTTTGCTATTACCTAGGAAAGAATTAGTTTAAAAAATATGAGTGTGTGTGTGTGTGTGTGTGTGTGTGTGCGTGTTGAGTTACAGAGATATCCCATCATCACCGAAAACAAGGAAGGGTCTGCACTTTCCACTGAAATGCTCACCATAAGGATTTTATGAATAGGAACTCAACAACACAGGAAACAACAGGAAAATCAGACATATGGGATATCATCAAACTAAAATACTCCTGTATAGCAAAGAAAAGAATCAATGGAGTGAAGAGACAACAGAATGAGAGAAAATATTTACAAACTATTCATCTGACAAAGGGCTAACAACTAGAATATATATATATATATATATATATATATATAAACATAAAAGCATGAGAACAAGTAATCCAGTTATAAAATGGGCAACAGACCTGGACAGCATTTTTTTTTTCAAAGGAAAATACAGAAATGGCCACGGGTACATGAAAAACTGCTCAATATCACTAATCATCAGAGAAATGCAAATCAAAACTACAATGCGATATCACCTCACTCCGGTTAGAATGGTTATTTTAAAAAAAGATAAAAGCTAACAGAATTGATGAAAGTGTGGATAAAAGGGAATCCTTGTACACCTTTGGTAGGAATGTAAATTAATACAGCCATTGTGGAAAACATATGGAGAGTCCTCAAACATTTGAAATTATATACCAGCAATCCCATTACTGGATAGTCAATAATTTAATATGCAAGTGATATTAAATTAATATGTCAAATAAACATACATACTGTCATGTTCATTGTAGCACTACTCACAATAGCCAATAAGTGGAAAGAACCCAAGTGTCTATTAGCTGATGAAAGGATAAAGAAGATATGATACATAAAGAATGGAATCTTATTCAGCCACAAAAGGTATGAAATCCTGTCATTTAAGGCAACATGGAGTTTATTAAGTTAAATGAAATAAGCTAGACACAAATTTATGCAAGTACTACATGATCTATTTCAGTCATATGTGGAATCTAAAAAACTTAATTCAGAGAGGTTGAGAATACAGTGTTGGTTATCAGAGCCTGAGAGGGAAGGGAAAAAGTTGATTAATAGGTATTGAGTTACAGTTAGGAAAATAAATTTCTTATGTTTTATTGCAAAGTGCGATGACAATTAATAGTTATTAGATTATATTTCCCTTTTATCAGAGAAATGAGCTTGGTTCTATAAACAGAAATAAAAGCATATTAAATATACAAGATTAAAAGAATTACTATCCGAGGCCAGCATTGTGGCATAGTGTATGAATCTGCTGCCTGAGATGCAAGGAACCCATATGGACGCTGGTTCTCTCCACTTCCCATCCATCTTCCTGCTAATGGCCTGGGAAAAGCAGCGGAAAATGGTTGAAATGTTTGGGCCCCTTCCACCTACATGGGAGACCCAGATGAAGCTCCTGGATCCTGGCTTTGGCCTGGCACAGCCCTTGCCAATGCAACCATCTGGGGAGTGAACCAGCAGAGGGAAGATCTCTCAATCTCTCTCTCTCTCTCTGATTTTCAAATAAATAAATCTACAAAAAATGTAAAAGTGCTATACTTCATGACTTGGAAAGCTGATAGAGGGAAGTACAGAGATTAACTTCAGGTTCAGTATCAAGGAAAAGTTCTCCTGGGAGGAAATGTCACCACAGAACTATGGGTAAGGTGGGGCCTGGTTCTAAATGAGGTGACAGATGAACAGAGTATGCTCTTTTGAGAGAGATTATATATATTATATATATATATAAATATTACATATTTTTCAAATGTATGTATACTTTTGAAAGGTTTTGAATGTTTTCATAAAAAGAGGTGATAAATGTTTGAAGAGATAGTTATGTTTACTGAACAATGCACAATGAATACATGTGTTGAGACATCATATAGTACTCCATAATAACATTTAAAAAATAAATAACATAATAAAATAAAATGTTTGTCAGTCCCATTTTGGTTGGCCTCCCTGTTCTCATTAACTCTGAAGATTTTGGGTCTTACTATTATGCAAGAAAATATCATCAAGGTCCAATGAGGGTTATATAAATACCCTTGGCACTTTCTCTGACAAGTTTTTCCATATTTGGAAAGAGATGTAATTCTAGATGAGCAATCATAGCACGAGGATAAACAGCCAAAGCCAACTGTTTAAAACAGCTCCTGAAAGGCTAATAACTAAATGCATGAATAAAGGAGCACATTTATAGTGGTAATTTCAAGTGGAAAAAATAGGTAATTGTATACTCATTACTCTTTGACAGAGGAGCCATGAAATGTTTCCATTACTTGCTGTTAAAATGCTACTTGCTTTTAAAGAGTGAATATGCTCACAAATGATACGAAGAAACAATGAGTTTTTGTTTTCATTTAGGCTGTGTATTCTCTGAATAAACATATAGATTCTTTATTTGGCTTGGACAGAAAAAAGTATCATTAGTATAATAACAACATAATAATACAGGGATAATTATAATGTTCATCTCTTAGGGACCAGAAAAATTTTTCTGGATGGTGTGTCATGAATCCTTACAAAGTTCCTATGGCAGATATAAAAAACAGCCAATATCATAGTGGTTTTATTGGTGGGGAAATTGAAGTTCACAGATGAAGTGATCCAGGGTAAAGGGTTCTCAAGGTCCCCTGGACACTACAGAAGTCCATATAGTGTCCCAAACCCAAAAGTGGGTTTCAAATTTCATGCAGTGTGGGAACTGCTATTATCCAGCTTCTGGCATTGTTCTCTACACAGAAACTCCATCTTCCTGGAAACACCCTAGCTTGCCTTCCATGGCTCTCTTGCTCCTGACTGTCTATTGCAAAACCCCAGAGCATGGTGGAGAGAACAGTAATTCTGGAGCCAGGCTGAATCCCACCTTCACTGAGATAGGAGACAGCATTCAACTGACTGCTTGTGTCTTTGTACTCATCTCTTTAAGGGGAATATAGAAGTAGCTCCCTCAGGGTTTGCTGGGAGGATTCAGCATCTCTCTATGTAAGACACTTAGAACAATATGGGGCCCATGCCAGGCTATGCTTGTCAAGTAAAGAAAATCACTCATCACTTTCTGCTTTGCCTCATCTTTTATCTTCAAAAAAGGCAAAGTGTTTAAAGTTTTATGAACTTGCCACACACTAAGTTTGCTAGCAGGTCTTTGCCCCTGATATTTTCCTTTCTTGGCAGGTTTTTGCCTTTTACACAAGACCACTTCCTTCCAAGGATCCCACATCTAACTGATGCCACAGTGTCCCATAGGTATGCTGATTAGAGCATACATGAGGGCACTTCAAAAATGTATGGAAAATGGTATTAAATTTTGAACTCCATGCATAGTTTTCTTATAATACAAATGGCTCATGAACTTTTTGAAGACCACTCCCCTGTGTGTGTGTGTGTGCATGTGTTTGCATGTGTGTATTTGAGCATAACTTATATTGCATCATATTTTTGTCTAGAACAAAGCCAGGTCATGGCTGACACAAACCTGGTCCATGACTTCCATTAACCAGTTTCTTCCTCTCTCTGGCTAATATATCTTATTTATCCCTTTGAATACTCATCCTCTGTCTCCTGTACCTAGGGATTTGTTTTAGCTTCCTTTCTCTTCTCATAAGTGCACTCTCATGTCTACATATTTTCTTATATTCTCATGACAGAAAATCCTAAATGGACCATTTCTAAACCTACTTACATATCTGTCTTTGGAACTTCCAACACATATGGTCAAAGCATTACCATAGTCTCTTTGCTCAAATGTTAATAGGCTCCAAAAACTGAACATATTCAGAATTCCATACATTATTTTTCTCAAATATTGGACCTCTTTCCAAAAGCAGTTGCTCACCCCAGCATCCTCTGAGGTGATGTCCCATTCTCATAAAACCATCTCTTGTTCCTCCCACTCTCCCCTCATGAGACCTGATTTCCATGAAAACTGATTCTTTCAACTATTTGCAGCAAGGAATTAGGAGAGATAACTGAATATATTAGTTGACAGGATCATGTGTTAGGGGACCCTCTCATTCATCTTAAGGACATTTTCTTATTAACCTGAACAAATCTGCAAAATTTGATATCCCAGATGCTGAAAGAGATATTTCAGAGGCATTTCTCTTAAATTTAAAATTCTATTGACTCCACTAGAATCCAGATGGGATGATTTATTTCAGGAATACATTGTTTATTATTAATTATAAGTTGAAAACCATAATTTTATTCCTTTCTTTTATCTTCCTGCTTCCAGAGCTCCTTCTGACTCTCGAGTTTTAAAGTGGCTTTGTTTTGCTCCATTTCTTTCCAGGCCAGTTATGGCTTGATTCTCAATCTCCCCATTTCCCTTCAGTGTTTGAAAACCAGTCTGAAGTCTCCAGGACAAGCCTACTGGAGAAAGGAAAACTTATGTGGCTGTGAACTCAGAACTGGGCTGTATAATTGAATACTATAGTTTATTGACCCTAAAATGTTTGTTGAGCAAACACAAGTATTATTACATTTAACACTTATTAATAACATCTTAGCTTCAAACAGGCATTTTAGAACCTCTAAATCATTCTCTCTCAAATAAATTAGTATTTCCAACTTTGCTAAATTCATTAGTCTATTAATAGTAAGTATAAATTGGTTCCATGTCTATTCTTAAAAATGTACTTGAAGTTAGTTAATAAGGCCCAAATAAAAGAACAATGAAGATAAATGCAGGAAAATAAGGCTGAATAATAGGTAGAGTCAGTGCACAATATACTATGAGGGTGTTAAAGAAAAAAACTATTCAATGACACTTTTGTTAAAGTAGGGAGACTATGGTGGGTATAGGGGCCTCTGCAATGGAGCCTGGCAGTAGAGTAAAAGAGATTGGATTCCATTTCAAATACAGGGAAAATTGGGAATTTACAGTAGGTGGGGGAAAAAGATTAGGCTAAGGAGCATTATGGTTGACAGGATTCTTGCTGAAGAGAGGCCATGATGGTTAAGATATCAAGGATAAGGGATAAATAATCTAATCAGACATTAAGTGTAGGAAATTTTCAATAAGTTGATCCAGTGATTCTTTTTTTTTTTTTTTTAAGATTTACTTTATTTATTTGAGAGGTAGAGTTACAGACAGTGAGAGGCAGAGAAAGAGAGAAAGGTCTTCCTTCCATTGGTTCATTCCCCAAATGGCTGCAATGGCTGGAGATGCACTGATCTGAAGCCAGGAGCCAGGTGCTTCTTCCCAGTCTCCAATGCGGATGCAGGGGCCCAAGGACTTGGGCTATCTTCTTCTGCTTTCCCAGGCCACAGCAGAGAGCAGGATTGGAAGAGGAGCAGCCTGAATTAGAACTGGTGCCT
The DNA here is from genome assembly GCF_964237555.1 of Oryctolagus cuniculus. Classification (NCBI taxonomy): domain Eukaryota; kingdom Metazoa; phylum Chordata; class Mammalia; order Lagomorpha; family Leporidae; genus Oryctolagus; species Oryctolagus cuniculus. The sequence continues at coordinate 122,191,124 of NC_091436.1, read as the reverse complement.
ATATGGGATGCTGGCGCCCCAGGTGGAGGATTAAGCTACTGCGCCACAGTGCCAGCCCCATCTAGTGATTCTTCAAATGGACTAAATGGGACATGGACAGAGCCTGAATTCAAACCTAGTTAAAAAAGAGACACCAGAGGAGATTGACTCAGCTTCTGTCAAAGGAAGGAAACTTTGTCAAGGGGAAACATAGGAAATAGTGGTGGAGCAAAAATTAGGTTTGGAGTTTACCAATCGCTGGAATAAAGAGATAAACAAAATAAACCATTAGAGTGAGATGGGGGGGGGGGCGTTGTTTAACTTATTAGCTAAGATGTAGATTAGGTCTTTCAAGTCCCACATCAGAGTGCATGGGTTTGATACCAGGATGTGGCTCCTGATCCACTTTCTGCTAATGTAGACGTTGGGAGAAAGTGGTGATAATTCAAGTAATTGGGTTTCTGCCTCCTGTGTGGGAGACCTGGATTGAATTCATTACTCCTGGCTTCTGTCCCCTTGGCCACTGGGGACATTTTGGGGATGTACCAGCAGATGGGAGCTCCCTCTGTCTTCTCTCAAATAAATAATAAATTGAAAACTAAAAATGTAATTTCATTTAAGAAAGTATGAGGTTAATGATGTTATATGATAAAGGCAACCTCTTTTGGTTTGCTTTTGATATCTGAGAAAAATTTGTTTTCTAAAGAGTACATGGTTAGAGAATTAGATTAGAATAATATCTTTAAGCCAATGGTGAGTTTCGTAAGGCTATTTCTTAAAATGATGCTCAGGATGATAGGTAACTGAATACCAAAGCAAAGCTAAAGAAAGGCACAGTTTTGAGCAACTCACTTATTCTGGTACAAGTGCAAGGCTACATGTATGTCACATAGCATAAGGGTTAAGAACATGGGCTCTGTAGATAAACGGCCAGAGTTTGAAATCTAACTTTTCCATTGCCTGGCTTTGCATCATTGAACTAATACTTGATTTCTCTGACTCTATTTATGAAGTAGAAGTAATAATATTATTCAACTCATAGGTTTATTATGAGGATTAAATTAATTGACATTTGAGAAGGCTTGGCACATAGTGTTCAGTATTATTATCAAAGGAAGAAGGCATAGACTATCCAGAAGAAAACCACACACAGTTTGGGACACACATGTGATACATAGTATTTCTTGCTGTTGTACTTTTGTGATCATATGCAGAAGTGAGAGTTTGAGATTATACTTTCTGACAGGGACCTAGCCTGGAGAAATTCTATGTGGCTGATTAAAGGAGGAAACATATGCTCTGATAACCTAAGTGGAATGTTGGGCTGACATCTGTAGTGGATGTTTAGAAACTCAGCAGAATACATGGTGAATGGGAGCCAGCCCCCTGCTATGAGCTCCACAGGTGCTTTAAATAGCTTCAGGTATATTTTTAAAAGCAAGCAAGAAAACAAATTATATCACTACAAGAAATTCTTCTAGATATTCCTGTTGGGGAATTAAAAATATTTTTCAGGAGTTTTGCATCCACTATGACACTCATAGATCTTCAAGGGTCCACACTCTGAGCAATAGAAAAAGCTTGACTGATATAATCTTAGTCTGGAAAATTTTCAGAGGGCTGTATAGATGTTTATTCATCTCGACCAAAAGTCTCAATAAAGAACCAGAAAACATATCAAGTGCTGCAAATTCCTAGTGGATACTGCAAGATGAATTTAATTCGAATATACCTCTAGATAACTGAGTTTTGACATTCCAGGGAGGGCACAGGGCATAGAACAATTAAGTGCAGCATTGGAAAATGATGGCTTTAGCATCAGAGTAGCTGAATATAAGTTCATCTTTTTGAAAATCATCAGTACCATTATTTATTGAGCCCAATCTTCATTTATGATAGAAAAATGCTTTATTTATGATTACAAAGACACCCCTTTTCCATTTTAAACAATAAAATTTGCCTGATGATTATTTTTTTGAACTGCTTAACTATTTACTTTTATTAGTATATGTTGCAAAACGAATGACTTACTATGCAATTAACTTATTATGCTTCATTGTTTTACTTCACTTAAGCATTTAGGGTGTTTTCTTCATACATTCTTTGAAGAATACAAGGTCATCTGCTCACCATTAAAAACATAGATGTATATATTAGGTATATGTACATTCATGTCGCCAAATTCATCATAAAAGTGACCTTGAACACTATTTCTTGGGCAAAATTTCTGGATATTAAACCAAGAAAATAATAGGATGCTTGCTTTCTAGCACATTATACAGATTGATATTTTATAACTTAATATAATAACATATAGATGTGTGACTTAGTTGCGAAACTACATATGAATAGTTAAACTTGACGAGTATGACTTTATGTTAACTTTTAAAAAATATTTTCCTTAAACCTCTAAAGCTGTGCTTTCTTCTTAGAGTATCTGGGACTGAGTTGAAATAAAGTGGCACTTCTTCAATAAATCACTCCCCACAAAACCCTAGATTTACATATTCACTAATTTTGTCACACACTTTGATTTTGTGATTACCATCTCTTGGTGAAAGGTATTATTTGCATTTGACTATAAAACCTATGTCAATTTTGAGAAGAGAGGTTTTAAATAGATTTCCAGACTTATGGGACTTTATAAAGCAACTGAAATTATTATTATGCACAGTATTATCAAGTTAGATTTTTAAAATTTCATTCCACCTATGTCTACAATTAAATAAGGCTATGTTCACATAACAGTAAATCCAATTGAAAAACATCTCGAGCCGGCGCCGTGGCTCAATAGGCTAATCCTCCACCTTGCGGCGCCGGCACACCGGGTTCTAGTCCCGGTTGGGGCGCCGGATTCTGTCCCGGTTGCCCCTCTTCCAGGCCAGCTCTCTGCTATGGCCAGGGAGTGCAGTGGAGGATGGCCCAGGTGCTTGGGCCCTGCACCCCATGGGAGACCAGGAAAAGCACCTGGCTCCTGGCTCCTGCCAGGATCAGCGCGGTGCGCCGGCTGCAGCGGCGGCCATTGGAGGGTGAACCAGCGGCAAAGGAAGACCTTTCTCTCTCTGTCTCTCTCTCTCACTGTCCACTCTGCCTGTCAAAAAAAAAAAAAAAAAAAAAAAAAAAAAAAAAAAAAAAAAGAAAAACATCTCATCTAACTGTCTATTTGGTACTATTTAAAGTGAATATTTCATTTCCAATAAGTCTTATGGGTATGATACAGTCACTGATTTAGAATCATATATTTTATTTTTTTAATTTATTTGCATGCATTTTATAAACACAACTTTAGGAGCAGAGTAATTCTTCCTGCCATACCCGCCTTCCCACCCACACTCCCACCCTTTTTCCCTCTCCTGTTCCCCTTCTTGTTTTTTACTAAGATCTATTTTCATTTAACTTTATATGCAGAAGATTAACTCTATTCTAGGTAAAGAGTTCAGCATTTTATATGAGGAAAAGAAAAAGAAAAAGAAAACAAACAAACAAAGACCATTCCTTAACAATCCAGACAAGGGTTGTTCAAAGTCATTGCATCTCAAAGGTAATTTTGCTTTTTTTTTCTTCCTTTTGTAATTTTATCTTTTTTTTTGGTTTATAGAGACTTAATTATCTTTAAAAATGAACCCAAGAATGATATATCTTTTGTGAGCAGTTAGACATAACCATAACTTATAAGAATATCTTCCACTTAATACACTAAAATGAAGTAATTCTTTGGGAGCAAGTTTTACTATTAAATCTCATAAAACAACTCTTTGAAGACTGAAGTCCTGCATGGGAAGTTAGTGCACAGTGACTCCTGTTGTTTATTTAATATAATCAGATCTTTTAAAGGAGTCTTGTTATAGAATGAAAACCATTCATATAACTTTATGTTGTCTTCATAGAATGCATATAGCTTACATTCCATATCCAATTCTATTAGGTTAAATTATGAAATCAATTAGGAAGGATGAGGGATCCTCAAAAAGTACAAATTAATGCATATTATAAAAAAACTATGCATGGATTTCAAATTTTTAAATTCCATTTTCCCATGAACTTTTTGAAGTCCTTTTATATATCATCTTTATGCCACCTTCCCATTTGTGACTTTAAATTTCTTTAGAGATTTGTTCTCATAGAGACTGTTCTTGTGGTATATTATGAAAGGAATTAACATGTTGGAGTCTTTTACAATGAGAATGTGCCATGAGGCACTTGCATTGTTCAGATGTTTCCATGAACTCAGGAGGAGTACCACCACGTGGCTCACCCTATACTTTCTGCCAACTCTAATTTTCATCACTTCCAAGGCCGACTTAATATTCTTGTCCTTGTATATCAGACCACAGCAAGGGAAGCCTCAGGTACCACAAAATCATTTAGAGAGGAATTCATCAAATCAAATCATCTGCATAGCCGGTCTTGGTTGTTACTGCTTTAAACAAATTCATTTATAAATGATCTGCATTTACATTTGTCTTTAGTTTCCTTTATTCTTTATTTACTCAACAAATATCTAGTTTGCCCACTAGGTACCAGACATTGTTTTGGAGGCTGAGATACAGTAACAGGAAAGGAAGCATTCCTGCTCTCAATGACCTTCTATCCTTATTGATGAGAAAGATAATAATCCAGCATATGAAAATATATAATGTTAGATCTTATGAAGAAAAATAAAGTTAATGAAGCAGATGAGGAAGGTAAAGAATGCAATTGGCAGTGTGGTTGAATGGGAGGACTTGCCATTTTATTACATAGGGTAACAGATATTTAAGCAGACAGATGACATTGAGACACGTGAATATGCAGGAGAAGAAATTTTACGTAAAAAAAAACAATGAGTGCAAAGGCCTTTATAAGGAGGCAGACTTGGCACATTGCAGGTACAGGTAGGAGCTTTGCTAGAACAAGCAGGAGTGAAATCTTAGAGGGGGGACATTGTGGTGTAGTGGGTAAAGCTGTTGCCTGTGATGGTGGTGTCCCATATGAGAACTGGTTCAATTCCAATCCAGCTCTCTGCTAATGTCCTGGGAAAGCAACAGAGGATGGTCCAAGTGCTTGGGCCCCTGCGCCCTTGTGGGAGACCTGGAAAAAGCTCCTGGCTCCTGACTTCAGCCCAGCACAGCCCCGGCTGTTGTGGCCATCTAGGTGAGTAAACCAGCAGATGGAAGACATTTCTCTCTCTCTTTCTCTCTCTCCGACTTTTAAATAAATAAATAAATCTTTTATTTTAAAGAACTGAGCTTTCCTAGAATAAGCAGGAGTGGAGTCATCGGAAAGTCAGAGAATACTGGGCTTTGTAGATCATGCAAAGGAGTCGAGGTCTTATCCAATGTGAGAGACAAAACCTCCAGATCATTTAAGGCAGATGAGAGATTTCCAATTTACATTTGATAGCATCATTCAGGGTGAAGTGGAGAGAACACTTTGCAGAGAACAAGTCAGGACAAGACATGAGGCTGTTGCAGTGACCAGGTGGGAGAAGACAGTGGCTTGGACTGGTGCAGAGGTGGGGGAAATGATAAGAATTACAAGATGTCATATGTATCTTGAAGGTAGGCCCAGCAGTTTAGGATGACTTTTTGGTTTGCTTTGGGTATTCGTATTTTTAACTATTAAGAGTATTCTGTTTTACCCTCAAAGTCTCCCAGTCTGAATGTTAAATTATATAGTTCCTTTTATATAAAACATGTTTTCAAAAGAATTTCCTCATTCTCTTAGAAAGTTCTGATAAAATAGATACCCTGATTCTCTTTTGACAGACATGTAATATGCAGCTAAGAAAATTTTAGTAACTTGTCTAAAGTCACGGATAATAATGGCAAAACCCAGTATTTTGGGTTTCAGTCCAATTATCCTTTCATTCTCTTACATTGTAGTCAAGTTGTGTCTACATAAAGCAAGCCCACTATTCACACTCTCAATTACTAATTTGGTAAACAGAAATGAGAATTATTTTGTAGCAGGCACTATTCTAAGCAGTTGAGACACACGAATCAAAGATCCCAACTCTTCACTGATGCAATTATTTTACAACAAAAAGGAAACATAAGTGAAATACATAATATGTTAGAATGTGATGAATGCAATGGAAAACAGCAGAGTATGACAAAGAGGATTGCTCCAAAGAAGCCCAGTCTTAACCTAGAGATGATCAAGGTAGATCTGAGGAAGTGAGTGAATCAAGTAGGAGAGAATTCCAGGCAGAAGGAGCATCTAGTGAAAAGGCTCCAGGCAATAGCAAGTCTGGTGCTTTCAAAAACAGCAAGAACTTCCATATGGTTGGGGCACAGTGAGAAATAAGAGGAATCTTAAGAAAATTTAGAATGATACTGGGACCAGATCAAATAACTCCATGCAGGCCTCTATAAGGACTTGAGACTTTCATCTGGGTGAAATAAAAATCCACAGCAGAGCTTGAGGCCATGATACGACTAATTTTTTTTTAGTTTTTTTTTTATTTTTAAATTTTTATATAGGTTTATTTGAAAGGTAGAGATACAGAGAGAGAGAGACAGAGACAGAGACACAGAGAGAGAGAGATCTTCCTTTTACTGGTTCACTCCCCAAATGGCTGCAACAGCTAGTGCTATGCCAGGCCAAAGCCAGGAGCCAGGAGCTTCTTCCAGGTCTCCCATGTGGGAGATATGATCTCATTTTGAAGCCTGACTCAGCATAATTTCCTCATGGATTGCATGAGTAATGAGGGCTGTGATACATTTTTCTACAGTTTTGATTGTCAGGTTGGATGGAGTTTGCTATTCATGTATACGGGAAAGGCTGTGGGAAGACAGGGAATTTCGCAATGAACATGCTACATTTGAGATGTCTGTGGGCAACAGGTGGCTGTTGGGCATGAACAATAGGACACTATCAATGTGTGGGATGCAGATATCATTTGGTAGTTGCCAGCATTTGGTTGGTACTTAGTGCCAAGAGACTGGATGATATCACCGAGGAGATGAATGCAAATGGGAAAGGTCACCAAGAGGTGAATGTAAGGCGCTCCAAATGAAAGAGGGTGCTTCTAAAAGAAGCAAGCTATTACATCAGTATAAAGTCAAGGGAGAAACTTGCTTGGTACGTGGAAAAAATACATCTGAGAGGAGGGACTGATCTACTGAAAAATGTTAATGCGGTGGGACTTGCACTAGGGAAACTGGAATTATATGATGAGCTTATTTGGATGCAGAAAACTTTGAAATTCACAATACTTTCTTTTCATATACACATTTCCCATGAAGTTTTGGAAGACCTTGATTCCATGGAATTCAAAAACGTTTTCCCAGCATTAATTTATTTATGTAATAAAAAGAGAATAGGTATATGTAGTTCAGAAATACAAATCGAAGAATATACACCTCTCCTTCCATTCCTCTCTCTCTCCCTCTCCTTCCTTTGTTCCTACATTCCTTCGTTCCTTTGTTTTTCTCTTTCTTAATTTTTGAGGCAACATATTAAATGTATGTTATACATTAATGCTTCACACTAACTAAAGAGTTTAAGAAGTAAAAAGTAAATATTTTCACACCAAAATAAACTTGTCTTTTAATACTATTTCCCATGAACTTTTGGAAGTACCCTCAGATGTCAAGAATGGGAGACCAGGAGGGGGCGCCTGGCTCCTGGCTTCAGATCGGCGCAGTGTGCCGGCCGTAGCGGCCATTTGAGGGGTGAACCAACAGAGGGAAGACCTATCTCTCTATCTCTCTCTCTCTCTCACTGTCTAACTCTGCCTGTCAAAAAAATTAAAATTAAAAAATTAAAAGAAAAAGAAATTTGAAGAATGAAGTTTAAGCACTGGATTTGTCATTATGGAGACCAGTGGAAATTGGAAAAGAGCTGTTTAGTGGAGTGATTGAGCTTGGGAGTCAGAGTACCTAAAAAACTTGTGTGTGATGCCAACGCTGCTGGTCTGGAGACCACACCTCAGGTAGCAACAATCTAGTGAGAAAGTAAAGGGATAGGTTTTAGGTTCAAGGAAAAGAAGAGACTATGACTGCAGACGTTGAAAGGCAAATTGTGAACCTGAGAAGGCTCTCCTCTGAATGCTTCAATTTTGTCAATGAAATTTAAAATAAGGTCATTATCTGAAAGTGAGAATGGCAGAGGTGTTGGGTGATTGAAAACAGAGAAGGTATAGTTCAGTCACTACTACACAAGGTGGGTAGTGAATGGATTGGTGATGCACAGCATGTTTTTTGGGGACCATCCAGGCCAGCTTCAGGTTTATGACAATGAATTTAAAATGAGAATAGTCAGTGTGTTTAAGAGTTTATTTAATCGTGTTTTGTTACACAGTTACATTACAGGTGCACTGGAAGCAGAATTAGATTCAACTGCAATTTTGCTAGATGAGGTCAGAAAAGTGAGAAAAGGTCAGAGATCTGAGAATCCTCTCAAGACAGTGATTATAATAATTAACAGCTAAATTTAAATTAGAGAAAGAAGGAAGAGGGGCTATGCCGAGGATGAGGGATAGTGAAAGCTGATAGAATCAAAGCACTGGATGTCAAGTGAAAGAACGGTTCAGGAAACAAGAAGGAATTGGAAAGATACAGGTAGTGTTGAGGTAGGTAATGTAAGACATTGAGGTTGAATAAAGATGCACTTTGACTGGGATAGGCTATGGCTCAGAGCAAGTGCCAGAGAGCATATGGAGAACAAGACTATTGGAGAAGAGCTCAAGGAACTAAGACAAAAAAAGTACCTTATCCACAGCGGTGGTTCCCAAGCTTTAGCCAAATCAACACCCATGGAGGGTCTATTATAATGTAGATGGATTGGCCACACGCCTGTGGTCGAGCTAAAAGAGAATTAGGTGATGGTGGTGTTGCTGGTTGGTGGATGACACTTGGCACACATGTCCTTCAAGGACATTGAAATCACTGAAAATTAAGAGAGGAATAATAGAGAGGGGAGAGAGACACTGAGTCTAAAGCTAATATTGTCAAAATCAGGGGAAAGGGAAGATGAGGTTCAATGAGCTGTTGTGGAGATCATAATGTGCTTACAGTGCAACACAAATGTTTACCTTAGTCTTTTATTCCATTCTATGTCATTGATTCAGACTCCCATCTGTAAAGTGTATCCATATCCTGAGGTTTTGGGAAAATAAATGAGTTAAAAATGCTGGCGTATTTAGGGTCAACATTTGATGAAGCAGTTAGGATGCTGCTTGGAATTCCCGCATCTCGTATCAGAGTGCCTGGACTCACATCCTGGTTCTGCTCCCTATTCCAGCTTCCTACTAATGCGCATCCTGGGAAGCAGTGGGTGATGACTTAAGTAGTTGGTCCCTGCTGCCTTATGAGGGAGTCAGATTGAGTTTCCAGGTCTTGGATTCAGCCTGACCCAACCTTAGCTATTGGAGTCATTTGGGGAGTAAACCAGAGTTTGAGAGATACGTTCTCTCTCTCTCTCTCTCTCTCTCTCTCTCTCTCTCTGCCTTTCCAAGTAAATAAAAAATTAAAATACTGAAATACTTCAGACATTTTGAAACATGGTGCTGACCAAGTCACCAGGACTATACCTGGTATTTATTCATTTCTTCATGTTCTTTGCTTAATTGAGCTCTGCTGGAAACTCCCATGATGCCCTGAAACTGGTCCTAAACTGGTCCTGAAACTGGTCCTTTACCTCTGGTTTGATGGTGAACCCTATACTTTAAAAAATAAATATAATTTGAATTTGAAAATCTGACTCCTTGTAACGAATGGAACTTTAGTTGGTGTGGATATTCCTTCCTTTGAGCCAGGAATGCTGGAAAGGACACTGATGTGAAATGAAAGCACTTTCATTAAGCAGACATAAACTGTAATCATCATCATCATCATTTCTTTGTGATGATCCCTCATACAGTGATACAAGTGGAATTGACCACAACTGTTTTCAACTTACCACAAAGAAAATAATAAAATGAAGCTACAGGAGAAATATGTAACAGCTGTAACCAGCCTTTGTATTTTGCCCCAGGCAATATAATTAGGAAGGAATGTTAGGTGGAGTGCCATTATATCCATGTATGTCTCCTCTAGTGGATGATTAAAAATAAATAAATAAATAAAATAGAAAAAGAACTTAGAATTTGCCAATTTAACAAATGATTTTTTTTTCATCTCCAAAGGGTGTTCCCCAGAGCCATTCAGCTGAATCCTTTTCAAACTTTATACCAAAGAGCATCAGACTTTCTAGGTCACTGTACAACATCTGAGCCTAAAATTAAAACCATAAATACTTAAAGCCTTACCTTCCACAACCCTTTAAAAGTTAGTAAAACAGACATTTTCCTTTACCACTTTACTGTGCTTATTTATGTTAAGAAACAGCACTTTGAAAAATCAGGGCTAAAAGCAGAGTCACCCAAAGAATAAGGGAAGAGAAAAATCAATTTCCATTTTTCTCTCCCTTATATTTAGGAGGGAGAAATTTGCTGCCCCAAGCTCGTAGTCAAATCAGTACTAAAATATGGAAGGTGGTTGTAAGTCTAATGTCTCCCAGAGCACCCACCGCAGAAAATGATTAATAAATACAGCTTCCGTGGGGCCAGTGCTGTGGTGTAGCAGGTAAGGCTGCTGCCTGTGGTGCCGGCATCCAATATGGATGCTGGTTCGAGTCCCAGATACTCTACTTCTGATCTGGCTCTTTGCTATGGTCTGGAAAGCAGTAGAAGATGGCCCAAGTGCTTGGGCCCCTGCACCCACATGGGAGACCTGGAGGAAGCTCCTGGCTTCTGCCTTCGGATCGGTGCAGCTCTGGCTGTTGCAGCCATTTGGGGAGTGAGCAAGCAGATAGAAGACCTCTCTCTCTCTCTCTCTCTCTCTCTCTCTCTCTCTCTCTCTTTCTCTTTCTGTAACTCTGCCTTTCAAATAAATAAATATTTTAAATACAGCTTCCGTTACACAGACCCTAACTTACAGGTTTTTGTTATCTGTCTTGCCTATACAACCACAGTATCAATTATTTTGGAACGAAGCTTCTCTGACTTCCAGTGTGCCTGGCTGTTGGTGGGGTAACACCATTGCCGTGCTTATATAAACTCTCCTTTTAAAGGCAGGAGCTATACAGGGGGTCTTGAAAAAGTTCATGAGAAATTTATATGATGAAAATGTTGTATGGATCTAATCTTTGCACCTAAGTAAAATTTCTATTAATTACATTTTCCATGGAACCACACAGTAGCAAAATTGGTGCCACCTAGAAAAGTCCTTCATACTCTGGAATTGAACAGCAGGAGCTAATTCAAACACAGCACCAACTAGTTGTTTGATCTTATTTGGTTATCTGTAAAATGTAATTAATAATAATATCTACCTCTGGACTGGTGCTGTATAGTAGATTAAGCATCCGCCTGCAGCGCCAGCAAGCTATATGGGTGACGGTTCAAGTCCCAGCTATTGCATTTCTGATTCAGCTCCCTGCTGGTGGCCTGGGAAATCAGTAGAAGATGGCCCAAGTACCTGGGCCCCTGCACCTGTGCAGAAGTCCCAGAAGAAGTTTCGAGTTCCTGGCTTTCGATCGGTTGAGCTGTTGCGGTCATTTGGGGAATGAACCAGTGGAGGGAAGACCTCTCTCTCTGTCTGCAACTCTGCCTTTCAAGTACATAAATACATTTAAAAAAAAATCTACCTCAAAGGGTTGTTATGTGGCTTAATGAATTGATATTTGTAAAATGTGCATAACAGATACTGATGCATGATTACATCACTGATACATGATACATGACTTTTGCTAAAAAAAAAAAGAATGCACACACTAACGTTTTCTTTAAAATTCTTCTACATCTAATGCTCCCAACCTTCCTGGAATGTCACATTTTTGAAACTGTGTGGACATCCTGTCTAGCAGTCACAGTAGATGAACACCGGCTACAGACCTTTTACTATTCCCTTTGCCGGGGCAGGAAGCTCCCAAGCCCTACTATCTCCTCCTGACAACCACCCCAGCTTTGGATGAAACATTGTATTATATAACTCGGCCATTCACTTGGTTCACAGACTTCAGCTGTGAATGATTTTAGGGCTGTTTATACAAAATCAAACACACTCTCAAAGGATGAAGCATTGCTATCCTCAAAGATGTTCAAAATATGGTTGCAGAGAATCCAAACGGATACCAGCTGAGAAGCTTGCACACACATCCTGGACAACAGCACTGTCATAGGCATAAGCTTATGGCCTCAGAACAACTATTTTGAAAAGGACAGAACTCTTTGATACATTTAAAGAAAAATAATTTTTCTAGCTTATAACCCATGAGAATGTGGGAGTTGTCTTTCATTAATTCTCAGGGGTTGCAGTGAGAATGACAAAATAACAGGAAACAATTTCAAGGACAGAAAGTGTAAGGTGCAGAGATCTGGTGACCTTTCTGTATTGCTCCTGTCAGATGGAGAAGGTTGCAAAGGTTGCTCTGTTAAGCACAGACTAACCATTGAAAGCTCAAGTTTAGGCAAATCTGGTACAAAAAGCAGGTCTCCTCATTTCCTAGCAAACAAATGCTTACTGTTCTGTGACTTTCCTTGCGGACTTTGCTCTGTTTTACAAAGAAAGTCATCCTCCGTGTTACTGGTCGATGCTAACCAGGGGGAGAAAAGGGAAAATAATAATCTCTGACTTGTTTCTTTTCTCTCTGGTGCAAAATTATGTGTTCTGGTTTTTAAGTGTCTCAGTAGATAGTTGAAAAATTCATCAAGAATATGTCATATGATTTACAAATTTTTTCCAGATATTTGCATTAACATGGAATGAAAATATGTACCCACATTTTTATATATTTTCCAAGAACCAAAGCCTTTTGGTCAGAGTGCAGGGTGCTCTCTTCTCCTTAGCTCTAGAAAAGCTTTTTGTCTTTGTTTATTCCTGGTATCAATGTAGTTTTACCTGCCTTTTTTTAGTTGTTATTGGCTGATGTGCATTTTCCTATTTTACATTTATCTTGTCCATATCATTATATTTGGGATATGTTCCATACAAGTAGCATGTAGTTGTATTTTTCTTTTTAAATACTATCTGACAATTTCACCAGGAAAGTTCACATAATTTACAATGACTGTGATTACTAATATATTTGGATGATTTCTGTCCTCTTATTTTGTGCTCTTAATTTATTAATTAATGTAATTTAATCCTGAGTTTTTATTGCTTTCTTGCTGTGTTTTGTACTGTTTTCTCAAATAATTTCTCTTCCAGCTTTGAAATTATGCACACAATTTTGATTCTATCTTTATGAGTACTCTAAAAATGTTAATGTGCATATTTAATTCCAAATCTAACATTTATCCATATCTTTACCTTTCATCTAAACAATTAAGGAATTAATAGTGATATTTTCTGAATCTTGATGTGAATGGAAGGGGAGAGGGAGCAGGAAAGGGGAGGGTTGCGGGTGGGAGGGAAGTTATGGGGGGGAAGCCATTGTAATCCATAAGCTGTACTTTGGAAATTTATATTCATTAAATAAAAGTTAAAAAAATACTGATATTTTCCATATATGTGCTTTGTCTAATCTTTCAGCTCATTATTGATACCTTGGTCTCATCATTAGAAACTTTTCCTTATAATCAAGAATAGTTTGATAATTACCAAAAACTTTTTATTTTCTTTTTTCACATTACTTTTTGTATCTCACATTTTCCTCAGCATAATTTGCTTCTTTATAACTTATATTAATTAACTGTTTTATAGTGTTAATTCATTTTTACTAAACTCATGGATTTTTTGGTCTGAAAGTGCCATTATTTTATCCTTTTTCCTAAAGTTTTTTTTAGACCAAATACTTCCCTGTTGGCAGTTATTTTCTCTCAGTACATTAAAGTACTTTTATTTTACTACTCATAATTGTTTAAATATCACTTTTAATTTTGTTCTATTTTGTGTTCTTTTTTTTTTGGCTATTTTGAAAATGTTCTTAAGTTTTTATTATTTTGTGTATTCAATATAAGTACTTGGAGGTGAATTTTTTATAATACAGTTCTTTTGGGCTTTCTGATTCTGAGAAATAGACCTACCGTACATTTTGGAAAATACATAATTATTATTTCTTTGAAAATTGCTTTTTTGCTGTGATTCATTTTCTTTCCTTCTGGGACTACAATAAAGCATTTTTTAAACCTAATCGTATCCTATAGGTACCTCAATTTCTCTTTAATAATTTTTGTTTCTTTGTCTCTAAAAGCAATACTCAATAATTTCTTCAGATCTATTTTGTACCTTAGCTTCTCGCAAGAATTTTTTGTGGGCCAATATCCAGGCACAGCTTGACTGGGTCCCATGCTTCACTCTCCCAAGGCCATAATCATGGTGATGCTGCAATGGTCTCATTTGATGGCTGGACCAGGGAAAAATCTACTTCTATGGACATGTGGTTGTTGGGCAGTTTTGTTTCCTTGTAGTGATAACATTGGGGCCCTAGTTCTGCGTTAGGTTTCAGGGGGAGGATGTCCCCAGTTCTTTGAGGAAACTTCAGTTCCTTGCACTGAAGGTTTCCTGTATATGGCTGTTTTTTTTTTTATTTATCTATTTGTTGATCGATTTATTTATTTGAAAGGCAGAGCTAAAAGAAGCAGAGCTACAGAAAGGCAGAGGCAAAGAAAGAGAAAGAGAAATCTTCCATTCATTGGTTCACTCCCCAAGTGGCCGCCATGGCTGAAGCTGGGCCAATCAGAAGTCAGGAGCCAGGAGCTTCTTCAAGGTTGCCCATGCAGGTGCAGGGGTCCACAGACTGGGGCCATCTTCCTTTCTTGAAGCTAGCAGAATTGAGTTCTTTGTAAGAGAGAGGTCACAATCTGTGCAATGTAATCACAGAAGTGGCACTCTGTCACCTTTGTTGTACTCTATTGGTCTAAATTAAATTAATTCTTTATCACATAAGGACATGGGTGTTAACAGGAACCACTAGGACTGTTGAGAGTTTTTTCTACCACAAATGTTCCTCAGGCTTATTTTATTTCATTTTTTGACTACCTAAACTTAGTTTTTAAATTTACTTTAAAATGGGAAACACAACGTAGTAACCCAAGCGAGGGAGCTGGAATCTGTCTTTGTCTTCTTCATTCCTTTGTCTTTTCCTAGATTTTATAATATGCTCCTGATTGGTATCTTAGCGTTCCTCTGGTTTCCCTCTACCCATTTTCCACACAGCAGCCCATATGATTCCAACACAAATGTATCCGAATATGGAGATTTTATGGAGATATATATGCTTATATTCTCTCAGTGGTTGTGTATAGGCCTGAGGATGCAGTCCAAAATGCAGACCTTGCTTTGCTTAGTCCTGGAACTTTACACTTATCCAGCTATGTTTCTTACCACTCTGTCCTTCTACCCTCACTTCATCTTTACTAAATTACTTGAGCTTACAATTCAAGGCTTCAGAAAGTAGTAGTGACCTCACAGGGCATATACCTTCATTCACAAAAAACTAAGATTCTAAATTCTCATTGGGGAAACAGATATAAACAAGTTAGAGAAATAAACAAATGCACAAATAAATACACAGATAAATCTATGTTTCTTAGATCATGAAAACTGTGTGAAGACAATGCAGAGGCTAAGGGCATCTGCACCTCTGGCTGGTGCAGACAGAATTGTCAGGGCTAGCCTTTCCAAGGAAGACATTGCCAAGAAGAGATAGATGCCAGATGGAAGCATCATGGATGATTCAGATTGCAGGCAGAGGGAAGAGCAAAGATAACATAGAATTGTTTGTTCAATGTCTCGCAGACATCTGTGGCTGGAGTTTAGTAACAGGGGAGATTTGGGAGTCTATTAGGCTATTAGGTGATCTCTTATTACTATAGTGAAATCCTTGAGGCAGGCTACTTTCTAAAGAAAAGAGGTTTAATTAGCTCACATTTTTGGAAGCTGGAAGTTCACACAGCATAGCTCAGGCACTAGAAAGTCTTCTCCTTGGTTGCATGAGAGAAGAGTGGGAGAGAGAGTGTGTGTGTGTGTGTGTCTTTCTGTGTTGATTTTAGCTTGTGGTTCTGAATGTGCCAGGTCTTGGGGGTTCATCTGATGCTGGTCTTCTTGCTGATAGAATCACAAGGCAAGAGACAGGCAGCACACATCTGGATCCACATTATCTGTTCTCTGTCCATATTTTCATAAACCTACCAAAATTCAATCATAGGGCTCTAACCCCAATGACCTTATCTAAATCTAATCACCCTCAAAGTCCCCATGTCTGAACACCATAGTCAAAGTAAGTCCATATCTTTTTAATATCATCAATGAATTACTTTGGAAACTAAACTCCTGCATAAATTTGAGGGGAAGTTCCAACCATAGCAAAGAAATATGATCAGGCAGATAATAAGGGTCTCTTTGGCTTTGATTAGTGTCCTCAATGTTCTCTCTTAGCCCCTGCACTTCCTCCACCTGCTCTCTACCCTAAAGGCTGATCCGTGTAGATTGCCTCCGCAGTCTCCCTGGCAGGAAATGCAAAGCCAGAAGCAGAGAGTCTGCAGGAGGGAGAAGGTGCTTAGGAGTTCACTGCACTGAATGCTTGAGGACTTGCTGTGCCTGTCTGTGTCCTTGACTCAAGGTCACAGCTCCTGACAGACAGCCTCTACGTGCAACCCTCTTTCCCAGAATTTTAACCCTTCCTTTCTCAGAGCTAGCAGTGATACAATGTTTCTTATATAATAGCCCTGGGGCAGTAACTTATGAACTGTATTTTCCTCCACATCTTACAGTTCCTTTATTAAAATCCCTTCAAAAATCCATTTTGAATGTTCTGTCTTTCCTACAGGAGCCCTAAGTGATGCAGTAAGGAAATTGGCTTGTTTTTCTAGAGAAGCGTCTGGAAGGTGTGAATCTGGGACTTGCCTGATCCAAATTAAATCTTAAAGATCACTCAGGCTCCTGCAAGGAGAATAGAAGCTGGACAATAGTTAGGAGAGCAAGGTAGGTGTTCAAGTGAGCAAAAATGACAATATCACTAATGGGGAGCTGTGCAGATAGAGAGACGTGGCCAGATTCAGATACATTTTGATGGTAAGGAAGACACAGTGGATGCAGAAATTAGATCAAGACAGAGGATTCAAGAAAGGATTAGAGTGTTTGGCCAAAGGCAAGGGAAGAAAGCATGGAGAAATTACATAAGAAGGAAGGTTTCTAGGGGGAAAAAGATGTTTATTTCAGAAAGTCAATTTTGTGAAGCTTTTTAGACACCAAAATGGACTGTCCATTAAGAAATTATGTCTGGATGAGTGAAGGAAGGCAAGACAGGGGTAAGAGCTATAAATATGGAGGACATGGGGAATAAGGGGCATTTAAAGCTATAGGACTAGATGAGATTACCTAGTGAGTGACATAGAGAAGAGGTTGGGAAAATGAAGAAAAATCATGGAAGGAGAATGAGATCCTAACCAGGATAAAAAACTTAAGAAAGCCTGACTCTAGGGAGCCAAATGAAGAAGGGAATTCTGACTGTGTCAGTTGGTTGGATTTGGCAAGATGGAGTACACTGGTGGCCTTGTTAATGTTGGTGGAACTAACTGGAGTGAGTTTAAAAAAGAAAATTTCAAGGAGCTTTGCTATAAATGAGAGCAAAGGAATTCAATGTGATTACTATAGAAGGAGGAAGATCAAGGGAATTTTCTTTTTAAATGACAGATATTGTAGGACAATCCTCTTGGGGCTTTGTTGTCTAACTGGGTAAGCCACTGCCTGCAATGCCAGCATCCTATATGGGTGCCAGTTTGAGTCCTGGCTGCTCCACTTCTGATCCAACTCCCTGCTATTGCACCAGGGAAAAGCAACAGAAGATGGCCCAAGTCTTTGGGCCATTGCACCCATGTGGAGACCTAGGTGAAGCTCCTGGCTTCTGGCTTTGGCCTGGCCTAGCTCTGACTGTTGCAACCATTTGGGGAGTGAACCAGCGGACGGGAGATCAATCTCTCTCTCTCTCTTTCTCTCTCCATCCCTCCCCTTCTCTCTCCCTCCCTCCCCTCTCTCCCTCTTTCTCTCTGCCTCTCCCCCTCCCTGTTTCTCTCTGTAAAACTGACTTTCAAATAAATATTTATTTATTTATTTTAAAGATTTATGTATTTATTTGAAAGTAAATAAATCTTGGGGCCGGTACTGTGGCACAGTAGGTTAATCCTCCACCTGCGGCACTGGCATCCCATATGGGCATCAGTTCTAGTCCTGGTTGCTCCTCTTCCAGTCCAGCTCTCTGCTGTGGCCTGGGAGGGCAGTAGAGGATGGCCCAGGTGCTTGGGCCCCTGCACCTGCATGGGAGAGCAGGAAGAGGCACCTGGCTCCTGGCTTCGAATCGGCGCAGCTCCAGCCATTGCGGCCATTTAGGGAATGAACCAATGGAGGGAGGACTTTTCTCTCTATCTCTCTCACTGTCTGTAACTCTACCTGTCAAATAAATGAATAAAATCTTAAAAAAAAAAAGAAATTAGGCTGGCACCATGGCTCACTAGGCTAATCCTCCGCCTGCAGTGCTGGCACTCCGGGTTCTAGTCCTGGTTGGGGCGCCGGTACTGTCCCAGTTGCTCCTCTTCCAGTCCAGCTCTCTGCTGTGGCCCGGGAAGGCAGTGGAGGATGGCCCAAATGCTTGGGCCCTGCACCCACATGGGAGACCAGGAGGAAGCATCTGGCTCCTGGCTTCCGATCAGCATATTTCCGGCCGTAGTGGCCATTTGGGGGGTGAACAAATGGAAGGAAGACCTTTCTCTCTGTCTCTCTGTCTCTCTCACTGTCTAACTCTGCCTGTCAAAAAAAAAAAAAAAAAAAAGTAAATAAATCTTTAAATAAATCCTCTTGCCCACAGTTTTAATTTTTCTTGTTCCTCAAAACTCAAGTAACTTTTTTAGGAAGAAAGCATGGGCGGAATGAGGGAAACCACAAGTTCTAGCTCACTACTCTAGGGCTAGTATGTAGGGAACTTTTATCACCCTTGGCTCAAAGGGTTATGGGGAGGACTGTCTCCTGTTTCCTGAGTAGGGCTTGACATGACCATAGGAAACTCTCTGGTGTCATATTTTCATTATTCATAGAGCTGTATCGTACAGAATCAGAGTATGTATGAATAATGCTGGGCACTATTAAGTTCTTTAGTCAATATTGGTTATTATATGAATCGATGTAGACATGTGTACACCTTCCTTCTCTCTCCATCCCATTCACTTCTTCCTTCTGTCTTCTTGCAAGATTTTTGTGCTATCCCAGCCTCTCCTGGGTTTTTCTTAAATGAACTGTTTGGAATAAGGGTATAGAAAAGGAGGTTAACTAAGAAAGCAGACAGGTGGGTTGATTTTCATTAGAAAGTCAAGAAGAAACATCTTTTCAGGAAAAAGTAAAACAAAACCAACAACATCCAAAAAGGGAAAAAAAGTGAGAAAGAGAGAGAAAAAGAACATGGGTGAGTTTTGAAATTCTGTTTCGAAGACTTTTGAGATTTTTGGAGGTAGTAACATGGAAAGTTTAGGGTAGAATTTACCTAGTTTATAATACTGAAAACAGAATAAACAAATAAAATTCCTATATTTTTCTACAGAATTTCCCTTCGGCATTTTAATGAGAGACTTGAAGCCATTTAAATTGCTTTCAAGTGCTGTTAAGATGCCAAAACAATAGTTCTATTTAATGTGATGCTGTGCAGTCCAAATCTCTTTGTTCTAAGTTATTATAAATCAATTCTCTATATACTTGTCTGAGTCCTCTGTGAAGTGGTGTTCTCTTTCTTATTTTCTTGTTATTCTAGATATTTATTAGTGACTGACAAGACATATTCACATGCTATTATACAGGATTCTACTCTTGAGCCTCACACTTGGTTTAACGTTTTGCTTCAAATTTGTAATGTTTGAACAAGGGATTCCAGATTTGTATTTGGCACCAGTCTATGCAAATTATTGCCCAATTATTCTCTCAGGAATTATTTGCTGAATAACTGAGTATGGCTCATACCCCAAACAAGGAAAACTACTTTGTCCATCTCTTTTCATTCTAAAGTAACCCTTCTACCTATCTCAGGTTGTTCTTTACATCCTAGAAAAAATTAGACTAGATATCTTTCACTAGATGTCTTCTACAAAGCAGAATACTAAATTATTAAGGAGATAAATGTTAGACAATCCACACAAAATAAAAACAGATTCATTCACATATAAATATATTTCAATAATATTTAAAAGTTAGAAAAGAGCAAAACCCAAACTATAGATATTATGTAATATACCAAGATGATATATCAATGATTAAAGTTAACACAGTTCTGGGACAAAATATATTTCATGTTCAAGAAAACTGTATAAAACAAGAAGTTACTGCCTGTCAAAAAAAAAAAAAAACAAGAAGTTAAAGATTGGTAAAATATTTTAATATTGTCAGTGAAGTAGGGACTAGGGTGGGTTGAGATTTTACATGTGTACATGGGTTGGGAAAAAATGTAATGAACAGATAGTAATACATATTGTAGAAAAAGTGACAATGAAAATGGGTGGCAGTAGTGCTAAGGGAATTGGAGTTTATTTCATTGATGAAATATTTATACCCTGTGTCTGCTGGAGCATGAGTTTTCAGAGCAGAGTTCCCCCAAGGAGGAATTAGTTGTCTCCTGGGCTTGCTGCTACAATATTTTCTTATCTATCTCTGCGACAGCTCTCCAAGCTCAGTGTTCCAATTATTTGTAATTATTTTTGTCAGTCTATCAACATCAAAAGATGCTGTGCTCCTCCAGGCAATCTTTTATTTCTTATATTCTCCTACCAAAGTGCCTGTCATTGAGTACATAGATACTCAATAGTAAAGATCTGCTTAATGCTACATATATATACATGCATATATTATATATATCCTTAAAAGTCAAATGAAATTGATTCATGTGCATTGAAAATTATAAATTACTATGTTACTATAGAAACAATATACAATGATTCTTGTTATGATGATGAAAATTAAATGATAAAAACTTATTCTCCAGAGCAAATGAGTCCTCTTTTGAACTCCTGAATAATGTACATTCTCTTAGGAGGGTGTGATAACTTGGCAATTGTATGCAAAATAATGTATGGCTGTGTCTGTGTGCATGTGTGCTTGCTCTTAATCTGAGGCTGAACTCTTTATCTTTTTTTTTAAAGGGGACTTGAATCAGTGCCCATATGGGATGCTGGCATCATAAGAGGCAGCTTGCTGGCCCTGAACTCTTTATCTTTCATTAACATTTCAGAGTTATCTGGACTTTTTTAAGTTAACATATTATTTGGATATAGATATAAATATTGTCTTAACTTATTTATATAACTTATACAATATACCCTTCTTTCATTACTCTATGATCATTATCATGAATTCTGTATTTTGTGATATTAATATGCCTGCTTTCAAAAAATTAGTGTATATATGTTTGTACATAATATCTACCTATCATGTGAATATGACAAAATGTTAAAATTGTTAAATCTTAAAATCAAAAATTAAAGATAAATAAAAATAAAGCCACAATGTGATACTGCTTCCAAAAAAAAATTCTTGTTTGGAGTAAACTGCTTTGATAAATCAATCAACATACAAATGTTACATTTATCTGTAGTTTAGATAAGAGGTTGATCAAGAAATAATCTTTGTACATTTCAGAACCCTCATTAGAATATAAGCAAAACTACCCCTGCACTACACATCTCTGAGACAATTCTATTAGGTTAAATTATCTGAGATATCCTTGCCAAGAAGATTCTAATATGAACATAGGATGACATTCTATTGATTTGGATTGAAACCAAAGTAGACATTGAAAAACTGGAATCAGGATAAAGCTTAAAGCACATAAAATTCATCAAGGGAAAAGAAGAACAAGACCATGTATATCTTGTCCAAAGTGCTTTACATGTAAAAATATTCCATTAAGAAACAGAGTATTTGGGTGATATATCAATGTGACTAAGGACTATGAAATAATGTCCCCGGAAATTACTGACTGCTAAACTGACTACTTTACATAAAACACTATTTGTTTTAAGATAGAATATTCCTTCAATTTTGAATGTTGTCAGACAAAATGAATCATAGGAGGAGAAGTTAAACATGATTGTATATTCTGAATGTCTAATTTTCTTCCTATTATTTTCAGCAGGAAAGTGTTTACATTCCAATTCAATATTTAATGAGTAAATTTTAACACCCTAAATACTATCTATTTTTATATAATCTTTCTCACTTCACTACTAAAGGATAGCTGGTCATTATAAGTTTATCAATGAGTAAGAATTAAGAAAATCTTATGCTATCTTACTGTTTCTAGCTGGGAAGATTCACACTTTTCTTTCATATAACAAACATGTAGTAAGGGCATGTTCTATGCTAAACCTTTTCTTAAGATTTAAAATGAAGTGACTAAGACACTTCTCAGACTAAAATAATGTTCAGTGAAAGAGATGAATATGAATTCCCAGGAAAACATCACCAAAGTTATGCTTTAACTTTTGCAGCATAGGCATTGGAATTCTAGTTTTAATATTTGGCATTACTAGTATTTTATTGCATTAGTAATACTATTATGGTATTAATTGGTGAATTGTATTGTACAAAAGTGGCCACAGAAATATTTCTCTTGACTATTTTTCCAGAGCCTTACCACTTGGCTTTCTGTAGGCTTAGTCTACTTCCTCTCCCTCTGCCATTGGGTGGGTTTTTGTGATGACTTCAAAGTATAGAATGCAACAGAATTAAAATATGGCATTTCTGAGACTGGCTAATATAAAATAGATAAGGTTCCACATGGCTTGCTTTCTCTAGGATTACTCTTAGCCCAGCCACAACATTGTGCTGATGCCCAAGTTCCATGGAAAGGGTAGGTCTTTTGGCTGCGAACCCTGGCCAAGGCCTCAGCAACCATTGCCAAGCATATGAGTGAGCAAGCCTTCAAATGTTTTTCACAGTCAGCATTGAGTCATCCCAGCTGACATGGAGGGAGGAGAGATTAGTGATTCTCACTAAACCTTGCCTACACTGTAGATTTGTGAGTAAAATAAGTGTCATGGTTTAAGCCACTAAGTTTTGAGATAGTCTGTCATACAGAACTAGATAATTGCAACAATAGATAAAATAGTAATTTATGTAAAACACATGACAATAATATGTGATAACGTTAAGGTCCAGAATGAAGAAATGAAAATATGCTATTGTGAAATTGTTATACTATATGTTATGTGGTATAATATCACTTAAACATAGATTGTAATAAGTTACAGATATATGTTACAAATTCTAAAGTGACCAGTTAAATAATAATAAAGAAAACCCAAAGAATTGTTGATAATAAGCTAATCAACTGTATACGAAGGTAGGTAAAGATGAAAAACTGAAACAAAAAGACAAATTAAAACAAATATTCAGGTAACAGGCTTTAATTGAACCATCAAAAGAACAATACATTCTGTATATTTTTCTTAAAAAAATCTAGAAGAAATGATTTTGTATGTTTTCATTACAAAGAAATAACAAATGTTTGAGTAGATAGACATGTTTACCCTGATTTGGAAATTAAATAATATATACCAAGGCATCATTTGGTATCTGATAAGTTACATATTATGTGACTTTTGTCTTAATAAAAATACATACATTAAAAACAAAAACTAATATAAAATTTAAGTGTTATAAACTATTTAATTAAAAGACAGAAATTGTCATATTGGATTAAAAAATAAGACCTAACTACATGATGTCTACAGGACACCTTAAATGTAAACATAGAAATATGTTTGAAAAAAAGGGTGAAATAAAAATATCATGCTGACATTAACTAAAGGAAAGGTGGGTGACTATATGAATATCTAGCAAAGTAAATTTCAGCATAAGCTATACTGCCAGAGATAATGAAGGTCATTTCCTAATCACTCCTGGGACAATACATCAGAAACACATGACAATTCTAAATATTTATATACCTAACAACAGAGTTTCATAATATATGAAAGAAAAACTGAACTGCAGAGTTAGAGACAAAGTCATAACTATGGTCAGAGATTTCAATACCTTTCTCTCAATAATAGAGTAAGCATTCAAAAAACCAGAAAGGTAGTGGATTGCTGGAAAAATGTTGTCAATCACCTTGACCTTGCTGACATTTATGGAACAAACAAAAACAATGGACGACACAGGCTATGGGAATCAAATAGGCTATATTCTGGGCCAGTTTCAAAAAAATTGAAAAGAATTGGAGACCTACAAGTATATTCTCTAATCAAAATACAATTAAATTAAATATCAATAATAGAATAATGTCTGAAATGTCCTCAATGATTTGAAAACTAAGTTGGAATGACTATATTAGTATGAAACAAAGTAAATTTCAATGTGAAGAATATTATTGAGGATAATGATAGCCATTACCTGGTCATTCTTGAACCAAAACACTCCTAGGTCAAAGGAAATTTAAAAGAAAGAAGTTGCAAGTGTTTTGAACTGAATAAAAACAAAACAAGCTATCAACATATGTGCCACTAGCAAGCAGGAATTTGCTACAGCAGTGAAGATGTCAACTGGGCTGCCTGCATCCCGTATCAAAGTGCCTGGGTTCAAGTTATCAATTCTAGCTTCTTCTAATGTTCACTCTGGGAAGCAGCAGACAATGACTCCCATACATGTGTCCCTGTCACCCACATGGGAAACCCAGACTGAATTCTGGGTTCCTGGCTTCAGCCTGATGCACCTCCAATTTTTGCAGGCATTTGGGAGTTAAACAGGGAATGGAAGACCTTATTGTCTCTCTGTCTCTATCTCTATTTTCTTGCCTTTCAAATAAAATAAAAAATAAAAAAAATTTTTTTTAATTTTTATTTTTATTTTTTTATTTTTTGACAGAGCGGACAGTGAGACAGAGAGACAGAGAGAAAGGTCTTCCTTTGCCGTTTGTTCACCCTCCAATGGCCGCCGCGGCCAGAGCGCTGCGGCCGGCACACCACCGCGCTGATCTGATGGCAGGAGCCAGGTACTTATCCTGGTCTCCCATGAGGGTGCAGGGCCCAAGGACTTGGGCCATCCTCCACTGCACTCCCTGGCCACAGCAGAGAGCTAGCCTGGAAGAGGGGCAACCGGGACAGAATCCTGCGCCCCGACCAGGACTAGAACCCGGTGTGCCAGCACCGCAAAGCAGAGGATTAGCCTAGTGAGCCGCGGCGCTGGCCCAATAAATAAAATTTTTAAAAACAATGCTTAGGGGAATTTATTGCATTAAGCACCATTTTACAAAAGAAGAAATATTGCAATTATTTTTGTTTCTATCTTAGGAAATTAGGAAAAGCAGATCAAATTAAAGAGTAAACCGAAGAAAGGAAATAATATACCAGAGTAGAAATCAACTAAATGTGAAACCAAAAATAATGTAGAAAACTGAATGTAAATGAAGCCTGGTTAAATTAAAAAATCAGTTAATCTCTAGCCAAATGTTTTAGGGAAAAAGGAGAGAAGATAAAAATTATCACTACTCTAAGAAGTGAAACAGGTGATGCTACTACAAACTCTATACACATTTAAATGATAATGAGATAAGACAACAAAAATTTGTAAATGCATGAGTCAGAAATCTTAGAGATGAAATTTTTTTGCATGATACAAACAAGAAAAGAAAACGCAACAAAACCCCAGTGAGTTAATGAACACAGGATTTCATTCTTATTCACGCTATGTGTCATTTGCAGATTAATGGGAACTTCACTAAATTACTTTGGCATTTAGGCTGTGGAAACTTTTGCAAGTGAAGGAAACAATCAACAGTCAGAAGTCAACCTACAGAATTGAAAAATTATTTTCAACTCATGAATTTATACCTACAATAAGGTAGTTAAAAAAAGTTTAAAAAAAAATCATCCAAAGAAGGGCAAATGGCTTGAACAGACATTTCTCTAATGGAGGATAAATAGCCAGCAAGTGTATGAAAAGATATTCAAATTTAAAATGAAAACTAAATGGAGAATCCACATCACACCTGTTAGGATGGCTGTTATAAAACACAGAATATAGGTGATAGTGAGTATGTGCAGGAATTGGAACCCTTGTACACTTTTGGTAAGAATGTACACGTTGTGGTTGTACTATGGAATGCAGTATGGAGGGTCTTAAAAAATTAAAAAAAAAAATAGAATTACCATCTGATTCAGCAATCCGTCTTCTAGGTTTGTGTCCAAAGGAGATTGAATTAATATCCTATGGAGACATCTGTATTCCCATATTTGTGGCAGCAGTATACAGAATAATAAAAGCAATCTATATGATTATGGGACAATGGATGGATAAAGAGAACATGGCAAATCTATATGCAGCTAAATATTATTTGCCTTTGAGAATAAGGAAATCCTGCTATATGCACAACATGAGTGAATCCGGAGGACATCATCTGGGTGAAGCAAGCTAGTCACAGACAGACAAAAGCTGCATGATTTCACTTGCATGTGTTATCTAAAACAGCCAGATTCATTGAAGAGACTAGAATGGTGGAGAATAGGGAGCTGTTGTTCATAAATGTAAAGTTTCAACCATGCAAGTTGAAAATTCCCTAGAGATCTGCTATACAACATTGTTCCTATAGTTCATAGTACTGTATTGTGCAGTAAAAATTTAAGAGAGTAGATCTCATGCTGTGTTCTTACAACAATAATATAATTTAAAAACGAGATTGCCCTAAGGCACTGAATACTCCCAACATGGATTTCTACAGACTTGACCCATAAGTGACACACACATCCTTTTGCTCACATTTATTGGCCCAAATTATTCAAATGAATCTGCCTAACAATTATGAGCTGGAAATTGCATGTGAGCATTTATGTTTTTACTATAGACTGATAATATATTCAACGCCATTATTTGGAAGACTTTTATTATTTTTCTTTTGGGAAAAAAGGTAGATTGACAATTCAAACCATCTGAAATGTAATTTTAGATTATACACAGTATCTAAAATTTTTGTACCTTCAACAGCATTTTTTAAAAAAAGATCTATTTTATTTATTTGAAAGACAGAGTTACAGAGAGATGTAGAGACAGAGAGAGAGAGAGAGAGAGAGAGAGAGATGTCTTCCATCCACTGGTTCACTCCCCAAATGGCTGAAATGGCCAGAGCTGAGCCAATCTGAAGCAGGAGCCAGGAGCTTCTTCTGTGTCTCCCACATGGGTGCAGGGGCCCAAGGACTTGTGCCATCTTTTTCTGCTTTTCCAGTGATTTAACAGGGAGATGGATTGGAAGTGGAGTAGCCGGAACTTGAACAGGCGCCCATATGGGATGCCAACTCTGCAGGCCATGATTTTTTTTTAAATTTTATTTGTTATACATGTTTCACATATTTCATATATACTGATTTAGAAAGAAACATAGTGATACTTCGTCCTCTACCCTCCCTCTTATGCACACTCCAACCCCTTCTCTTCTTCCTTCCTCCATTCCCACTCTTTATTTTTACAAAGATCTTTTTTTTCAGTTTACTTAATGATCGTATAGTTAACTCTACACTAAGTAAAGGAGTTCAAAGAATAGTATGAAGAAAAAAAAAAGCACTGTTCCTCAATGGAAGAGAAAAGGGCTATAAACAATCATGAAATCTCAAAATGTCTATTTTACCCTGACACATTACATTTCACATACTCTATTAGGTACCTCAGATCAGGAAAAACACGATATCTATCTTTTTGGGTTTGGGTTATTTCACTAAATACAATGGTTTCCAGTTGTGTCCATCTTGTTCCAAAAACACGATTTCACTTTTTTTTTTCAGCTGAGTACTACTCCATAGTGTATATATACTATAATTTCTTCATTCAATCAACAGTTGATGGACATCTGGGTTGATTCTCTATCTTAGCTATTGTGAATTGTGCTGCAATGTACATGGGGGTATAGATGACTCAGATGTTGATTTCAATTGGTTTGGGTAAATTCCCAGGAGTGGGATGGCTGGATCCTATGTAGGTCAGTATTCATATTTCTGAGGTATCTCCACACTGTCTTCCACAGTGGCTGCACCAGTTTACATTCCTACCAGCAGTGGATTAGGGTATCTTTTTCCTCACATCCTCACCAGCATTTGTCATTTGTTGATCTCTGTATGAGAGCCATTCTAACTGGAGTAAGGTGAAACCTCATTGTGGTTCTGATTTGAATTTCCCTGATGGCTAGTGATCCTGAGGATTTTTTTAAGTGTCTGTTGGCCATTTGAATTTCTTTCCTTGAAAAATACTGTTCAAGTCCTTTGCCCATTTCTTAACTGGATTATTTGTTTGTTGTTGAGTCTCTTGAGATTCTGGATGTTAACCCCTTATCAACTGCACAGTTTGCAATTATTTTCTCCCATTCTGTCAGTTGCCTTTTCACCTTGCTGAATGTTTCTTTTGCAGTGCAGAAGCTTCTCAGCTTGATGTAATCCCATTTGTCAGTTTTGGTTTTGATTGCCTATGCCTCTGGGGTCTTTTCCAAGGAGTCTTTGCCTATGCCAATATCTTACAGGGTTTCCCCAGTGTTCTTTAATAATTTGATGGTATTAGGTTGTAGAGCTAGGTCTTTGTATAGTTTGAGAAGAATTGGAATTAATTCTTTTTTAAATGTCTGGTAGAATTTAGCAGTGAAGCCATTTGATCCTGAGCTTTTCTTTGTTGGGAGGGTCTTTATTACTGATTCAATTTCCATCTTGCTTATTAATCTGTTTAGGTTTTCTGTGTCTTCATGAGTCAATTTTGGTAGGAATGAGTCTAGGAATCTATCCATTTCTTCTAGGTTTCCGAATTTGTTGGCATAGAGCTCTTTGTAGTAATTCCTGATGATTCTTTTTATTTCTGTGTTTTTTTCTTGTTACATTTCCTTTTTCATCTCTGATTTTATTGATTTGGGTTTTTTCCCTCTTTTTTTTGGTTAGTTGGGCCAAAGGTGTATCAGTTTTTTTTTTTTCCTGAAAACCAGCTCTTTGTTTGCTGATATTTTGTATTTTTTGTTTCAATTTTGTTTATTTATTCTCTAATTTTAATTATTTCTTTCCTCCTACAAATTTTGGGTTTGGTTTGTTGTTGTTTTTCTAGGCCCTTAAGATGTATTGATAGCTCATTTATTTGATACCTTTCCAATTTCTTCATGTAGATGTTGATTGCTAAATTTCCTTGCTAACACTGCTTTTGCTGTATCCCATAAGCTTTGATATAGTCTATTGTCATCTTCATTTGTTTCCATAAATTTTTTGATTTCTTTTTTGATTTCTACCATGACAGACTGTTCATTCAGGAACATATTGTTCAGTATTTATGTGTTTGTATATGATCTAGAGACTCTTTGATTTGTTGGTATACAGCTTCATTCCATTGTGGTCAGAGAAGATACATGCTATGTTTTTGATTTCTTTGAATTTACTGAGACTTGCTTTGTGATATAACATACGGTTTATCCTAGAGAAAATTCCATGCACTGATGAGAAGAACGTGTATTCCACAACTGAGCAGTGAAAAGTTATCAGTTAGGTCCATTTTGTTCAAAGTGTAGACAAGCTCTGTTGTTTCTTTTTGATTTTCTGTTTACTTGATCTGTCCATTGATGAAAGTGGGTGTTGAAGTCCCTCATTACTATTGTATTGGAGTTTATATTTCCCTTTAGATACATTCACATTTCTTTTAAATAGCCAGGCGCCCTGTAATTGGGTGTGTATACATTTATTATAGTCATATCTTCCTGTTGAATTGTTCTCTTAATCATTACATAGTGCTCTTCTGCATGTCTTTTACAGTTTTTATGTTAAAGTCTATTTTGTCTGATATTAGGATGGAAACACCTGCCCATTTTTGCTTTCTGTTAGTATGGAATATCTTTTTCTAGCTTTTCACTTTCAGCCTGCATGTGTCTCTGTTGGTGAAATGTGTTTCTTGTAGACAGCAAATAGATAGGTCTTGTTTTTCAATTCATTCTTCCAGTCTGTATATTTTAACTGGAGAGTTGATGGTAGGCCAGGATTTTAACTTGCTGCACTAGCTCTGCATTTTTTGCATAAAATAATTTCATATAGGAATGAGTGATTTAATCCTATCAATATGTCAACACTTTAAGTCCTTCATTCTATTTAATAGTTCATTAATTGCTTGAGAACAGCAATAACTTTACATTAATTAGCAGAATATTCTCTATTTCAATACCAAAATTTAGCTGAAATAACATTTTATTTCCTATGCAGCATACCACTGCTATGTTGGAAAGTATTGTGAAGTTTTAAATATTGTACACATAAGGGATCCTTTTTGCAATGAAATACTCTTCAGGAGTATGAAAGTACAATATTGTTAACTGGTATTACTCTGAGTTCCATTTCTGAAGTCAGAAAATACCTGGCCTTCATTACTGTTTAGGTTTCTCATGAGCTGCATCTACTCTTCATTATTCTGCTTACCTTTTTGTGTCTTTTTTCATGGGGTATCATTGAGAAATTTTTTAAAGATTTATTTTATTTATTTTAAAGGCAGAGTAACAGAGGATAGGGGAGAGGGAAAGGGAAAGAGAGAGGGAGAGAGAGAGAGAGAGAGAAGGAAAGGGAGAGGGAGAGGGAGAGAGAGAGAGAGAGAAGGAAAGGGAGAGGGAGAGGGAGAGGGGGAGGGGGAGAGAGAAATCCTCATCTGCTTATTGACTCCTGAAATGGCCACAAAAGTCAGGTCTGGGCCAGGCCAAAGCCATGGGCCAGGAGCTGCATGCAGGTATCCCACATGGGTGGCTAGGGCCCAGGCAATTGGGGCATCTTTTGCTGCTTTCCCAGGCACACTGACAGGGAGCTGGATTGGAAGCAGAGAAGCTGGGACTTGAATCAGCAGTTCAATATGAGATGCCAGCACTGTAAGTGGTGGCTTAATCTGCTGTGACACAATGCTGGCCCCAAGTAAAAAAAAAATATAACTCAAAAATGTCCCTAAGTGTCATTTCTATCAGTCTGAGTGTTTCAATGAGCAAACTTGAATGCCTTGAATATGTGTTGTTAGGTTGATTTTTAATTAAAACTCATTAGAATATATTTGAAGATAGTTGATTTTTCATGAAAATCAATTGCCAAGGTAAGATCTCACTAGGAAGTGTGAGACTAGAAATTATACTTTAATTTGTTAATTGTTGTTCTTGATGTTCTGAAAAAAATGTGCAGAAGGAAGCATTTAGATATTATTCTCCTCTTTGGAAACTCAAATATTACAGAAAGAAGTAGTTTTATGTTTAACAGGAACTTAATGTAATACTTGTACATTTTAAGGGGTAGAATGCAATAGTTCAACACATAATACAGCTTAAACTGATCAATCAATCAATGAACAACTCCATTTCCTTATTTTTTTCCTTATGGTTAGAGCTTATGAAGCAGCTTAATGATTTTTAACTACTGATGAAATAGATGCAAAGAAAAGGGAACTAACACTTGCTATGGCCCTGTTATCTGCAATTACAGTGTAGATGTTGATAGTACTACTAATTTTAAAGTGAAATATATTGTATAATAGGAAATCAAAACATATAAAGGGGATTTGGATTAAAAAATTAGGAGGTTTCTGAGTGTAGTTTATTAATTGTGACAAATACTATGCTAATATGAAATGAAAACAATAGGGGAAACTGGGTGGTTTATAGATTGTAATGTCTATATCAATTAATATAAGATATCAACTAATATAAGATATAACTTTGTAATAATTCACTATTATTGTTTTGCAAATTTATTCTGAAATAAAAAGTGAAAACTCTGTTCTAAGAAGTTTCTATCTTGATGTAAGAGCATTTAGGCAATGAAAAGTGGGACAAATATAAATAAGACATATATGACATATTTCTAAAGGAATAAAAACATTGCTTTTTCATTTCAAGACTTTTTAGCATATAAAATTTAGTGGCGAGAAATGTTTAGGTCTGCATATAAAGAAATGTGAAAGATTCAGTTGATCATACATGTAGATATTCCATTGACTACCTTGTAGCCTAACAGATGCTTCCCTGAATCTTGGATTTTTCTTAAAGCCCCTTTAATAGTATGTGGAAATAATCTCAAACAGTATTTATCTATCTATCTCGATCTAACTATATCTATCTATCTATCATCTATCTCTCTATGTTTCAGAGGGCAGGTAGGTAGGTGGGAAAAGTTGTCTTGATAATCTTATGGAATAAAAAGCTCCTCCATAAATACAAACTAGACTATAAGGCCTAATAAGGAAAAACACTATAAAGAATATAGAGATTTATAGATAGACATAGACTTAGACAGATAGGTAGTTGGTTGATAGATTGAGAGAATATAGAGTGATATATGTTCTATTAAATTCTGCAACCAGTTCATTCCCAGTAATGAGATGTATAGATTTGCTGATCTCACTAGTTCATCTTTTAAAGCTATAGTGATTCAATTGATATATTTCTTTGTCAGATTCCTTTACTAATTAACTCGCAGAGTCCTTCATCATAAAAAGGCAGATGCAGACTCTGATATAGTACATAAACCTTAAAATATGTAGAGTAATTTTTATTTCTTGAATTTTACTTGAAGTTGGTAAGATTTCTTATTTGATAAACTTCATTTGGTTTTAAAGAAAACAACACAAAACAGAGACAGGGCTACAAAATTAAATACTGTCAAAATAAATAATTCAGGGTTACTGATTATCTAGCTGTTAAGCCCCTAGATTTCAGGATTTGGGGAGTACAGAGGGAGCTTGTTTTGGATTTACATACTTGCATCATACTCTTGAAAACTCTTACTAGTAGCCTGCTTATTATGACAGAATTAATAATGGGACTTAAACCTAGGATGTATGCACATAATTGATGGGAAATATTTTTGTATTCACTGGTTCAGATAACGTCTTTGAGTATCTAATAGCAGCAAATATTACATCAGAAAATCTGGAAACAATATTTGTTATACCATTATTGGCTTATCCTTGAAGGATTTCGAAGTACAAAAGTACTTCAAAAAGCTCATGGAGAACTGAATCGAAAAATGTGTATTTTAGTGCAAAAAATTGAAATTCATGCATACACAGGGTATTCAAAAAGTTCATGGGAATAATGCATTGTTAAAAAAAAAAACTGCATAGGTTTAAAAAGTATTTGCACCAAAATAAAGTTACTCTTTAACTCCATTTTTTTCCTGACTTCTTATGTACCCTTATGATATTGTATAGCTATTAGAAGGAGATACTAGGCCGGCGCCGTGGCTCACTAGGCTAATCCTCCACCTTGCGGCGCCCGCACACCGGGTTCTAGTCCCGGTCAGGGAGCCAGATTCTGTCCCGGTTGCTCCTCTTCCAGGCCAGCTCTCTGCTGTGGCCAGGGAGTGCAGTGGAGGATGGCCCAAGTCCTTGAGCCCTGCACCACATGGGAGACCAGAAGTACCTGGCTCCTGCCATCGGATCAGCGCGGTGTGCCGGCCGTGGCGGCCATTGGAGGGTGAACCAACAGCAAAAGGAAGACCTTTCTCTCTGTCTCTCTCTCTCACTGTCCACTCTGCCTGTCAAAAAATAAAAAAAAAAAAAGAAGGAGATACTTTCTCAAGCAACATAAGGAATTTCCCATAGGTAGTTTTCATTTTATCTCAAACTAGTATAAATAAAAATTTAGGGCATTTAAAATCCTTAGATATGGGAATTTCAATTGATAATTGAAAAATAAAATGTTCTACTCTAGTCTCTTTCCTTAAAATTTACCAGCATTCATAGCAAATGATAATTACAAAAAAATTATCCTCAATAAAGTATGGATAGATCAACAAGCTAAATAATAAACTGTGAGTCAAATACTGTGAAGGACAGGCCAAGGTAAATGAAAGAGCTGAGAAAGTTGACAAATAATCTTTCAAAACCTAAAGTAGGTCACATTGGTCCCTAAAGCTAGGAGCATAATATGAGCACAGTAGTGTAGAATGGAATGAGATAGCTGTTCACATGAGACACCCTATGCTTACAGATATGTCCATTGTTTATGATTTAGTTTTCCTCTACAAAGGAAACACCAATGAGGAGGGGAAGGTAAAGAAGAAAAGGAAGATTTCTAACAAGACAGAGCAGATTGAATACACGAATGTATGTCTAGCTTCCTTCTTGAGCTCCATTAACTTGATACAGTTTTTTCAAAGTCATAAACTATATAAACAGAAAATAATGGATAACAATAATGAATGAAATGGTAACAAAGAGTGAGAATGGAAAGTAAGTAGAAGAATGGTAATTGGTGAGGATGGGGAAAAAATCTTGAGCACCTAAATAGAATAATTCCAATGAAAATTCAAGTCACAAAACTTGAAAAAAATATGCAGGAATTACAGGCAAGTAGTATCCCAGAACTCAGGAGTATAAGGCTCACCTGAGAAGACCTGGTTTGGCTGAAGCCTGTAGGAGAAACAGTTGGACACCAAGGTAGAAGGTTTTCAAGAAACTCAGCACTGCAGAGTGAGAGCCCTGATGCAATGTTTTACTCGTGGTAATGTATTTCCACGAGGAAAGAAATTGGATTGGGTTTTCTCTAGAGCAATACTTTTGAAGTTGTGGCCTCCGGGCCATTATCACATGGAAACTTACTACATACCAAATTCTCAGGCTCTGGTAACTGAATCAAAAACTGTGAGCCTAACAAATTTTGTTTGAACAAGAACTCCAAGTGATTTTGAAGCACTGGCTTCATCCCAAATGCAGATTCAAGAATCATTGTTCTAGGGACTGGCATTGTGGCATAATAGGTTATGCTGCTGCCTGTGATGATGCCAGCAACCCACAAGAGCACACACTGCTCCACTTCCAATCCAGATCCCTGTTAATATGTATGGGAAAGTAGTGCAGGATGGACCAAGTACTTGGTCCCCTGCCACCTATGTCGGAGATGGAGTTCCTGGCTCCTTGGCTTGGCCGGGCCCTGTCCTGGTCATTGCAACAATTCAGGGAATATCCAGACAATGTAAGATTCTCTTTCTATCCCTCGCCCTCTCTTCCTTCCTCCTACTCTTTAATTCTACTTTTTAAATCAATTATTTTTTAAAAAAAGAATCATTGTTCTAGAAAATCTGGTTGGCCCAAGAGGTCTGCTTTGAACCTGATCACTTTATCACGAAGGCTGCTAGTTGGCTTAATCCAACCATGCACAGAGAGCATCAAGTGTGCTTTTGAAATATCTGACACCCAGATCACAAGACAGCTGAGAAGCTGAGAAGAACCTTGAAGATGGAAATTACCCCCAAAATGAAAACACATGTGAAATGTGACATTGAAGAGAACAGAAGAAACTTCAAAAACTATAAATTATATTTTCAGAAAGTTATGAAAAGAGATTGAATTCATGACACCAGGCCAGAGAATTAAAATAATCAGAAAACAAGAAAGAGCTCTTTGGAAATTGAAAGCATGATTGCTGAAATTCAAAAGGGAAAAACCTTCTGGAAGAGTTATATGTAAAGGTCATCCAAATTGAAATGGCTCACTTTGTACCCAGCACAAGAACAAAAAATACCATCACCAATTCAGAACCTGAACTTTCAGAATAATAGGATTTAAGAGAGCTGAGAAAAATTTACATATAAAGCCTGGAGAATCCAAATGGCATCTGGTACTGCAGCAGCCACATTGTAGAACCTAGGAGACAAGAGGAAATGTATCCAAATTTCAGAAAGAAATTTCTAACGGATGCTCAGACAAACTATCTTTAAGGTTTGGGGATAGAATAAAACATGTTTTCAGATATATAAGATCTCAAAAATTTACCTTCCAAACTTTCTTATCCAGGATGTGCTTCTAATAAGCAAGGCACAAGATTTGGGAAACAGGGACACCATCAGAGGGCATAGAATAAAGGGTACTCAGGATTAAATCTAAAGGAAATTCTAAGGGTGATGATAGTGTGGTAGACATAGAGTGACCAGATGACTGGCTTAGTAGAACAGGGGGCTCCTAAAGCAAAGTCTCTGGGAGGCAAATATGAACCTAATGAATTACTTCACATGTTGGAAATAATTCTCAATTTGAGAAGAGTTAGTGATATTATATAAAAAGTAAGGCAATTATTAACTTTAGGGGAAAAAACCCTAGGAGGAGAGAAATGTCTTACTTTTGAAATACATTAATATGATCTTATTAATGTGAGCCTTAAGATGGTATTTCTACAATGAGGGAAGCATTGTGGTAAAGGAGATATAAGGGCAATAAACCTTCATGGTCCATTACAGGAGGTTAATAGATCATATAGAATTGTTGACCAATCATGAAGCAGAATAATTCTGTATGAATTCAGTGAAAAGGCTGAGGTTGGTCTGGACTCATTAAATATAGAACTTCAACTAAGCAATTGCAAAGATAATGTTGTAAAGGTCAGGAGCTGGAAAAAGGGGAAAGGAATAAGGAAATGAAGAGGGCTAAGTTAAAACATTTCATAATGAAAGTGGTTTTACAGGGGGAAACAAGTAGTTTTCGAAAACCCTACAATTTCCTAATGTCTTACCTGCTCATTTTCTCTTATCTGTAGAAATTATGGAAATGAATATCTCTTACATTTTTGAACTTCATGTAAAGTTCAGCAAATATTTTAGTCCAAAATTTATCTTGTTTTTTAAAATTTTAAAGTAAATAAAATGTTGTGATGTATAAGACATCATGTAATATCATTTCATTTGATAATCTATCACCTATCTTATCTTTCTAAGCATTGATCTACCCATCCATCCTATGTCTCATAAACACTAATCAAACCTCATTTAGAATGAGGTTCATCAAATATTAATGATGTCTGCTCTAAGGGGCAAAAAAATTCCTGCCTTTTTACTTTCTGTATTGATTGGAATTTTGGGATGATAATGATATAGGTATTAAAGTGTTCAAAAAGACTTGAAATCAAAGGACTTTAAAGAAATTTCAGTCTTGTAGGTTGAATGATGCCATTCCTTCATTTTCATGCTTCTATATTGTAATCTATTATATACTTTTAGTACTCTTATAATTAAGCTACTTGCTCCATGCTGCTCATTTCCTCACTTACTATTTTTCTCATGTACACATCATGATGTTGTATTTCTTATCCTTATGAGTCAGAAAGTTGTGCTTAGCATACTGTTATTTATAACTCTCTATGTATTTCACATTATAAATGAATACCACCAGAATGACCATATTTTGCACTGGATATTTTATTCTAAGTAATCTTTTCCAACAAAGGTGTGTGTATTTATTTAATTCTTGGACCTTTAGGAAGGATTATTATGAAAGGCCAAATTTGGTTTCATAGCTGAGGTTTTCAAATTTTCTTGGAAACATGCAAACTATCAAGGTAAAGAAGCTTTCACCTGCTTTGACTTATGGTGATCTAAGAAAATACATTCCATATCCACCAATAGTGATAAAATAGTATGATGATAGTTATAGCTTGGCATATAATCAAGGCACGATTAGAAGACCTATTTAGCTAGCAGGGTGGGAGAACCCTTAGAACCAGGCGAGCAGAGAAGGAGCTGGAAGTCGTCAACAGGGGAAGGTATCATTCCTGCAGTTTTTGAACTAAGGGGAAGTAGTGAAGGATCTGTAGTGGGACTGGGTCATCATATATGATTGTGGACATTCATGAGATTTAGGGTAGCATCTCTCTCCTCTCCTGCCTCTCTCCTTCCTCTCCCATTCCCTCTCTTTCTCCTTCTCTCATACTGTCTGTATGGAATATTTTTCAGTAGTTTAATCACTACCAGTGATTAGCTACATCCAGTCTTTAACCAAGAATGAAGACCAATCTTGGTTATAGTATCTTATGTTTACAAAGTTGAGTTTACATGCAAATGTAATCCTAAAGAACAAAGGCAAAATTAAAGCCACTGTTTGACAGGCTATTTTAAATCACTGCTTAAAATCTCACCATCACTGATCAATTACTCCAGGGGAAGCTGTATCATCTTTTGAAAACAAGAATATAATTACCAGGTAGAATCATCAAAGTTATTGATATGGGGTTTTCCCCGATGGTTAAAAACATGATGCCAAGAGAGGGGTGTCTTAGAAGAGTGGAGAACAAGTGATAAAATAAATATAATGGGATCTTTATGGAGGAACTAACAGCACATGAAGAGAAGATATAAACAAGTAGAGGGGAATGAGTACCAGCAATATGAATTAGGAGAAATGCCAGAGACAACCATTTTTCTGTTAATTTTTCCTAGGTTCCATTCTGGAAAGAAAACAAGAGAAAAGTTGGCTCCAATATTTTGTCTCATTTTAGCAGCAGGCAAATGGCTAACCTTTCATGTGTCCTCTGTTTCAGAGCCAAACTCCACTTGATTCTCCATGCTGCCTACTGTATTTTGTTCTACTAAGGTGCCAAATTCACTCATTGTAATTAAACGTAGGCTTTGAGAACAAAAAGAAATCTGAGTTAAAAGTTAAAACCATCTTTTGATGATCTGTGCCAAATAAGCAGAGATTTTGATTCTGAAAATTCAGGATTTCTCAACCTGAACATTATTGTCAATCCAGCTGGATCTTTGTTGAAGGTGCTGTTCTGCACTCAATTTAAAGCATTCTAGGTGTCTGCCCACCCGAGACCAGTAGCATTCTGTTTGGTACAACAATCAAAATTATTTCGAGAAATTGTTGAATAGCCTCTGTTGGCTACAGGGCAGGGGGAGGATTTTTCCTGATTAAGAGCACTGTAAAAAGCTAAAGAATATCTGATTTGGGGAGTTATAATATTTTTATTTCTTACAGCTTCTGTTCTAATGTGTTTAATGTAGGCAAATGTTAACTGATTTTATTTGCTGACTACAAATTATTGGTGAGCAGGGAACTTGGCTACTGATATATAATTGTATCAACCAGAAACTAATCTGGAATTTGAAACATTTCATATCTGAGGATGCCAAGAATGACACAGAGGCTGATAAAGATGTTCCAGTGACCATGCCCCCACAGAGACACCAATTGAGGTACCAATTGCCTTCATAAGAGTTGCAGAAGCCATATGAGAGACCACTAAACTTGGTTTGGATAGAATAGTAAAACAAATTGCATTGAATAAGGGAGGAAGTAAAGAGTTGCCCAGATTACCAGCCCCCATCCCACCCTTATCCAATTAGCACAGTATGGAGAGAGATGCTTCCTGCTTGCGGGAAGAAGAAAGAATTAGGACAAATCTTTGAATCCCAGTGCCAGGCCCAGTGAGACTAAATTCAGAGTTGGACTGGACTCCAGGGACCCTGCCTCCATGCTTGAACCTACTTGATATGAACCTACTTGAACACGTCTGATAATGTTTGGAGCCCCCAAAGCCAGAAGGCCGAGGGACTGTTGCTCTACCCCTCCCCTAACTTCCACAGAAAGCATAGCAAGACTGGCCACTGCAAAAGAGCAGGAGAGGGAGTTAAGGTCCTTCTTTGGAACTCAGCAAGACCCCCTGCCGTGATATCCAACAGCTGATAAAGCCCAAAGGCCTCCACTCTCAGGCCATTGTTCACAGACAGAAGCTCTAGAGTTGCCTCAGTGTCAAAGACCTGTGCTCCAGGGTGACAGACTCATTTTGGCATGTCTTCCTGCCAACCTCAATTTGGCCTGGTATGTACCCCTGAGACTTCACATAGTCTA
Source organism: Oryctolagus cuniculus (assembly GCF_964237555.1). NCBI lineage: Eukaryota > Metazoa > Chordata > Mammalia > Lagomorpha > Leporidae > Oryctolagus > Oryctolagus cuniculus. The sequence continues at coordinate 122,151,615 of NC_091436.1, read as the reverse complement.
ATGCACGTTAGATCCAGATGTGACCAAGTGTAATTTCAGATGGGGCGGCCAAGGGATTGCCTTCATTTCCTCTACTCCAAACTTGGGCAGAAAGCAAGGAATCACAGGAATCACAAGACACCTTGGGGCTTATTACTGGGCTGCTCTTTTGTAATTGTTGGCTAGTTGGATTTTACAGGGCATACCTTGTTCACCACCACATGTCCAATGTGTACCATATTCTGTGACATGTTGGGTGCCTAATGTATTGCTGTTGAGTAAGTAAGTGAATGAGTAATTCACTTGGGAAGTGCTTCTTGTTATAGATTCTAACATTTACAAAGCATTCTGGGTGAGAGAGGTGTGTATCCAAATTTCAAGATATTCCTTCATTGTTTTCTAACATCTGTATTTCTAACCTACTAAATTTATGAATTTTTCATTTATAGGCAGTTTGCTAATACTGATCTTTCATTACTTTTGGTATATTATTTATATGACACTGACTTTGATAGTGACTCCACTACTATCATGTTTCCTTTCCTCCATGCATCTGTGTATCACTGTTGCACTCACCTATTTCTTTTCCTAACTATGACTCTACTTTCTTTGGTTGAATTATTTATTTCTTTAGCATTTATTAATGAGTTTGGCATTGCACTCAGCAGTTGCATGAAAAAATGAACAGGACAGCCCCTATTTTTGGAATATGTAGAGTGTGTCAAATGCTTCTTCAACTTTACATACAAATCCTAGGCAATGTGTACACAAGATGAATGTCAAAAGCGAAGGATCATTTTTGAGACTGTCCTCAAATAAATCCTTCACTCCTCTATTCTTTGATGTCATGTCTGTCCCATTTCAGTCATCACGATGTTCTCATCACCTCATCTGTTCTGTCCTTCCAAGTTGGCGATTTCATTTTGAGGCTTTTTATAGATCACTTCACATTCCAATTTCTTACATTCTTTGTTTTGATAAAGTACTTTCTTCAACCACTTTCCTACAAATGTGCTTCTTCTCAGCTCATTACTGGAGCCTTTAAACCTTGATAAACTCTCAATAGGTAGTTCCACACCTATGAAACTGATACTTTTCATTCTGTCTTTCAACAGTGGGATCAAATGCACAAATCCACTTTCCCAAAGGGAAAGAATTAATTCCTCAGCACCTTCCCACCTCGCTGCTGCCATGTGGGAAATAAGTTCTCTCTGGCTGAAAGTCTGCCAAAATCTCAATGCATCAATACCTCCCCAGAATTTACATATGAAAGGAGATAATTGCAAATTAATAATTTAAAGACTATATCCTACTTAAGAGTGGGAAAGAACACGAATGGGTAATATGCAAAAGAAGAAATTTGTATCACCAATAACAAAAGCTTAAAAGTTCAGCCTCAATGTTAAAGATACAGAGTTTAAAATGAAAATGCAATAGCATTTTTGATTTTCAAATTATTATCAGCTTTTAAGATGTAATTTTCAGGAATTGTGAGCATTTGAAGACACAAACAGTATCAAGTTGCATTAGAAAATATTCACAGTATATTGATGAGTAAATAAAACAACTAGAAATACAATTTTAACAGTCTGATAATACTTTTGAAAAATTAGGTTATGTAAACGTGGTAGACAGACTTTCAAGGTTACTCCCTATCTTCATTTTTCAGAATTTTACATAGTTTTGTGATTCACTGCCCTTGAGTGTGAACTAGACTTTATGACTTGCTTTTAATAAATAGAACACAGCAAAAATGGTAGAATGTCACTTCTGTGATTAGGTTACAAAAAGCTATGACTTCCATCTTGCTTGCAAAGTCTCCTGTGGCCTTTGATGAAACAAGTTGTCATTTTGAAGAATTCCGCATGTCAAGGAATTGAGCACAAACTTTTGGTCCACAGCCAGTGAAATACCAATACCCTCAATCCAACACTGCAAGGAACTGAATCCTGTCCACAACCACTGAGCCTAGAAAGGATCCTGACCTCACTGAAACTTGGTTGCAGCCTTGTAAATGACCCTGAAATCGAGGACACATCTGACTGTCTAGGCAAGGTTTCTGACCTCCAGAAACTGTAAATTGCAATTGTTATTATTTTAAGCCAGTAGGTCTTGAGGAAATTTGTTCTGCAGGAATACATAACTGAAACATATATGTTTATAACATATTTACAGTGCTATCTTTGGACAATATGATTGTGCGCATGACATCTTTTCACCTTTGCTTCTCTCCATACCTTGAATTTTTTTAAATAAATTTACATGATCAGAAAAAGCAACATGAAAAGATGAAACATGAAGAAGACAAATCAACAAAATATATTTCTTTCAATGGATAACCTAGAACTTAAACAGCCCATCAGTTAACATGAAGGCCAGGAGAATAAAGTTACTTTTGGCCTCATAGCTGCTGGGAAACACCATCAGTGACCTGAGGAACTTCCAAACTCGGCTTTCCTTAAGTAATGCATTTCTTGTTGATTGAACTTGAAATAGAGAAATTAGGAAATGGTTATCATTGGCCTCATTGCTTTCCTGCTCCTCTTCATTCTCCTCATCCTTTTCTATTTTTTTTTTTTCCTCTTCCTCCTCTCCCCCCTCTTCCTTCCACTTCTGGATTTCCCTGTGTGTGTATTGTGTATTTATTATTTGAAATGCAGAGTTAAAGAGAGAGAGAGAGAGAAAGAGAGAGCGCACTATCTTCTCTCCACTGGTTCAGCCGCCAAGTCCTCAAATGACTGCAACAGCCAGGACTGAGCCAGGCTGAAGCTAGGAGCCTGGAACTCCATCCAGTGTTCCACGTGGGTGGCAGGAGCCCAAGCACTTGGGTTATCATCTGACGCTTTCCCAGGCGTATTAGCAGGGAAGTAGAGTGGAACTGGAGCAGCCAGGACTCACACTGGCACTCCTATGGGACGCTGCCATTGCAGGCTACAGCTTAACCCACTGTGTCACAACACCAGCCTGTCTCTTGTGTTTTGCAGAGTCTCTTTATAACTTCACTCTGAGATTTTTGCTCTCATGCTTCTTTCCATTTCTCCTCACATTAACTCAGCATTACTATTATTACTATACCTTATTACCTTTCCTTCTATCAGCTGACTATAGGTGCTACTAAACTACCCAGGGCAGTGTAGCTTAGTGGTTTAAGGCATTCTGTTTGAGTGTGAAATCTTTTTCTACCACTTGGAGTGTATTCTGAAAAAGTAACTTAAGCTATCTGTACTTCATTCCATCATATAAAAGTGGGGTAAATACCAGTGTTTACTTCATAGTTTTCATGAATACTAATGTGTTAGCTCATTTAGAACCATGGCACATAAAAAATAAATGTTGATATTTATTATGATTACTTATCTATATTAGAGATGGATAGATTCCTAATCTTGTTAATAGTTACCAGTTATTTAATCCTTCCAGTATTATACATATTGTCCTAAACATTTAGCATATATTTGCTCATTTATTATGCACAATAACCTATTGAGCTCTGACCAGTGACATGTACATTGAAATTTTTAGTGTGAAAGATGAAATGCATCAAGCATAAGATGGTACATGGATAGAGGATGATAGATGAATACCTACGGGATAAGCAAGTGCAGTAATTGTTATTTGTGGAATTTAGGTAGTAGGAGTAGTTCTTTCAGATTTTTGTGTGTTTTATGTTGTTTATAACAAGCAGATGGCAAAATTGAACCTCTTAGATGACATAAATTTGCTGGTTCTTTATCATCCAGCTTTAAACTATGCTAATTAGAGTTTCAAGAACATCAAGTCTATGTTTGATTTACTGGATGCACATACATCAAGAGAGAATAGTGTTAAAAAATTTTGGAGAGGAGAGATTGTTCTAATGTATAGTACTAGAGAAACTTAAAAATCCATGTTTGTATTTCTCACAAGTTCATAAAATAAATTAACACTATTCATATCATTCTCTTGGCTGTGATTTTGACATCTAAAGACAAATGCATTTCTACCTATTAAGCTTGCTCTTTCCTGTAAAGTAGTGATGTTTTTAAAGGCAAATTTCTAATTTCTACTGAGTTTTGATATAAACTGCATCTCCAGTGGTCTTCAACTTGAATGTGCCAATATATCTGATATCTTTAGGACTTGACCAGTAACAATATGTGTTTATGTTCCATTTATTCCATGCACAGATTCTACAATCATTTTACATCAATCATACCATTTTAAACATGATGTCATAAATAAGAGTATTAATTGTTAAATCAACAACAGGAGTTACTGTGCACTTACTCCCCATGTAGGATCTGTCCTTAATGTGTTGTACTATGTTAATTAATGGCATAACTAGTATTCAAACAGTACTTTATACTTTGTGTTTCTGTGTGGGTGCAAGCTGTTGAAATCTTTACTTAGTATATACTAAATTGATCTTCTGTATATAAAGGTAATTGAAAATGGATCTTGATGAAGAATGGGATGAGAGAGGGAGTGGGAGATGGGATGGTTGCAGGTGAGAGGGTGGTTATGTGGGAAAAATCTGCTATAATCCAAAAGTTGTACTTTGGAAATTTATATTTATTAAATAAAACTTAAAAAAATAAAAAAATGAAAGGATCCTATTTTTATATACATTAAAACATGAAGGAAGATGATTTCCTTGGGTCTTTATATAGTGTAAAGGTAAGCTCATTAACTTCAGGCCACAAATCCAACATTTTTATATTCAAGTGTATGCTACAATTTTTTTTAGTCATGAAAAAATCTACTACTCTAAGTTGTACATAGATCATTCAGTATTCATCACTTCATGTTTCTTCTTTCTGTGTATTCTTATTTCCATTTTCTCGTTAACATTTTTTCTGCATAACTGCTCATCTTATTTAAGAAGTTAAAAATACATCTGCCAGAGAAATAGAATGTGGTCATATGTGTCACATTTTCAAATTATGTTTTAAATAACTTTGTTTAATATTGATAATCATTACTGATTTCTTTTGATAAAGGAACAATACCACAAATTTCTTTAAATAAGTTCCTCAAAATAAAGTACTACACATCATGTAGAATAGAGCTCTTAATTTTCTAAGTGATTCTCCAGGATAAAAGTGATAAAAAGTTATGAAAAATTAGAATATGACTTTTTTTAGCTTTACATTTCAATGATAAATCTTACTTGAGTATATTCCTTGCTGTCAAAGACAAAAGGCTCCCACAGTTCTCTCATCTTCTCTAATTTTGTTAATTACACCTTTTTGAAAAAGCTGGATTTATTTATTTATTTATTTATTTATTTAATGATTTTAAAGTCAGAGTTACAGAGAGAGGGGGAGACAGAGAGAGATATCTTCCATCCACTGGTTCACTCCTCAAATGGCCACAATTGCCAGGGCTGGGCCAGGCCAAAGTCAGAACCTTCATCGAGGTCTCCTCTGTGGTGGCAGGGACCAAGTACTTGGGTCATCTTCTGCTGCTTTCCTGGGTCATTAACAGGGAGCTGGATATGAAGTGGAGCAGCCAGGTTAGGAATCCAAGACAAGATGGGATTCCACCATAACTTTGGCCCCTACACTTTCCTTTCTTTCTTTTCTCTCCCTCTCTCTCTTTCATTCCTTCTCCTTTCCTCTCTCCTTCCCTCCCTTCCTTTCCTCTTTCTTATTTTAAAGATTTATTGGGGTGGATGTTGTAGTGAAGCAGGTTAAGCTGCTACTTCAAATCCCTGCATCCCATATCAGAATGGGATTGAGTCCCACTTCCACTTCAGATCTAGTTTCCTTCTAATGCACCTGGGAGGCAGTACATGATGGTCCAAGTACTTGGGGTCCAGCCATGCATGTGGGAGGCCTGGGTGAATTTCCTGGATTCCTGGCTTCAACATGGCCCAACTCTGACTGTTGCAAACATTAGGGGAGTAGACCAGTGATGAAAGATAGCTCTCTTTCTGTGTCTCCTTCTTTTCCTGTCACTCTGTTTTTCAAATAAATAGATCTTATAGAAAGATTTATAACAGTTGAATTCTATTCTATATTTGTAATTCTTAGAATTGGTCATTTTGGCTCTATATTTAACTAGCTTTATCTTGGTTTGTCCAATGAGTTTTTATTTTGTTTCCTGTTTATGACTGCATTTTATAAAGGTGGCTCTTTTTCGGGAAAGAGTTTCATGTTCTATAGTCCCTCAGTTATTACATGCAGGAAATTACCTATTTTTAGAATTTATGCTTGAAGGACGACTTGGGTGATGATGAATATTTCATTTTCTTCTGTACTTCTATTTTTTCTTCAGAGTCACATGTTATTATGTTGATGCCTTTGTCTCCATCTCAATCATCTCCTCTCTAATTGCTTTCCTATTTTTGTTCTTTTTGTTTCATTTTGCATGTTTTCCTTGTTTGTCCTCCATGTTTCTAAAAATATTCTCACTGTTGTTTACATTATATTTTGTTGTTTCCAATGTGGCTCCTTTCCCTATAAATGGTATTTTATTTTTTCTTCCACATTATTTTTAAGTTTTGCCAGTTTGTTTTCCGTTAACTTTTTCTGTCTCTTCAGTTTTTGTGTGTTCTTTGTGTCTATTTTTCACTTTTTGATAATCTCTAGTGGCTTGATGGTATTTGTACCTTCTATGGAGAGTATTTTGAGGTTTCCCTACTTTCTGGGACAACCTGCTTTTTTGGTAGAATTTAAGCATCTGCATTCTGTTCCTGTACCTTTCTTATTTTCGGTGCTAGCACCTCTCTGGTTATTCAATGGAGATAATGCTGTCAGGAGCAGCTATTTGTTGAATTCTGAGGAATTGGTAGTAGAAGGTAGATGGGATTTCTCTCAAATTTCAGTCTAGGTTGGCTGGCTTCAGTTTCTCTCACTAAATCTTAAGTGTTTTCTATTCTGGTGATACAACTCCACGCAGACTTTTAGTGTTCAGTAAATCATACAGCTGGAGAGACCCTGCCTGTGAATGCTCTAGATTAGGAGGTAGTCCACATTGCTCTCCCTCCTGAACTCACTCAGGCTCAGTGTGCTCAGTGGCCACCAGTCCTCCTTTGCTCCAACTTTCCTAACATTTTACAGCAATAGACCAGTATTTTTTCTTTTATTTTTTAAATTTATTCCCCCTCTCCAAAAAAATTTTATTTGAGGAATACAGACTTCATGCATTTTATTAGCACAACTTTAGGAATGTAGTGATTCTTCCCACCATACCCACCCTCCCAGCTGATCTCTCACCCCTCTTCTTCCTCCTTCTCTCATTTCCCAGGTGCATTCTCCACTAAGATCCATTTTTTATTAACTACACACAGAAGACCAACTCTAGACTGAGTAAAGAGTTCAACAATTTGCACGGAAAACAAAACAAAACAAACAAAAAAACTGTTCCTCAGACGACATAAGGGCTGTTCAAAGGCATCACATCTTGAAGTTAATTTTACTTTTTTTTTTTTTAAAGAAACTTAATTAACTTTAAAGTTAATTGCAAGTGCTTAGACATAATTTTAAACTTTAAGGACAGGGGCCCTGCATGGGAAGTTAATGCACAGTGACTCTTGTTAATTTAACAGTTAACACTCTTATGTATGATGTCAGTTATCACCAGAGGCTCTTGACGTGAGCTGCCTAGGCTACGGAAGCCTTTTGAATCCACAAACTTCATCAGTATTTAGACAAGACCATAAGCAAAGTGGAAGTTCTCTCCTCCCTTCAGGGAAAAGTATTTCCTTCTTTGATGATCACTTCTTTCCACTAGGATCTCACCCACCGAGGTCTTTCATTTTTTGCCTCTTTGTCTTTCCTTTCCATGCCTCAAATGCTCCCGTGGGATTTTCATCTGGACCAGAATGCCTTAAGGGCTGATTCTGAGGTCAGAGTGCTGTTTAAAACAATTGTCATTGTATGAATCTGCTGTGTGGACTGCTTCCCATGTTGGAACATTCACTCCTTTTTAATTCTATCTATTTTTATTACCAAACCCTTAATCTTATCCGTGTGATCACTTAAACACTTAAGATGTTATTTTTGCCACCCAGCTTAAGGGGATTTGGGGTCCCTTGGCAAGTTTTTAATCTGTACCTTTAGAAGTAAGTGCATAAGAATGCATGCAGAACTATACAGCTTTACAGTTACAAACTTAATATGGATCTTTTCACCAACTCTTCCAAGGTTTTCTTAGGCTTCTCTATCTCATTCCTCCATTAAAAATGATGATTGGGGAACTTCCCATAATGGTGGTATTTAACGGTCAGGAAATCTTCAGCCTAACACAAATCCAAGGAGACAGATATTTGTGGACTTCTTCTCTTACCATTGATCTTAGTTCAATATAGTAGACATTTTTTCACAATTTGTATTCTGAGGTTGTGATTCTTTGGTTACTTCCAGTAACTTGTAAAGGAGAGAAGATATTAGAAATGCTTGTGTGGCCAGGCTCATTAGAAGCCTTTCCTTCTTGTTAGGCTGAAATCAAGTCCAATCTCTCTTTGAATTTTCTCCAAGAAATTAAGCAAAACCTGATTCTATCTCCTTTGTGGCCCCTTAATGATGCTTACTCTTTCTTTTTTGTATCATATTCTGCCCTAAATTGCCTTTATTTTTATATGTGTAACAATTGGACTATTATCCTTGAAATGTTTATACCTAGTATAGATTTTATCATATGATCTGTGCACAAGAATTTTGAATGAAAGGATGAATTACCTCATGAATTCAGAATAAAATGACTTCCAAAAAAAGGGTTATATTAGGTGGAGGGCATATGATATAAATAAAGATAAATCACTCTAAAATTTTTTCTAGAAGACTATAACATGACATATATATTATGTACATGACAAAGCAGAAAGCAGGTAACTGTTCAGTTGATAAGTGAATTGAATTAAATAAATAAATATAGAGATAATTTTGAAAGATTGCTTATGTAGGTTACATATTTCTGAGAGTTAGAATAAAATAAAAAGTAGACATTAGAAAGTCAAATAAATAACAAGACAAAGTCAAGAAAGCTATTTTAAAAGGAAGAAAATTGTGTGTAATAAGGTATATCACTTTTTTGTTTGCTTTCTGTGTTTTATTGCAGAGAAATGAGTTTTCAACATATTCAAAGAATATGATTGAAAGGAGTTTTAATGTGCTTTGTAATGGCAATGCTAGATTTATCTTTCATTCAAAATGTTTTTGAATTTCACAAAGGAAGGTTTAGTCCTTGGTAGTTTAAATATTTAGTTTTCTTACTGTCAGACAAACATACTGCAAGCAATTTTAAAGCATGACATTAAAATGGTTTTGAAAAAATATTTTTTTTTCTATTTTGGAAGGCACATTTGGTATTTCAAGATTTGAAGGGCAAATAACTAAAATTTCCAAGTTTAGTTTTTTTTATAGTACAACCATATGACAAAACTCAGTTTTGTGTGTAACAGGAGAAAATGTTGATAAATGCCTTAAAGTTGGGGCAGGTGTTGTAGTGTAGTGGGTTAAGCCTCTGCTTTGGATACCTGCATCCGATATCAGAGTACTGGTTTAAGTTCCAGCTACTATGCTTTTTATCCAGTTCCTGGCTAATGTGCCTGGGGAGCACCAAGTGATGGCTCAAGTTCTTGAGTTGCTGCCACCTATGTTGGAAACCACTGTGGAGTTTCTGGCTTCAGCCTGGTCCATTTAGGGGAGTGAATAAGTTGGATAGTTCTTTTTCTCTGTTATTCTGCCTTTCAAACAAATACATATATTTTTTTAAAAAAACCTGGATTTTTTTTACTATATTTAGAAAGAACGCTGAACTTAGTAAAATAGCAATGAATGCACTAAAAATATACTAACAGCTTAAAAAGTCTAGGAAATTCATCTTCTAAACCCTATTATAGTATTCCAGGTAACTGCTATTCTACTGTTAGAACATAGTAAAATAAAATAATTCTAGTTTTGTGTTTATAAAATACTGTGAATCATAAATATCAAACTTTTGGAAATAAATCAAATGACATTTAATCCATTTCTTACATAAATTCACAACAGTATCACATACATAATATTTAAATAAAAATAATAGCATATATATTTCCCTTTGTAATATTGCATACTTAAACAGAAATGATAGGTTCAAGGGGCAAACATTTGGCCTAGCAGTTATATCTTCTTGGAATGCATGCATGCTACACTGCAGTGCCTGGGGTTGTGACCACTGCTGACTCCAGCCTTCTGATAATGTGCACCCTGAGAGGCAGCATGTGATGGATCAAGGAAGGTCCCTATCACCAACACGGGAGACCTGGATTACCTTCCTGGCCCCTAGCCTCAGCTTGGTCTAGCCCAGGTCATTGAAGGAATTTGGAGAGTGAACCAGGAGACAGGAGATCTTTATCTCTGTCTTCTCTCCCTCTCCCTCATCCTCTCTTCTCTAACAAATTAAATAAAAAAAGAGTTTAAAAACAGAAATGACAAACTCTAAATTAATAGAGACATTCTCAATGAGTGTTTTATTTGACATATATTTGCAGAAGTAATATTTCTATATAAATATATTTATAAATTCATAACTATTGTTGATATTAAAATTATTTAAACCACAAGAAATTTAAGGATTCCTTACCTTGCCATATATTAAAATAATCTTAAAACAATGATATAATGGTGATTGCACTAAAATGATTCTTTTAAATATAGGAAGGCCTTTATTTCATTTAAAGTTTCAATGCAGATCAAGAAATATTTTAAGAATATCTAAAGTACATATATGAGCACAGTTTTAGGAGATTTTAACCAATGATTATGCCTTAGAAAGAAAATAAATTATTAATATATCTTAATTTTATGCATAGTTAATTTGTCATAATTACATCTGTGATCTAAAATAAAATAAATATGCAGTGGAATGGACAGGAAAAATTTCAAAGGTGGGAAAACACATAAGTTATAAGTCAGAATTTTATTTAAATACTGGATACAAATTTTTGTATTTTCTATTATTGTCAGATTTTCTGTATTATTTTAATATGTGTATAAGTTTAGCTCAGTGCTCTGCAATGAAATGCATAATTTCAAATATGATTGTGACTATTCCATTCTATTTTCATTTACTTATGAACACTGATTTTTACTCATCAAAATAATATATCTCTTCATGTGATTCCTTGGAATCATTCTCAGAACCTAACTTCCTATTGAGGCCAGTCTTCCTTATGCATAACTGTCATTCTTACTGCTCCTTTAAACTGACATAGTTGAATAAAAATTATCATGCTGATAGGATTCATTTCCTGTGCCTCAAATAAATATTGAAAAAGAGGCTATACAGCACAAAATAAAGAACATGCTAAAACCTATAAACGGTACAAAGACAGATGTTAAGACACAGATGGAATTTCATGAAGTAACCAGTTAGAATGCTTTAATATTTTTATATGGCATATTATTTGCAGTTAGAAAGCATATGCATAGATAGCAAGACACTGCATGAAAGCCATTTATTTAGTGTTACACTATCTTTAATGTTATTAGAAATATGCAAAAAGGGGAAGAATAATTTGTGATATAACTATTCCTAATGTATTTTTTGATTCTAGAAGAGATCATTTAGTGGATGATGCAGATTCTAATACTATTTATGTTGTATATCCACATTCAGATAAATTTTTATTGCAATGTCCTATTTTTCACTGTTCATTTAAGGAAAACAAAGACTATTTCAGTATGATGATTTTCATTCAAGCATGTTGCCTTTTTAAAAGCAATATCCATGTCTTATATTGAGGGAGATTTTTCTTTCTAAAATTTTATATGCTGTTTTTGGCTTGTTTAGTTTTTCAATATTTAAGTCATTTTTGAAAAGAAGCCAAAGGAAATTTTCATCTGCTAAATTTCATTATCGATTGACTTAATTAATTGAATATATAATTTTATGTATATAGTTAGAAGATTAGTATATTATTAATAAATAAAGGTTATGTACTATTTTTCCTTTTATGAGTTGAGAAATATGAGAGTATTTAAAAAGGTGCATGGGGAGGGAGAGGCTATTTGGTATAATGATTAAAATATTGCTTAGGATGTCTGCATTCCACATTAGAGAGCCTGGATTTGAGCCCTGGTTCTGCTCTTTACGTCAACATTTTACTAGATGCATACCCTGGGAGGCAGCAGATGCTGGCCCGAGGAGTTGAGTCCCTGCCACCATGCCACCCACTCAGGAGTACTAGATTTAGTTCCTGGCTCCTGGACCTGGTATTGCCCATTTATTGCTGTTGCAGACTTTTATTTTTATTTTTATTTTTTAATTTTTTTTGACAGGCAGAGTGGACAGTGAGAGAGAGAGACAGAGAGAAAGGTCTTCCTTTGCCGTTGGTTCACCCTCCAATGGCTGCCGCGGCCCGCGCACTGCGGCCGGCGCACTGCGCTGATCCTATGGCAGGAGCCAGGTACTTATCCTGGTCTCCCATGGGGTGCAGGGCCCAAGGACTTGGGCCATCCTCCACTGCACTCCCTGGCCACAGCAGAGAGCTGGCCTGGAAGAGGGGCAACTGGGACAGAATCTGGCGCCCCGACCGGGACTAGAACCTGGTGTGCTGGCACCGCAAGGCGGAGGATTAGCCTAGTGAGCCGTGGCACCAGCCTGTTGCAGACTTTTAAGAAGTGAACCAGCATATCAGAGATTCCTGCCTGTCTGTCTCTGTATCTCTTCATTTCAAATAAAAAAATTAAATAGTTTTTACAGATGTGCTTGGAAAAATAGAATTAAAAAATACGTTTATTTGGATGCCAAACATTTTTGAAATTCATGTTGTTTTTTCACAATACTAATTTTCCAATAACTTTTTAAGGACTCTTCCTATGCCTGAAATTTGAGAGAACCTGGTATGAGTTTCACCTATAGAACTTTAATTATTCTAGACAATTAGCTAATTATGAAGACATTGAAAAACATCAATCTTTGTTTAGACTTTAATGGAATTAGAGCTCTTGTGTCTGTGTTCTGCCTCTGTCACATACCATCTGATATGATTTTTAGCCTCATTAAAAAAATTAAAATTCTGTTTAAAAGGCAGAGGGACAGAGACAAAAACACAGACGGAAAGGGATCTTGCAACCATTAATTCACTCTCCAAATGTCTACAGCAATCAGAGCTGGGCCAGGGTGAAGCCAGAGCACAGAACTCCACCCAAGTATCCCATGTGGGTGGCAGGGACCCAAGTACTTTATATATTACTGTCATAAATCACTGAATTGGTTTTGTTTAGTGGAACTATGTGATGTTTTCTAACAATCTGGTCTAACAAAATCCAACCCAGAGTATCTCAAAGAAAGACAATTCTATCAGAATTGAATAGAATTAGCATACTTTATGTGAAAAGCCAAAATGGGTTAGAAGCTAGTTAGTATTAATGTTAAACACACAACATTTATACATCTGAAAAGTACTAAAATGGTGATGGTTCTAAACAAAGTCTAGAATAATACTTAGTAATTAAAAGTCATTTGCAGCTACTTCTGCTCTTGATATTATGACTGCTATTGGAATCAACCCTTTATCTGAAAATGAGAAAAATAATGTATAAAATTAAACATACAAGTACATGTATAGATTTCCTTATTTGCATATCACTAAAGAGCTACAAATACTATGGGGAAGATTAAGGCCAACTTCTTGGGGAAAGACTGACCATAGAAGGTTAATCAGAATTTCTAAGCAATTCTATTTTTTCTTTGAGAGGTTTTTATAATACTACAAATTTGTTCACTAGACTAGTAGTCTCAATGGATGAGGAGGTTCAGAAATTTGATACCAGACTTTGCTCAAGATGAGAAGACTTATTGAGACACCTTCTACACTTCCAGTGGGGATCTCAAAGGCCAAGGTTTTAGAACAATGATCCATTAGGATTAATCCACACCCTTCACTCTGAATCATAGAGCATTTTAGAGATACTTGTTTCTGTGAACACACATTAAAATGATGGAAAATTTTAAGAAGATGGGTCTTCATGTACATTTACATACTAGACAGTTATATGCTTTTTTTGTGATATTTTCCAATTAGTAGTGACTAATTCCAAACAGGTACAAATACAGAGCCCCTTTGGAAGAGGTAAATCCAACCTAGTAATCTGAAACAACCATAAATTGGTGTGAGTACCACAAACTCATACATAACCAGGCATACAAAGAAACAAGGTGATAGACTTAAGACATACACAAATTACAGGCAACAGCAAGGACATAGATAAAACATTAAAAATATCTTCATATAAAAGGAAACAAATATAGATGTACAAAACACAAAAACAAAGTCAAACATGTAGAAATACAAATATTCATTAAATGAAAAAAGTTAATGAATGTGTTTATAAATAGCCCAGCTGAAGGAAGAAAAAAATTGCAAACTATCAAAATTATTCAAAATACAGCACAGAGACAAAGGAAAATATAAGAGAGTCTGAGAGATGGGATAGGTTGCAGTATGTGTTTGATTGGATTCCAAGGGGAGGAAAGAGTAACAAATCATGAAATCAAGAGGCCCACTGAGTCTTCATTAAGGAAGCTACAAAGCAAGCACACATATTCACAGACACACACAGCCACATCTAGGTATCTTGCAATGATACTGTAGAATATCAAATAAAACATAAAAGCAGTCAGAGGAAAAAAGACAATAGTAAAAAGATGATGGAGAATTATTATTTTCAATGTAATGAAAGAATTCTACATCCATTAAAAATGACTTTCAAGTATGAAGGCAAAATGTCATTTTCAACAAAACAAATAAAAACTACTGAGAGAACGTTTTAACAGCAGAATGTCTCTAAGGAAACTATATAATGTCCTTCAGAAAGGAGAAAATGATCCTTGGTGAAAAAAGCAATATGCAAGAAAAAGTGGCAATTTAAAATAATGGGAAATATGTGTGGGTAAATGCGTATGGCCATGAACCATATTAAAAGGAATTAACAGAATCTACTGAAGTTAAAAGAAAATTAGAATTTAAGTGCTAGAGAAATAACATGTCAGTTAAGACTAAGTTTAAACTGAATTCAGGAGATCCTGGTTTATTATTAACTGTGAAAGGAAAATGAGAACTTTGATTAATTTTAGATTTTGATAAGTTGTGTGTTATTATAATTTGCAAAGTAATCACAAAATCAAAAGGAAAACAACTTTCAAACATGCAAAAGGGAAATTAAAATAACAAAATATATTAATTTAATCCAAAAGATGGACCAAAAGAATACAGTGAAAATCAGTAACAACAATTTATAGAGATGTGAGAAAAATAGAAAGCAAAAAGCCAGATTGTATATTTAAATCTAGTGATATACAAAATTGCATCAAAGAAACTAAAAGATTCAATTCTTTGGCTAAGAGATAAAAATCATGAGCTTGAAAAAAATTCCACATTCAGCTCTGAACAATGTATAAGATTGGAACAAACATGAACAAAAATTCTGATGAAGCTGTATTAGTATTTGGAAAGGGTTTATGGTAAAATTGGAATTCAATGAGAAGATATACACAGACAACTGCATGCATGTACACAAAACGTAGGTGTGCTAAGGAAAGCTAAGAGCTGATTACTGTAAAAGTCAAGAGACTGACAAGCGATGGTGTTGTCATTAGGGCAAGATACTCAAGAGGTTTCTGGAATGCCGATAATGTTGTATTTCTTTATCTGAGCATTATTCTCTCATATGTTTATATATGTCTGTTAGCAAAAATAGTATACAGACAGATTTTATATATCTTCTGCATTTATTGAAATTCTTGGTTTATCATTTAATGAAAATGCAGGCTGCACAATAATAGAGAGCCATCTCATTCTTCTTTAATATTTCTATATCTCTATGTTTAGCTATGTACTTATATATGAAATAAAATTATATATTCATGAAATTTTTATCCATTATTGTCTCTGGATGATGATTTTATACTTAATTTCTTTAATTGTTTTACTAAAATGAATAAGGATTGTTTTTGTAATAAGGGAAAAAAATTGGATGAGGAAAAAAAGCACTACTACCCAGGAATAAAAAAATGGGATTTCTAGAGAGAAGATACGCTGATAAAAGGATGTGTGTCAACCATGAAAATGGAAAATGAAAGCTTTGTTGAAAGCAAGACACAGATACTCAATGAGAAGGAAATGCTTGGAAAGCAGTAATGCTGAAAAGGACTTCAGGGTGAGCATGGAGAGCAAATTAGATAGAAGCTTGCAGTGTAATGTGCCAGAAATGAGCGCCAATGCTAATTTTAGCTGTAAAAGCACAGGCACCATGGCACAAAACAAGGACAGGCAGCCTTTTTTATGTATAATTGGAAAGTCTGACTATAAGGCAACAATTTTACATCAAACTACTTTCAGCTTAAACTAGGTACGAGGAAGAAAATAGCCACCATGACCTAAAAATGATTAAGGGGCTATGTAATTCTCCAAGGAGATAATTTTTCCATTTCTGCCTCATGCAGTGTATATACTCTATTAATTCCCACCCCAACTTTTGCCAAAGGTGATGGTAAAAATATGTATAATTGTGAAATTTCCTCCAGGTTATTTCTCAAAGCAGACACATCACAATAGCTAAGATAGAGACAAAAATAAATCAGTATAGGAGGTTTTGCCCTTGAGATTCCAACTTATTGGAGACGGCAGATTCCAGGAATTATAGAAGTAGGTGAAATGAATCATGAAATTAGACTTGCCTCTGAAAGGAGACACAGTCTACACTATTTTAAGACATTATAGAATGAGATGTCTAAAATGGCAGGCAGGATACAGCAGCAAATATCCAGCTGTCAATCGATATTCAAAGTTAGGTAGGCAAAGCAGAGTACTCCTAGGTCTGGGAGTTGAGTGGGTAGAGTGTAGGACTCATGGCTTGAAGAAGGTTGATTGGTTAAAGCTAGGCTGTGGGTTAAGGTAATTGGGCCTTATGTTAGGACTTCAGGCATAGTATACTATTGGGATATTGTCCCACATCTAGTAAGATACTGAGAAGCCTGATAAGAAATAGAAATCCCTTGGATGGTATAGATTTTATAAAGACCTTAAATATGGTACTACTTACAGAGATATGAGCAGGGCCAATGAAAAAACAAAATATCATAAAACAAGGGATGTTGAGGTACCCAAAGATTATCAAGAGCAGGAATCCGTTAACACTTTTAAGTTTGATAAAATAGAGGAACAAAATCAGTTAATAGGGCCTGGTAAAAACAATAGATTTGAGAGAGGACTGGTTGCCAGGGTAGAGTTGTTGCCAGAGAAATAGTGCCATGGTAAGGAAAGAAGGAGCAGGAAATAATGACCTTGAGCTTTCTTTTAATCTTCTGTTCTACTGTCTTTCAGTAGTGATTCCCACTGGCTAAATTCAATCAACAGACATAGACCAAGGGAATTGGGGTGATGCAGTCCACAGGTGTTGGACTTCCAGACCAAATATCAGGGAAGAGAAGGGTGAAGGGGAAAATATGGTAGTGAGGAACAGTGCAAACTGAGTAACCTGTATAAGCTCTAAACAAGGAACTGTATGCGTAGTGGGACAATATGGCAAATGTTTTATAATCAGTCCAAGAAGAATTTTTAAATGTTTCCTACTTTGTGCTAGACCCTTGACTGCTGCTAATACACAAATAATAATTTTTATTCTTTGATGGAGGTTCTGTAGCCAACCATGGGCAGTGAGAATAGGTAGGTGAACCAAAGGTACAGAGAAGCAAAAGAGGAAGCCAGTTCATCATTCAGGGGTATGGAAGTCAGCTGAAACATGCCACAGAACAAGGACATTTGCACTTTGAAAATCAGAATAAGTGAGAGAAAAAAGGGAATATCTGGATTAAGGAACATGTTGAGACATAAAACAATGTATTTGGATGTAGAGCAGTTTTGCTTTGGTCGGAGCAAAAAAAAATTGTGAAGGGGCTTTGGAATTAGAAGCTATCTAAAGACTAAACCCATGGGCTCCTTGGATGGACCTCTGTCCTTTAGGGCCACCCTATTAACAGAAACACATCAATGCTAAGCAGAGTGAAAAGATGGCATGTTGGTCATGACATTTGGATAGGGTGGGGGAATGCAGGGCCTGTCCCACAACATCCTGCTGCTTTAGGGTTTTTATCACTCACGATAAGAAGTATCATAATGGAGAAAAGAATAGAGTGAAATGAATAACAACCACACAACCTAGTCAGTGATGCCCATTCCTCTTTGAGAAAGTTTGCCAACAAAAAGGTGGCAAATGCAGAATTGCATGACCCAGCAAGGGAAGTGTCTGTTATCATGTGCACAGCAATTTCTGTTGAAGAATGAACTGAAATTGGAGGCACAGGTGGTGTTTTTAGCAGCATTCTTTGAGGGGAATAAGGAAATTCATCAGATATCACTTTGCTTTCATTGATGTTCTTCACAATATCTTCTGAGTAATAACTGGTCTTTTAGCCATCTTGAGGAAATGAAATCTAACTGGGGATATGTATAACCACATTTTGGAGAGGCAACCAGAACAGAGGTTCTTGTCCACAATTTAGTTATTGGGAATTGAGAATTTGTTTTTGTCACTGTGTTACAATACAATTTCTTGTTCTGTTAGACAAAGATTGTTAATCCCCAATACAGGAGCATTAACGATAATTCTGTCATTGTATTTCTTGGCAGTCTCACTCATGTTTCACTGGAAATCACAAACTCATTGCCTCCCATCATGTGGATTAGGTTAACTTGTCTACAGGAGAGAAAATAAAGGAATTAAGTGGAAATCACACTTGTAGAAAAACCTTAATAAAATAACAGAAACTATATGGAAATAATAGTCAGCTGAGGCACAGACACCCAGATTATGAAAGATATTTAGTTAATCTGAAGTTTAGTTTCTACTTTCCATTATATGATGTACAAGGCATTACAGAATGGTAAAGGAGTGGTAGTTTTCCATTTAAAAAATCTGTAGTATTCTTTACTCAAACTAAATCTTCATGGACATTTTTCACATAAAAAAAAAAAAAAGAATCAGAGTGAGGTACATGGTTGGAAGCATGAGACAGTAACCAGGATTCCTGGCTGACTCTCTTCTTTTCAGATCTGGAAGTACTCTAGCATATCCTGAGAGATCCCCTGGGTTCCATCTGAGAACAGTCGGAAGAGTCAAGTAGCAGGAGATGGACAATCAGGAAATATAGTCTGATTTTGCCTCCTCAACAAACTCGAGAATGGTCCTGGTGGTGTTTTTTCTTTATTTAATAGACAGCCTCCTTCCTTACCTCTTGGTGAATAAAGAATCCTGTCATGTGAAAATGGCACATGTATACATTTACATGAATACATGTAAAGAGTGGGCATTTGGCATAATGGCTAAGACACTTGCATCCTACGTGAGACTGCCTGGGTTCCATTTGCAGCTCGAACTCTTGGTTCTCACTTCCTGCTAATGCAGATCCTTGCTGACATGGATGATGGTTCAAGTAATTGGGTTCCTGGCAACTACATGAAAGACCTGGGATTGAATTCCTAGTTCCTGGTTTCTGTCCATATCACCAATCCTAGCTATTGTGAGCATCTAGGGAGTGAACCAGCAGATGGGAGCCAGCGGATGGGAGCATTCTCTCTCTCTCTCCCTCTCCCTCTCTTTCTCTCTCTCTCCCCTGGACCTGTATCTCTGCCTCCCAAATAAATAATTTTAAAACCTATGAATACTTCTAAGTGAAAGAAATTCTAAAAAAAAAGAAGACAGGGTACAACTTTTAAATTAAACTTTTATGTTTGGAAACCAAAAATTCCCTCATCACTTAATCATTGTTCTAAATGTTTTAAAAAATATATAGAATTTCACATTTAGATTTATATTCATTTCTAAAATAACCTTTCATATTTGCTATGAACTAGTGAAGTTATTAGTCATTCACGAAAGAAATAATTATTGAGCACATCCCATTATTTGCCAAGCATTGAGACAACACAATGAAATATATAAATTTGCCCTGATCCTTGACCATAGCACGGGAAGGGAGGTTGATGGTAATAGAATATAGAAAATGTATCTTTCAATTTGCTGTTAAGTGATAGAATGAGATTTCATTATGTTCATCATAGTCTCACCCCAAAATCTGCATTTTAGCTTGCCTTTCAGTAATCTCTTTTGTGTGGTCTCATTTGTTTTTCATTTGATAAAATGAGTCATCTAACCTGCCTCTTCTTCCCTGCTCCACTCCACACCTCTCTGTGAAAAAGTATTTTAATCTAATATTCAGAACTTTCATCTAAAATGATCTCGTTTTTCTTCATTACTGGGTTTTCAACATTCACTAATATGATCATATTCTACATATGCCTCTTATTTCATCATCTCAAGTACAATTAGTAAACACTCTCTACTAATATGACACTGATCCATGCTATTATGTATAGTAACTTAGGATATTATACAAAAAGGAAACAGTCCCTGAAAATACCAGTGCCCTACACATATTCTTAGTATTATTCAGTGTGACTTAATTTGAGGAAGCAGTAAAAAATAAAGCAACATCTTTTTTATATTATTTCAAACTCCAATTTGTATTCACCTTGATTCTCTAAAATTATAAAGCAATATTTGTAAGCCAATTCTTGAATATTAGTTTTGTCTTTAAGTGAAGGCATTACTCAGTCATTAGAAAAAAAAAAAAAACAACTATGACACACAGATATCTGAGGCAAACATAAGCCAAAATATTCCAGAAAGTCAGTTGAGAATCAGTGCAAAGGGGTTCTTTAATTCTTGGAAGCCTGCAGCTGGCCTCTAGGACCCTCGAATAAACATGTGGAGTTTCTTATTTTTCTTTTCAAATTTTCTTCTCTTTTCTTTTTGTTGTAGGCTTTACTATGAAAATCCTAGCTTGGAAGATAATTGAATTTCAGAAGTAAATCTTCCGCTTTAAATGAATTTTATCTGGAAGGAACTTTGTTTTTCTTCAGAAAAGCAATGACATAAGCCTTAATGCATCTTTACCCTCCAGAAGTTTGAATGGCAGTGTTTCCTTTGGTTCAGCACTGCAGAAAATCCCATTTGGTTGGCAATTGCAGCAGTCCTGCATCAGAGATATCTGTACTTGGAATATTTTGACACGACAGTCAGGTCAGCTTCAGGTAGTGAAGATCTTAAGGTTGATTTTGATAGACATGTACTTAAGGACAGCATAGACATCCAAGCTGTAGAGAGAGTTATCTGACACATTAATATTTCTACAGTGTGCTTGATAAATTGATGTCACTCTCATTTCCATGTCTATTTAAATATTCAATCTGGATTCAATATCTGATTCAAGGGGTAAAAAGCAAGTATTTGGACAGCATGAGGCATATTTACAAATATTTTCATTTAAAATGTCTAAACTAACATCTCAGCTACTTTTGAGACAAACACGATCACCAAAATGAGTCCATATGCTTCCCGTGCTGAGTAATTTTGTGTTATGTAATAGGGCTCTTTCTCATTTCTAAACACTAGTCACCACTTGAGGAAACTGATCAACAGTTAAAAAAAAAAAGAATGCAGGAGACAGAAGTGGATTCTGAAGAGAATGCAGAACCTTAAGGTGACAGAATAAAATACTCCCAATGGTGGACAGTGTTATACAATGAAAATGATATGCTAATCAATTATATACACCTCAAATGCTTGCAAAAAATTCAAATTTATACTTGTTATGCCAGGATCTTTTCCTTTCCCACCAACTTTAAGTCTTCCAAAACAAGTAACTGAGACAATGTTTTTAACTCATTAAAAAGCTGTGACTCACAAGGTCCATGTCAAAATTACAAAAGAACAGAGATCAATACAAATAAAATAAAGTTAAAGGATAGCATACATAAAAATAGGGACATTAGGAAGTAGGGTTATGTTGGGAAGGATTTTGATGCATTTAATAACCCTAAGTAAAATTGGACCACTGACAGAACCAACTTACTAAGAATCATTTTTAGTATCCTAACATAATCATTTGAAAACATTAGCCCACCATCAAGTAATGCAGGAAATAGCACTGTGTCCCTATGTCCCTGGAAACTCACCCCCTTCCAAATACTGCTCCCAGAAAGACAAAAAGGAAAATCTACGTTTGCTTCTTAGGAATTCTCCATCATCAAATACCTAACTAGGACCATAACCTGCCTAAGCCATTAGTCCAACGAAGATTCTAACAACTTCTTGACAAATTTTGACTGTGACCTATGCAAGCAAATACATTTTAAATCACGGTCTATTACACACACACAGAGAGACACACACACATAACTAAAACAAGTAGGACACAATAATACTCTACTGTGTGTGATATATTCTGATATATCCTTTTCATTTCTACATTCACTTCTTCTTCAAAATTAACTATACATTGCAGTCATGACACATTAAATTGATTTAATGACTCTAATAGAATACAATCCATTTCAGAAACATTAGGGAACCATACATTCATTAATTCCCTATGTATGTATCAAGTGCTTATTCTGTACCAGGTACTGCTTGATATACTAGGGAACAGCAGTGAATGGAACAACAAAAATATACATTCTTTGGGGGAGGGACTTTAATTCTACCAAGATAAATTAGGAACAAGTTGAAAGTAAGAAATATTGTATTTTAGATAATGATGAGTTCTAAGAGGTAAACTGAAGCAGGAGGAAGATAGGAAGTACTGATGAAGCACGTTTGATGTTGAATAGGGTGAACAAGGACATTCCTGTTAAAAAGATGACACTCGCCTAAAGGCCTTGCAGGAAGAAAGGGAACACTTCTGCAGATATCTGAAGAGCTTTCCAGGCATAAAGTGAAACAACCTGGCATGGTCTGGGAGGATAGAGAAATCAATTTTGTTGGAGAGAGGGAGAGAGAGATTGGACCTGAAACAGAAATTAGCTTTTTATTGGGTCTTGTGGATCTCTGAAGATCTGCATCTTTTGCCTTGCCTTATTTCAGATGTTAAACTATTAGTGGATCATTAGTACTACTGTCATATAACCTTCTTCAATAAAACAATCACAAAAGCCCAATAATCCCAGGCCTTTCTTGGGACTCTCATTCCAAAGTAGTTCCTTACTACTCCTTATCTGACCATTTTCCCATCTTTCTAAGCTTCTAAATCAGTACCCTCTGGATGTCAATTTGTCAACAAGATTCCCTGTGTTCAAAACCTTTATTCCAAATATTTCCCCACATATTTCCTTTGGAAATATTCTACCTCTAATGAAGACTGGCTTCCCGTGGGTACACTGCTTCTCTGAAAACCTTTGGAATGGAGGCTATTTAATTTTTACACTCCTCCTGTCCTACTGGACCTGTTCTTAATACTCATGGGAGTCAGATATTGTTTCTATATCCTCCATAAAAATAGCCACCCCTATGAAGTATATACCACATGCTGTACGAATGACTTCTCATATTTTTGCATTCATTTAAAGATCAATTTATCCCATTTTATGAAGATTTAATATGGAATTCAATGGGTCTATGGACATCACAATGCTTGTCATAATTTGTGATGAATTCAAATCCCAAAATGGAAAATTATATCTATATTTAGGCCTCTTGGTCCTTTGAATTACTAAGTTCCTCAACCCAACATTTGTGTCCTTCATCAAAATTATCAAATTATGGTCATTTTCATTAGAATAAGCTCTTCTCAAAAACTTTATACCAGGCATCTCTAGACTCCACCACTTATCTCTCCAGCTCACTCACATTATGATGGTGCAGCAGAGTGCATTTTCCAATAAGTCTACTACAGTAGCTCCCATTCCATGTGCTCTTCTGCAATGTGATCCCACCACACTCTCTTCAAGAAGAGTCAGTCCACTGCCCACTCCTTGAATCCTGGATGGCTTTAGTAAGGAGTGCAGCCAATAAAATGTGGTTGATATGATGCTATGTAAATTCTGTGTCTCCATCAGTCCTGTAACCTCTACTTTCCTCTCTTACAATACTTTTCCTTGAAGCCCAGAACTACCATATGAGACTACTGACTATCCTGAGGCCACCATGCTGAGCAGGTCATATTTCAATGCTCTGTTCAACAGTCTAGCGGAGAATGTCCTTCAGAAATCCCAGACTTGATCCCAGCCACGTAAGCAAATAAGTAATTTTGGAAGTCATTACACGCATCCCAGTTGTTCCAGACCCTAGATATTTTAGTCACTCTCAGTCATTTGAGTCAAATCAGCTGAGGTCCCAGATATTGTATAGGCAAGAAGAGCTGAGCCTTCTGCGTCTTTTCCTATTACTAACGCACAGAATCCAGGAGCATAACAAAATGACTGTTGAACCCAGTAAGTTATGTTATGCTATAGATAACTACATCAGGTTCTAATCTAAATCAATTTCTGATCTCACAGAGAATCATGATATTTGACTTTATATTTTTTATGGTGATATTTAGGGATAATATCACTTACTTCATTGTTTGATTGAATGTATGAGGAAGAGATAGTTGATGCATATAAAACAATCCATTTGCTCTCTGACATTTTCTATGCTCCCTTACTGCTGGCTATGGTTGTGTATCTAGTTTGGACAAAGGAAGGTTATAAATGACAGTATCACTTGTGCTACAAGGTGATTACATGTCGGTGATAGTTCTCTGACTATTCTCCCCTCTGTGTACATGACTGGGAATACGCACTCTGAGGAGGCAGAGTTGAAGGATGAAGGCAGCCTGGGTCTTTCATCTCTGTAGAATAAAGCTATGAAAGGAAGTTTCCTGACCCACACAAAGATGTAATGTGATCAAGAAATACATCTTTGTTGCATTAAGTTAGTAAGACTTAAGGCATTAATTGCCACTGAGATACAGTTTGACTGAGCCTACTTTAGACAATTTCCATAATCTGTCAGTGTAGTTACTCATTTGCATATACATAAATGTTCTTATTTTTGTCTTTTTTCTGATTAAATTCAACTCAATGCCTGGTGATTATTTTTAATTTTGACTAATTAATCAAGTGATGTGAAAGACAGAGAGAAAGATAGACAGAGATCTTTCACCCTCTAGGTCACTCCCTGGATGTCTGCCATAGCTGTGGTTGGGCCAGGCCAAAGCCAGGATCCAGAAACTTAATTTGGGTTCTCACATGGATGGCAGGGCCCCAGTCACTTGAGTCCTTATCTGCTGCCTCCCTGGGTACACATTAGCAAGAAGTTGGAATTGGGAGTGGAGCTGGAACTTGGACCCAGATACTTTGGTATGGGATCTGAACACCACAAGATGTGTTTTAACTACAAAGCCAAAAGCTCACCTCTCAGTGCCTGCTTATTTCTTCCTGAGAGGATAATAAACAGTAATTATACTGACGGACTTTTCTCTATAATTCATCAATGTAAATACTTATTATTTCCAGATTATTCTGCTAAATTTTATTTAATTCCATCTCTAATTGTCTTTTAAATTTCCTTTTTTTTTTTTTCTCACAAATCGACACCTAGTCTGCAAAGTTTATTCTCAGCTGATGATTTGCTTCCTCTTTTTTGACAAAGCTGAAGCCAGAGAAGAGAATTTCCACGTTACTACCCTCACATGCACAAATCTATCAGGATCTGTCCATATATTCTGCCTTTCCGTTTCTTACAGTTAGTAGTCAATGACTCCACTTGTGTCCTGAGTATGGTCCCTTCTCTCCTATTCAATGACATTGCTTCTGCAGTATCCTCTGTCTGCTTTTCTATGAAGTTTTCTCTCTCTCTCTCTTACGTTTCTATCAGCATACAAGCATTATTAATTTCCCTTGAATGCAGAACTCCTCTAAAGAATCGCCTTTACTCACTAACTTCACTTCCCTGCTTCCAAGAAACTGCTGAGCTGTGTTAAATCACCCTTTCACTATCAGTATTACCCCCTGAGTAGCTTTTGTCAAGGTAACAAATGGCTTTCATATCATTGAATTAAGTGGCCTCTTCTCATTTCTCTTTAGATACAACTTCTTAGCAGCTTTTGGTATAATTTATTTCATGTTCCTTCATGAAACACCTTCACTTTCCTGCTGGAACACAATTCTCTCTTGGTTCTCATACTATCTCACTGCATGATCCTTCTTAGAGATATTTGTTGATTTATCTTCATCACCCAAACTTCTAAGCATTGAGATACTTCAGGGCTCAAACCTCATACTTCTGTTTTCCATCTATATTTATCTTCCTATATAATCTTATCAGATTCCATAGCTTTTAGTATTTGCTATGCCTTGAATCTGAAATGTTTACCTCCAGCACCAATTTACAGATTTTACCTCTGAACTTGATTTACATATTTGCTTACTGGGTATCTCTAATGTAGGAGACACAAAACTAAACTTCTGGTTCCCTCCCTTGCCCCACACTCCACAACTTACTCCTCCCGTGACCTCCTTACTTCAGTAAATGGCAACTACATTCTATTACTTATGCAGTCCTTACTGCTTGGGGTTATCTTTTTCTCATATGCCATATCCAGTCCTTAATGAATCCTGTCAATTCTATTTTCAAACAGATATCCTGAGTCTAACCCCTTTTTACCACTGTCACTGCTCCCAAGCTATTTTATGCCACCATTAATATTATGCGGATTTTGCAATAGCCTCTTAAATAGTCACCATATAAACATTCTTGCCCAGCCCCATGGCAGGGTATTAACATAATGTAGTCAAAGTTGTCTTTAAGGTATAAATTAGATCACACTCTTTTGTCTCAAAATGCTTCATATAGTTTTCCAACCTCCCCCATGCCCCCCCCCCCCAGGAAAAAAAAATCTGAAGTACTAAGTTCTCAGTGCCTTCCATGATCTGGCCTGCTGCTACTACTTCTCTGCCCCCTTCTCCTAACGCTCAGTTGCTCTCCGTGTCCCAGCAATCTTCCCTTCCTAGTCTTCCTCTACTTTGCCAAAGTCCCACCTGCAAGCCTTTATGTACTACTTCTTGTTGCCAGAGACACCCTTTCCTCAGATGGCCAACGGTTTCCTTCTTTTACTTCGTTTAGCTCTCTGTTTAAATTTTATTTTAAGAACGGTTTTCTTTGACCAGATATGCACTTTACCTCTTATTCTGATTTATAGAATAATATTCAGTCAAAAAAGAAGAATAAATTACATCATTTTCAGCAAGACAGACAGAATTGAAGGACAGCATGTTAAGTGTAATAAGTGAGACACAGAAAGGCAAATATCACATGTTCTCCCTCAGCTTCATTTTTGGAAGATTAACCCCTTCCCTAAGCATAAATACAGAATGGTGATTACGAAAGGCTGGGAGGAGTGGGAACATAGGAGTTTGGAAAAAAACGGGAAACTCAACTTGACTCTCACTGGGATTAAACATGATAATCGGTCTGATCTGATTTCATCATCATTTAAAAAATCATCTATTATTTTTCGCTTTATGTTTCTGTGTGGGAGCAAACTGTTTAAATCTTTACTTAATGTATGCTAAACTGATCTTCTGTATATTAAGATAATCAAAAATGAATCTTGATGTGAATGGAAGGGGAGAGGGAGTGGGAAAGGGGAGGGTTGCGGGTGGGAGGGACGTTATGGGGGGGAAGCCATTGTAATCCATAAGCTGTACTTTGGAAATTTATATTCATTAAATAAAAGTTAAAAAAAAAAACGGGAAACTGGATATGGTTCATTAATTGCAACAAGTATATTAACATGAGATGCCAATGAAAATAAATAAAAATAAATATTTTTATTGTTTATATCACTTATCAACAATATGATATAGTTTATTGATTTAATTGCCCTATTCTTTATCTTTCTATGTATAAAATGTAAAATGCACTAGTTAAGGACTTAATCCATTCTGTTGAATGTATTTTACTCCAGAGTGCCACATTCCTTTTATATGGTAAGAACTCAATAAATAGCTGAATACATTAATAAGTAAATGAATTTGGATCTCACTGGGAGATGATGAGAGAAAGTCTGTATCTTGAAACCTTGAGGTCACCTGCAAAAACCACGTAATCTGGGAGCGTTCTCTGGTGTCAAGCTAACTAAATGAGACTCCTAGCTCATGACACATATTCAGAATAAACAGGAAAAAATACTGAACCAAGGCTACTAATGTCCCTGGCAACTATCCACAGAAGATCTGCAATTACAATGGCCAGCTTGGCATCTGTGGGGAATATTAGCCCATATTTCTTCCAGAAACAGAAAATATATCAACTTAAAGCAAATGAAGTGAAAAAAAGGGCTGACAATGAGTTATAAATTAAATTAGTGGCATTATCATTGCTTTAGGCTTGGACGGAAAAAGGATGTTAGGCCAGAATTAAATGAAATGATTTTAGTATTTTCAAATACTTATCTAATTCTGTATTTTTCTCTTAATTATTTCTAGGCAGACTATATATTCCTAAAATCATCTTTTTGCAAACTTAAATCCAGATATATATAGTTTGAAAAATACAAATTTACTGATGAAACAGTCTCATCTAAAATGACATTGGAAATATTAAGTAGATGACTGGCCATATAAAAGAACAAGCTGATGAGTACATAAGAAAGGTGGTCAAAGATAAGGTGAGTGATCCTGCTTAGTTTGAATAAACAGACACCAGAAGTCACATTCCCAATCTCAGGGATAACTTTTGAGAATGAATGGTTTTAATCTTGATGCATATGGAATAAATATTCACTTCATCAAAGGAATCCTTTTAAAAAGATGGGTATAGAAATAGAAGCTTACAGGAGCTGGTGTTGTTGCATAGCAGGTTAAACTGCTACTTGGGACCCTTGCATCACATATCAGAAAGCCAGTTTGTGTCCTGGCTACTTTGTTTTCAATTCAGCTTCCTGCTAATGCATACTGAGAGGCGGTGCATGATATTTCAAGATCTTGGACCCCTACCACCCATTTGGGAGACTAGATTGAAGTTCCTGGATCCAAGCTTCAACCTAGCCCAGCGCTGGTAATTTTGGGCATTTGGGGATTGAACTAATAGATGGAAAATTTGTCTCTGTTTTTTTCTTTTTCTGTTCTTTCAAGTAGATGAAAATAAATAAATGTACTAAATTTAAATAAGTTTAAATTTAGATGAAAATAAATAAATAAATGTACACATCTTAAAAAAGAAATAGCCATTCATCTAAAGAGTTGGGCTTCTCCCCTTTTTATACAACTAAATTTGGGTATGCAGTCACCAGGCAGAGTTAGACAGTGAGAAAGAGAGACAGAGAGAGAGACAGAGAGAAAGGTCTTCCTTCTGTTGGTTCATTCCCCTAATGGCCACTACAGCTGGCGCTGCGCCGATCACTTGGGCCATCCTCCACTGCCCTCCCAGGCCACAGAGAGCTGGACTGGAAGAGAAGCAACCAGGACTAGTACCCGACGCCCCAACCGGGACTAGAACCAGGGGTGCTGGCGCCGCAGGCGGAATATTAGCCAAGTGAGCCACGGGGCTGGCCAGTATGTAGTCTTAACACTATGCAACCAGTAATTCACCCTGTAATTCAGTGTGCCATGTATCACTGGACGATCTATACAAGGGGTTTCAGAAAGTTCATGGAAAATGCATATCATGAAAAAACTATGCATGAGTTTAAAAAATTTTTTGTACCTAACTAAACTTAACTTTTAATTCCATTTTTCAGTGAACTTTTTGAAGACCCCTTATATGTACCAAGCTCTATTTATGTTCAATACCATATGCTGCCTTACTACGTTCCTTACAATATGCTACCTGCCAGGATATGATTTTTTATTCCTATTTTCACATCTCTCTCTCTTTCTCTTTCTCTCAATCTTTCAGACACACACACATACACACACGCACATACACTTAAGGTGGTGACAGAGAAGACTAGAAATTAAAGCTTTGAGGATAATACACACCTTAAAGGTTTTTATAAAGGAATGATGAAATTCTAACTTCACTGAAAGAATGAAAAAACATTGTATGGTGTTCAAAATTTAAGACTAAAGAGTCCAAATTCTTATTTCATGAATGAAGAACTAGAACAAAGAGAATAAGATGTTACTGTTCAATAAAACGCATTGGGTTGGTAGAAAGACTGGGATGAAAACACTGGTTTTTCTAACCCACTGGCATTTCACCAGTTCTCAGTCTTGCCATCTATATTACTATAATCATTTTTAAAATAAAACATGATAAAACGAATTCCCACTTGCTGGATTAAAAGTCTTCAATAATATATGTATATAGGTCTTTTGTTGTTTTTAAAAAATAGTCTAAGAATTTGAATATTAGGAATATGGAAGAATAATAATTAACCAGTCTTCTTGAAATTCATGATTTGAAAGTTCCCCGGGAGAGATGCAAATTGTATGCTGCATGTTCTGGACTTTTCCCTCTCTCTGGCTTGTGGTGTTCTTGTTACTGGTTTAAGGAGTAAAAGCACCATCCTGGCCTGTCATATTTTATGTTATAATCCTGCATTAGAAGAGACCGTTTTTCTCCTTATTTGAACAAATAATTCAATATATACTATTGAACAT
The DNA here is from genome assembly GCF_964237555.1 of Oryctolagus cuniculus. NCBI lineage: Eukaryota > Metazoa > Chordata > Mammalia > Lagomorpha > Leporidae > Oryctolagus > Oryctolagus cuniculus. Next base: position 122,121,236 of record NC_091436.1, on the reverse strand, counting down.
ATAATTCTACTTTTTCTTGATAAATCTTTCCATTACCTAATTAGTTTTTAAAAATTTTTTTGGAAGATTTATTAGCTTATTTGATGGACAGAGAGAATCTTCTATCTACTAGTTCAATCCCCAAGCATCTTCCTATATAATCTTATCAGATTCCATAGCTTTCAGTATTTGCTATGCCTTGAATCTGAAATGTTTACCTCCACTCCAATTTACAGATTTTACCTCTGAACCTGATTTACATACTTGCTTACTGAGTATATCTAATGTAGGAGACAAAACTAAACTTCTGGTTCCCTCCCTTGCCCCACACTCCACAACTTATTCCTCCCATTTTCCATGAACTTTCTGAAACCCCTGTATAGATCGTCCAGCAGCAATACCCGGACCTGGGCCAGGATGAAGTCAAGATCCTGGAACTCTGGGTCTCCAGTGTAGGCGGCAGGGGCCCAAACAGTCACCCCATCTTCCACTGCTTTCCCAGACATGTTAGCAGGGAGCTGGATTGGAAATAGAGCAGCTGGGACTCAAACCATCCCTCATATTAGATGTGCATATTTCAGATGTGGGTTAACAGGCTATGCCACAACACCAGCCCCATTGCCACCAATTTTAGAAAAAGCCATAGTAGGCATAAGGTATCTCATTTTTCAACCTTGAGTGAGTCGTGTCATTTGTAAATCACGCTTTATGATTCTTAAAAATCTTGTTTCAAGTCATGAAACTGAATCTATAAAACAAAGCAAGTATTAATGGTTCAAAGATAGATTCATTATTGTTAATGATGACAAAAAATTCATATAGTTCTTTGGAAAGAAGAGAAGCACTTTTTATTCACAATATGAATATGCACTGAGAAAAGAAATGCAAAATCAAGGAAAACTCAATTTCTAGAAGGCTAGTGCTGTTTCCTGTTTATCACTGAATCTAATGCACTCAATATACCAAGTTAACTACTAAAAGTTGCTGATGATTATTGAGTATTTACTATATGCTATTAGCTTTGGTTATACAGTTACATTAAAAAACTCTTTGAAGATGGGATCATTGTTATCTGCACTTTATACAAGAAGAAATTGAGGCTTAGTGAGATGAAATAACTTAACAGTTCTACAATGAAGTTGAGTTCACAGAAAACTAAATTTTATTCCCAGACCTATATTAGCAGCCTGCTTTGCGGTGGTATTCACATAAGTGTTTGCTAAGATGAAAAAACAAGGGGTCTTAGTCACCTAGAAAACTTTTTGATCTCATGTTTACATATTTTTAATTTATTAATAAGCTGTAACTTAGAGCTGATTTTAACATGTGGAGTGAAAAACAATTATTTTATAGCTGAAGATTCTTGCTCAACACCTAGGACCGTTTCCAGCTCATTCTGTAAATTGCTACACAGAGGGAAATGCATCACACCTGAAAGACTCTTTTTCAGTACCATAGGTATCGCTGGCATCATCTCTTTTTCTGGTAAAACATATGAGCTTGTTGCGGAGGTCCCACTCATTGTTATTCTCAAACTTTATCCTCTCTTTTACACAATCACACACACACACACACACACACGCACGCACACGCACTTACTATTTTCTAGACCATTTATAGATGGCTGAGAAAAATTTACAAAAAGGGACAATATTGACTGGATATGATCATTAATTATTTTTTCCAGAGAAAGAATAAATTGGAATATTCACCTAAGTGACAATAAGAAGGTTTTAGTTTATGTAGAGGTGGGGAATGGAGTATATTCTGTACAAAATTTTTGAGATGGATTAATGAATTTTACTTAAGGAGTTCTTTGAGATGAGGATATACCAACAAGTCTCAGAATTTTCATCTCATGTTATTTATTCTTCACTAGTATCAACTTAAGTTTGGCATGAATATGAACTACATAATAATTTTGTTTGAAGTAAGTCTTGGATCTTATCCACCTGGTCTCGCATAATCCCTGACCTACACTTTTTGAAAAATCTGAATAGAGAATGCCTGTGTCGTGTAACTTAAAAATACTTCACAGCATTAAACTAAATGGGAAGATAATTTAGTCATCCCATACTTTCTCAAGAAGGCCAGTAAGCGGTGAAAGCAGACACAATCCTAAGTGAACTTTTACATAATCACATAGACACACAAAGTTAAAACAGATATCCACCTGAGAATTCAAGAAATGTACTACCTGGCCCCAAACCGGTAAGAATCCGATTACCACAAGGAGGGATAGTTACCCATGGCGAAGAACGGGATTCCCAGCAGGGTGGAGTTGTACTTTCCATCCGTGATGAAGAAGATCCCTGCTGCTGTGATGATGGAGATGCACACTGTAAGCACCCCCAGGAGGCCCAGGAAGGGCTTACTGCGCAAGCAGTCCTTCATGGAGCTGGACAGGGTGGCTGTGGTCAGGATCAGCACGAGGCTCACCAGGACCTTGCTTCTGGCCAGAATGCTGGTCTTATGAAAGTCTCTCCAGAGGCTAAAGGATGCTAAGGAGTAGAGCTGGAGTTCTTGGTGCTCCTCCTGGAGCTTCCTCATAAGCTTACAGAACTCATTCTCCCACTTCTCCCCTATAAGGTCTTGGGTGGCAGAGCCATAGGTCTGGAGGTAGTAGGTGATTTGAATGGCTCTGGCTGACTTGACCCGCTGGTCTTTGCTGTTTGGCACTTCCACTACCCCTCCCAGTTGGTGTCCAATAAAACTGTTCCTCCCATCCTTGAAAACAGAAAAAGGGGAGACTTAAGTTACCAGAAGGATGCACATTGCAGGGAACAGATTCTTACCCTAAGTGAAGGAGCACAAGGAAGGCAGAGGTAGGTGCTTGTAACTGTGGAAGTGATGTGGGTGGAGAGGCAAGTTAGAATTTATATTCAAGTTTTTGGAGCTACAAGGGCTATCATGCATGATAATTCAGATCAGAAAAGATGCAAAGGATAATATGAAGCTATACAAAACTTGCCACATGCATAGAAAAATTTACTTAACTATTACTTCGATTTCACCTATAACCCGATTCCCTCATCTCCTTCTATAGCAATCTGTTAAACTTATCAGTGCAGGACCATGTTTTATGATTCAGTTTCAGCCGAAATTGAAGCATGGCATGAGCCAACAACATTCCAAGAACTTAAAATAATCATCTAGATTGTAAATATAAGCTAAATTTTCTAGGGCTAACCTGGACATTATACCAGACAACCCATGAAGAAATATACACTGACATGAATATTCTTTCTTATTCTTTATATTCTGTGAGAACAATTGCAAAATAATAAAAAATACTGATTTTTACAATTGATTTAATGGTGTTGTAACATTTCCTAAATAGGATGTGAGCACTTGTTTACTCATTACAATACTTGCTACAAATACCTGCCCCAGACATAGGTCGATCATTTCTTGTAGAAGACAGTGGTTAGATTCCTCAAAGGAAACTGCTAACATGTTTAGACACATGGAACCTTCAAAATAGTAGTGGAAAAATGGACTTAAAGGGTAAGATTATTTTAGTGAAAAAGTTTTTAAAATCTAGGCATAGTTTTTCCACAATATTCATTTTGTGTGAACCATATGAACTTTTTTTGCACCAAAACAAATTTATCTTTTAATTTCACTCTTCCATGAAATTTTTGAAGGACTCACATAGCGGCCAGAAGTCATCTCAGTTTTAGAGTTTGACAAAGGAAGTGTGGGCAAGATCTTAAGATCAGGCAATTGGCAAGCAAAGCAATCCTTTCTGATGTGTGCATAGGTGGATAGAGTTATTTAAAGAGGTTCAGAGCGGTAACTCTCATCTAACATGCCTCAGCACTCGAGAAGACATTCGTGATAGCCATCACCAAAGTTCAATCAATGTGGAAATTTAATTTTTCCACAACTGTCCTGCCCTTCAGTCACTGGTTGTCAGGATATTGAACAGAATGGCAGGATGCTAGATGGAGTATGCCACAGAAAATATACTGCAGGTACTGGGTGAGAACAAATACAAAAGAAAATTTATATCACAACTAGACTGTGTTGCTGGATCAGGGAATATATCTATCTCATGAAGATATAAATAATTAAATCAGAACCGGAAATAGTTCTCTTTAGAGGGGACTGTGCAGAAGGGCAATAGACTATGGGTGTTTTCATAAAACTCTGAGGCATCTACTGCACAGGTATAGTAATTATTGTATACTTGTTTAGTCCAGACATTTATAAGTAAGGCATCTGTTTGTATTTTTATTTTTAATGTGTACCATGACAACACTGGTACTTGAAAGTGTGTTGCAACCACAAAAATTTGAGAAGTTTAAAAAGTAAAAATGTTGTTAGTAGGATCATTAGTTACTGCATACACCCATTTTAACCCTACTTGTTAAATATACTCATTCCATTTCATTAAACTGACTCTCAATAAAAATATATTTTTCAATAAAAATATATTTGATTTAAAGTTTCTTTTCTGTTTTTTTCTTTTTTAAATTCGTATTTTATTTATTATTTTTGGGATAACATTTTTAGTTTACATTATAGTCAAAGGCTTCATGCTACATTGAACAAAGAGTCTTTCAAAAAGCAAGACCATAGTTCAGTATGAATATAGGCAGTGGCTATAAATAATAATCATATGAAAAGATGTTCAAGTTCACTCATATAAAATATATTTTAAAATAGTCACAGATCATTAAAACTATATTAGTATATAATTATTTTTTAAAATAAACCCTAAGATAATTTATTTTTATCAACTCTTATGTTAATGTGATATTAATATAAAGAGAATGGGATTTTGTATTTTTAAAAATGTCCTACTTCCATTGTTTCTTTGCAGTTTTCCTCTTTTCCTTATAAAAGTCAAGCTAAAATTTTGGCTGTAATTTCAAGACTCTTTTCTGATTAAGTCCTGTGGGGGTGCTTTGATGAATCATGAGTGGAGAGGAAGGCAAACTTTGAGGACAGAGATAGAAATCCTGTCCCAAAACTGAGATACTGTGGACTACAATTTCTACTCTTCTAATAATTTCTCCTGAGCTAAATTCATTTATTTTCATTTTAAGCTTGGTGTAATTTTTAGTTCCAACCTTGTTTCCACTTCTTTGAAATCCTTTGATTTTGATTTTGATCCTTTGAAATCTTTTGATGTTGATTTATGCTTCCAATTATTTGAAAGATAAGGTGTTTTAAATACTTTATTTACTTAAGAGGGTACAGCTCTATCTCTCTTATGTCTGTCATCAGAAAGATTTCTCAGGGATACACAGTGGCACCATAAAGATTTATGCATCCTTCACTTAAAGATTATAGTAGATCAAAGAGGGTGCTGATAATGTGTTTAAACAAAAATCAAAATTTAAAGAAGGCAAATAAGACTTATGTAAAACAGATATTCACTGGATTGGGCTATCTGCTAACACTCCTCTGAAGATATATAAATTTCCATTTTCCCAAAAATACTTGATAAAATTATGCTTTTGTCCTTTTTTTCCATTTAAATCAAAATAACAAGAATAAATTTCTTGTTTATGTTGTTCTCTACTCTATGTACTAGAACAAAGTAAATAAGGTTATTAAATGACCTGGAATCAGAAGTTCTATTTAAAGGTCTACATGTTATGAATGAAGTACAACTCATTATAGTCCTATGAAATACCCTTTTATAAATTATCTGTATGGAGAAATTCTCCCACTTGTGAAGGGAAGAGGTTGAAGAATTTGTTAGATGCTAGCATTTAAGAGAAACAAAGACTGAAGATAACAAATATTGTAAATATTCTCTGGGCAGTACTTTCTTGTAGTTGTAAGATGTCTGGTAGGATTAATGAAGAAAATGCTTAACTAGGAGTTATGTGACCTTACTTGGAGCATGTAACTCCCAATAACTGGATAAAAAGCTCAGAGTTGGTTCATGTCTCCTTCTATGTTTTAGCTCTCATCTATAAAGTAAGCAGATACAGGTATATGAGTACAGTTCTGCATGTTGAAGACATTTCTCAGCCCCAGTAGTCTATGAAAACACCGTCTATGAAGTAAACTGAAGAAATGTGAGTGTCAGAAATGATATTATTATAGCTTATAGAGTCATGAATTGATTATTTTCATATTAGTCCAGATCTTACCACTCACATGATAGGGTTGTTTGTTTAGTAGATGAGCAAACCTAGAGGCGTAGAGAAGGCAATTTGTTAGTCAAAGTGATGAAAACAGGGTTCTAACAGCTTTCTGACTCCAAGTCCAGTCATTTCTAAAATCCAAAGGGGGGTGAATTTTGGGAAATCATTTTGGCTCCTGTTCCCCATTAAATGATCATTGTTATTAAAACTTATTTCACCTGCAGATCTGTTTTTTGACATTTTCTTCTCCACTAAAGCAATCACCTACCATTTAATGCATTCATTGATTCAAGTGCTTCCAAATTCTGAAATTCCTTCAAGTGCGTGTCAGCTTTATGTTCCAATGAAGATAAATATTAAAGTAAAAATATGACAAGATGGTAACAAGTTGTTTTTGATGTGCTCTTACTTTAGTGCTTCACTGACCTGAGCTGACATCATTAATGCAAGATGATTTCATCTCTCACCCATATTCTTGCATCTATGTCTGTTCTTTATCTATTCTGAATGCTGACAGAGCCTATTTATATAATTCTGAATGAGATCTTATCATTTCTTTACCTAAAAGCTTCCACTGAATTTTACTTGCATGAGGAATAGAATAGGAACCACCTCCTAGGCCTGCAAGTCATTGTGTAGCCCATTGCTGGAGAAGCTCTCTGACCTTGCTCCTGCCAATCATCTTATGAACTGTGCTCCAGGGTTTCTGGCCTTTTGCCTACTTCTTACACTCATCAACTTAATTTCTACCTCATGGGCTTTGTGTTTAATGTTCCTTCTTTCTGGAGTATTTTCCTCTATTTTTTATTATAGGCAGGACTACTTGCTATTTTGCAGGGTTAGCCTCAAAGAAAACAATTTAAATCACATGAGCTACAGGGAACATCTTCCCCACAACATTCCATTGCATAATCCTATTTTATCTTCTTCTTCCTAGTGATTTCTATCAGAAATAATCTTAGATAATCAATTAATTTCTCATTTTTGGTCTCCTTTGCTCTCATGTACACTTGTTCAGAGATGACAGCTTTCTTGTTTTGCTCTTGGATAATTTCCTCATGCCTAGAACACAGCCCATTTTATAATAAACACTCCATAATATTTGTTAACTCAGTAAATCCATCTTGGGGTGTGTAAATAACTAACCACAGGTTATTTGGAGAGACTATTTCGCTAAGATCAGTAAACATAAGAGACAGCTCAAAGTACCTGAGGACAGTAAGAATTCAGATGAAAAGAGGCACATTTAAAAATTAATACTTTTTTTTTCCAATTTTCTTTGCCTAATGTAACATTTCTCCAAAATATGTTTGTGTTCCTTCTCTACTATGCATGAAGCCTGTGCAGTAAGTTATCAACAGACAAGGAGACCAAGGGAATCTTGTGGGGTGAAGGGTAGGATTTACATGTGTCATGAGCTAGTGGTGAAAGGCAGCACAAGGTGTTCAAGGAACTGAGGTGAGGGATAGGATTTGAGGTTAAAGGGCATGGCTTCTTCAGTAAGGACCATGAAAGCTCACTACGAAGTTAGACTCAAATTTCCTTCAAAACAAAATGATTGGTGGGTTTTAAGCCGAGGAGTAACTTGATTGACCTTCTGGAGTGAGCATTCTGTTGCACTGTGGAAAGCAATTCAGGGAGTAGTGGGGTGACTCTAAAGGAAAGAGCTCAGTTGGAAAGTCCCTGCAGCATTTCCCGTTCCTGATGCAGAATTAGAATAAATGTCAGCTGTGGTAGCCTCATGTAGGCAAATTACTCCAAGGTGAATCAGTGGAATTACAGGTCATGATGCTATCTCATGGCCATAAAGCATCTCATTACATTATCTCTTCAACCACAGTAATGCTGGAAAAAAGAATTCTTGAGTTCTTTATTTTCATGCAGTTTAAGTTTTCTTCTTTGTAGTTTTAAAAATTACTCCCACCCAAACTACACCTCCACAGTAGAAAGGAAATTAAACTCTCAGAGGTGAGAAAATGAGTTCTTAAAAAGATAAGAAAGGATGGAGACATTAATGTCATAGAAAAAAATACTTGAGGATGCTTTGAAATTATAGGAGAGCAAGTGTAATATTTGTTCAACACTGTACATGCTAGGGTGATGTTCAAGTACTTTCTGCAACTGAAAAATAATGTGGCAGTATGGCTCTGAGCCAAGAAAACCATGGTTCAGATTTCATAGATTTTTGACACTACAAGGATAATTAGAAACTTCATATGGCCAGTTATCTTTTAATACTGAAAAGAAAATCTTTCTGTGCATGGTCGATGGTGATATTGTTAAAGGAATGATAAGCTTTGTTTCAAGATTTTTCCACATATTTATTTCCTAAAATATCTTTTTTGCTGAATTCCCAATGTCAAGCGTATACACAAGCTAGGATTAAACAAAACAATCAGTTGTTTTGGATTTTCCAAAGAGAGCTTCATATTTAGCAAGAGCAAGAAAATAATAAGAAAACCTTGACACAATAGTTAAGAAAATCGAACGTTATTTTCAAAATAAAGACTTTAAAGCATTTTAAATGCCCTAAATAATGAATGGGATATTTTTGTTACATTACTCATCCTGGAAAGTGTAGAGGTATATTTCAGATTTTGTTTCCAAAGAAGATTAAAAACAAAGTTTCTGTGTTGTTGAAATGAAATAACAACTTTCACCAACTAGAATATAAAATAAGTTTAACAGTGCCCTCCAGCATACTAATCAACTAAGAGCTGGCTGGAGTTTTTGACACATGTGGCAGACTCAGTGCCAAAATTTAAGAACTTTCTTTGCATGATCTTCAGCAACCCTTTCAGTCACTTTCTGAGGAAATGCTATACCACAGCAGCCTGGAGTCACCAGTGAGGGCATGGGCCACTGCAGAGGATGCAATGAAAGTAATGTTGTACAGCTACAATGTAGCACAGCCAATCACTGGACTACTGTTCCTGACTCCAATACAACTACACAAATACTTAGGTACTTTATGAGAGGAAATACAATATGGCAATATGTACACAGACCCAAGAATCAACTGTTTTTCTTACATTTCCAGCCTCAACAAATTGTGCAAATGCTTTTACACTTCTGTGTTTCAGATCAGACTCATAAAGTGTTCTGAGAATCAAGTGCATTAATAAATATACAGTATTTCAAAGAGTCTCAGAAAAGGTTTTGATATTCCTATTAATTTGTATGAATGATATTAACTTATTCAGTTACCCATCTAAGATTCTTCCACACTTCACAGCAAATGTCTGTAGAATGACAGAAAGAGCACAGGGCCAAGACACCTGGTTTCAAGTTCTGGTTCTCCTACTCTACCGCAGGGTGACAGGGCACATGCTGCTTAATGTCTCTGAATGCCAGATCCCTCATCTTCCAAACAAAATATTTGACTTATATTATCTCTAAAGATCTTATTTGCTCTGAATTTAATGATTTATTTATAATAAAGTCATTAGACCCTACAAATTCTGCTACAGAAATCTTCCCTAAGTGGTAGGGGGTAGACCAGAAATAATAAGAAAGGGAAACATGACATGACCTGTGTTCATTTCTACAGAAACAAGAAGCTTCTAAAAAATCTTTAACATCTGGAGCAAGTTGCTGTATCTCCTCTTTATTTGAGAGACCTTCAGAGAGAATTTGTCTCAAAGTGAAGAAGATCAGGAATTTATCCCATTTTACCCAGATGGAAATGATCTCTCAGTTGCTCAAATAATTTCTTTCTTATGCAGTAAAAGCCATTTTTGTCTCAGATTTCCTATCTAAAATTTTTTTATTTATTAGAGAGGGGGAGAGAGAGAGAGATGGAGGGAGGGAGAGCAACAGACCCCACCAGTTGATTCATTCTCCAAATACTTGCAATGAGTGGGGCTGGGCGTGGAACCTGGAATGCAACCCAGCCCAGGTCTCCCACAGGGCCAGGGACCCAACAATTTGAGCCATCACCTGCTGCCTCCCAGAGAGCGCATTAGCAGGAAGCTGGAATCTGGAGCACAGCCAAAACTCTGATATTGGATGTAGGTGTAACAAATGGCGTCTTAACTACTAGGCCAAATACATGCCCCTATCTCCTGATTTCTATGAATATCCTCTCTATCAATTTGCTTATAATATAATAACTTAAATACATTTTATTTCCCCTTTATTTAAAATCTTTACACAAATTTATAAATTATGTATAGAGGTAAAATGGGCATCTATATTGAATGATAGTCATATCAAATAGATTTTTATTTCTTCATAGCTCATATTACTGCTTTTGTCCCAAAATTTACATAAAAACAATACTTTTAATTCTTGTATTCTTAAGTGAGTCTTTCACAGAGGGATGGCGATGACTACTCAAGGGCAAATCTAACATCACAAACAATCTGAGTTCTGCTGCTGACCTATATAATAGAAGTTGGCCATCACTCAGGTGGAAGCATTTGAGGACTGCGGTAAGACTTATGTATAGTGCCCTAGTGCCCCCCTTCAGTAGGAGGACTTCAGTCTTCCCACTATAGCTTTTCTTTTTGGGAAACAAGTGCCCTTCTGAAAACTCTGTTTAAAACTACAGGCTGCACAAGAGGTATGACACCTGGGCCATTAGCACCTGGGTGGCAGAGAAGAGCAGACTGACAACCTACATGGGCAACCCTCTGAGCAGAGCTTAAAGTATCCTCCAGAAATGGAAAGTTAGGGAAGCTCAGAAGCTAAGGCACAGTGGGTATCTGTATGAGCTGCCAGTGTGCAAATATGTGGGGATATCCAAGGTTGTGACACATAGAAGAAATAGATAAAAAGGAAAGAATCATTCAGTCATTCAAGAAATACTCAGTGAGCACATTCTCTGAGCTCAACAGATATTGAGCACAGAGTGGGAGACAGACAGTTCTATACTTCCAAGAGCCTATGGCTGTGGTGTGAAGTAGGTGGTAAAGGGAAGTAGGTGGTGGGCAAGATAAGAAAGGAGGCAAGCATTAAAAAATATGTTAAGTACTAGGATGCTTGTTAACACAAGATATTAAGAGGGCCCTGAGAGAGAATCACCTAACCTAGAAAGTGCTAAGAATTCTTTCCAAAAATGAGGCATCTTAGCTAAGACCTGAAACACAAGTAAGAATTATCTAAGTGAAAGGGGGGGATTTGGTTGTGGACATGGGGAAGAATGGTCTTCTAAACAGAAGAAACAGCATGTCCAAAGACCTAGAATGGAGAACAGGCATGGAGGTATTCCTGAGATTTGGGGACCCACTGGAATATATAGCTTTTGTGTCCATGTGTGGGGATGGGGTGGAGGTGAAGTAGGCAGGCATATAGGTTAAAATTGATTAGGTTTGTGAGCTGGAAGACCACGCCTTTGCCATGCCCCTATGTGACCTCACGCCCTACCTGATACCTTCACCACTCCCCTGTATGACCTCATCCCCTACCTGCCTATACCTGGGTGCCCACCAGCCAATCAGGTTAATTAACCACTCCCCTTTGGAAGTTGGTTAAAAGCCTGGGACATGGTGTGTCCACCCCTTCCCTTCTTCCCTGGCCTCTTGCCAGGAGGGGGCTGGCTGCTCCTCCATGTGGCTTGTTCCTGGTGCTCAGTATGAACCCAGATTTATCTCTCTCTTAATAAAACTCTTACTCTCCTATGCATTTTTTGCACTAAATAAAAGCTTAAAATGTACCATGCTGCTCATTATCTGTGCCGGTATTTAGAATTCTTCTCTAAATATTAGGCAAGAACCTTCTCGGGCTTATTAATATTGGGGATTTAGTAATAAGCCCACGGTGAAACTGTATGGCATCCCAAATTCCGATAGCACCCCAGACAGCACTTCTGGGGAACTTTAAAGAGCCACATTTTTGTGTAGATTTTAGGGGGTCCTGTCTGATTTCAGAGGTGGATGCTGCTGCAAATAAGACTGGTAGTGAATAGAGATCTGTTTATTCAGAAGCGCTCTTTGAATGCAATGTGAAAAATAAACATCAGATGTGCCTTGGGGACAGAAATGGGCTATAAAGTAGGGGTGTGGCTTTTTTTTTTTTTTTTTTTTTGCCTTCCTCACAGCTTTGTCTAAAGCAAGACTTACCAAACTGATTTATACATTTTGGGGGGAATTTCAGATCTTATGGAATATATATTGTCCTGAAAATAAATAATTCCGGCCGGCGCTGCGGCTCACTAGGCTAATCCTCTGCCTTGTGGCGCCGGCACACCGGGTTCTAGTCCCGGTCAGGGAGCCAGATTCTGTCCCGGTGCCCCTCTTCCAGGCCAGCTCTCTGCTGTGGCCAGGGAGTGCAGTGGAGGATGGCCCAAGTGCTTGGGCCCTGCACCCCATGGGAGACCAGGAGAAGTACCTGGCTCCTGCCATCGGATCAGCGCGGTGCGCTGGCCGCAGCGCGCCGGCCGATGCGGCCACTGGAGGGTGAACCAACGGCAAAGGAAGACCTTTCTCTCTGTCTCTCTCTCTCACTGTCCACTCTGCCTGTCAAAAATAAATAATAATAATAAAAAAAGAAAATAAATGATTCCCACACCTGGGCTTTTTCCAAAGAACATTTTCTGGAGGGCTGATAGATTCTTGGAGACAATTTTTACTTCCTAGAGATGTCCCCAAGGCACATCCGATGTTTATTTTTCACATTGCATTCAAAGAGAGCTTCTGAATAAACAGATATCTATTCACTATCAGTCTTAGGTAGAGTTATAGACAGTGAGAGAGAGAGACAGAAAGGTCTTCCTTCCGTTGGTTCACTCTCCAAATGGCCACCACAGCCGGCACTGCACTGATCCGAAGCCAGGAGCCAGGTGCTTCCTCCCGGTATCCCATGTGGGTGAAGGGGCTCAAGCACTTGGGCCATCCTCCACTGCCCTTCCCGGCCACAGCAGGGAGCTGGACTGGAAGAGGAGCAACCGGGACTAGAACCCGCACCCACATGGGATACTGGCGCCGCAGGTGGGGCATTAACCAAGTGAGCCTCGGCGCCAGCTAAGTACTTGGGTTTTGACCCCTACTTTCTCATAATTTCATAATCAAGCTCTTGTTCTTTTAAAAATCACCACCTTTCTTTCTTTCTTTCTTTTTTTTTTTTTTTTTTTTTTTTTTTGACAGGCAGAGTGGACAGTGAGAGAGAGAGACAGAGAGAAAGGTCTTCCTTTGCCGTTGGTTCACCCTTCAATGGCCGCCGCGGCTGGCGCACCGCGCTAATCCGATGGCAGGAGCCAGGAGCCAGGTGCTTTTCCTGGTCTCCCATGGGTTGCAGGGCCCAAGCACTTGGGCCATCCTCCACTGCACTCCTTGGCCACAGCAGAGAGCTGGCCTGGAAGAGGGGCAACCGGGACAGAATCCGGCGCCCGGACCGGGACTAGAACCCGGTGTTCCGGCGCCGCTAGGCGGAGGATTAGCCTAGTGAGCCGCGGTGCCGGCACCACCTTTCTTTTTAAGAGCAAAATTTTAGCACAGCTGTTCTTCAGAGGCAGGGTCCATCCTGTAGTCTGCTAGTCACATGACTTGTTAGCCATGAAAGTGATGGCAAAACCACTTTGGCCTTGCAGATAATATGGTTAGCAATAGTGATTTGACTTTAAAGTTCAGAGAATTTGGTCTTGAATTTTGACTTAGCCTCTTAGTGCTGATGCGATTTTTGGAATGTTAGATTTTCTGACCTTTATTTAGCTAAGCAATGGGATTATCTAATAAGTTTATTATGAGAATTAAGATTTTTTATATTTGAAAAGGGAAAGTACTCTGTATGTTTATTTGTAAGGGCACTATCAATAGTTATTAGCTGATTGCAAAGTGATGGCTGAATGACTGAGTTTATTTATTTTTAGAATGCTATTTATTTTTATTAGAGAGAGAGAGAGGAGAATAAGAATGAGAGTGATATAAAGTCAATAAAAACAGATGATATATCTGGACACTAAAAACATTCCATCACCCTCAGCTTTACACTACGAGTACAGACAGTTTTCAAGAACTAAAGATCCTAACCTTCTCTGTTCCAGTCCTGGAATTCCAACTCTCTAGATGACGTAGAGTTTGCTTGTAGGACAATGCAATTTCCAGACAGATTGTAAGTATCTGTTATTTTTAATGTAAATCTAAAGAAATAGTTCAAATTTTCCTTTTATATACTCCAAATGACTACTTGCATGTGGGCTTTCTCTAATCTGGAAAACAATTCATTTTTAGAGAAACCTTGCTGGGACAACTGGGTTTGCAGAATTTACCCTCCCTCATCTAGACATCCCAGGATCCACTGGGACACAGAGTCAGGTCTACATGTCTGTGGTACCACCTGATTTTATTCCAAGCACCAAACAGATGGTGGCTCTGGTTTTGACAAATTCCATAGTGGGAAGAATTTTGCAGTTTTGTGATATTCTCTACAGGCGAAATCATGGGATGAAAGTTTAAGAACCAAACCTCATAATTGCATAATACAGGAGTCTCCCCATTAAAGGGTTCTTCTGTAGCTAGTAGCACTTGAGGGGAATGTGAAGGAGACTCTCTTAGGTCCCCTCGTTTATCACCTATCTCTAAGTTTCATTTATAAAATGTAATATGTAAAAGCCAGATGAAGTGGTTCTACAAAAACATGCTTGGTTTCATTTGCTGCTTGCTGTGTCATTATTTAAACATCCTACTGGCCTATTCAGAGAAATGCAATTTTGTCACAACAATATGTAGCATACGATTTAAACATGTCTGTTTCAGTATAAGAGGAGTACTTCATGCTTACTGTAGATATTAAATGCTCTGATTTTCTGTAACGTGGGATAGTTATCACTGATGTTTGTGCTAGAATGTCAAAAAACAGTTTCTAAAGCAGTGTTAATATAAATTAGTAAGTTTTATTTTCTCACTGATGATATGTCCTAATTAAATGACGATATATTAAAGTGAAGAGACAGAAAAAAATTACTCATGTGAAATACAAGTATAAAAGTGTAGACAGACATTGCTTCTAATCTTTAACACTCTTAAAGATCTAGTTTTGGAGAGCACTTGATACAAATCAATTTTACAGGTATAAAAGTAAAAAAGGCTCGTCCATTGTCCTTAAATCACTGTCACTCTCCCATACCCCAACATAATTAATTCCCTATAATTTTGCAAGTTAGCCAGAGAACTCAAGGTGACTATGTCACATCTCATGAATAAGGTGAGAGTCTCACTTCTTTAGAGAAATTACATAAAGAAAACAATCTAACCACCTTCTTTTACAGGAAGGTGCTTTGTGGAAGCATGATTAACTTGGTAAGTGGGTGTCTGCTGTGACTGAAACATCAGGGCTATTTGAAGCCACTGCAATTAGTTACATAAGCAGGTATTTGGGGGCGGTTTTTGAAATGCATATTGCTATGTCAATGGTTTGTTTAAAAAACCAATAATAACACAACCCTCCCTTAGAAATGGGACTGGCAGCTCCCTGGATTTCGTGAGAGCTGTTGACACAGAACTATTGAGCTAGGCTTTGGAGGAAAGGAATGGACTCAGGGCTCCAGATGTGAAACAGCAGTTTCACCCACAACCTGACACTCACTCATCCAGGAAGGGAAATAAGGATGATCCAACAGAGACACCAGAGCAACTTTTCTATAGCACTAGGGAATTTGAAATAATTGTCATAGAATGTATTTAATTTTACCAGATGGACACATTAGAAATTCCCTTTGGCAGCAAAATGAAGAATTCCCCAACATGTACATGTATGGACATGTTGGGTAACATAATATGCTAGCACTGACAGGAAGATGGGCAAGTAGACTCTAGTAGATATTTAGGTTGAGAAATAATTCCTAAACAGGTGACAATAGAGAGAAGAGAAAATGAGCTGATGGGAAATATTTAAGAGAATTTGGTAAGTGACTCAGTGTGAGAATTGAAGGAGAGAGGGGAGAAGTAGACTGTAACTCCACAGTTACTGCTCAGGAACCTAGAGGGCAACAGTGACCTTCACTGAGCAGAAGGCCACATTTGTGTGGGATTGGGGAAACTGGAATTGAGCTCTATATATTGAGTTTTATGTACATGCAAATCATCGGGGTAGAGATGCTCATAAATGAGTAAAATTATAAAGACAGAGGCTAAAGACTGACAAAGATTTTTTTCCTTGAGCAAACATTAGTCAGCCTCTGAAACATCCCCCAGGTCCATCTGTACACTTCCTTATTAGCTTCAGTTTGAGCAAGAACCTACACCCTCAATATCTAATTAACTTCCTCATCCTCCATTGTCTCCCAAGCAATGCCTGATCATCTTGGCCTGTCTTCAGCAAGAATCCTATTAGACCAGAGGATGGGCATTGATGGCACAGCAGCAAAGTTATCACTTGGAATGTCAGAGGGCCTGGGTTCAAGCCCTGCCTCGCTTCCAATTCAGTTTTCTGCTGATGTGCACCCTGGGAGGCAGCAGGTGATCACTCAAGTACTTGGGTCCCTGCCACACCTGGGAGATGCAGATTGAGTTCCAGGTTCCCAGCTTCACCCTGGCCTAGCCCACAGTTATTGCAGGCATTTGAGAAGCAAATCAATAGATGGAAGATCTCTCTCTGTGTCTCTCTCTTTGCCACTCTTTCTTTTAAAAGAAATGATTATAAACATTCTTTATGCTATGTTTGTATGAGTATATGGTGTTAACATAAGTGTTCCAGAAAGTGAATGAAATTTCTAGAAATTTGGTATATCCTAGTATGTTTTCAGTCATAATATAGTTGCTATTTTAAATATTGTATATTTCGAAATAAGTAAATTTTCTTTTCAAACAAGATTTTGCAAGATACTTAACCTTGACTATTATAAGTCTTTTGCACTCATGGGTAGTTTTTTACTTGCATTCCCCTCAGGAAGCATTGCAATCAACTTATGGCCAAATGCTACATCTTCTGAGAGATTTATGAAAGAGGCTGTGACAGCTACTATGAAATACAAACCTCTGATAACTTTGAAACCACGCCACTGGACTATGTAACAATTTCTAGAAATAATGGAAAACCTGATGGATTGATAAAATTGCGAGCCAAAGCTCAAGCAGAGCAAGAATATGGGACTAAATTAATTGATGAGGATTAATATAGCTTTTATGGTTTTTTTGCTTGAAAAGTTATTGGTTCTTTAATGTTTTATTTTCTTGTTTTAAAGAAAACTTTCATATCTCTTAAACTACTTATAACACAGCAATTTCGTAAAAGTATCCTTGTGATTAAACAGTTACTTATTAAGAATGCAGAAATTCTTACTGAGCAGTCTTATTTTCAAAACATTATAGCTACCTGCATAATTTGAAGAAGAAATTATTCTTCTTGTAATAGTACAACATTGAGAATATTGGTTATATTATCAAGGTTTTGACTGTAATGTCATACTTGAAAATGATGCATAAAATCACACAAGACCAGACAGTGTAAAGGTTTAAGGGAAGTAAGGTAGATTTTATGGAGCTAATGATGACAGAGAACTTGGAAAAATCAGCCTGCAGCTTGGATTACAGGGTTCCAGACATTACAGTTAAGTACGGAAGATCACATCCAGCAGAAGTAGGAATTCTCAGCTGATCTTGGGGACCTCAAAAAGAAAATAATTCACCTAAATTTATTGGTGCTGAAGGTGAAGTCTGGTGCAAGTTCCTGGCTTGGCTTTAGAAGTTTGGGTCTTTTAAAAGTCTAATCTGAAATCCCTTTATGAAAAGTTTCAGCAAAGCAAATTTTAACAAAAGGCCCATGTTGCAATGACTATTTGTGCTATACTTATGTAAGTAATCAGGTACATTTAGTGTGGCTAGACTTATTTTACTCCAATTGTATTTGGAAGAAATGGGGGAGATTATATTGCTACAGAAAATTATAGCACATCCTAGTGAGTGTTAAATTCTAGTCTTTTGCATTATCTTTAACATTCTGTTATTTCCGTGTAAACTGAATTCTCTTTTCTTCTAATAGCTTACAAAAACTCTAAAAATCAATGTTTCCAATAGCTCTCCTATTTTCCTGATTTGCCAGCACTAAAAATTAAAAGTCTCCCTTTTTCAAAGCCCTGCAAACTGACTCTGGATAATTCTTAAAAAACTTCAAGACAATAATGTTCAGGCAACTTTCATGCCTTCTGTTGTGTGGGCCACTAAGAATGTTCACCAGAACACCTGACGATCAAACTGCAAATCAGAAAATGTCTCAGATTGTCACTGTCACCCTTAGTTCACTATATAATAAATATGCTTCAAGCCTAACATCTAGAAGTCTTCTTGATTGCCCTCTGGACTCAGAAATTAGGTTTCCAACCACTAATCTTTGCTTTGCTTTACTTTCATAGAATGTCCCTTCATTTAATGCCTACATACTGGCACCATTTGGCAAACCTCTTCTACTACCACGTCCCTGCAGATGATTCAGCTGGTCCTAAATGAGCAAAAGGTGACTAAACAAGAAAATGGACTTACATGGTTTACAGAAAGGAGACTGTCTTTCCTTTCCTTCGAATAAGCAGGGACACTGGCAAAGGTTCTTTCCTTGATTAAATATTAGTCAGGCTCTTGAACCCTCTTCTAGACCCATCTATGTACTTCCTTGTAAAATCCAATTTTAGCAAAAATTCTACTAGGACAAATTTAGCAAGACCCCCACCCCTATACACACACTCTTGCTATCTAATCCAGTTTCTCATCTACCATTTCTCAGGCGATGTCTGATCACTATGGCTTGTCATCAGCAACAATCCTATTAGTTCGCTGTTGGTAGAATCTCCCATTATTCCTGATGCTTCCTCTCAGTATTTTTCCATTCAATAACGTGAATCCTCCTCCTTTACTACAAACCCCACTTTCCCTGTCTGCATTCAGAGGTTAGCCCAAACTCTCTTTCCCATTGCATCATTCCCTACACTTATCACAAAAGTCTCCATTTGAACAGATTCTTCATTACTAGGTTTAAACAGGTGTTATGTCTAACAAAAACTTCAGCAGTAACATTTTACAGTGCAGGGAGAGTGAATAATGTCAGAAGATAAGAAGCCGTGGAAAGCATCTGTAAGAATTAAGAAAATCGAGTTCTGGAAAACTCACAAAAAGGCAAAACAATGTCACATGCTAGTAATATGATCTATATTGATGAAATATTTCACCAATAAATAAATTAAACAAAGAATGGAAAAATAGTTTAACAAAGGAGGAATTATACTGGATACCAGCCTATTTGTTTATATTTGTTTAACTATCACACAATAACTTTTTTTAAAACATCATATCCTGAGAAAAACTTTCAGTTGGAATATTTTTTCTGTGCCTTGATAGGGAATTCCCATCAGTTGAGTTGGAGTTGCATCCCATTAAACCCTCCAGATGAAGGATTTGTCTTTTTAGTGGAAACTTTGTATTTCTTTATAGCAACACACTCTCTGCCCTTGACTTGGTTATCCTTTATGGAAGCAGGGACTTCTTTGGCCCATGTGTTCAGCATATAGTAATGACAGATTACAGAAAATATTGAAAAAGTGGAATGTGATTGTTAAACACACACACAGACACACACACACATACCTCTTCTGGGTATAATATAAAGAAAATCCTTAAAGGTAACCTCACAGATTTCTTGTTTCATAGTGAGGCATCTGTAAAGATGGAACTAGTCATGAAAAGAGTGCTAGGCTACCTAGTTGCTCCTCTTCCAGTCCAGCATTCTGCTGTGGCCCGGGAAGGCAGTGGAGGATGGCCCAGGTGCTTGGGCCCTGCACCTGCATGGGAGACCAGAAGGAAGCTCCTGGCTCCTGGCTTCGGATCAGCGCAACGCCGTGGCGGCCACTGGGGGATGAACCAATGGAAAAAGGAAGACCTTTCTCTCTGTCTCTCTCTTACTGTCTAACTCTGCCTGTCAAAAAAAAAAAAAAAAAAAAAAAAAAAAAAAAAAAAAAAAAAAGACTCTATAACTACTCGAGATAGGTCATTTTATTTGCAAGAGAATTTCTTATATGTGGTACACAAAAAATTACAAATGACAAAACATTTTTCAAGAATCTTTAAAAGTTGAAGAAATATTTTTCTCCTGAAGTCTTGTGGTATTTTCTGCATTACTCCTGTGATGATTATAATTATTATGTGATATTTTCAATATTCTTGTTTCTTTTTTTTAAAAAAGCTCTTTTAAGGTAGAATAAAAAACATTGTATTGCAATTGCCTGTCATGGAGTATCTCCTTAAAATTCATGCAATGAACAAAGAGTGTACATCATCAGCTGAAAATCTTTTCTTTCTGAATAGTTTTTTTCCCTGAAGAAAAGGCAGAGCTATAATTACACAAAGGAATGAATTTACAAGTGAAATTCCAGAGCTTGAAACCTGCTGACAGTCACCAAAGTGAATCAAATCTCAGAAATTACTTAGCTAACCTTCCTCACAGTATCATGGAAATTCCATTTGCCTGAACTGTGTGGATGTGGAACTCTGTGATTTTTAAACTCTTTTTTAAAAACCGCATTTGAAGTGCAGAAAGAGTGAGAGGGAGACAGAGAGGGAGGGGGAGGAGGAAAAGAAGGGGGGGGGGAGAGGAAGAGAAAGGGCAAAAGAGAGAGATTGAGAGAGAGAAAGAGAGAGAGTGAGAGAGCGAGAGCGAGCGAGAGAGAGAGAATCTTTTTTTTGCTGGTTCACTTCCCAAATGACCACACCAGCCAGCAAATGACCACACCAGCCAGGACTGGACCTAGCTGAAGTCGGGAGCTTGGAACTTAATCTGGGTCTCTCACTTGGGTGGCAATTACACAAGTGCTTGGGCCATTATCTGCTGCCTCGATGGTCTGCATTAGGAAGTAGT
Organism: Oryctolagus cuniculus; assembly: GCF_964237555.1. Classification (NCBI taxonomy): domain Eukaryota; kingdom Metazoa; phylum Chordata; class Mammalia; order Lagomorpha; family Leporidae; genus Oryctolagus; species Oryctolagus cuniculus. The sequence continues at coordinate 122,100,375 of NC_091436.1, read as the reverse complement.
GGTACAGGAGTGGGGCTGGGACTTGAACCCAGGCACTCTGATATGGGATGCGGATGTCCCAAGCATCTGTCTTAACCACTGTGCAAAAGGTCTACTCCTCAAATGTTGCAATTAAGGGCATCTTTCACATTGATTTTCATGGAGAATGCAGGAAGCTGGAAGTAAGAAGCCTGAAGCCCCCCTCCCCCCTCGAATAAAATATGATGTTTTATATTCTTTCCATTCTTTCTGATAATCTTTGGAAGCTGGTGTTCCTTTTCTATCCCCAACAATTAAGACCAGCCATATCAGCATCTGCCCAACCTGGACTTCTACAACAAATGTCTCAGGAGAGCTGCCCTGGCTGTACCTCTTCTCCAAGTGATACAGGCTTTCACTTTTTCTTATGGGTGTAGTGTGGGGGCTTGTGCTGCTCCCATGGCAAACAACACACCAGCCCTTATGCCTGGCTTTTTCATAGTTCCCAAGCAGTGAAAATATACCTTAAAGGAATCATACTTCCTGAAATTCTACCTTCAGGTGTGTGGGTACTTGTAATGTCAGGTCTGCAATAGAGAAGGAAAAGCATGAAAGTTGTAAGCACATGGATGGAATTCAGGAAATTAATTCTTTGCTCTTTACGTTAAAATTGTAGCTGGATGAGCATTGAGTATATTTATGTGGTTTCTGCCTTCTCAGAAGCATGTTTTCCATTCACTTTTTATAGCCTTCCATTTATCTCTTATTTGGGACTGGATTTTTTTTTTTTTAGTTACATAAATCATGTGTTAGATATTGGACAATGCTCCTTGGAAAGTCACTCGTAAGAATATTAATTCTGGAGGGGACTGACGAACTTGGATGCTGTTTCTCATAAGCAGGGTCACCAAGAGCAAAGATCTCTTACTTTGGAAAGCACAAGACAAGGCCTTGTAGGAAATATCATTAAATAAATAGATTTTCAGAAGCCAGACATGAGGCATTCATTGAACAATTATGGCTCTGGTGGACACTGAGTTTTGAGGAAACCCTGGGCCATTAGATGTTGTAGGAAAACAGAAACCTTGAGCATTCTGTACAGTTTTGATAAAATTAGCTGTGTGATTTATTTGGTGTGATAAATGTAATAGTCATTTTTATTTTACATCAACAACAAATAGAGATACATGTGACCTAAAATGGCAAAGGTTTAGTAAGCAGGTTTAGACTCAATGATGGAGCCATGAGATAAGGAGAGACAGCTAAAGACAGTCACCACTGAGCGATTCATGTGGTTGCCACGGTGGAAACTAACAGATGGACTCTGGGGTATGGACCTCAGCACAAGGGATAAGAATCAGGCGCTCGATGTGACGAGAGGTTGACTGACACTGCATTCTCCTAACTTCCTTAGCAAAAATGAAAATTATCCTTTGGCCAATATTTTATAGAACAAAAGCAAGGATTGAAAAGCCTAAAATTTATTTATATTTAAGATTTCAAAGATTTAGTACGATGAACAGTTGAGCAGAAATTGCAATTCCTAAAAATGCTTGAAAAGGGTAACATGAAGGATATCGAGAGAGGAACAACAGGGGTGTTTTCCAAGCGACTGTTCTCTCTCCATTGCTGCTTCTGTTGATCCTGAGCTTTGGCGTACTGTGAACTCTTCCAAATCTGTCAGGAGCTCTATTAATCAACACTTAATTACAACAGACCCCATCACTTATCACAACAAACATCCTTCGCAGTTGATGAACATTTTATTTTTCATTCTTTAAATCGTCTTGCTCCTCAAACAGTGATGAAGGGATACATGTCTTGACAAGGCGACTAAAAATAGGCTGCTGGCTAAGGCTAGCTGAGCATAAGCTCCCTTACCAGGGACAACAAAGTCTCCTCCTCCACGGAATCATTTGCTGTTGCTCACACTTCACCACCACCACCAAAAGAGGAGACTTATTTACCAAAACAGTTGAACTTCATCATGATGCTCATATATACTAAATGTGTCTTAAATGCCGCATATAAGTGCTTTTTTCTTTACCGTTCTCCTTAAATATCATTTATTTTCCTTTAATATCTGTGGCAGATGAACAAGGATATCTTCTGTTTGCAGACAAGTTGTGATACTATGATTTTTCCTCTAATACCTACATTATTCAATTGAAATACTTAGAAGATGATGACAATGCAGGAACCCCCAACAACAGCTCAAACTCCACCATTTTTTTTTTTTTTTTGACAGGCAGAGTTAGAGAGAGAGAGACAGAGAAAGGTCTTCCTTCCATTGGTTCACCCCGCAAGTGGCCACAACAGCCAGAGCTGCGCCAGTCCGAAGCCAGGAGCCAGGTGCTTCCTCCTGGTCTCCCATGTGGGTGCAGGGCCCAAGCACTTGGGCCATCCTCCACTGCCTTCCCGGGCCACAGCAGAGAGCTGGACTGGAAGAGGAGCAACCGGGACAGAACCGGTGCCCCAACCAAGACTAGAACCTGGGGAGCCGGCACCATAGGCAGAGGATTAGCCAACTACACCATTTACAATAACAAAGCAGGAGGATGTATTGGATCATTCTGAATCAGGAAAATCAATCTTTCAGAAGATTCTGTGACTTCACTAATGTGAAGTGGTTTTTACAGTGTTTTTAAAGTGTGATTCCTGGACCAATAGCCTCAACAAAACTTGGAGACTTGATAGAACTGCCAATTTTCTGAATTCTGACTCTGAATCAGAAAAACCAGCCTGGGACTCACCAGGGTGAGTTGGATCTGACAAAAGTTCTCTCCTTGAACAAGCTCAAATCAACAAATCAAGCCCACCCCTTTGTTGTTTTTAGCTCTTTGCAAACAGGGCCTCAACTTTTGGCCTCTAGATTTGCCTGCATTTGTACAATTTTAGCAAGACTCCACCTAAGCCAGTTTAGTCAGTTTCCCATCCTTGATATCTGTGACTTTTGATATGAGATCTGGATCTGGTTTCTTATCATCCACCTTCTCCCAGATGATGTCTGTCCACCCTGCTGTCTTCAACAAGCTCTCAGGACAGTTTAATCACATCAAATGCTCTTTGTTTCTTCTAAGTAATTTTGTATACATACCCCCTCTCCAACTGCAACCTGGCACCTTATCTATAAATCTCCACTTTTTCTTGTGACCAAAATCGTATCCAGTCTCTCTCCTTTTACTGCACAACCCCATTGCTGTGATCCCTGTACTTTTTGTGACACTCTCCCTCCTGAATAGAGCCTGATTTACTGTTCTAATGTTTCCTTTTTTAATTCAGAGACAAAGGCAGAGAGGGAGATCTTCATCTGCGGATTGTCTTTCCCCAAATGTGTGCAATAGCCTGGGCTGGGCCAGGCTGAAATTAAAAGCCAGGAGCCAGGAGCCAGGAGCCAGGAATGCACTCAGGTCTCCCATTTAATGGCAGGCACACCATCATCTGCTGTCTCCCAGCAGCAAGCTGGATTGAAAACAGAGATAAGAGTTGAACCCAGGGACTCTGATACAGGATGTGAGCCTCCCACATAAAGCTTTAACTACTGTGCCAAATGTCTACTCCAGCATTAATGTTCTTTAGTGGTATCATTGAATATAAACATATATTTAACAGATGCATCCTTATGATTGACAATAACTGCCCTAGAACATTTTTCTCTGGTACTTGCAATGTCAGATGGATAATACCAAGTCAAATTTTATACCAGGAACATGGTAAAACATTTTTTCTTATTATTTGTGAAAAATCAAATACACATATATAAGCAGAGAAATAATAAGAGAAGACCAAGAAAATATATTTTCTTTCTTTATTTCTTTCTTTTTTTTTTTTTGACAGGCAGAGTGGACAGTGAGAGAGAGAGAGACAGAGAGAAAGGTCTTCCTTTTGCCGTTGGTTCACCCTCCAATGGCCGCCGTGGCCCGTGCACTGCGGCCGGCACACCATGCTGATCCGATGGCAGGAGCCAGATGCTTCTCCTGGTCTCCCATGGGGTGCAGGGCCCAAGGACTTGGGCCATCCTCCACTGCACTCCCTGGCCACAGCAGAGAGCTGGCCTGGAAGGGGGGCAACCGGGACAGAATCCGGCGACCCGACCGGGACTAGAACCCGGTGTGCTGGTGCCGTAAGGTGGAGGATTAGCCTAGTGAGCTGCGGCGCGGGCCGAAAATATATTTTAAAACAATCTATGTTAAGAAGGCAGACTGCAGTCATGGGCAGCCAAGAGAAAAGATGAAAACACATAAGTGAGAAAGTAGGAAAGTACTTAACTACTTAAAGTACTTAAAGATGACACGCTATACTAATGAAATTAGAGGTATAAAACTCTGGACTACGTGAGTTTTTTTTTTTTTTTAATATAAAGGAAGTATACACAGATTTGTATCTTTTTGTGCCTTTTAAATTTCATTTTGATCAAGCTTGGCCTTAGTCAAACTTGGACTGTGAATTTTAGAAAGGAAGATTCTGAAAATTTAGAAGAAAAAGTTGACATCTATGCCATGTAACTAACTCCATGACAGAAAACTAAAGATCAATGGTAGAGAATATCTCACAAAATATCATCCAGATGATGCAAACAGAAGTGATTACTCTGAGGAAGGAAAAGTGGAGGAACCTGTAGAAAATGAGGCGGTAATTAATACTCTTCAATAAGCTTGCCTCTTAAAGGGAGAGGTTCAAGTAATGAAAGGAGTCCATTTAAAAGAAATCATGGATCTATAAGAATAGCATTCAGAAACCTAAATTTACAATGAGCCACCAAATGCCAAAAGTAAGAAAACAATTATTTTATTATTGTTAGGATTTGATTTTTTTGTTTTCATCAAGCATATCAGAAAAGAAATAAGCCCATTGCTTCAGACCATCAATGTAACTTGGAGGTTGACTAGGAAGACAAAATGAAGACTGAAACTGTTACTCTTTTTCTGTCTTCTCTTTGTTAAAGATTCGTTTATTTATTTGAAAGGCAAAGTTATAGGAGAGAGGGAGAGTCAGAGAGATGTTTCTCTTTCAAGGAGAATGAAGAAGTAGAAAGAATATACAGAAAAAGCAATAAAGGCTGTGTGAGGAATAGAAGATAATGAAGGCATTGTTGAATGCTTCCAGTAAGTGATCTATGTGTTCTGACCTGGGCTAATTCCCACTCATTGTTCTAAGAAAATAACAGGTGATTCTGAACTGCCACAGTGATGTTGATGCAGCCACAGAAAACAGAGGAGTATCAGAAGACTGGGGATGGGCAAATTTAATTTTTTCCAATTTTTTTAATTTACCGCACTTCTTAAAATCATTTAAAATGTTTATTAACAATAATTATAACATTTATGGCTCAGTGTGATTTTTTAAACATTTATCTATTTATTTATTTGAAAGTCAGAGCCGCAGAGGCAGAGGCAGAGGCAGAGGCAGAGAAAAAGAGAGAGAGAACAATAGAGGGCTTCCATCTTCTGGCTCACTCTCCAAAGGGCTTCAGTGGCTGGAGCTGCACCGATCTGAGGCCAGGAGCCAGGAGTTTCCTCCAGGTCTCCCATGCAGGTACAGGGCCCAAGGACTTGGTCCATCTTCCACTGCTTTCCCAGGCCACAGCAGAGAGCTGGATTGGAAGTGGAACAGCCAGGACTTGAACTGGAGCCCATATGGGATGCCGGCACTGCAAGTGGTGGCTCTACGCACCTCGCCACAAGTGCCGACCCCTCATGTGATATTTCAATGCATGTATACAATGTACACAGATTAAACAAGGGCAACCAATACCACTCTTATTTTTGATTATAAAATATGTAACAGATAGTTTGGTTAAGTTCTAAGAAAATGAATCTTTCATTTGAGTTTGTAAAGATTGATGTTTGAGGACTGATATTTCAAGAAGTGGTAAGTGAGAAATTAAGACAAGAGGTAGGGATGATGAAAAGATGATTGAGCTGTGTGTTTTTGTTGTTGTTTATTTTGTTTTGTCTTCCATGTAGGGTTGCAGTCTGACACATAAAAGGATTTGAGGACCCAATTCACTGGGACCCCACCAATGAGATATCCAAAAGAGTCTTGTACAGAGCATGACAGGTCTTTCCCTTATTCAGTAGGTAGCAACGTAAATTGATAGAACTACTCTGAAGAACCTTTTGGCATTATCAAATAAAATTAAACATGCGGAGAGCCCATGTTTCTGGGATTCCTCTCTTACCTAAGTACCTTGAACAAACTTTTGCATATAAGCAGTAGGAGGCACACAGAATATTTTTCAAGGTGGTATAATGAACCAAAAGATCAAACAAGACAAATGCCCATGAAAACCAGAATAGATAAATTGTGAAGCTAGAGCTCAATGCAATACTAAAACAACAAAGAAAAGGAATCAATTAAAGCTGAACAAATTGGCATGGATAAATCACACAAATATAAGGTTGAGTGGGATTGGCAAGGAACACGCACCACGGAATTCTATTATTACTCTGCCATGAAAAAAGAATGAAATCCTGACATTTTCAACAAAATGGATGCAACTGGAGAACATTATGTTATGTGAAATTAGCCAGACACAAAAAGACAAATAACACGTTTTCTCTTATTTGTGGTAGTGAATATATACAGTATAAAAGTTCTGTGCATGTCATATAATGTAGCATACAGTTATAAATATTGCCTCACTGAATCATAAAAAATGTACAAGTATTTCATGTTAATGAAACATTTGTAGAAACTTTAAAAGAATTTTTGTCACATTGTTAAGTATTTTTTTTTTTTTTTTTGACAGGCAGAGTGGACAGTGAGAGAGAGAGACAGAGAGAAAGGTCTTCCTTCTTGCCGTTGGTTCACCCTCCAATGGCCACCGCGGCCGGCGCGCTGCGGCCGGCGCACCGCGCTGATCCAATGGCAGGAGCCAGGAGCCAGGTGCTTTTCCTGGTCTCCCATGGGGTGCAGGGCCCAAGCACCTGGGCCATCCTCCACTGCACTCCCTGGCCACAGCAGAGGGCTGGCCTGGAAGAGGGGCAACCGGGACAGAATCCGGTGTGCCGGCGCCGCTAGGTGGAGGATTAGCCTAGTGAGCCGCGGCGCCGGCCTCACATTGTTAAGTATTATATACTACTATAGTTTTAATGATCTGCAACTATTTAAAATTTCCTCTATTTGAAAAAAAGTTGTTCAAAAATAAGTGAAACAGATAATATTATTTATAAATCTACACTTGGGTAGAAACACTGAAAAGGAAGACATGGGAAAGAGATTACTACAAAAGTTCATACTTTCTTGGCTACTGCCTGTAAAAGGAAGGAAAGTGGATGCGCCTGGAGATAGATGTCATTTTCTGTTACATTTTTATTTCTACTCTTTCTTCTTTATTTGTGATGGTTGTTTTCTTCTATGCTGAAAGGCCACAATGGATCCTTGCTAAGTATTCATCCCAATTTTTCCCTCCTAGCAAGTGGAGGAGCATAAAGGATAGCCACAAATTCTGGAGACAACATCCCCTCTTCCTGGGTCACACTCATATTGTAAGCTGATTTTTGCCTCACAAATTAAGAAAAAAAAATTGGTTGTACCTTGGTCCCTAGTTCCCATAATGGAAGAGTTACAATGATCAGTTATAAATATAACATCCAATAAGGTGATTATAAATTGTGAACAATGAGTGTTTTATCAACAATGCCATAGTATGGGAAAAAGTAAGAAAAAAAATGAAAAATCCTATATATTGTGTCTATAACATGCCAGATGCTTGGGTGGGTGCTTTCCTATGCTTAAAAACTTCAACAACTCCATGAAATGGGTATTCTTCTTCACATATTATAGAGAAGTGGCTCATTCAAAGCAACACACTTTATAACAAAAAGCATCAAGGTTAGAATCGTGTCTTCTAATTGCCTCAATGAAATTGGTGGGCACCAATCTTGAAAGTCAGAAGACATGATTGTAATACAGCACCTAGTAAGAGACAAAAAAATCTCATTTTGGTAAAGATAGATAAGAAGTACTGTTTTTTAGGGCACTCAAAGATGTTTTCAAAATTGTATCATTGAGATATGCAAACATCCATGGTGATGATTATGGCTAGTGTCCATTCTGAATATCATATTCTAACTAACACTCAAGTATCATTATGTGCAAATTACTAGTTTGGATTATAGTGAGATGAGCCTTGTCTTAACAACTGGTTCGGTGAAATTTAACAGTTACTTCAGTTTAGTGAGTACACTGATTCACACCACGGAACAGAGAGGAATCAGGCATCCACTCAGGTGAGATTCTAATAAGGCTCTATTTTTATAGGAGAATATCAGGCCTAATACTGCTTCTTCTGGCTGTTGACTATGTTCCCTTTCTTTAACTTACTTATATAGGACAGCAATTTTAGTTGAAAAAAATCAAAGAATCCAACTTTAAATGCTCTGAAATCTTTCACCAAATGTTTAGCTAAATAAAGTAACACTTGGTAAAGACTACCTAAAGGATGCACTGTCATTGATTCAACGAGATACGTTCAAATCTCTTCTCTGTGCCAGTTTGAACTTCAGAGGTCTAGATACCAAGCTCTATCAGCTAGCCCTCTCACAAACTCTCACCATTAAAATGCTTGAATGCTACCTTCTCCACTTTTACCATCAGTTACTTAACTACTGCTATACACAGTTTCCATCTGGGCTTGCCCAAAATGCTATTGAAATTATTGTCCATTATGTCAATCCTTAAGTCTCAATGACAGGAAGATCTATAATTTCCATTGAGAGAGTCATGGTTTTTGTTTGTTTTCATTTTTGTTTTTATTTCCTATCAGCCTATCAACTGATCTGAATTTGAAGCTTAGTAATCATCTAACTATAACTGCTAGCATATTCTCTCCTCTATATTCCATCTCATTTCCTTTTTTAAAAAAGTGCCTAAAACTGTGTATATTTATATAACTAGTTAAAATTATAAAATGTTTAGATTGCTATAATAAAGAATACACAATACAAAATTCTTTTACTGATGGGTATGGTTTAAGACATATAGAGAAACATATTGGTGGATTTATTAGAATGTTGGAACTCAACATTATAATTGTAGGAACTAGAGCGGCCTCCTCTCTTTATAATTTGTGAATGGTGGGAGAGAGTAACAAAATGCCAAGGTGTCTTGTCAGGTGCAAATACATTCTTATCTTCTAAGAAATTTTTCCACTCCTCACACATTCCTACTTTTTCTCTTTTTTTGGTTGCTGTAAGCATCCATTTTGAAAATGTATCCTAATCCAGGTCCCCCAACACCTAAATAAGTATAGGAATGAATCCAGATAGCTTCCTATGGGACAGTGTAAATATAGGCAAACGCCACGAACTTGGAAAGACTGGTAGGTAATCCCACTCTTTTGTAGCTTTCTGTCTTTGGAGAAATTAACTTTCTTCCAGAAATCTTAAGTATTCAATATTTAAAATGAGGATACTAATGCAAATCCAATCCAGTCCAGTGTACTCCCATGCAAAATGCATTAGGAATGTTGGGCCATCTTATGTCTAGAGAAAAGGCACCCTGTTCTGTACAAAATAGTCCCTTGTGGACGCTGTCATAGAAGTTTTAGAAGTGTCACCTCAGCATTTAAAACATAAAAATGTACTGGAAAGAGGACACCTGCCCTTTCCAAACAAGCCAGTGACCCAATATTGTAATTCTAAATGTTTGCTGGGTTGCTCTTTAACTTCCCCAAGTCTACTTCATTGCAGTTTCTTCTGTGTTTTCCTACCCTAAAGTTGTATTCTGCAGTTTCTAGGTTTTGTCTTAGTCATAACACTATGCAGACATCTGACACTGTGGACATTTAATAAATATTATGTCAACAAAGTGATTAATCAAAAATAACTGCCAACAAAATGCATCACCTCAAATAATTGTCCAACTTCTCTCAATAGCTTTTTACCCAGCAATAGGAGCCAAAAGGAAAGACACCCTAATTGAGGTGTACTATGATTTCTGATTATTGTCAGTGATCTTGGGTCTAGTTCCTCAGCTAATGTATCAAATGTATTTGTTGAGTTTCCACTGTGTACAGATCAGAGAGAAAATTTTACTGACTAGGCTGATGATATGATAATATGGGGAACAAATATTCTATTTGGGATGAGCTAGGGAAATATAATAGATTTTATAAAGGGCCAAAGATATGAGCAACCTACCTATTATAGATTACTCACTTCTAGAAAAATATAACATAATTTTAATATAGGCAAATAAGCAAAAGAATTTCAATAAATTTCTGTGTTAAGTTTAAGACTTCCAGAGTGGTTTTTCAACACAACTCTCTGGTACAAACTGTTCTGTTCTGTGTCCACAGCAATATTACTAATGTCAGATGCCAATTTGAGACATATATCCCCATGGAATTATTAGAGAAACATTACTCATTCTGAATAAAAGTATTTATTTATTCTTTTTATGCTGAGAAACAGTATTTTCTGACCTTCAAAATCAGAAGACTGTGACTTGGAATGTTAAGACTGTTTTCTCATTTTTTTCCTCTTGGTTTCCAAGTTTTACCTTGAGCATACTTGCCCTTTCCATACATTTCCTTACTGTTAGTTTAAGTTGTTGGTGTAATAGCTCCTACCACAGGTTTGCTATAAGGCATTCAATACAACAGCACAGTAGCGATAAGATCTCAAACCCTAAAATGTTATCATTCCTTAAATGCAAATGCTTGTGCTTGCTGTTCTATGTACATCTCTAAAAATGCCACCAACATAGGTGTGAAGTTCATAATAATATTCAAAAATGAAAAACATGCTTCCAGATGCCAAGTAAAAGTGAGGCTGCCTGCCTTCTGGGGGGATCAGCTTATCAGATGCACTGGAACAGTTATTCAGAATGCAGCAGATCTGAAGAAGAGATGCTATTTAACCAAGAGGCAGAAGCAGAGTTTTCAGGCTTAAACCCTTGATTCATAAATGTAAAATAAAATTGCCTGAAATATATGAGAATTAGAATGCAAGAACTGCAGAAGATTTATGGGAAAAGTAGGAAAAAGGAATAATAGGAATCTTCTTTGTCTCAACTGAGTGTCATTACATGACCCAGTGAGTCTTATGAAATCGTTTCCCGAAGAAGTTGAATGATGCTATTTTATGTATTTTCCTTAATTTTTTTGATATTTATATTTGCAAACTGATGCAGTTTTATGAATGGAGCATTTTTTTTTTTTCATGGAAGAGGAAGAATCTTACATTTTCTACCTCCTGTAGCCAGAAAGTTTCAGCACAACAACAGAGTATTCAGAGGGCAGCTAAATTCTTTTCATCCATCACATTCTTTTCACCCATCCTTTCAGTGTTTACCAATGACTTAAAAAATGTGAGTATGTAACAGAAACCTGCAATGCATTTATCTAATTTCCTTTTTTGCTACCAGTCTTTCTAGTCTGAGCACAATTCTAAACGCTACATTGTCAGGAAAGAAAAGAAAAACAGACATAAAACCCATACGTAGGGCTGCAGGATGTCTGAGAGCCAGCAGTAGAAAGGCATGCTTCATCATTTTGACAAAATGGTTATTGTTTGTTAATCTAAAGCAGTGGTTAGCAACACATTGGCCACCCACCAAACCCAGGCCTTTCCAGTTTTTAAAAATAAAATGTTCACGGTACACAGTGATGCTTGTTTGTTTATAGATCATCTGGCACTTTACAAGAAAGTTTGCCAACACCTGGTCTATAGCATGTGAAGCTATCTTATGCTCCAGTTTTATTTATTCCCATGTTTTATCATGCTTAGAATACTCTTTTCTGGAAACAAGTGATATATAAGTTTTGAAAATAAGGGTACATAGAAATTTTTAGGTTTTAATCTTCAAAGATTTTTACTATGTATCTCAAATAACAAAGTCCTCAATGTCTTGTTAAATACCATCTTATTAACTGAAATGCAGCTGGATCATCAACACAATAAAATTATCAGATTTGCAGGCTGCAATTTTAATCATAATTGACAAACAGAATTTGTATCTTGGTGTTTCCACATCAAACCTTCAAAAGACTGTACACTGTGGAATATGCCCCCTTCCTTATGGAAATATAATTGCCACCTATTTCTCTTGACCTTTCATTACTGTCTTTCTCTCTCTGCCACACTGGCTTATTATCTGTTGTGACCTCTGCATATTAACCCTGCATCAATCACAGAAGGAAAGGAAAACCCAGGAAGACCCTAAAGATTTCACCCATGCCACCCCAGCTCTAGTCAGTTTGTAGCCAAATCATGGGCAGTGGTATGCTATATTTCTAAAAATGCCTTTTTGAGGAGTGATAACTTTTACTACAACCCTTGGGCTTGAAAGGTTTTCTTAGACCGAATCCCTTACTATATTTTAACTCCATTCTCTCTTCTAACTCAGCAGAGACCAGGAATAGATTACTTCCTTGTCTCTAAAAATGTTTCCTTTACTATTTCTAAAATCCTGGTCTTGATTATTCCAACAATGCTGCTACCCAAAGAAATGTTCATTCTTCCTATTTATAAGGTGACAAAAGTACCTATGTTTTAGAAATTTCTCTGATTTTATTGCATTCATTTGTAACTTTTCTTTCCTTCAGAGCATGGAGCTAATATTTACTCATTATTTCTTATAATCACTGAAAAGCATATCTCAATTCAATCTTCCAGTCACCTACAGGATATCTGCTACCATTATCACCATTGTAAAATGAGAAAGCCATGACTGAGAGATAATGCCATTTACCCAATTTCACACAGGGAGTAAATGACAACACCAGGAAGTAACAATCCAAGGTCTGTTTGAATCCAAACATGGGGTTTTTGAACTCTGCAGCTTGGATGGCAGGGTTTGATTTAAGGCAGCTTAATTTCTCCAAGGAGTACCATAGGTTCTGGCATCCAGGAGATGTTCATTAACATGTTTGTTAGAAAATGAATAACTAAACCAGTTCTTAACGCAATGTGTATAGTTCCTAACAACAATGTTAGCTATATCATCCATAGCAGGCATGTCTTGGTTTAACTGTGATTGAGCCAACATAATTAATGTACTATTTGCTCAAACCAGAGATTCAGACATCTAGAGAAAACAGATGATTGGAAAGTAAATACCTACATTCGTACATAAAATAATATTGAAGGACAAAGTATTTGGGGAGAGGAAATCAAAAAATAACACTAAAATTTGTCATTTATGAGACCAATTTACTTTAGCTAATCTTTAAAGGTTTTGCCTTTATGACTAAGGCCTTCTCATTCCATATCCTGGGTCATTGATTCTCAAACATTCACTCATATTTGACTCTCTTTACCCTACTCATTCATATGGGAGATGCTCCTTCATGGAATGAAATAATTCAAGAAGAAAAGAGTTCTACTGAAGAGCTCTGGTCCTACAAGTTTTTGAGTGAATTCTCCCAGCCTCCTTTGAATGGGATCGTGACAGATACCTGTGACAGCACAATAGTTTTATTTTATGTGAAGCAAATATATACATAATTAATAGAATGTATCAATTATTTTATTTTTAATCTTAGTTATAAACAAGTGTTCTAACTATTAATTATATTATCTTGAGTGACCCTTATTTGAAATGTCTTTAGCAATGTCTATTTTCACTCCGTTGTATATTTCTAAACTTACTACACATTAGGGAACTAAGACAAGATATTACTGATTATTACTGATATTTTATAATAGAAGTTTTCTCAATTGTTCTGACTTTTAAGAGATCCTGCAGCTTATTTAATAGTGTGTATCTTTTCATGCAGCATAACATTTGATTTACGATATAACTCGTCAACATTCAAAAAGTAATAAAATGCACATAAAATGAGGTTTCTAAATGGAGACATCTTTGAAAGGTAATTAGAGGCTTGTTGAATTAAATGTTCCTCTTTGGGGTATGTTAAAGCAATCTGTGTTATTAAGAAGCTACTACTGTAGGCCGGCACCACGGCTCACTAGGCTAATCCTCCACCTGCAGCCCTGGCACCCCAGGGTTCTAGTCCCGGTTGGGGCGCCGGATTCTGTCCCAGTTGCTCCTCTTCCAGTCCAGCTCTCTGCTGTGGCCTGGGAGGGCAGTAGAGGATGGCTCAGTTCCTTGGGCCCTGCACTGCGTGGGAGACCAGGAGGAAGCACCTGGCTCCTGGCTTCAGATAAGCACAGCACACCGGCCAAGGCCATAGCAGCCACTTGTGGGGTGAACCAATGGAAAAAGGAAGACCTTTCTCTCTGTCTCTCTCTCTCTCACTGTCTAACTCTGCCTGTCAAAAAAAAATAATAAAACAAGCTACTGTAGATCAGGTTATATACTTAACTTATGAAGAAAATATCATGTACAGAAAACCGGTGTAGATTCTCATCAAATCTCCCCTGACACAACTGCCATCAACTGAGTATTACTTGCAATGCCTTGGATTCACTGTTAGTCTCAATATTGGATTATGTGGCTCCTGGGTCCAATTAGGAGAATATGATTTTCCCCTTTGTTCTTATGAGGAGAAGAAAGAGTTTAATAAATGAACCCAAACTGAAATTTTGCTGGCTAGAACTTTCCCTCCTTTCTTTTCTCTTTTGTTCTAATGACTACAGTGAGTTTTCCAAAATAGCATGGTCATTACACACCATAACTGGTCAATTTTCAGTTGTGAAATTCAATTTTTATCTGTCTATATAGCCTGAAAAGAATAATCACAGATAAAGAATGAAACTATTATTTAGAAACTTGTATTACCTTGGTAATAGTAATGGTAACTTGCAGACTGCTACTATTATATTTTACACTTACCAGCATTTATTTTGAGTAGAGCTAAATGCAAAATAAGCAAAGTTGACTGATGTAAAAACTTGTTTTGATTGTTTCTACCGTCATATGGAGTCAAACATTCAAACAGCACACATTAAAACATAAAGGTTTGTGAGATCTGTTTACATTGTAAATTCTCATTAGAGCTTTACAATCAATGAAACTTGGTTGAACAGAGCTGCTGTAGACTGAATGTGTCCCCTTCAAATACATGTGCTGAGAGCTTAACTCCCAAAGTGATGACATTTAAAGGCAAGGTTTTGGGGAGGTGATTAGGTCATGAGAACAGAGCCCTCATGAATTGTATTAGTGCCCTTCCAACAGACCCTGGAGAGCTCCAGGACCCTTCCACCATGTGAAGACACACAGAAAAAACAGCAGTCCATGCTCTAGGGAATGGGTCCTTGCCAGACCCTGAAATCTGCCGGTGTCTTTATGCTGGACTACTCAACTCTAGAACTGGAAGAAACAAATGTTCGTTGCTTAAGTCACTCTCTCTGGGATATTTTTTAAAAGCACTCTCAGCTGACTAAGACAGGAGCACACAGTTGGAGTAGCTCACATGTGGAGCCTGACATGGCTTAAGAAGGATACTGTTTCATTCATATATAAAATAGACATTCTTCTAAGAATGTTACCTCTTTTAGGCACTGAATTAGGAGTTTTAAGATTACTGGTTACCTGAAAAAGTGTGAATTAACTACTGTGGAAGACTGTTGTAAAAGCCAAGCATTCTGGATTTGATGTAGCAAGATGAGCTGAAAATATGTACTAGCAAAATCTGGACTAAAATAGATTGTGTAATAAATAGCCAAGTGTAATGAGAAATGTTTATCATCAAGCAGTCACTCAAATGTCATCTATTTTCTACAAATTGCAAGAAGTAGGTGGTTTCTGATTCCAATGATTATCTGATTTCTGGTGAAAATATTTTTAGAAAGGTCAAAATATTTCACTTGAGAGATGAAACATCTGCATGAGTGACACAAGTTTGCCTACATAAAATGTACAAAGTGACTCCAAATCGTTAATAGAAAATGAAATTAAAATATATTTTTATCATGGTGCAAAAATTTTTGAATTCTATGTGTAGGAGAGGTCTTCAAAAACTTGTGGAAAATGTGTATTATGAAAATATGCATGGAATTTTTTTAAAAAAAATTGCATCAAATGCACTTATTTTTGAATTTCATTTTTCCACAATTTTTTTAAAAAGGATTTATTTATTTATTTGAAAGTCAAAGCCCACAAGTGTTTTAGAGCAGAAGACTTGCATATAAAAGGTTGATTTTCTTAGCTGAGTTTCATAAGATTCTCTCAGGGTAAGTTAGGTTTCCCATGTTACCAAAATAGGGAAAACTCAGGATAGCCAAGGCATTCATTCCGTGGCTTTCTCCTAAAGCTTTGGAAGACAGTCTCTGTGATTTGGTAGGCCTTTCCCTCCTTAGTTTCAGGTTTTGCAATGTTACCTTGAGGATTTAAAATCTTAGCTCACTGTTTCTGTCTCTCCAAAATGGGAAAGATGAATTATTTAACATCCAGGAGGCACCAGCTGTGCTCTCTTCTAAATGCTGAGCCTTCCCGACCAACAGGATTTACAACTGAAATAGCTTTCTACTCTAAATAGGACTACAATTTTTAAAAAAGATTTACTTATTTATTTATTTGAAAGGCAAAGTTACAGAGATGCAGAGGTAGAGAGAGAGAGAGAGATCTTCTATCAGCTGGTTCACTCCCCAAATGGCTGCAAGGACTGGAGCTGGGCCAATCTGAAGCCAGGACTACAATTTTGACAAGTGAACAGCCTAGAGAGTTTTTCCCCAGTGGAGGAGAGATATTAGTGATTATTTATTAGTGGCTTTGTTTTTCTTTTTCACTTTTTTTTTTCTGAGAGAGAGAGGAAGGGGAGAGAGAGAGAGGAAGGGGAGAGAGAGAGAGAGAGAGAAAGTGTGAGAGAGAGAACTTCTATCTACTGCTTCACACCCTAATGCCTACAAAGCCTAGGACAAACCCTGAGCAGAAGTCAGGATCCGAGTACTGAACTTAGATCTCCCACAAGGGTGGCAGGAATCCAATTACTTGGACCATCTTGAGCCATCACTGCTACTTCCCAGCATCTGCAGTAGTGCTAATGCTGTAGTTAAGAGCCAAAGCTGGGAATGGAACCTAGTACTCTGATATGCAGGTGCTATTTTAATGGCGAGGCTAAACACTTGCCCCTTTATAGTGGCTTTCACTGGACATACTAGAAATTAGAATCTGACTTCCTGCCAAGTGGGCTGAGTAATAGTCACATGAAGGCACACACTCTGAGACCACTGAAGAAAGAGACATGCAATATAAAGGATTTAAGTTAGGTATAAAGGCAATTTTCTTGGTGGTCTGTGCTACAACAGGAGCACAGAAATCTAAGAGAACAAATTCTTCTTTTGTTTATGAAATTAGAAAAGTAGTTCTCATTGGGAGGAATTTTATATCCCAGGAGACTTCCAACCATATCTGATGACTCTTCTTTTTTTTCAGAGCTTAGGGGAGGAGGGAGCTGCTTCCCAGCATCCATTAGGTAGAGTACAAGGATGCTGCTAAACATCCTACTATACACGGGGCAGTCCCATAGCAAACAATTATCTGGGCCAAAATATCAACTGGGCCAAGGTCAAAAAATCCTGACCTAGAAAACTTACACATTTTTTGAATTCTCTTAAATACTGGCATAGTTGAAGTTCCTACTGTTTGAAGAGGGTTTTCTATGACACTAATTGACCTACCTGGCCTAGTTGTAGGAAATAAAATTATTCTTCCATTTCTTTGCTGAGAATAAAGATGCTGAGCAAGTGAGCATGCTCTAAAGATTGGTTCTTGTTTTGCTCAAAGTGCTCTCATTGCATTTCTCCACTGATCCCAGCCTTCATTTTTGGAACTAGCTCAAAAGTCACTTCATCTTAAAAGCCTCAGGTCTTCTGAACTCTTATCTATGGCAAATAATGTCTACATACCTCACTGGGCATTTACTCCCTATGGAATGTGTATAATTGTGACACGTAAATAAGTTATAAATTCTTTGCTGATTGAGATAATATTCTATAATAACTCAGAAATAATCAACTTTTTTTCACAAAGACTAAATATTTATTCATCATATTTTCAAATATTCTAGGTACCCTCAGAGTGGTGGATGCTAAATAAAATTAGAAGGACTTTGGCTTCCAGTTTTTCCCAGTGTAAATTTGTGGCAGAAAGAAATCATTGTAAAACTGCATCAACTCTGTATCTGTTATTATGCTTCCTATTCTACAAAGCCAAGATGTGAACATTAATTTCTGATTTTCATAAAAATCTAGGTATTAACATGACTTATTTAAAAAGAGAAAATTATTTAAGGTCATTCTATGTTGTTAACAGAAAAAGGAATAATGGAGTATCATAATAAAGAGCAATAGTTTTATAATAGAGAAGTGTCACGATGTTAGTCAGCTTTATTAGGACTTTAGAAGAGTATTCCAAGAAAAGTGACAGAAACTCGATCAATTAAGTGGTGCCCATATAAATTGAACTTAATAAAACTGATTAAATTGCTTCTGGAAAAATGCTATAGGAAATATACTTTTATTAGCTCTGACTGAGGATTATTTGATGATCTAGTGATTCCTTTTTTTCATGTTTACTCTTGAATTTCCCATGGAAACCATCAGGAATTACATCAGAAATATTACATGCTACCAAACTAAAGATTGAGGTGCTAAACATGGTCAATGGTGTAGGAATGAGTAATAATGACGGTGCTATAGTAAGCATACTTGATCTATCGAGTCTGAGTAGACTTTAACAAGTTATTTAGTTGTCTGGGTCTCAGTTTCTCTTTATAAAAACAAGGACAAAATAAAGTGTTCTCACTCAGCTGTTGATGACAACTAAATGAATGCATACATGCTTCACTGTTCCAAATGACGTGGATCTCTTGGTTCAAGTGTGCACAGTTGCAACGACGTGGTAAAACCATTCCCGCAGACCCACAGGGCACATTGTCTCAAAGTAATTGAAGAAAGAGACTTCTGACCTGCAGTCTCTGTATTACAGTAAAGAAACAGGTATCAACAGCAAAGCAGATAACTGAAATAATTACAGATAGATATAAAACAAAAAGTGTTATTATGAGACAAAAAACAACATCTAGACTTTCTGTCCATGACAATTGGATTCATTGATTTTTTTTTTTTTTTTTTTTTTTGACAGGCAGAGTGGACAGTGAGAGAGAGAGAGACAGAGAGAAAGGTCTTCCTCTGCCGTTGGTTCACCCTCCAATGGCCGCCACGGCCAGTGCGCTGCGGCCGGCGCACCACGCTGATCTGAAGCCAGGAGCCAGGTACTTCTCCTGGTCTCCCATGGGGTGCAGGGCCCAAGACTTGG
Organism: Oryctolagus cuniculus; assembly: GCF_964237555.1. NCBI lineage: Eukaryota > Metazoa > Chordata > Mammalia > Lagomorpha > Leporidae > Oryctolagus > Oryctolagus cuniculus. The sequence goes on along the minus strand of NC_091436.1, from coordinate 122,081,247 downwards.
GCCATCCTCCACTGCACTCCCAGGCCACAGCAGAGAGCTGGCCTGGAAGAGGGGCAACCGGGACAGAATCCGGTGCCCCGACCGGGACTAGAACCCGGTGTGCTGGCGCCGCTAGGCGGAGGATTAGCCTATTGAGCCACGACGCAGGCGGATTATTGATTTTTAATTATTTAATCCTGCATTTGACCTTGCAAGTATTAATAATCTTTACAAAAAAAAAAAAGAGAAATGCACATTTCTATTTTATGTTTCTGCAGGCAAAGACCTGGAGCCTACAATAGGTAGATAAACACTACTTCTCATGAACTTACATCAAACAGTCTTTTGAGTTGTAAAATGTGTGACACCTTTTGTTGACTATTTTTACCCATCCTGTTCCAGAAAGATTAAATGTGACCTTTTGCGAGAGATATATAAAAAAAAAGACTCACTTATTTAGTGTTAATAAAAATGTTGATTTACCACCCAAATGAGCACTAATTCAGATGTTTTTTAAATGAAAAGAAAAATTAACTCCTCATTCTTCTTTGTCCTTATTAAAAGTGTTCAACATCTTAGGGTGACTGCTTCACAGCTTCACTATCTCAGCTGTGAATGATTCACGATTTACGAAAGATGTCTTTTACCTGTATGTATGCTTTTCTTTTGCTGCTTAAATAATTACACAATTATTTTAACACTTACTACACATTAGGGAGGTAAGACAAGAGGGTAGAGTGATTTTCAGGATCATGGAAAGTTCCACTATCCACCAATCTTCTGGCCAGGTGCTGTGGATGATTAATAACCCTCATATTTTTTCATCTTGATATTTTTTGGTCCATACCCATAAATTTTTCCTGCTTTGTATTCATTTTTTAAGTCCATAGCATTATTGGGATTTTGTGCTGACTTCATAACCTTCAGAGTAACTGATCATAGCAAAATATTTCCTTGGTTATAGAGAGTAACACTCATTGACCTCAATTTTAATGAATACATTTTAAAAACAAAAACATTTATTATCAATTGAACCAAGTGTCTTTGATATTTTCCCTACACTGGTGAAACTTAATTTTATTATTATATAATAATAGAGTATTTAAAGAGGTGAAATCTCATGTTGTACCAGCTCTGTGTTATCCAATTCTGGTTATTTTGAACTGATTTCTAAGACCCATGTTAGCAGGCTGTGTTGCTAACTTCTTATTTCCCTGTCTTCTTTCCTCAATAGATTGTGGGTTTCTGGAGAAAGTCTCTGATTTATCTCTGTGATCCAAGTCGTTAGCCTGCCGTCTGAAGCAATGTAAGCATGAAATGGATCTATATAGAGGAAAGCAATTTATCAGATAGGGGAAATGCAGGGAGGAGAAAGTTCAGAGGGGAGAAGACACTTGGCTACCTTTAAAAAGAACACATCAGGTATTATTTTCCCTGATCTGTGGTAACTAATAGAGTATCCAAAATGTAATGTATAGGAGTGAAATTAACATTTTGAGGTTTGATGATTGTTTATAGTTCTGTCTCTGTTGAGGAACAGTAGTTTTGTTTTGTTTTGTTTTGTTTTTTAAATTTTTCTCCATACTATCTGTTGCACTCTTTCCTTAGTGTAGGGTTAATCTTATGAGTATTAAGTAAACTGAAAATAGATCTTTGTAAAATTTAAGAGTGGGAATAGGAGATGGAAGAGGGAGAATGGTGGCAGGGTAGGGTAGGAAGAATCACTATGTTCCTAAACCTGTATATATGAAATATGTGAAACTTTTATACCTTAAATAAAATCATACACAAACACACAAGAAATTTCACCTGGGCCTTATGCTGGCATAAATAATAAAAGACTATTTCCTGTTTAAAAAAAGACTTAGAATACACATTAATTTCCTAAACTTAATTTCATGTTTGAGATGCTAAAATCAAAGCAAGTGAGAGGTACAGAAAGAGGTATATGTCTAAAAGATTTTCAGCAACACAGCAGAAAGCAGAAAGAATATAATCACCATTTCCAAGGTCAGAGGTAAAGGATGGTTCAAAAAAGATAGGAATGACCAGGGCTCCCATTCACTGGAGGAAGAATAATTTTCTTCTAGAGACATTAAATAATGACGGAGTTACTGAGGGAATTTATATATAACAGAGTTTTCTGAAGTGTATGGATTAGATAACCTCCAAAACCCCTCTCAGTGAAGTCTTGAGAAACTATACACATAAAGTCTGATGCTAATGCTAAACTCCTTTAAGGTGTGTCACAATAACATTTTCTATTAAGTTAAAGATGAGTTAATTCTTAATTTGACAAGACTTTGAAAAAAATTTAAAGTAGGTATGGATTCGATTTTGTAAATTGCTTTTACTTTTTTGTCAAAATAGTTAATATAAAGGTGGTAGTGGGCTACCAAATATTTGGCTTTCCATCTATAAAATATAATTTCCAGTTACCAGTGGCTAGTGGAGCATACCACATCACTCATATTGACTGTGGAAACATCCTTTCACCTCATGTATTGAGTGATTTATAATTGCCATTTAAAAATACTAAGAGAAGGAGTATATGATTTGTGAGCCCACTGGGCTGCTAATGGAAAGGCTTTTTACTGACCCAAGAAGGGCACTGAAATTGTTATGGCTCCTATGAAACTGGAACCACTTTAAATATTCATTGCACTTTAATGGACATACTTTTTCTTTAATTAGACACTGTGTTAATAGTGTTTTAATATGGGTTGACTGGCCACACTGAATTGGAAAAGCCAAGATCCAATTATAAATGAGCTAGAGGTTGCAATCTTGCTAAAATGGTACATACAGCTAGAATATACATGTATTCTATTTATATATATTATATGTATTATTTTTATGTATAAAGAGACAGAAGACATGAAATTTAGCTTAAGATTGTCAAGGAAGTCTTGATTAAACAAAATCTGGGAGTATTTTTAAATCCTTTACTGTCTTATTTTTAATGCTGAAAATGTAATAGCTAAACAGCCAAAAACTTAATTCACCTGATCTTTCATTCATTCTATATGTGTTTCTTTATCTTCTACTATATGCTTATCAAAAATATGGGGTAATGGATGGCATTGTGACAAGAGGTAAAGCCACTGCCTGTGACACTAGCATCCCACATAGGCACCAGTTCATGTCTCAGCTGTTCCACTTCTGATCTAGCTCCCTTCTAATTGCCTGGGAAAAGCACTGGAAGGTGGCCCATGTGTTTGGGCCCCTTGTACCCATCTGGGAGACTTGGAAGAAACTCCTGGCTCTTGGCTTTGGCCTGGTTCATACCTGGCCATTGTGGCCATCTGGGGAGTGGATCAGTGGCTGGGAGATTTCTCTCTGTCTCTCCTTCTCTCTCTGTAACTCTTTCAAATAAATATATAGATCTTTTTTAAAAAAATTGAATAACAATGGGTAGTATTAACTTGGTTCCAATGTAACAAACACTGACCATCTTAGGATATGTAGGGATTTAGGCTATTTTGATGGAAATCAAAAGGCTAATAACAATTTAATGAGAATATAAAGTCCATTTCAAGTCCTGATATTACTTTTTTGAATAATTAATATTTATTACATTTGTTCCTATCACCAAAATAGTAAATATTTACCATTAGCCTAAAGGCTGTTTTAAATTTTTAATCTCCCTGAAGGAATTATTGCGAGGATGCTTTTTAAAGTGCCAAGGGATAGATTTTCCCAATGATGAGCAACATAGGACATTTTTGGAGCATAGCAAGTTGTTGAAGAAATCATATTTCTGGACAATCAGTTACAGACTAGGAAGTATCCAAACGGATGAAGTTTTTCCCTTTAGCCCCCAAGCTCCTATGATGCAGCTCACCTAGAAGGAAAATGGCAACATAGTTGTTGGTGTCAGGGCAACCATTTTTCTTCTGAGACTACAAACTGGATGAAGCTGTTTTAGGAGAAGCAGACTCCATCTTGCTTCAAGGGTCTGCTTCAAGGGCTTCCTTATCCTGCGTCTTGTCTGCAAACGAGCCAAGTAGGATTGGGGCATGGCATGGGAGGTATCTTGCCTAATGGCCTTCAGTAAGTCTCAGCCTGGCTATCCTCTAGAGTCATTCCAAGATCTTTAAAACACCAATGCCAGCTGCTTTCTCCAGAGATTCTGGTTCAGCTGTTCTGAGGAGGAGTTCTGGATATCACATAATGGGAAATTTCCTGCAGCATTTCTTTTTCAAAAAAATTACTTATTTATTTATTTATAGGTCAGAGTTGGGAGAGGGATATATTTTATCCACTTGACAGTCACAACAGTCAGCCAAAAGCAGTAGCCAGGAGCTTCTTCTGTGTCTTCCACGTGAGTACAGAGAACCAAGCACTTGGGACATCCTCCATTACTTTCCCCAGGCCTTTATCATGGAGTTGGATTAGGACAGCTGGGACATGATGCCTGTGTTGCATGTGGCTGCTTAACCCACCATGCCACAACAGCAGCCCTAAGTTCCTGCAGTATTTTTTTGGAGAATCACTGAGCTATAACAAGTAAAAAGAACTTTAAAATACTGCTTCCTAATGGAATAAGCTGCAAGGTTCTCTTAAGATGTTTAATCTTGGATGCAGTCCTTAACAAAGCAATTTACAGGCTTTTAAAGCTGGTCTATATATAACTCAGGTCTTCCTAATTTCTATCCAAGGTTTTCTTGGGACACTGGCTCCCTTGACACTTGTTGACCTATATTTGTGTTTTGCTTTCATAAGTGAATATACTTATGAAGGCAATATTCTATAGTTTCTATGTATAAGTCAGAAGGGTTTGCTTTCTTCCTGATGTCTACTAAGGATTGCAAAAATCAGCCCCCCAAACACTACCCTAGAAGTATTCTAAAGAAAATAAGTGGTAATATCAATCACATCATAGCTATGTGCTTAAGTTTGAAGCAACCAATGAAATAATTATGAAAATGTTTATGAAACAATGAAAAGAAACAGGATTTTAAAAAGACATTCACCCTATGATGACAACTGTGGATTTTGCAGTTGAAGACTGGATTTTTTTTTTGAGGATTGGTTAGTAGGATGGTGAGTGATTTTTCACTTAGTTTTCTAATTTTTCTGTGTTATTATGCTTTAGAGTTGATAATAAAAAATTATAGTGTATTAAGAAACTACAAGTACTAGAAAATGTGAACATCTGAAGGCTGGATATGAATCATATTTTTTAATGCAGAAGAGCTGAAGGACAAAGAGTCAGTAACATGTCCACTGTTACTTTGCAAGTAAATGGAGAATTGTATGCAAACAATAGACTTCTCTTTTTCTCTGCTGATCCTCCTCTTCATATAACTTAAAAATTTCAAAAGGAAACTTAATCAATAATTGACCCCCTTTAAAAATCCATTTAAAACCAAGATATAGCTCAATAAAAACATTTATTGCTTTAGGTTAAGTGAGTCAGATTATCAACAAACATTTCCAACTTTAACACTTTCCATAAGTTAGCAGGATACCAAGCTGAGGGAAAGATAAAGCGATGAGCTCTTATCAATTTGTTTATCATTTGCTAAAATATTTTCCTACTGGGAGGAAGATGAGAAATGTCAGTTTATAAACTACTTTTTAGGTCAAGTTAACTCTAAAATATATAAACTTGAAACTGTTTACATATTCTGATAAAAAGTGATTACTTAAATTAAAAAATCTGAAGTTTCACAGCCCAGAAAGAATCCAGTTCCTTAAAAACAATCCCCAAGGTAAAAATGGTTGAATAGAATGAAATGAAAATAAGAATCAACCTACTAATAATACTGGTTTTATGTGCTATTCCCTTAGCGGGGCTTGCACTATCTATGAAAGGGGGTCATTAAACTAGTTCAGACCCTGAGCTTCTTTCATGGGGAGCTCCAGCAGGTGAGTGTCTGTCTCCAGGGGCACTTACTGAGGCCCAGCCATCCCTGTCCTGATGCTCTGTTACGCAGGCTCTGTCTCAGGGAACCAACTTCTGCCCTAAAGAGATCATGCCCTAGAGTGAACTCTAAAGGCAGACCTGGTTCCTGAGATGGGAGAAATGACAGTTTAGACTTTTCCTATGAGGAATGGGTACTATGTGAGAACTACATATGGAACATTAGGATGGCATCCAATGTTTTATACTGTTAGTGAGAAAGTATGGTAAATGTTGGATTAAATAGATCCAAGCCACCTAATTCATCATTCAATGAGAATCCCATATCTAAACAAATACATTTACATTTACCTCATTTACCAAGGGCTTTCTTCTATGCAAGACTCTGGTTTTAAACTATGTGAGGAAGGCTGGAAATGTAACTTTGATATGATAACTATTCTTCAAAGATGTACAATATTGATGGAAAATGAGACAAGTTTTTAATAGCACATATACTTACTAGTACTATTGTACAAATGTTAATAGCATTTTTAGTGAAATGTTTCATACACTTAAAGGATAACCTGTTTTGTCCTGAAGTCCAGATTTGGGATTGCTAATATTTCCATTCTATAACTTTATGAATTTCACTAGTATGCACCCATCATTATTTTCATTAGTACAAATTTTCTCATATATTTCATCCATTTATATTTAAAATTTCAACAAAAGGCTTTTATGCAGAGTGGATTATTTACCCAATATAGTCTCTTGGAACTGTTAAAATAATAAATGTAAATGAATTTTCCTAAGGTCAAAATAGACAAATGAGGTCAAATCACGAGTAACTTAAATTTCACTTTCTCCCAACCCCATTCAAATAAGACCCTGGCCCTTGCAAACTTTCACCTGTGTATTTCTACAGGCCCTTAGATTATCTCTAACTAGTCTCCAACAAGATATTTCATGATATTCCTCTCTAGCCCCCTGGCTGATTACCACTACTGAGAGTTAGAATTGCTCCTGGCATCCCTGTGACAGTCTGAGGTCCACACTGAAGTCCCCAGATGTGATTTTGTGAGTTATCTTAGTGTGAGAATTGCCAAATCAAATATAGAACACCCAATTAAATCTAGATTCTGGGAAGCAAAAATACAGTATTTATTACATAGTTTTACTAAAGCGTACTCTTTTTTTTTAACCTGAAATTAAAATGTAGCATGTTGTGCAGTATTTTTATTTGCTAAATCTGGCAACCTTACCAGGTGCATACACCACGTTTGGCTCTCTGAAGTCTCTCTTGACCTAAGCCATATGGATGCTATGTACAGTTGTACAAAATATCTCTTCCTTTTCTGGCGGCCCTTTGTTTTCTGAACTGGAAGTTGTGATGCTGTGCCTCATGTATTTCAGAAAACTTGTGGAAACAGCTTCCAATGTAGTCCTCTCTTTTTGGGGCACAGATATAGCCACATTATGTCAGATGGAATGGAATAGAATGCTGTCCTATTCCTTTCCTACTTTCCCCAAGGGCTTGCCCTGCAGACTTTTTTCTTGTTGGCTGTATCCTCACAGGCAAATTAATTAATGCAGAGAAGGCATTACCTGCCCAATAATTTCATGAGGCAATACTGTTATAGCTCAGCAGAGACTCACTATAACTCTACAAAACAGGTTAAACGGAGATTAATAGAACTACATATCTTCTAAGTGTATGAAAGTCCTTTCTGCTTCTGGAAGCACTTAGAGAGGTTCTATGGAAACCATGAAACAGTTGATCTGGGGACCTCAACTTTTAAGAGATATTTGATTTTGACAGTGTGAAAGAAAATCCAAGTAAGGGTCATAGTGTACATGCAGCTTAGGGTATGTTTGCTTTTATTTGTTGCAATGTGTGATGTAATGTCACCTGAAACCACAAGTGAACTGGAAGACTTAGCCAAGGGAAGTTCTCAATGACCGTGATCAGGAACTGTTGTCTCTTTTCTAGGAAATGGGAGCTCTTATAAGAGTTGATTAGGGGAAAATGTAATCAAGAGAAACATGTGACAATCTTGTTACATAGACTAGGTTGTATGAAATAAGGAGAGAGATTATATTTGCACATAAATAAGACAGATAAGAAGTAATGAAGTCCCCAGATAGAGATGGGAAAATGCAAAGGAAAAGAATTGTGAAAACAGACTTTGGTCCTCAACCTTAGTAATTTATTAGAATCATCAGAAGGGTTTTAAAAGTCACAATGGGCCGGCGCCACGCCTCGCTAGGCTACTCCTCCTCCTGCGGTGCTGGCACCCCGGGTTCTAGTTCCAGTCGGGGCGCCGGATTCTATCCCGGTTGCCCCTCTTCCAGTCCAGCTCTCTGCTGTGGCCCAGGAAGGCAGTGGAGGATGGCACAAGTCCTTAGGCTCTGCACCCATGTGGGAGACCAGGAGGAAGCACCTGGCTCCTGGTTTCGGATCGGTGCAGCTTGCCGGCTATAGCAGCCATTTGGGGGGTGAACCAATGGAAAAGGAAGATCTCTGTCTCTCTCTCTCTCACTGTCCACTCTGCCTGTCAAAAAAAAAAAAAAAAAGTCACAACGCCCAGGCCACCCCAAGTTAATTAAAGAAGAATCTTTGGAGATGGAACCCCTCATCTGAAATTTTAAAACTCCATCTAGGACTCTCATACAGTCAAGACAGAGCGCTGTGGCGTAGCGGGTAAAACCATCACCAGCAGTATTGACATCCTTTATGGGCACTGGTTCGAGTCCTGGCTGTTCCACTTCTGATCCAGCTCTCTGCTATGGCCTGGGAAAGGGAAAGCAGTGGAAGATGGTCCAAGTGCTTGGGCCGCTGCACCTGCATGGGAGACCCGGAAGAAGCTCCTGGCTTCTGGCTTTGGATAGGCACAGCTCTGGCTGTTGCAGCCATCTGGGGAGTGAACCAGCGGATGGAAGACACCTCTCTCTCTCTCTCTCTCTCTCTCTCTGCTTCTCTGTAGTTCTTCCTTACAAATAAAATAAATCTAAAAAAAAAAAAAATAAAAGAACACTGTAGAACAGTAGTTCTCACACTTCAGTGGAAATCAGAGACTCCTCTAGAGCTTCTTGGGCCTCACCCTCAGAATATCAGCAGATCAAGATGAGGTTTGCGAATCTGCATTTCTAACAAGAATCCAGGTGATGTTGATGCTGCGGATATAAGGATTGCACTTTCAGAACCACTGTTGCAGAATGCTCAGGATCTGATAATTAATTACATATTACTGTGTATATGTTCTAAGTGGGTGGGGTGAGAGAAAGGAAGAGCTAATGATAGAAGACTGACGTTCTGAGCTTGACTACATAGCAGGACAGAGATGCCACAAAATGCCACTAACTCTGCCTGTCAAAAAAAAAAAAGTATCTCTGGGTGACAATTAGAGTGAGCTCTGGGTGACAATTAGAGTGAGGAGCACTGCTTTAGGTATTATGAAGTCATTTAATACACTCAGTACTATATGAAAACTGAGTTACAAGAGGCTGAAAAATATTCCCAAAGGCATGGGGTTAGTGGAATTACAGGTAAGTTGTAAATTAGCCAATCTGGATCCAAAATCTCTGCTCTAAGTTAGGCTACATATGCTGACTCTCAAGAAATTCTTCAAAAGGCCCTTACCACTGTTTCCACTCATTTGTCTCCATCCATATTAGTTTTCGTTCAAAGCTTTTAAGATACCAAACTCTTCCCATCACACTCTTGTCTCCAACATCTAACCTATGTCTTCACATTAACTCCCTCTCACTCCTCCAATCTTAGCTCATGATCACTTCCTCAGGAAGCTTATTTCTAACACCTCCACTTGAATGTAGTCTTATAGCACTTTTATTTTTCTTTTCACTAGACTCGAGCTCCTTCAGGGCAACAGCCATATCAGTTTTGCTTTTCCCTGAATCTGTAGTGGCCAACATTGTACCTGAAAAGTAGCAAAACAGTAGTTACCTAAATGAAAGCATATATGAGTGACTTTTGAATATTATCTATGCACTATAAATTATATCTTGCTCAGGGCCAGCGCTGTGGCATAGTGGGTAGAGCCACTGCCTGCAGGGCCAGCATCCCATATGGGCGCCGGTTCAAGTCCTGGCTGCTCCACTTCCAATCCAGCTCTCTGCTACGGTCTGGGAAAGTGGTGGAAGATGGCCCAAGTCCTTGGGCCTCTGCACCTACATGGGAGACCCGGAAGAAGCTCCTGGCTCCTGGCTTTGGATAGGCCCAGCTCCAGCCATTGTGGCCATTTGGGGAGTGAACCAGTGGATGGAAGATGGAAGATATATCTCTCTTTCTCCTCTCCTCTCCTCTCCTCTCCTCTCCTCTCCTCTCCTCTCCTCTCCTCTCCTCTCCTCTCCTCTTTCTTTTTCTTTCTTTCTTTCTCTCTCTCTCTCTCTCCCTCCCTCCCTCCCTCCCTCCCTCCCTCTCCTTCCTTCTCTCTCTCTGTAACTCTTTCAAATAAACAAATCTAAAAAACAAATACATCTTGCTTACGTTCGTATAACCTGAATTGACAAGAACTGAACATTCTCCTTTTCCATGTAATTATGAGATCTGGTGAGGTGAGGAAAAAAAGACATAAATATTTAACAGGACGAGTAAGCTTTGGGGCAGAGCCCTAAATGTCCATTTAAACTGCCATTCTGCCTTGAATTCCTGGATCTTCTTAAGCTATGGGAGCCTTTTAAACAGGTTACTTGTTTTCCAGAACCCGGATCCTATACAGTCTTCCCTAGGTTTTTGTGGGGGATTTGTTCCAGGACACGCTCAGATACTAAATTCCTTGCTTATAACCTATAATTATCCTCCTATATCCTTTAAATCCTCTCTATTTATAGCAACTAATAAAATGTAAATCCCATGTAAACAGTTGCCATATTGTATTGTTTAGAGAATGGTGAACAAAAAAGTCTGTACATGTTGCATACAGATTGACTTTTTGTGTGTGGGGAGAGGGAGATATTTCTCTTTTTTTAATATTTATTTTACTTGAAAGTCAGAGTTACAGAGAGGCTGAGGCAGAGAGAGAGACAGAGGTGTTCTTCCTTTTGCTTGTTCACATCTCAGTTGGCCGCAATGGCCAGAGATGCACTGATCCAAAGCCAGGATCCAGGATGTTCTTCTGGGTTTCCGGTGCAGGGGCCCAAGGTCTTGGGAGCCATCATGTAGTGCTTCCCCAGGTCATAGCAGAGAGCCAGATAGGAAGTGGAGCAGCGAGGACTCGAACCGGAGCCCATATGGGCTGCCAGCACTGCAGGTGGCAGCTTTACCCACTATGCCATAGCACCAGCCCTGAGATATTTTCAATCCATGATTGGTTGAATCCAGTTTTAGAACCCATGGGTAAGAACTGTCCCTGGGGGCCAACCCTGTGGTGTAGTGGGTAAGCCTCCGCCTGTGGGCACTGGCATCCCATTTGGGTACTGGTTCATATCCTGGCTTTTCCTCTTCCATCCAGCTCTCTGCTGTGGTCTGGGAAAGCAGTAGAAGATGGCCCAGGTCCTTGGGCCCCTGCACCTGCGTGGGAGACCTGGAAGAAGCACCTAGCTCGTGGCTTCGGGTAGGCGCAGCTCTGGCCATTGTAGCCATTTAGGGAATGAACCAGCAGATGGAAGACCTCTCTCTCTGTCTCTCCCTCTTTCTGTCTGTAACTCTACCTCTCAAATAAATAAAATCTTAAAAAAAAAAACAAACAAAAAAAAAAAAAACAAAAAAAAAACTATCCTCTGCCTATCTCTTTTGAGACAGCTGAAATAAGTTAGAAGATCCCAGGTGAGGCCGCTCCAAGTTGGGAGGGAGCTCTCGAGGGGAAACACTGTTCCAGTACAAATTCTGTAACTAAATACAGTCCATTTATTTGTGAGTGCTGCTCATCAGACACCTTTCAGAGGCTCTGAATTCATCTGAGTGAGAAAGAATGAGCCTTGATTTCAATGAACAACTCTACCATAATAATCTCATCTGAAAAAGCATGGATTACAATGCCACTTTAAAGGTATATCCTGCTGTAATTTTGTATTTCGTTTTCCCCAAATACTCTTGCTCCTATGTATGGTTCCTATACTTGTGTTCTCATGTAATATTAACATAATTGGACTAAGAAGAGCTAAATGCAGCTATAATAACTGCAGAAGGGCTTGAGAAGAAAACACTGATGATTCTTTTCTTAAAAAGATTGGTAGATTTAATTTAACATTTTAAGAAAACAGCAAACAGCATTAATCAACTTTGAGCTTAACCAGCTGACAGGCCCAACTGTAGATGATAGAAAGGAGAATTTTTTTTTCATTGTGGAATAGCTGTTTGATAATTCTCCAGATATTTCTTTGATGTTTCTAGTACACACCTAATTATAATGGTGAGAGGCTCAATACTTCCATTTTCTTATAGTGTTTTTGCTCTGTTATTGAGTTTTTGGTGTGAAGCAATGTATGTTGTTTTAAATTCAAGTTACATACTAAGAGCACTGTCAGCCTTAGATTTTGCATCTGAGCTTTTCAAACTATAATATGTGCATAAATCACCTGGAGTACTTGTTAAATCCAAGCTCTGCTTAGCAGGTCTGTGGCTAGCCCTGGAAAGTTTTAATTTCTATCAAGTTACCACCTAATGTTAATGCCACTGGTCCAAGCATAGCACTTTGAGGAGCAAGGTCTTAGAAAATAAAATGAAGTTGATATTGTGGCTTAGAAAGCAATTTGGAAAATCTTTAAGTCAGAAGCATTACCTAGAAATTACTTTTGCCTGGACTACAATCATATAAATGAGTCTCTTCCATGATTTCACCTGGGAAGGGAGCCTGGATGATTTGTTTGGTTAAATTAGGGAGAAACATACCTGCTCTTCAATCAACAGTCATCATTAGCAAATTTAGATGCTTGGAAATCTCAGATTTCTTCTTTAAAAATATTTATGGAGAGGGTATTTAGCCCAGTGGCATTCCTTGTTGGAGTATTTGTGTTTGTTTCCTAGCTCTGGCTTCCTTTTTTAAAAATTTTAAAAGATCTATTTATTTGTTTATTTGAAAGGCAGAGTTACATAAAGAGAGAGATCTTCTATTCACTGGTTCACTCCCCAAATGGCTGCAATGGCCAGACTGAGGCCAGGAATCAGGGGCTTCTTCCGGGTCTCCCACCTGGATTCAGGGGTCCAAGGACTTGGGACATCTTCCACTACTTTTCCAAGGCCTTTAGTAGGGAGCTTGATCGGAAGTGGAGCAGCTGGGACTTGAATTGGCAATCAAATGAGATGCCAGTGTTGCAGTGCCCTTACCCGCTACGCCACAACTCTGGTCCTTGACTCTGACTTTTGACTCCAGATTCCTGGCAATGAATAACTTGGGAGTCACCAATTATGGCTCAAAAATATTGAGTCCTTGTCTTCTGTGTGGGAGACATGCATTGAGTTCCTAGCTCTCCGGTTGGCTCCATCCAGCTCTGGCTGCTGTAGGCATGTGGGGAGTGAACCAGCAGATGGGAGCTCTCCCTGTCCATCTCTCTCTGTCTACTTCTCAAATAAATACATAAATAATATTCAAGATAAAGATAAAATTTTTATAGGAAGCATTGTAGCTGCATATTGTAGATGTATTAGGTCTAGCATATGCTAATCAACTCCAGAATACAATTCAAAATCATGTGGTCGAATTACCACATAATAGCTAATGAATTAAAATGAAAAACAGTCTCCAAACACAATGTATTTTGAAAAGCATAACATAAAGATTGTTTCAGTTGTTATAATATTTTACAATGAAAAATATTAAGAAAATAACTGTTAGAATGAATTGTTGGTTAAAGTCCCAGAGTAGGGGTTGGGGCGGAGCTTAGCCCCCTCATGTACTTCTGTCCTTTGGCAGGTTGCCTTGACTTCTTCCCACTGCTACTCCAAGCCCTTAGTGGTCCAGGACCACTGATAAAACTGTCATCAGTCAGCTGTGGGTAAGAAAATGGGAAGGAGAATGCAGAAAACCATTTTTAGTCTGTCTTTTTTTTAATCCTTTGTCCTTGAATATTAAAAATGGAAAAGAATATAAAGAATATGAGTAAGCACCTATGAAAAATATTTAATTTGTTTAAAGTGAGTCTTTGCTAAAGCCAAGAAGCAGGAATGAGGGCCTACTATCAAGCAAGACTAGCACACGTTTGGTGCTGAGAATAGTCAATGACTTAACCCTGATGTGGTGATCAGGAAATACATATGTACAATCATTGAGTTCAGACATTGTAATTAATAGATTTCAACAGTATTGTTCAAATCTAATCAAGCACATATACTTGACTCCCAAGGAAATCTGAGGGATCTCAAAAAAATCATAGAAAAAATGCAATTAAAATGTTATTTTTTACAAAAATATGAAAACTACATTTTTTCCTAATATACATTTTCCATGAGCTTTTTGAAGACCTCTTGTGTACCCTAGAACAAAGTCATCAAATTCACTGTTAGTAACTGCATCCTATGATGTTGCCTAACAGTCCTAGAACTGCGTTGTTTGACATGAATCCTTGCAATCCTCTAACCAGGTTCTGTTCACTATAGATTTAGAAGCTGACACCCAAATCATTTATGAGACCTGTTTAATGTCACACAACCAGTCTTTAAAGACCTGGGGTAAGAACTCAGGTGTCCAGAATATTTCTCAATTTCGAGTGCATGTACTGTTGCTATCTTAACAATTATTTTTTTCCAGTTCCAAATTAAGCCAGAAATATCCAAGCTTGGTTGTATCAGGAGTGCTTGGCTGAAAACCTTGGGCCACATTATGAGCATTTAGCATTTAGCTGAACCTGGAGCCTTAATTTAGTTCTGAGTTGGTGGGAAATAACATTAAAGGTGAAATCAGTAGCCAATGAGTAATTTGCTAAACTTTCTGTGGCAGGTTTCACATCGGGCAGATAGTAGGAGTCTGCCCAAACCGGAAGCTGCATTCCATGTCACTTTCTTATGAGGACATTCTGAGAAAAGCTGATGGTGTGAAAGCTAATTAGTGTTCTTTTAAAATTTGAGACTTCTAAGGAATTATGGCCCTACTTTTTTCTTAGGACAAAGGGCTGTAGTGACAGAGAACAGTTCCACATGTGCTAGAACATGATAAAGCACTATGTTTGAGAATATGCACCTTGATATGAGAAGCCTATATTTAAAATCCCAGCCCCAACATATACCAGTTTCAAAATATCATGGAAGTCATTTAGCCTATTGGTCTTCAATTATCTTACATAGAATATGGGAATAAAAATATTCCCCTGACTTATAAACTTGTAAAAATTAAATGACATGCTATGTATAAAATCCCTAGCACCACTTAGGACACAAACCAACCATTCAAAAGATAGTGATGTTTCCCCCTATTAAGAGACAGAGTCATATAGGTAAGCCTAAGTCAAAATACTGGGGACTTCCTGACATGCATGTCTTAAATTTTAGAATGACATAGGGGAAAGAGGTCTCTAGAACACCTTTTCTTGGAAATCCTTAAAAATAATGCTGATTCTCATTTTTCATGTTGGCTTATATTGCCCTTTCATTTAGATTATAACTAATAATGAATTGCAACACCTTCTAAACCTGGAGGCAGTGCCTAAAATATATCCAAAATAATGTCTTCTGTTAAGAAGCAAGAAAGTTTACCTTTGCTCCTGTTCTTAAATGTGGTGCACTAATGCATATACTGGCTTCACTTAAATATCTGTTCATAGGTGTGGTTATTAATTGAATATAATGGGAAGGCTACAGGGAAATCAAATTAACTTCATTTCTTTATCACCACTTTGCCAGGATGTTGAGATATGGACTCACAGTCAAAACCATGTCCAAAGATCACATGTGTCTGCTTCCTCTTTATCGTGTTTTTTGCTGTAGTCAAAAGAAAGAACTGGGAGCACATGAGGATTTTTACTGTCATGGAGTAGCCAGGTGGAGAAGTGAGGTTATCATGGGTTACCTAAGAAACACAGAAATATTAGCTGCAACAGGGTGAGCTTCTTGACTAATAATGAAAACGTTTCCTGGAGTGCAGAATAGTCCTTGCTGAAGGATTTTTGAATGTCTCACTTTAATCAAAGCTGTGGTTTCAGCATTATGTTAAGCATTTTACTTAAAAATCCAACCTGGCCACTCTGGATTACTTTTCATGATATGTATGATAAGCATGTTTTATTAAGTAAATAAATCACTCCTAAATTAGTGGGATCAAGGGCATTTTATGGAAATCTGGAGAATATGGGTCATACCTTTAAAACAAAAGCATACCACAGAGTGTTGAAAATGTATGATAGTCTTGTGATATTGCAGTGTAAATGCACAAATTAATAAAATAATGAATGTTCATTGTAAATACTATCTACTACCTTGTCTACCACTCAGACTACATTAGGGTGGGAGAAGTGATTTGCACAAAAGGAATATATGACATGACCTTTTTGTTTAATCAGGGATATAACTTTTATATCACAATGAAAGGAATAATTATAGAGTTTGTATTATATAAATGTAGGGACCTCAAATTGTGGTATCGTTTCTACATAGCTTTTGAAATTCTGTGTATATTCCATTTCTTCTGTAGTAGCCTAAGCTGACCGCTACTTTTTTCATTGCAACTTTATCTAAGTCTCTCTTTGGATTTGCATACATGACAACTTTCTGTGGGCCTATTAGTCTGGATCAGCTTGTTAAGACATTTATGTTTATCAGAAGTTCTAAACCTTTCTGTGCTCAGGGCTACTTTGGTGTTTTAATGATATTTCGAAGATAACCTTTTGATTTTCACAATTCAGGTTTCTCATAATTTTCTTTATCATTCAGTGCTTACACATCTTCAGACTATCCTCCAGCTCCTAATGGCTGTTTCTTTCATGTCAAGTGATTGCTACTTCCCACTTATATTATCCAGACATTGCTATTTATTCTGCAATTTTCCTCAACTTCTGATTCCTGCCAACCAGTAGCAATTTCGGATAACTAACATTTTTCATATTATATAGAGTAGGGAAGAGTGGTGACACATGTATAATAGAGGAAAGCAAAATAAATTAGAGAGCTGAAACATTCACATAAAAATTTCCCTCAAACTTTGTACACCAGTTCTCAAACCTTAGCATGCAGTAGCATTACAGAGGCATAGTTCAAGAACTTCTGTCAAATGTGAGTTGAAATAATTTCTATACACTACTTAAATTAAAACAAAAGGCAACTCTTATTGCTCTGTGTCAAGGTGTTGATCCTCAGAGTCCTTGGAGATCCTCTAGGAGAATTCTAGGCATAGATGGTATTCATGAAATACTTTTCATTTCATGAGTGTCTGTGAAATTATATCTGGACTCTTGAGAGAATTCATTGGTCTCAGAAGATCACAAAAGGCTCATTTACCTACACACATTTTAAGGACCACCCCACAGATTCCATGCAGAGAAAGTCAAACCAACATATCTGAGGAAACATTGATATTAGAATAGATATTAGAATATAACAGAATGAGACCTTTCACACATGTTCAATACTTCTGTTCATTTTATGATTGATGGAATAATTCTACTGTTACTGTAATAACATTTGTAATCAATTATTCCACTTTTGGTGATTATTCACTGACTCCCACTAAGATGTTTATTGATCAAATAACCAGTCACAAAGTTTGGATGGAGTAGCTATTACAAGCCCGGCACTATGTTGGCTCATTGGTGTATCCCAAGATGGCAGTCCCTATTTGCAGGTAACCCTGGGTAAGGATGCTGACATCCACCGCTTTTAAGCTCCATAAGATTTAGAATTTTGCTTTTCTTGCACAAATTGGGTTTCATGTGCCTAGAAGAGTAATTACAGGAGCAGATCCAATGATTATTAAGGGAGTAGGCTGAATATCTCATGGATTTGCACTGTAAATGTCAAAATGATATTGCCAGATAAACAAAACATACACAGTGGCTGATTTGACAAAGTTCTTATACCTGGAAAGTACTGGTGAATAAATGCAGTAAGAGACCCAACTAATAATGCATGTTAATCAACTGAAAATTGACTAAATAAGAAAAACAAATTGAAGTTTAAATACGTAATAGTTTCAATTTTTTTAAAGTCCAGATAATTGGCACAGGAATAACTCAGTTAAAGGTTTATGGGCTAGGAAGATTACCTCTCCACCACATCCTTTCTTTAGCAAGCAATAATGTTGATGGCAAAGGATTCAGGAAATGAAAAGCATGCTGCCCAACCACACATATCCATCATGCTCCCATCAATAAGTGTGAAGCAAGCAAGCCCTTGCCTAGATTTAAAGATGATGAATCATCTGTCTAGTTTCAATAACATCAAGGGAATGCTCAGCTGGGGAAAGCTGAAACTCTTGCCATCCCCTGGATCCATTTAAACAAGTGCACCTTAGGAAAAGGAAGTAGGTTGGGGTTCCTAAGGAATCTAGTTTCTGAACACATTAACTCCTTCTTTATCCAGGAAAGAGTTATTTTTAATCTCAAAATTTCTCAAAATTATTTTATTTGTGTATAGATGCTATTTGAACAAATAATAAAGGATTTTCTTTTATATTGGGCTGTCCATGCATTGAAAATTGGATTTTTCTTTTAACATTATTTTCATGAAAATATATCCTTTCACATTTTAGAAGAAAGAGCATTTCTTCTTCTTGGGAAACACCTGTCTTGGGAATTCTTGGTTGTGCAGCTTCTGAGCATGCACAGGGTCAAGCATACAAATGGTGCAGTGACTCTCTTGGAAGTCACATTTGTCCCTGAAACTTCAGTCACCTGGAGACTGCATGCCTCATTGCCTGCAGCAGCTCAATCCTGACAGTGTAGAATGAGTTCAGAAACCACATTTGAGCAACAAAATTTGAAATGAGGGTCTAAAGAGACACAATATATTTAAGGTTGAAATACTCATTCTTTGCAATTTTTGCTGACCATGCAAATTTTTTTCTTTTCTATTGTTAAGTCATTATAATAATCATGCTTTGGTTTGGACATTTTATGGAAAAGAAAGGTAATAGGACTCAGTGAACTAGCACATAATGTAGGTGCAGATCCCTACTTTGATATGTAAAAAAATTTCTGCTTCTTTTGCTATGCAAACTCACATACACATAATTCCTGGAATCCCCACTACAGTCATAACCCACTGCTTTCAGACATACATTCACAGGGCACCAAAATACAAACTCCCTACATGTCAAAATCAAGCCAAGCTGAAGATGTAAATAGGTGGATATGGCACCAGGTGAGATGTGTAATCAGTAATAAGAAATACATTGAGCCCCATATGAAAAGAAATCCCCCAAATTGATCAGGATTCCCCCTCCCCCTTCCATTCACTGATTTATTAACCCTGAACAAAGATGTAATTGCAGGGTCTCAAAAACTTTTTTTTCCATTTTTTTTGGTTCATTTTTGGCAATTTTTTTTTGGTTTGGCATTGAATTTCTTTGTATCTATTCGTGCCATTCATTGCCTGTTTTCTTCGCTCGGTTGCCCATCTTTACCCCCCACCAGAAATGAAAGAAGCGTCAGCTTCCGAGTCTTAAGGATGAGACCTCTGCATTTTCTTTGCTTGTTTAGGGCAAGAAATGAAGTGCTGCCTCTTTAATTGGCAGAAGCATGCAGGAGGAGCATACCTTTAATTTAGTGTTGGGATACCTCACTTGCACCCTGGCTGTTGTCTTATTGGAGACGGCAGCCTGCCTGAGATCCTCTAGCACTGAAATAATATCATCCAGCACGCATTTCTTATCCTGATTTCTCAACACACACAGATGGGAAAAAGTATAATTATAGCCCTTGTGGTTCACCTTCATTTCCAGCACGGCTCGGTGGGTCTGCAGGATCCCCTCAGCCTGGAGCAAAATATTGTCCCCGGGTGGGGAGAGGAGGATCACCCTGCCATACCTCCCAGGGGTGTGTAAGTCCGAATAGAGCTGGCTTTTGGACTGGTCCAGGGGGAAAAGGCTGCTGGCCAGGCTGCGCTCGATCTTGGCCAGGCTGTGGCTGGGAGCGACCAGGCGCTCCAGGTCGCCCTCGGGCTGGAAGCGGTTGAGCGCGCTGAGGCCGAAGGTGATGGTCAGGACTGCGGGCACGGTGAGGAAAAAGACCGGGTGCCGGCTCACGCACAAGCCCAGCCTGTGGCAGAACGACTGGAGCCCTCTGCGAAGCACCTGCCGCAGCATCCTCCACCAGATCCAGCTCGCAGGCGCTCCCGGCCGTCTTAAAAAGCACATGTGACATGTGTAAGCGCCGGGCTACCCCTCTCTCCCCCATCCCCGTCCCTCGGGGGCCAGTCCCCCTCCCCACCGCCGCTGCTTCCCCACCCCCTCCACGCTCTCCCCCCTCCAACCGCTCCGCCTGGTCTTTCCCCGGCCCCACCTCCATGCGCTCCTACTACTCTTTCAAACACTGCAGCAAGTTGCAGCAAGGCGGGCAAATATCGACAGCGCGCGCGGGGGCGGGCAGCGGGCGCTGCGGGGGCGCCGCGGGCCCACCCCCTCCCCGGCCTCCCCGCGCCCTCGCCGCCTCCCGCGCTGCCTCTCACCGCATGAGCAGCGTTCCCTCGGTCTAGCCCTTCATCTCGGTGCTGCAGTCCCCCGGCCTCCCGCGCTGGAGGTGGTTCCGTGCGGAGCGTCCCACAGAGGTGGATTTCCTCTCGTTCCTGGTGGGGTTCGGTGCCTAACTGGAACCATGTGCCTCGGTGTTGTAAGAAGCAGACATGTGTCCCATGGGGGGAGGGAGGGAGGCGGGAGAAGTGAAGGGCGGGAGCAGGATTTTTTGGGGGGGGGGGGGGCGAGGGGATAGCTAAGCTTTTCTTTCTTTTTCTTTCTTTCTTTTTTCTTTTTCTCTTTTTAAATGCTGGCAGTTATTTTTAGAGTTTTGTTTTCCCTCTAACCTCCCGGGCAGAATGAATGAGAGAGGAAATGGGTGAAGTGCCAATAGCGCTCGCTGGGGAGGCAGCCCTCTTGCCCCTCTAGCTTCTCTGAGCCCTTGACTTGGGCTTTTTGTCAGAAGAAAAGGAACAGAGAAGATGATGCTGCATTTTTAACATACCACAAAGCATGCAAAGGATTTCTTTGCAATGCCTTCTGCCCTATCACCCCTGCAGGCTGGTCCCCTGGAGCTGAGGGCTACCAGAGATCCCACCCATTCGTGGTCTCCTGGGACTGCCTGCATCCCTTCTCTGCTTTGGTGACTGGAGAGGAAGCATTTGCACATAGAAGTGTGATTTAGGGTGTGTGTGTGTGTGTGTGTGTGTAAAGTGAAGATCTACGGGCAATATATGAACTTTCATTAAATCATTACATTCTGTACTTCTGAGGTTTAAGAATAGAGAATTCTTAAAGCTGGTTTCAGGCTCCTGGACATGCCCCCCCTCCCCCTTTCCTCTTCCATCCCTCACTTCGGAGCACTTTTTCAAGCCATTTAACTTTGGATATCTTATTTCCTCCTGCAAGAATTTCAGAAACAAGCACTCCTTGACATACATTAGGTAGCGGTTTTTTTTTTTTTTTTTTTTTTGGCCTGAAGAGAGCTGGTCAGGGTGGGGAAACACACACATGATGTGACTTGAACAGGGGTGTCCTTCACCTTATGAGAGAGAACACTTCTACAAGGTACAGTTCCTCCCTTAGCACCCAGAGGTGTGAGAGTAAGGAACCCTCACCCTCAGATCAGATCAGCTTCAAATTTTGTTATTACTGTGTGCTTGTGTGTCTGTGTATCTTCCTTTTTTTTAAATTTTTGTTTTGTCTAGTTTAGATTTTCACCAGTGGATACTCTAGAAAGAATATAAAGACATATTGAGGACAAATTTTAAAGTTTGATTGTGGACTGGAGACCTGCTTTCCAAACTTTCTGTTCCCTTCAGAACAACTTCATAGAGAAGATTGGTCTTCGGGAGATGTTGCAAGCAGACTTTTTTAATAACAGAGAAAGGACCTGTTCTTCATTAGATGCCTAGAGAGGAACCCATCTATGCATACAAACAAGCCAAAGGACTCATCCTCTTAATAGAGGCCTTTTATTTTTTCTAGTGGAATTGATTCTTCATTTAAGAGGCCAATGAGACAGTAGAGGGCTCAGAAATAGGGGTGGTGCTTAAGGACAGATCTACAGCATGATGTTGTATACCAGATTAAAGAAAGATTCCATCCACTTAAATTTTTTTTGTCTTTCTGTGTCTGACTTTAATTTTTTCCTAGAAACTTTTTGTTTAAAGTATACACATTTCATGCATTTCATAAATACAACTTTAAGAACATCAGTGACCATTCAGTTTGAATTCCTACTGAGTACATGAATAATTTTTGTAATATCCGTGGTGGCTCTCCACTTGGTCCATGCTATACTAGCCACATCTAAGAACTCATTTATTTTTCTTGGAAGCCCATTCCATAGTTTGATTGCCTTTCCTTGTGTTCAGCTGAACAGAATTTCTTTGCAACATTCGTAGACCAGTATTTCCTCTCCTTTAGAGAGAAGAGGCACCTTGGCATCCAGTCGTCAGATCTTCCTATCATTTCATATAATGTATTCCATTAATGCCACATGATGGGGAGTTGTGGGTTATTTAGTAGAGGAAATGTGTCACACTCTATCGAGTTACATATACTTGGTCAATTTTCTAAGAAATAGCCATTTTGAAAAATATACAATAATAGATTTTAGGAATGTTGAATAATGATGTGGTCCATTTTAGAAATAAGGACACTAGGAACTATAGAGATTCAGACTTCAAAGCCACATTCAAAGTTAATTATGAAGCTCAGACTAGTGTCTGTGTTCTTTTCCCATTGTGTTTTCCCCGTAGTATCAGGCAGACCTACTTCTTTATTACAATGAGCAAACATGTCAGAATTCCTCTTTGCTCACTCTCTCCATTTGTCATATTTCCTTAGATTAAGAGATGTGTGAAGATTCCAATATATAATTAACAAAATAATATATGACATATCCTCAACATGAACTACTCTGATGTAATACAAATTGTATTGTAGGATTATAATGAAATGGAAATACATTCACTAATCATTAAGGGGGGAATTGTATATAGCATGAAACCACTTTGAAAAATAAAAATATGTGCATAGAAAAGGGATGAAATCTGTATTAAAATATTTGAGCTAATTACTAGATGATGGGATTGTGATTTTTTTAAAAAATAAACTTCTTAATTTTAATAAGTTTGATTATAGAAAATCTTCAGGTGGCACAGAAATTTCTTTATAAACCACATTCAGATTACCTTATAATTATCTTATATTGGTATGCCATAGTTGTTATAGTAATGAAACAATTCAGATATAATATTATCAATTGAATTCCATACTTTATCCAGATTTCTCATGTCCTTTTTTCTGTTCTAAGATCCACATTAAGCCGGCGCCACGGCTCACTAGGCTAATCCTCCACCTTGCAGCACCGGCACTCCGGGTTCTAGTCCCGGTCGGGGCATCGGATTCTGTCCCGGTTGCCCCCCTTCCAGTCCAGCTCTCTGCTGTGGCCAGGGAGTGCAGTGGAGGATGGCCCAAGTACTTGGGCCCTGCACCCCATGGGAGACCAGGATAAGTACCTGGCTCCTGCCTTCGGATCAGCGTGGTGCGCCAGCTGCAGCAGCCATTGGAGGGTGAACCAATGGCAAAAGGAAGACCTTTCTCTCTGTCTCTCTCACCGTCTACTCTGCCTGTCAAAAAAAAAAAAAAAAAAAATCCACATTAAGGATACCGCATTACATTCGGTAATCATGTCTCTTTAGGCCCCTTCTGGCTGGGTTGGTTTCTCAGACTTTTCTCGTCTTTGATGACCATGACAGCTTTGACGAGCACTAGTCAGATACTTTATAGAATGTTCCTCATTTTTTTTTTTTTGAATATTCTGATGTTTGCCTCATGATTTGACTTGGGATAAAGGTTTTGGAGAGGAAGAACGTGGAGATAAAGTGCCTTTCCATCACGTCATGTCAGTGTGATTAATTCTGTTGATTTGAACCATGATTCCCACCTAAAGTAGTGCTTGTTTAATAATTTATTGTCTTCCACACTGTATTCTTTGGAATAGAAATCACTATGTGCTGTTCATATTTGAGGAGTAGGGAATATACTCCACCTCCTTCCTCCTTGAGGTTGGAGTCTGTTTAAGTTATTTGGAATTCTCCTCAGAATAACAGTATATTCTTTCTATTCATTCATTGAATCAATCTTTTATGCTGGTAGGGACTTGTGACTGTTTGCAGATATTTCTTTCTTTGCTTTTTACTTTGGGTTATAATTCAACTTTTTTGCTCAAATTGTTCCAAATTTGGCCATTGGGAATTCTTTCTGTTGACTACTGTGTCACTTTGTATACTGCATTATCTTGAGGTGCTGCTTTCTTTTTAAAAATATTCATGATTTTCTGATACTACAAAATGCCCCAGACTCATACTCTTGCATGTGTCCTGGAATCAGGACATTTCTTCAAAAAGCCCTGATTTTTGTTTTTGGAGAAAGATATTAAAAACAAGTATTTAGGTGCTAGATGTACTGGTTGTTATTGGGGTTTCATTGCTTCTAACTCCTGTCAACTGACAGAAAAAGGAAATTGTAGGTATATACTAATTTGTATATGTGCATATCTATAAATAGTTATTTATATACCTACATCTATATTAAGCTAGAAACGAGTTTACATTGATACCTCCAATTCTAATATGTTGTCAAATAGTACTTGCAGTCTCTTTCCCTTGCCTGTCTATATCCTTCAATTATAGGAGTGAAAAACCTCACTGTAAAGATGATTTTTAAATGTTTTTCTATACTAAGAGCATGTAAATTTTTATGAGAAAGTACTATTTAAAGGGAAGAGGAAAAACATGGTTGATTTATTTTGATATTGTAAAATGCTGATGCCAAATACTAGTAGGGATTCATTAGAAACATAAATTATATGCTAAAAATAAAAGAAATGAAATAGATATAATCACAAAATAAATAAAAATAAAACGATAAAAATGGTAGCAATATTCCATATCAACCTACTGAGACATGGAGGGTATTAATTTCATGATAATACTTGCAAATCTGAATTCAAGTAAAGCTTAATACAAAGTTAAAATCAGTGGATTTAGGGGCCAGTTAGTCACAACACAATAATCTCCAATGTTTAGTTCACATAGGATTAATCTTTTCTGATATATGTACATCAATATTAGTATTCAAATCTTGTGCCCAAGTTGGAATTTTTTAGTCTCCTTTTGCAGGATGGGAGTTCAAAGGAACTGGGGTTGGGCTCAAAGCAGCTGAGGTCTAGGCCAGTTCCATAACTTACTGTCTGAAAATCTGGGGAAACATGCTTAATTTTCATATCCTCAGTTTCCTTATTTATAAGCTCAGATTACATTAATTCACTTGTTCAGATCAGTCATAGCACTATTCGTCAAAACTCTGTAAGGTTGCAATATTAATTAAAGCTGTAATATCAGCTATTGTAAAAACCAAGTCTCCAAAACTTGGTAATATGAAGCAATAAAAGTTTATATCTTGTTCAGGGTTAATAGTCCATTGTGAATATTCCTTACCAGCTGAGAAAGGCAGTGTGCAGAGGTTACACTTTCATAAAGACACTCATCTACCTTCAACTGGTAACTTCCAGAGTCATTCTTAACTAGGGTCCCTTCCTATCCAACCAGCTGAAAGGGGAAAGGGGCCCAGAGGAGACACCTGGGAAGTTTCTATGGCCTGGTCTAAAAGTGGCATACATTTCCACTTCATGCCTTACTCTGAGTAGAAGAACTTAGCCTCCAGGGAGGCTGAATCATGCAGTTTAGCTGTGAGCCCAGAGAGGAGATGAATCTGATGATTAGACGTCAAACCCTCCCAGCCTCTTCTGGGTTCTCTTACCCTGTTTACTCAAAGTCCTCATTATGTGCCAAGGCTACCATCTAATACCCTTTTGTCATTTCATATAGGACTTTTTCTGCCATTTGCCATATCAAACAATGCAGGCTTGTGGGCTCCTTTTGTGGTGGCTTTAAGGCATTTGCCAGGGATTAGCACACCTCTAGGCTGAACTCTGTGGTGTTCAGGAAGAGCAAATCTGAGAGAGAAATTTTAGAGGCACTTTTGGCCTATAGCATTGTGTGTATCCAGCTGAAATTGGCTTAATAATAAAGACATTTCTTACCTCACATAACAAGATGTCCCAGAGAATCACAAGTTAACATTAAGATTCAAGGGTGTTATTGAGAATCTATTTCATTTTTTTTTTTTTTTCATTTGGCTTAACCTGTCCCCAGAGCATGAGCTCTGCACACGTACTTGCTCCACAGGTAGCACATCTCGGTGCAACAAGATCCTGTGGAAGAAGCTGGCTCAGCACACACGTCTCTTCTAAGAGTGAAGAAGTCATTCCCAGAAGACTCCCAACAGATTGTCTCTCGCATGCTGTTGCCCATGCCCATGTCTGAATCAGTCACCGGTGAGAGGAATGATAACATCGTAATTGGTTTAGACCAATCTGGATTCACACTGTGGCTGGGAATGGGGCCAATCTTCTTTCTCAAGACATTGTCATGTGGGAGTTTATTTAGACTTATTTTGTTTGTTTTAAATCAAAGTTTCTTTGGGAAGAGCCATAGTCCAATGGTGGAGATGTTTGGATATTGGGCAGCTAACACTACTCTTGGTGCTCAGTTTTTCTCTATGGAACAGATTTGCTTCTGGAAACCTTGTGTTCTGAATGAAGGTAAAATAAAGCTATAATCTAACAATTACTTTTCTACTTTCTAAAAAAATATTAAAAAAGACTTGTGATGCTATAGAAGAAAGGGCAATGATATTTCATACTTTAAAGTTATAAAATAGGACATATGTATAAATAGAATTCTCCTAGAAAATATACTATCTTGGATCACCTTATCTATTTAAGGTAGAAATCACTGAACTGAGGAGTCTTTGTAAACATCATTTCTTAATAAAAGTAACAAGTTTATATAGGATATGCATTAATTGATAACATAAATTCCATCCTACATGAGATTGTGTGTATCAAATGTGATTTGTAGGTTCAGTCTTATTACCAAGTTGTTGTACATTGTATAACAGTACTTCAAAAGGTTCATAGAAATGTGTATTATAAAAAAATTCTCAACTTTTAAAATTTTTGTTAACTTGTTTTTAAATTCCATTTCCATGAACTTTTTGAAGTACCTCTTACATGCTTAAAACCTAAAATAAACTCCAGTCTCATTCGAATAGGGAAATATTCAGCTATACTTTCCAAAAAAGGGAAAAAAAAGTTATGGACACTAACTTTTATCCCATTTGTAAATGAGTCCTAAGTACAGAATTGTTGCCAGAACTACTATTTTTCCAACAGTGGAAAGTGGTTAAAATTCAGGAGATTTCAGACAATCAGGTTCTACTTTTTTTTTAAGATTTATTTATTTATTTGAAAGTAAGAATTACACAGAGAAAGGAGAAGCAGAGAGAGAGAGAGAAAGTCTTCCATCTGCTGGTTCACTACCCAATTGGCCGCAATGGCCGGAACTGTGAAGATCTGAAGCCAGGATCCAGGAGCTTCTTCTGGGTCTCCCATGTGAATGCAGAGGCCCAAGAACTTGGGCCATTTTCTACTGCTTTCCCAGGCGATAGCAGAGAGCTGGATCGGAAGAGGAGCAGCCGGGACTAGAACCGGTGCCCATATGGGATGCCGGTGCTTCAGGCCAGGCGTTAATCCACTGTGCCACAGCACAGGCCCTCTATTTTTGTTTTAACCATTAGTTAGGTTTTTGTTCTGCTTAAAGCCACTGTATCATCTTTGGCAATTTATTTGATGACAATAAACCTTAAGTTTCTATTGTAAGTTAATACAAATACAGTAGAATAGAAGTAGGTGATCATTAATGTCCCTCCAGCTATGATGGCTATGATGTCAAGACATTCTGTATTTTGTGTTCTCAGGATTTATTTGCTAAGTTGGTTACATTGTAACAAAGACCAATCTCTGATTCCATACTCAAGACTCAGTGTCACTTCCCTGGTGACTGATATATTTGTAGATATTAAACACAAAATCACTGAGGATTGGGAATGGCCCAGTACACAAGAACACATACTTTATTATTGGTCTGGGTAACATAGATAGAGGCTTAGAATACTGTGACCACAGAAGAGTGGTTAAACTGAAGATTAAATATTTCTTGCCAAGTTACAGTATGGGGCAGAGTCAGATTACATAAATATACAAGGATGATGTGCTGGTTTGTACACAATAGATCTTCAGCCTGTTGAACAAAGTAAAGAAGTCTACTGTAAACTATGGGAAATATTCAGTCTTTAGCCAGGGAAAGCAGTGTAAAGAAAATGAGTTACTATTCACATGGAAAGACTGAAACAGCATTTCTTACAGTCATTTGCAAATCATAACATCGTAAGTACCAAACAACACATTTCAAGAATACATTGCATTGAAGTAATCTATGTGTATTTCATAGACTTCAGGCTTCCTCAGAGCAATGCCTATTACTCTTCAGTTGCTAGCAGAATTCCTGCCCCCTAAAAACCACATGATAGCATAATGCTAGTTATTTTATTACAAAATAAACTGGAGACAATTATACTTAGTGAAATAAGTCAGTTCCCAAAAAACAAATGACATGTTTTCTCTGATTTGTGGTAATTAATACATAGAGTGTAAAAAATGTAATGCATATCTCTTCTAGTATTAGAGAAGTGTAAACAAAACTAAGAAAAGTAAGAGAAGTATAAATGTCACCAAGGATAAGAGACAGTACACGACCTTCTATCTTCTGATTGAATCTTTGTGGCTGATGCTGTGGATTTCTATTCCCACTTCTCTTGTGTCCATTCTGCTTTTGTTCCCAAGCATCTCTTTGGCCCTCCTAACTGCTCCCTCTCCAGCCTCAGATATCTGGATATAATAGATTGTCTGCATCTGGGGGCTTAACTTTCCCATTTTTACCTTTGCATGTTTCTGGAAATTTTCTCTTCTTGGTGACTTTCAGGATCAAAACAAAGTTTATTTCTGAACTTTGGAATGCAAATTCAAGGACAGGCATAGCAGTAGAAGATGCTGAAGGAATGAGGAAGTACAAGAGCTTAAAGAAAGAGACTTGGAAACTACTTTCATTCAACACACTTACCAAAAGTCCTTTTGAAAAACTAAAATGAACAACACCCTTCCATGCAAGCTACATAGAGTTGCCACTTTCAAGCAGTAGACACTGTTGGTGCAGTGAGGGTGAAGAATTAAACCTTCTTCCTGATAGTAATGCAGAGTCCCCGGAGTGTTATAGGAACTGGGTTTTAAAATATAGCTGTTATAGTGAACTATGTTATAGGAACTAAGACTGCAAGAAGGAAGGCTGGGTGCCCTTGTAAGAGGCTAATACAGTTGTTTAAGCCAGGAATAAGGATAGCCTGGACAAGGGTAAGATGAATAGGAATGAAATGAAATAAAGGAATTTGAAAGTTATTTACCAGTGAAAATCATCATAATTTGGATACAGATTAAATGTGGATGTGTACTTTGAAAATAGCATGCCCTGTGGATTCAATTTCAAATATAAGCATAAAGGTAATGACAGTAACAATGCCACTCAGTCTAGGGATGAGAGCAATGCAACATAATAGACATCTGGACTCTACATACAAATCTGTGTTCAAGTTTCCCAAATCCATCTCCTGTCCTCAAGTTGT
Organism: Oryctolagus cuniculus; assembly: GCF_964237555.1. Lineage (NCBI taxonomy): Eukaryota > Metazoa > Chordata > Mammalia > Lagomorpha > Leporidae > Oryctolagus > Oryctolagus cuniculus. Next base: position 122,051,715 of record NC_091436.1, on the reverse strand, counting down.
GTAATACTTTGTCCAAGATGTCCACCACTCTGGGCTGGCTCTGTGGCGCTATGGGTTAAAGCCCTGGCTTGAAGCACTGGCATCCCATTATGGGCACTGGTTCTAGTTGTGGCTGCTCCTCTTCCGATCCAGCTCTTTGCTATGGCCTGGAATAACAGCAGAAGATGGCTCAAGTCCTTGGGCCCCTGCACTTGTGTGGGAGACCTGGAAGAAGCTCCTGGCTCCTGGCTTCGGATCGGCGCAGCTCCGGCCATTGCGGCCAATTGGGGAGTGAACCAGCAGATGGAAGACCTCTCTCTCTGTCTCTCTCTCTCAGTAACTCTGTCTTTCATAGATAAAATAAATCTTTAAAAAAATATATGTCTACCACTCTAAGCTTTAGCTTCCTCACTGGTATAGTGGGAGGTGGGAGCTGTTCTATAACCAGAAGAGTTCAGGAAATGAATGTGGAGAGAATATATTAGAACATGAGAGTCAAAGGGAAAATGTGGCTTCTGAAATATTGTTCTTGATTTATTTTTATTAATTCTATGTTTCTTTCATTTAAGCCCTGGGTTATTTGGACAAAGAGAGGAATCTTCATAATTAGTTCTATTACTCTGAATTCCTCACTCATTTTTGATTTATGATTTGTGGACAGTAATGATCTCCTAATGAAAGAAAAGCTCCATGACCTATTTCTTCAAAGGATAATCCACACACTGCACACACACATACATACAGGAACATAATTTCCTATTTTATTTCTTTATCAAAGAAAAAAATAGTAGGTAGACACTATAATGAAAAGCAAGAATCCCTGATATAAATCTGCCACTGTCCATCTTACTCCCAAGGGGCAAACCCTAGCATGCTTTATAGCAGGTTTATTATTATTATTATTATTGAGTGTTTCATTATATCTCTGAACAATATTTAACAGAGCTCTATCTAAGAATTAACCCATTTGGTCCAAAGTCTTTAATGTCTTCACAAAATTAAGTCAATTCCACAAAATAACTTTTAATTATAGCTCTCTTTAAAATATAACAAATATGCAGTTACAAACATTAAAATGCATGTAACCCATGATGATAAAAATAAGTTACCATTTATATTTATTGTAATGTAATTTTAGTGTAGATTTACTCTCATTCATTGAACCATTCCCTCATTGGTACATATTTGGCTTAGCTCCAAATTTCTGCCTTTATAAATGATGCTGAAAAAGTAAGCTGCTACTAATTTTGAACACACAAATAGTTTTTTTTTAGGAAAAAAGTAATATAATTTCCAGTATTTTTACACAATTTTTTGTTTTTCTTTTTCACTTTGGAATCATATAGTTAAACCTCATGCCAGAAAGTTTGTATCAGCTTATTTTTCCACTGGAACTGGGATTGGCAAACTTTTCTGCAAAGGGTCAGATAATAAATATTTTAGGCTTATGTGCCAAGAGGGAAAATTGAGGATATTAGATAGGTATTTATATAAGCAAAGAGCATAAATTTCTATACACTTTTAATTAACACAATTCAAAATATAGTAAAAATAGAGTACAATTTTCAGCGAGACAGATCTGCTAATAAGAGGAATGGAATTTACTTTAAGTAATAGCATTTTGCTTAATTGGAAATGGTAGGCAAAATAATGACTCCACACAGCTTTCCACATCCCAATCTTTTAATTTTGAATATATTATAAACCAAAAGAGCTATTTCTCATATAATCAGGATTATGGAGGCTAAAATGTAGATTATCCTGGATTATTCATGTGGACCTAATTTAATCCAATGAACCCTTAAAAATCAGAGAATTCTTTTCTGACTGTCATTAGACAGATGCAAAAACTTGAGAGGTTAAAGATAGTAGAAGAAGGACAGGTGGAGAGGTGGAGAAAGGAAGAATATTAGAAGCACGAGAGGTGGAGAGGTAGAGGAGTCACGTGGAAAACCTGAGAAAGAATGGATGCAGTGTCAGCAAAGATTGGTCCCTTGTTGATAGTCAGTTTTAGTTTGGCAACCCTCAGGAACTGAATGTGGACCAAATCTGAGTGACTTTAGAAGTGCAATTAACCGCAGAGCTTCCAGAAAGAAACAGTTTTGCTAATTACTTGATTTTGGCCTGCGCATCTCTAATCAGAAGACTCAGTTGAGCTAGGCTAACACTTCTGACATACAGAACTGTGAGACAATAAAGGGGTGTTGTTTAAAGTCATTAAGTTTGTAGTAATTTGTTATAGCAATGATGAAAAAACTCATACTTCGGGGTTGAAATTTAGTGCCATCTGCTATCAAAACTGATTACAATGCTTATTTCTTGATGTTGATATAGAATGAGATTTTATGTATTTTATTCATGAAATGTCTTCTCATGAAATACTGATAACAGTCTGCAACTGTATGACTCAATTGAAAATATTCATATCTTGGAAACTGTATTTTACTAGATCCTCCTTTTTGTATTTGACTTTTAACATGTGATTTACGTTGCAGATAATCACTCTCAACTTATAGACTCCTTGGTTGTGCAGTTAATTGTTGAAATATGGAAATTTCCTTTCTACTTTCATAATGGTCAAAAATGTTGCTGTAACTGCATTTTAGCATAGAGTTGTAGTTTTGTACCCTAACAACTTGTGAAAGAATGGAATGATAGCTAATTATTGCAACTGTTGAATAATGATAGACTGTAAATAGTTTACATTTTTACAAGCATTTTAAATTTATACAAATAAGCCATTTTTGCTCCTTCGCATATTTTTGACCACCCGCAGTTGTTGGACATCTTAGTGTACTCCCTTCAAGTAGTATTGAAATAGATTTATCTCAACTTTTTAGAATGTAGTCTCATCTGTATTTGTTTCACATGATTATTGATAGTTAAATTGTTCAGTTACTTTAAACTCACTATTCAATTCTCTAGTAACAGTTAACTAGTATTGATAGCACCTGTTAACTCATGGAGCACCACGAAAACCCACTCAAGGTCATTTGCTCTAATTTTTAACAGACTATTGATTTTACTTTCAGTGTTGTCAACTCATTCAGAAACTACTTTTGCCCCCCCAAAATTGAAAGGCTTGGTTACTTTCCCTGACCAAATCTCTTAAGCTGTTGCAGTCAGTCATATGTTGAAAGTCAACATCAGTGAATGTTCTTGCTTGTTTGATAACTGGTCTGCTGAGAAATTTAGTTTGGAGTCCCAGTTTTGTTTTCTTATATTGGTGAAGAAATCATGTGGTGATAAGCTATTCCATTTATATATATTTTTACTTTTTCTGACTTGTTTTTTTATGAGTTAGAAATGTGGTGAGTGCATAGGACATCTATGTCAACATTTTATTCTTTTATCACAGCAATGGTCTCATGATTATAAGACATGACATTTTGTCATCTAATTTTTTAAAATATTTATTTATTTGAAAGTCAGAGTTACATAGAGAGAGGAGAGGCAGAGAGAGAGAGAGAGAGAGAGAGGTCTTCCATCCGCTGATTCACACCCTAAATTGGCTGCAACAGCCAGAGCTAAGCAAATCTGAAGCCAGGAGCCAGGAGTTGGTGCAGGGGCTCAAGGCCTTGGATCATCTTGTATTGCTTTCCCAGGCCATAGCAGAGAGCTGGATCGAAAGAGGAGCAGCCGGGACTAGAACTGGTGCCCATATGGGATGCTGACACTTCAGGCCAGGGTGTTGACCCACTGCGCCACAGTCCTGGCCCCTTGTCATCTAATTTAACAATGAAACAATCACACTCCATACCATAAGACTGCATTATTCAGAGACCAGTTTTTCTTTTCTTTTGTGATTTGACCTGCAACAGTAATTCAGAAAAAATGTTGTGGTATATCACATTCATGGCACCAGGAATGTTGTAATATTATTACTGTGCCACTGTGATTTGCAGTGAACCAAGCAGTAGTAGAGAACAATGAAAATGTGAAATATGACCTATGTTATATTCAACTCTTTCTTTTGTTGTACAAAATCATCCATGTTCAATGTGTAAACAGGTGAGCCCTTGTCCTGACTGTGGAGGACAACTCGACAACTTAATACTTTATCCCTTTTAGTATTTTTGTTTTGTTCTACTTAATACTATTGGTTGAACTCTTTAATTAACACACAATTACTATTAGGTGTTTAAATTTAACTGAAAAGTGATCCCTGTTAAGTTTAAGAGTGGGAATAAGAGAGGGAGGAGATGTACAGTTTGGCACATGCTCAATCGGACTTGCCCCAAACGGTAGAGTTAGAAATGTGCCAGGGGATTCCAATTCAATCCCATCAAGGTGGCATGTACCAATGTCATCAGTTTCAGTTCATAATCGATCATAATGATAAGATTAAGAGTCAAAGGGAAAGAACGGGGCCATCAAAGAAGGAGGTACCTTTCTCTGAAGGGAGGAGAGAACTTCCACTTTGACTATGACCCTGTTGGAATAAGATCGAAGTTGGCGAACTCAAAAGGCTTCCATAGCCTTGGCAACTCATGACTAGAGCCTAGGGAGATTACTGACGCCAAAAACAGGAGTGTCAAATTGTTAAGTCAACAACAGGAGTCACTGTGTACTTACTCCTCATGTGGGATCTGTCCTTCATGTGTTGTCCAATGTGAAGTAATGCTATAACTAGTACTGAAACAGTATTTTACACTTTGTGTTTCTGTGTGGGTACAAAAACTGATGAAATCTTTACTTAATATATACTAAATCTATCTTCTGTATATAAAGATAATTGAAAATGAATCTTCATGTGAATGGAATGGGAGAGGGAGTGGGAGATGGGAGGGGTGTGAGTGGGAGGGAAGTTAAGGTGGGGGGAAGCCATTGTAATCCATAAACTGTACTTTGGAAATTTATATTTACTAAATAAAATTTAAAAAAAAATTAAATAAAGACTAGTGTCTGCTAATACTAACTGATAGAATTAAAAAGGAGAGAATGATTCAACATGGGAAGCAGGATACACATCAGACTCATAGAATGGCAGATGTCCTAAACAGCACTCTGGCCTCAGAATCAGCCCTTAAGGCATTCGGATCTGGCTAAAAAGCCCATGAGAGTATTTTAGGCATGGAAAGCCAAGACACTCTGGCAAAAAAAAAAAAAAAAAAAAAAAAAAAAAAAAAAAAATTGATGCTAAGATTTTAGTTTAATACAATTTTCACATGTTGCAAATTGTTTTAATTTTGATTTTGCTTAAGCAATGTCAAAAGCAAACCCCCACGCAAAAATAGATGGCAATGTGTATGGCCTTTGGATTTAGGCTGCAGACCATTTTTAGTTTTAAAATCCCAGAATTTCCAAATAGACATAAACCATCAAATAGTCACAATTTCCATTTTTTTCTTATATTACTTAGTGGAAATAGCAGAGCAGAATAGGGATTATGGAAATGAAAAGGCAGAGACACATTAACTTATTTCTCTGAACAAGGGCACTCACAAAGAACCAAGAATTTTGTCTGTTGTGAGTAGGGGAAGTAGAATGATGTAAATGAAAAGTGGCATTTGCATTTTTCCCTTCAGCTTTTCCTATTTTGGTTGGGAAAAAAAGCTTCAGATCAATAAAGTGAGAAGGTCCATGGAGAAAACATCTCACATGTAGAAAGAAATGAAACATTTCCACCTTGGCTCACTGTGGTTGCTATGTGTTTTTTTAAATCACCTCACACATGTTAAAATTTGTCTTAGCATTTCTATTATTCTAGTTCTTTTCTAAAAGAATGGAAATCCCTTTACATTAATATTAAAAATCTTTAGTTACTACTTATTTTCAAAATTATATCTTAAACAGAAAAACAGTTTGTTCCAAAGGAATCTTTAGGCAGAGCTGGAACAGCCTACATTTAAAACACTAGAGGGGAGACATGACAGCTGCAGCCAATTTCACTCCCTTCACCTACCAACCAAACCTCCCTTCTTTCCGATGACTTTTCTCTTTATCTGTGTAGTGATGTGACACAGCATTTATTTCAGCCTAGAATTGTACAATTAGATTTGTTGTCAGTCCTTTGTGACCTTCTCTCCGTGTTTCTCTCCTCTGGCCCATTCAATACCTTTGGCTGTCCCACCACTTAAAGTCCCATATTTAATACTTATTGCTTTATACCCTATGAAATACACTTAAGCCAGTACCTTTATACTCTTAAGCAATAAGTAAAAAATCCAATCAACCAATTTGTCTATCATAATCTCATCTTCTATTAAAGGGATCATAATATTAATGGCATTAATAATACTTTCTAACATTTATGGGATTCTCACTAAGAACCAGGATCTTTGCATACGATCTGATTTAATCCTTACAAAAGCTCCAAATAGGTGATATTAATTGTTACAGAGTACAGATGAATTAATTGATACTAAGAGGATAAATAGCTTTCTTATGGTCTCATAACCACTAGGTGGCACAGCCTGGATTCAACTCCAGATCTTGCTCTGCATTCTACATATTGCCTCTAGAGAACTGATGGGGCAAAAGAAAAAGGCATAACTATATGAAAAGAATCAGCCTATTACTAAGAGCTATTATTTCCTTCAGATCTCAGTAATTATAACTTAGCCAAGCTAAGGCAAGGGTCGATTACACAAGACTATTCTCAATGGAATTATTATATAGTAGCATTTAAACTGTTAAATTTCAGATAAAGTAAGTAATATACAGAACATATTGGTGTAAAAGCAAATAATTTTTCAGAAAGAATATTAATGTTACTTCATAATATATAGCCAAATTTCTGTGATAAGTTGAAATTATAACTAACAGCTATATTTTATTTCAAAAATCAAAAATGCTTGAGTGGACATGCTAGCTTACAAGATCGTCAACAAAGGAATCCAGGTTCATAGACTTTCTGTCATTGCTTGAAAGGAGTTGTATAAGGTAGAATCCAGTGTTTGATTGATCTTATAAAACAGAAAACAACATGTTGTGTTTTTTAGATGTCTCTATTGACCACCTACGGTGTACCCCTTTTGGAAAGGCAGGTCTGCTCCATCAACGCTGATAAATACACCTCTCTGAGCATTATTTAGCTGTTCAGCAAGTATGTAGATTTAATTTAAGAAAATCTATTTTATGAAATATCTCAGTTCTGAAATGGGCAACTTATAGTTTACAATTCTTCCTTTCTTCATGAAAAGCAGCTGACCTTTGGGATCTATTTGATGACTATAGATCGATTGTGTTAAAGGTGACTGTGGGAAAGATCAAACAAAAGCGGCACTAAAATGAACACTCTTACATTTGGATGATTGTGTAAACGTGAATGTGAGTTTTCAAAAGTGAATTATCTGTTAAAGTTGTTATCTGAAAAATCAACAATAATCCAGCAGGATCAAAACATATGGTAAAAATACCATTGGTGTTTAGGGGACTAAAAGTGTTTTTTTTTTTTTTTTTTTTTTATCTTTTATTTAATGAATATAAATTTCCAAAGTACGACTCATGGGTTACAATGGCTTCCCCCCCCATACCGTCCCTCCCACCAACAACCCTCCCCTTTCCCACTCCCTCTCCCCTTCCATTCACATCAAGATTCATTTTCGATTATCTTAATATACAGAAGATCAGCTTAGTATACCTTAAGTAAGTAAGTTTAAAGGGTAATAGTACATGAGAATGTACTTATAAAATTGGAGTTACTTCTCTTTTATTTTATTTATTTTTTAATTATTTATTTGACAGGTAGAGTTACAGACAGTGAGAGGGAGAGGCAGAGAAAAAGGTCCTCTATCCACTGGTTCACTCCCAAAATGGCTGCAACAATTGGAGCTGGTCTGATCCAAAGCCAGGAGCCATGTGCCTCTTCTGGGTTTCCCATGGGGGTGCAGGGATCCAAGTGCTTGGGCCATCTTTTACTGCTTCACCAGGCCATAGAAGAGAGCTTGATCAGAAGAGGAGCAGCTGGGGTGAGAACTGATGCCCATATGGGATGCCAGTGCTGTAGGCAGAGGATTAAACCACTGAGCCATAGCACCGGCCCCAGTTACTTTTCTTTTCTTGCAACATATAGGCTTTGCCCAAATCTATGTGTTAAAGGAAGTAGATAATTGTCACTATTATGCAAGCTTGCCATGTTGAAGGCATGGGACCATGGATGCCAAATGGAGAGAGATCAGTGTTAGAAAGTCTAGAAATTCTCAAAATAGTAATAAGAAATAATAATGATAGTAGAAGAATTAGCGGTGTGCTTATTCTGGGACAGACTTGGTTTTCATAATTCTCCAGTATTGTTTATTTAATACTTACCACAATATTGGACTTTGGGAAGTTATGATCACTAATTAAAAAGTAGAATTGATACAAAGCACATCCATCCATCCCATCTGCACAGAATGAAGAATGAATGTACTCACAGAACTTCTTGTTCTAAGAGATTCTGATGACAAGTAAAAACATGTTAACATATTTTAATGTGTTGAATCACACAGTTATTGTAAAGGTAACTGATAATGACATTTATATAAGATATGCTTGAGGGTAATGATGAATCTTATGAAAACTAACATATATATTATATGTTATACTCTGGTGCTCACGAGCACAACCCTCACTGTTGAACTGCACTCTTTTTTTCTGTATGTTTGCAGGATATTTTGTTCTTAAGTGTCAACCCCTTTGATCAACTTTTTTTTAATGTTATTTATTTATTTGAGAGGAAGAGAGATATTGAGAAACACACAGATGTGTGGACACACAAACAGGGATGGAGAGAGAGAAAGAGATTGATTTTCCATCTGCTGATTCACTCTCCAAATGCCCACAATGGCTGGGTTAGGCCAGTCTGAAGCTGGGAGCCATGAATGCAATCCAGACCTTCCACATGGGTGTCAGAAATGCAATTATTTGAGCCAATACCTTTGCCTCCTAGCGTTTGCGTTTGACAGGAAGCTGGACTCAGAAGCTGGAGTAAGGCATTGAACCAAGTACTGTGATGTGAGATACAGCCATCTTACCTAGTTGAAATACTGGCTAACAGGGGCAGGCAGGTTACGCCTCTGTCTGTGATGCCAGCATTCCATATGGGTGCCAGTTTGAGACTTGGCTGCTCCACTTCCTACCCAACTCTCTGCAAATGCACCCTGGAAAACAGCAGAAGATGGCACAAGTGCTTGGGCCCTTGTACCCATGTGAGAGGTATAAAAGAACCTCTAGGCTCCTGGCTTTGGCCTGGCCCAGTCCCAGTTGTGGCAGCTGTTTGAGGATGAGCCAGCAGACAGAAAATCTCTCTCTCTCTCTCTCTCTGTCTCACCTCCTCTCTCTGTAACTCTGCCTTTGAAGTAAATAAAAAACTAATATATATATATATACATATGTGTATATATATATATATATATATACCATTAACACTAGCTCTTTAAGAGAAGATCTCATGTAGCAGGGTGAGAAAAATCTTTTCATTATGGATTGTATTCAGTGCATTTTTAAGTTGCATTTGAAATTCTTATTCCTAATGTCATCATGAATTTCAGTTTTGACTTTGTGTGTCCCATGTTATGCCTCCCATATTGATTATGGTTTGTTAATGGTTCACAACTTGTACTGCAAAGAAATTAGTTTGATTTTTCTTCGCATTTGAATTTGGTTATATCTTTAATGTGCTCTATCTGCCTTCTTTGATACAAAAGTTTGTTTTAGTTCAGGAGTTAATTTGAGTGTGTCCTTTGATGTTCATCATTTTATTATATAGATTCTCAAAACTATTTCAGCATTTCACTTTTCCTTACTGAATATGGAATAATATATATTACTTATTAATATAGTAACATTTGATTTCATTAACTCAGATCTATATTGTGATAAAATTCATTATTGTCTGTTTCAAGTCCAGAGGATGTGATGTACTTAATGTTAAAAATTCCAAATTTAATTATGAAAAATATTAATTAAATGTGCATCAGAAGTGCATGTAATTTTTAGTCACTACTAATCTACTACCTTTTGTGACAGTATTTATAAATTAACAATTATCTTTTGCATAATCATTGGATGTTTGAAGAGAAAGTCATTCCCAGGGAAGCTTATAAAAACATTGCTCCTTTGTATAATTAGCTATCTGCTGACATTCATTCCTTATGTAAGGAATACTTAACTCTCACTATCTCTAATCCTCACAGCAACCCTGTGAATCAGATAATTTTGGTGCCATTTTGCAGTTGGCTTGGTCATCTTGCTAATAATTATGAGTGGCATGATTTGAGCCAGGATCTTCCTGATTTCAAAGCCTTTGATTTTTCTATACTGGGCTGAAAAAAAATCTCCCAAGGGGCATAATAACTACTCCATGAGAAAATCGTTGCTCCCTTCTTGGCTAATCCTCCACTTGCGGCGCTGGCACCCCGGGTTCTAGTCCCGGTTGGGGTACTGGGTACTAGTCCCAGTTGCTCCTCTTCTAGTCCAACTTTCTGCTGTGGCCCAGGAGTTCAGTGGAGGATGGCCCAAGTGCTTGGGCTCTTGCACCCGCATGGGAAACCAGGAGGAAGCACCTGGCTCCTGGTTTTGGATCAGTGCAGTGCCGGCCGAAGTGGCCATTAGCGGAATGAACCAACGGAAGGAAGACTTTTCTCTCTGTCTCTCATTGTCTATAACTCTCTCTCTCTCTCACTGTCTAACTCTGCCTGGCCAAAAAAAAAAAAAAAAAAAAAAAAATCGTTGCTCCCAAGGACTACCAAAACCCCTGTCATCACCAGGTGTGGATGGTCACTCAATAATGCAAACAATAATGTGGACTGAGTATTGACAAGGAGCTAGAATCCACCATGATTTTCAAATCACTTAAAGAAATAATGTGAAATATTCATCAATTGTTCCACTTTTGTCTTGAGTTGATTGCTTAATTCTTGTTAAAAGTAAATTCTCAATATTGCATTCAGTTTTCCTTTAAAAGTGCATGCTCCTACAGTATTTGGTCAATTTTCTTACAACTTTAATTTGCACTGAATTTTAAGGTTTATGCTTGTAGCATAAACAAGTGCTTAACATAACAAATTTTCCCATTAACTTGTCCTTCGATATCCCACAGTAAGCAATTTATGATAGTGTTTATATTAGGAAAGCTTACCCTCTCCATCCAGGTTGATGGTCTACAATATCAAGGGAAATCTAGGCAAAGTTATCATAACTTAGGATAACTGAGGTGAAGAAGAATGTAGATAAATGAAAATCTTTTTTACTCACTTTAAAGTTTAAAACATTTTATAATTTTTACTGTTTAATATTAAACAAAGGCTTTATTATTTTCATTATTCTATTTCTGACAGTGGCAATAATGAAATTGTACTCAGAGAGTAGAGAAGTGGTGCCTAAAAGTGGACCTCAGTTGGGCATTGGATGCTTTAGTTTCTTAGGCCCCACTGCAGTCTTTATGAATCAGAATTTGTGCAGAAATTCTAAGGTAAGGTTCTGCAATCTGTGTTTTTTAATCCTTCTAGGACATGCCGAAGTTTGAGGAGTATTGTTGTAGAGCATTGCCATTGAATATGAGATCCTCAGACTGACAGCATCAACATCTTGCTGCAGAATCTTGGGCTGCACCCAAGGCTTGTTGAAGCAGAAACTGTTTCCTCAGATGCCCAGGTTAGTAATAGCACACAAAGTGAATAAAGATCTAAATGGGATATCACAGGAAAACTAACTCTAATGTATTCTATATACCTGTCTCCTGTCCTGAAATTGTTATTGTACTTTGATCCCAACCAAAATTATTCTCTGAGCTCAATAATTTTATTTTATTTATTTTTAAAAAGATTTATTTATTTACTATTTGAAAGGCAGAGTTACAGAGAGGCAGAGGCAGAGAGAGGTCCTCTATCCGCTGGCCCACACCCCAAATGGCTGCAATGGCCAGACCTGGGCCAATCCGAATCTGGGAGCCAGGAGCCTCCTCTGGGTTTAACCAAGTGGGTGCAGGGGCCCAAGCACCTGAGCCATCCTCCACTGCCTTCCCAGACCATAGCAGAGAGATGGGTCAAAGTGGAGCAGCTGGGATCCAAACTGACACTCACATGGGATGCCGGCTTTACCCACTATGCCACAGCGCCAACCTCTCAGTAGTTTTAATTTTAACCTTCCCATTCCATTTTTGAAAATGAAAACTAGACAGGAATTAAAATGAGAACAGACCAATGGTGAAGTCTATTGCCCATGATTCTTTTATTATCCCTATATAGTGCAGTAGGATTCGTATCAGCTCTTGTAGTGTTGATATACAATATCACTAGCATTGTCCTTGCCAAGTGTTAGATTACTTATTTCATTTAATATTTTGTATTGAAACTTTGTAAATATGCAGCTAGGGGATTTATGATACTTCTGCCAGTCAGTATTACTAGGTATTATAATAAAAGAAAATTAAGATAATAACATGTCATGAAATAACCATCGTTTATGAGTTACAGGCCTTTTGAGTTCTAGTATTACCATATTTTAACTGTGTTTTAATAGTTGATTATTCAGAAATAAATGAGAAAAATGTATTAATAATTTATATGTTGTCTTTAAATCCAAATAAATGATTGAACAACCACTTCATTTAGCTACATAGTCAAAATAGAGGCATCAAACAGATTTGCTTTGAGGGGCCAGAGGGGTCAGACAAGGAGAGTTTGTGCACCAAGGAAAGTCACTGGGAGAAATACAGTGCCAGTGGGTGCTTGGGGCTGTCACCAAATCCTCCTGCCCAGCATGTGAATGGGCCTTAGTAAGGCCACCAAGGGAAGATTATTTCATGAACTCTTCTCTGTGAGCACTGATGTTTATGTGCACATGTTAACATTTTCTTGTTTAGACTCAAGAATGTCTATACCCTCCACTCACCATTATTCCCTGCTCCATATTGGGATTTTTGTGAATCTCATCCCCTTTCTTGGCCTGTGCTGGATTCAGGCAGTGCTGGGGATGCCACTGATAGCTGTTATCCCCAGGCACAACAGGCTTCCCTGGCATGCTTCATTTAATAAAAATAGTTTTGGCACTAGCATAAAACCTTTCATCCTTGAGTCTTAAATTATTTCAAAAACATTAATTCTTGCAGAATTTCTGCAAGGCACATATTATAGAGTCACAGATTCATGGAGACTCGAAGATAAAAGGAACTTAAGAGATCATCTACTTCAAATCCCTTCATTTTTCAGGTGAAAAATTGAAATCTCATAAAGTGAAGTGACTTGCCCAAACAGTTCTGTTTTTATGAGTATGAAATCAAGACAGGGAAGTCACTCCAAGCCATGGAATGCCTTTTATTAATTATTGTAGAAATTACGTTTAAAGCTTAATTTCCTAATCTAATCTTGGAGGAGGATCTCAGGTTAGGGGAATGTGCAGAGGTGGATTTGTAAAATCAGGTATCAATAATGAGTGATAATTTAAAATAAGTCAAGTAGTAGAATACTGATCAGAAGAAACAATATTATTTATACTCAGTTTCAAAGTATGGGATGGAAGAAATTACTAGACCATAATCTTTCTTTAAATCCAAAAGCCTCTCTTCCCATTGTAAATACAAGATCCAATCACCTCTTTCTATCTGATCACTCCTTTCCTTCACTGCCACATTTTAATCATCTATAAAGGAAGGAAGGGAGAAAAAATTGGGAAGGAAAAGAACAACAGTGACCATGAAGAGACCTGTTGGTTCACTTTAAGGATGAGGGGAAGCTCACTATGGAAAATTTGCATCTTAAAAAGCTGATTAATTAACATTCATTGATCACCTCATGGGCGAAACATATATATATATATATATATATTGACAGGCAGAGTGGACAGTGAGAGAGAGAGACAGAGAGAAAGGTCTTCCTTTGCCATTGGTTCACCCTCCAATGGCCGCCGCGGCCGGCGCACTGCGGCCGGCGAACCGCACTGATCCGATAGCAGGAGCCAGGTACTTATCCTGGTCTCCCATGTGGTGCAGGGCCCAAGGACTTGGGCCATCCTCCTCTGCACTCCCTGGCCACAGCAGAGAGCTGGCCTGGAAGAGGGGCAACCAGGACAGAATCCGGCACCCCGACCAGGACTAGAACCCGGTGTGCCGGCGCCGCTAGGCAGAGGATTAGCCTAGTGACCGTGGCGCCGGCCGGTGAAACATATTTTTAAAGATGCAACCTGTCATTCGAGATCTTGCAGTCTTTTGCTTATTCCACCTTACCACAAAGTTAGTGAAACTAAATGTATTATAGTGGCACAAATAAAGTACTATGGGAGCACATGGAAAAGCAACATGCATCAAAATATAGATACAATTGAGAAGATTTAGAAAGCAATTCAATCCCATCAAAGTGGCATGTACCAATGCCATCTCACTAGTCCCAGTGATCAATTTCAGTTCACAATTGATCACATTGATAGGTCTAAGAGTCAATGGGATCACACAAACAAGAATAGTGTCTGCAAATACTAGCTGATAGAATCAAAAAGGGAGAGAATGATCCAACATGGGAAGTGAGATACACAGCAGACCCATAGAATGGCAGATGTCCTAAACAGCACTCTGGCCTCAGAACCAGCCCTTAAGGCATGTGGATCCTGCTGAAAAGCCCATGAGAGTATTTCAGGCATGGAAAGCCAAGACACTCTGGGGGAAAAAAAAAAAAAACCCTAAATGAAAGATCTCTGTGAGTGAGATCCCAGTGGAAAGAACGGGTCATCAAAGAAAGAGGTACCTTTCTCTGAAGGGAGGAGAGAACTTCCACTTTGACCATGGCCTTGTCTAAATATGATCAGAGTCGGTGAACTCAGGGGGCTTCCATAGCCTTGGCAGCTCATGACAACAGCCTAGGGTGATTACTGATGCCATAAACAAGAGTGTCAATTTGTTAAGTCAACAACAGGAGTCACTGTGCACTTACTCCTCATGTAGGATCTCTGTCCTTAGTGTGCTGTACATTGTGATTTAATGCTATAACTAGTACTCAAACAGTATTTTTCACTTTATGTTTCTGTGTGGGAGCAAACTGTTGAAATCTTTACTTAATGTATGCTAAACTGTTCTGTATATAAAGAGAAACGAAAATGAACCTTGTTGTGAATGGAAGGGGAGAGGGAGTGGGAAAGGGGAGGGTTGCAGGTGGGAGGGACGTTATTGGGGGGAAGCCATTGTAATCCATAAACTGTACTTTGGAAATTTATATTCATTAAATAAAAGATAAAAAAAAAAGAAAGCAGTCAAAGTGAATCTGGAAAAAACAGTTGGCGAAATAGAGGTTGATAGGGAAAAAGCACTCCATTAAAAAAGGAATACATTCCACTCCTAGCATCATATTCTTTGTTTCACTGGTGCAGCAAAAGGACCAATTTGTGAAGAAATAATACAAACAAATGAAGTTATGAATCATGACAAGTGACAGTGACAATATTCATCTTCAGAAATCCTATTCAGATCGTTTTGGGGAAAAAAATTCTGGGTTGATTGATAAAGTGAAAATTCTGGGTTGATTGATAAAGTGAATATTTTAAGTAAAATGGAGACATATTGAAATATTTGGAAGAAAAGGAATTCTACATAGGCCCCATTGAATACCGTGTGACACAACCAAGTAACAATGGCTTTGGCAGAGTGTTAGAAGACTTATGGATTTGACTAAGTCATTAAATTACTTTCTCTTTATAAATTATTGGGACTAGCTTTTCAAATCCTTCTTTTCTAAGGGATATGATTTGATCTGGAAATTTTTACCTCAAACTACAGCACAATGAAAGAATGGTGATTGATGGCCTAAAAATACAAGAAAAACTAAGGCAATACATGTGACTAGGTGATGGTAATACTTTAAGTAACAATTAAGTACTTGTTCAGTCTCTTCTTAAAATCATAGCAAATTAGATCAGGCAGAGATGTTAGGGATTGTTATTAATAACTAATAGCACAATTAGATCTGAAATAATTACATTGAGTGAAAAAAACCAAGCTAAAGGAACACCAAAAGAATACTTACTGTATAATTCCATTTATATAAAACTCTAGGGAAGACAAACTAGTCTACAGGGACAGAAAACATAGTTGTTGCTTAAAGACAGGTATAGAGCAGGGCAGATTATGAAAAGAGAGAAGCAACTTGAGGATTATAGATGTGTTTATTATCTTGATGCTTTGATAATTCTATAGAAGTATAGATATGTGTTACAAAATTGTACACCTCATACCTGTGCATTTTCTTGTGGGCCAATTATACTTTAATAAAGTAGTCTTTTTTTATAAAGATTTATTTATTTATTTGAAAGTTAGAGCAATAGAAAGAAAAGGGAGAAACAAAGAGAAAAAGATCTTCCATTTGCTGGTTCACTCGCCAGGTGGCCACAACAGCCTGGGCTGGCCAGGCCAAAGGCAGGAAGTAAGAGCTTCTTTTGGGTCCCCCACATGTGTGGCAGGAGCCCAAGCTCTTAAGCCATCTTCTACTGCTTTCCCCTGGCAATTAGCAGGCAGGATGGATTGGAAGTGGAACAGCTGGAACACAAACAAGAGCCCATATGGGATGCTGGTACCTCAAGCAGCAGGTTTACCTTCTATGTCACAATGCTGACCCCAGATGATAAAGGAGTTTTATAAAAAAAGGAAATAATATAAATGAAATAAAAATCTATCTTTTTACAGAATATATAGTAATTTTGGCAAAATTTCCTTGGGCAGTTACTTAACAAGATATGAGTATACCCCTGTAACTCAGGTTTCTTTTCTTCCTATGGAAAAGGGAAACTTACTTCATAGTAAATTCAACTATTGAATCTCTCTATAACATATGTATGTTTGCAATTCATTGCTAGATTGGGAAAGGCCCCACATTGGTTGTCACGATGCCTATTATCTGATGCCAGCTATGGCTTTGATCCACTCTGTGATTTTGGAACCTTACTTTATATTGCCACCTGCTAAATGGAGATTAAATTATCTATGCCAAACTTCACAGAATTAAAAAAGATAAAATTATTCAGAAGTAATTAGACTATTTTGTTGGCATTCTGTAAGTTTATAAGGACACAAAGATAAATAGAATGTGATCTTTCAACTAGAAGCTTTTATATCAAGCAAGTAGATAAAACACCTATGAGATACCCTAAATATGGCAATCATATTCTGAAGAGAATACAGTAGAAATGTCTAGGATGGAAGAACTAATTAGTTGAGAGTCAAAGACGTGTCTTTTCACTTGGTTCTTGAAGAAAAATTGTCAGAAAATACAGTATGCAGGCTTAAGATGGAAGAAATATGCAAAAGCAAGGACTCATAGTGTGGCATGATATATCAGAAAGGTTTTGAAACTCCGCATGCTTGGAGGAGGAGGTACCTATTTAAAGGCATAGAGAATGAATCTGAAGACAGTTTGGGAAAATATTTTGATTACCTTATGTACTAATCTAAGGGATCTAAACATAAAGACACCACAAGTATATTTATGAGAGGTCTTCAAAATGTTCATGGACAATGTAGGTAATGAGAAATCTATACATTGGTTAGAATTTTTTGTGCCAAAATAAACCCATTTATTAATTCTATTTCCATGAACTATTTGAAATATTCTTGTAACTATTGAAGTGTAAAATCAATATAAGACTGTAAATGTATGTTATACTTGACAAGTAAAAATTAAAGAACATGCTAAAATTATGAGTATAAAATAGCTTATTGATTAGATATTTGACTTTTACATATAATTTTGCAATTCTGTAAACATGGTACAGCAGTGAAACCAAAAATACCAATAATTTTGTTTCCCATTAAAATGGTTTTTTCAATGTAAACATAGATAAGTTTATTATAACTAATTTAGTCATAATTATAAATTTTATAATTTAATTTAAAGTTTAATTCTTAATGTATTACCATGGACAAAATCATTCCTTAGAAAAATGTTGACTAAAATTTTTGTTTTGGGAATTTTTGTAAAATTTAAATGTGCTTGGGGCTGGCACTGTGGCTCAGCTGGTTAACGCCTTGGCCTGAAGCACTGGCATCCTATATGGGTGCTGGTTCTAGTCCTGGCTGCTCCTCTTCCGATCCATCTATCTGCTATGGCCTGGAAAGCAGTGGAGGATGGCCCAAGTCCTTGGGCTCCTGCACCCATGTGGGAGACCCAGAAGAAGTCCCTGGCTCCTGGCTTTGGATCGGCGCAGCTCCGGCCATTGTGGCCATCTGGAGAGTGAACCATCAGATGGAAGACCTCTCTCTGCCTCTCCTCTCTGTGTAATTCTGACTTTCAAATAAATGAATAAGTTTTTAAAAAAATTTAAATGTGCTCAAGAAATTCAAGCACAATTTTTTTGAAGATTTATTTTTATTTTTTTGAAAGGCAGAGTTACATAGAGGGAGAGACACACAGAGAGAGATCTTCTATCTACTGCTTCACTCCCCAGATAGGAGCTTCTTTTGGGTCTCCCAGGTGGGTGCAGGGGCCCAAACACTTGGGCTGTCCCCTGTGCTTTCCCAGGTATATTATCAGGTGTGGTGGAATGAGAAGGTGAAAAGGTCATGCCAAGATGGCCACTGAGGTGAAAAGGTCATGCCAAGATGGCCTCTGACAACAGAAACTGCCTGGCAACAGGCTGTGACTGGATGGCTTTGGAGCCTGCCTGGCAACAGGCTGTGATTGGTTAGGGCATAGACCGCACCTTGACCGGATTGGCTGTCTTGGCTATATAAGCTGTTGTACCAACTGAAATAAATGAGTCTGCAGCTGCTCGCCTCTGGCCCGCTTTCACCTGGCTCCCGGGGTCTGTGTGGTGACTCCGCACCTCTTGCCCCCACCACGCTCCTCCTCTCAGAAATGAATCCTCTCAGAAGAAATCAACTTCAATAATCAGGGAGCGGGATTGGTAGTGGGGCAGCTGAGACCTGAATTGGTACTCACATGAGATGCTGGCACTGCAGGTGGTGGCTTAACCCACTATGCTACAGTGCCAGCCCTACAAGCACAATTTAAAAGCAATGGTTATTAATGATTTAAAAACACCTTATCAAGGATAGCAATATAGTTAATAGATGTTTTTGAAATGTACAGTAATCCTCTGTTATTGATGGAGAATACTTAAGACTTGCAATGGATACTTAAACCGTGGATAGTTCTAAACCTTAAACAAGAGTACTTCAAAAAGTTTTAGGAAAAGTCAAATTAAAAGAATTCATTTTAGTATGAAAATTTTTAAGTCTATGCATTTTTTCATGCTAAGCAATTTTCTGTGAAATTTTTGAAGACCCCTCATTTATGCTATGCTTTTTCCATACATGTCTATATATGGTAAGGTTCAGTTTATAAACTTGGCACACTAAAGTATAAGCAAAGATGTAAATAATAAAATAGAACAATTACATCAATCTACTATAATAAAATTGGCAGTTTCAGTACTTTTTGCTTTGAGGCCATTATTAAGTAAAATAAAGATTACTTGAATTAAAGCCTTGCAATACCATGACAGTCAATCTGAAAATGAGACAGCTATTAACTTACTAACAAGCAAGTAGAGTGGTGGTCATGGTGGGCAAAGATTCATGTCTTTGGCAGTATCTAGTATTCACATCTAATTTCTCAGTATCCTATGACAAGGTTGTTGTTTCAATATAGTGGTGTTTTTTTTTTTTTGTTTTTTTTGTTTTTTTTGTTTTTTTTGACAGGCAGAGTTAGACAGTGAGAGAGACAGAGAGAAAGGTCTTCCTTCCGTTGGTTCACTCCCCAAATGGCTGCTATGGCCGGCAAGCTGCGCAGATCCGAAGCCAGGAACCAGGTGCTTCCTCCTGGTCTCCCATGCAGGTGCAGGGCCCAAGGACCTGGGCCATCCTCCACTGCAGTCCTGGGCCACAGCAGAGAGCTGGACTGGAAGAGGGGCAACTGGGACAGAATCCGGCGCCCCAACACGGACTAGAACCCGAGGTGATGGTGCCACAGGCGGAGGATTAGCCAAGTGAGCCACTGCGCCGGCCTCAGCATAGATTTTCTGTTGTGAAGATTTGAGTTTAGGGAGGCTGGTATTGCGGTGCAGTGGGTTAAGCCATTTTTGCAATGCCAGCAACTCATATCAGAGTGCTGGATTGAATCCTGGTTGCTCCACGTCCAATCCAGTTCCATGCTAATGCACATGGGAAAGCTTTGGAAGATGGTCCAAGTATTTGGATCCATGCCAGTCAAATAGAAATTCTGGATGTAGTTCCTGGCTCCTGGCTTTGTCCTGGCCCTGCCCTGGCCATTAGGCCATTTGGAGATGAACTAGTGGATGAAAGATCTCTCTTTCTCTCTTTCCCTCCCTCTCTCTTTCCCCTTTCCTCTCCCTTTCTCTTATCTCTATCTCCCTCTCTCCTCTGTAGCTCTCTTTCTCACTGTCACTCTGCTATTCAGATAAATAGATAAAAGTTAAAGAAAAAGTAAAAGATTTGAGTTAGCATAGACCATGAGAGTTGCTTGCTGGATAACTTTAAGTAAGTTGTTTGATTCTAACACTTAATGTCTGCACTTTCAACTGGGAGTAACAACAGTGTTCAACTCACAGGATTGTCACAATGTTTAGATGAACTAATAATTCCAAAATACGCAGTAGAGAGATTCTTGAGAGGTAAACTCTAAAACAAAATTGATATTTGTATTTTTGTTATTGTTATCTAGAGGCATTAAGCCTTAAGAGTCCAATGTGGGATAAACTATTTTTTTCTCATACTACATACATAAGACTTTGTGATGAGTAGAAAAGATGACAGTAGAAATCAGGAAACCTGGTTCACACTACAGTAGAAATCATTTTTTTAATTTTTTTATTTTTAAAATTTTTTTTATTTGACAATTTTTTTATTTGATCAAGAAAAGTCCATAAGCAATCCCCCACTGAGGACATCCTCAAGTATCATTAATGTTACTGTTTCCTAGCACAGAACTACTGCAGCAAGAACTGAAGTTCTGATAAAGGTACAAAGTAGTAAACTGAGCACTGTCTTTAGCCTCAGAAAGAAAAGTGAAATAAGTCAGACTGAATGGATAAAGGAAAGTAAATAGAATTTCTTGATTATGAAATTGCTATTTCCTTTGTTATAAATATGCTTATGTTTGGTTCTATCTATTGCCATTTGATGCTTCCAAAAAATAAAGACTTTTCAGTAAAAGTCCTTTCTGGATTTGGTAACTATAGAGATGTTCTCATTCTATTGGAGTTGGCTATAGGAAAATGAAGAGCCAAACAATAAAAGTAAGAACTATTGTCAAATATAAGATATCACAAAAAATTCAAGTTAAAATTATTGCTTAAAACAGAGCCATTGAAATTGTTCAATTAACAGCATATTTTATCTTATGTTCTTTTTGAAGACTTAAGTACCTGAACACAGATTCCTTAAAATGACAACAAGCTCTGAACCTCCACAGCAATTTGCTTCATATTAAATAGCATTTCAGCTATTTTTGTCTGGAATTGGTATGACAAAGAAGCTTATTTATCTTCCTTTCATTCGAGAAGCTGCTTCCTTCCTGGCAGTAATGAGGTTGGCATCGCTGCTGGGCACCTGATCCAGATTACTAATGTGCACTTGGAGGGGGCTGTTCTAATTGCAAGATCTCTGGAGAGGGTTGCCAGCCTGTCCAGTTTTAGTCCCTAGAGGGATACCTACTTCCAAGGTCAGCACTTGCTATCACAGCTGGATAGATGGAAAGATGCTTTAAAAAAAAAGTCAGCCTTTCTAGACACTTTTGGATGTCTGCTTTGCATCATGGCTGTTTGTAAAGGCAGTAACTACATCAGTTTGCTGCTGTTCTGCTCTGTGCCTTAAATTCTATTCCAAGTGCCAACAGTAATATGAAATACATGTGAGAGGCAAGTTATCTGAACAAACAATAATTGAGGGGTGGGACGGTGGGCACGGGGTCAAGAATCACCATGTTCCTAAAGTTGTAATTATGAAGAGTATGATGTTTGTAACGGTAAAGCTGTATAGTTCTGCATACATTCTTATGGACTTACTTCTAAGGATACAGTTTAAAAACTTGCCATGGGATGACAAATACCATTAAGCTGGATGGAAAATAATAACATCTTAAGTGTTAAAGAGATCATATGGATAGGATAAGGGTCTGGTAATAACAATAGATAGAACTAAAAGGGAATGAATGCCCCAACATAGGAAGCAGTCCACATAGCAGACTCAGAATTACAATTGCTTTAAGTAACACTCTGACCTCAAAATCAGCCCTTAAGGCATTCTGGTCCAGATGAAAAGCCCACAAGAGCATTTGAGGACTGGAAAGGAAAGACACAGTGGCAAAAAATGTCGTACCTGAAGGGCTTCTTTGGGTGAAACTCCAATGAAAAGAAGTGGTCATCAAAAAAAAAAAAAATGTCCTTTTCTCTGAGGAGAGGAGAGAACTTCCACTTTTCTTATGGCCTTCTATAAATACTGATGGAGTTTTTAGATTCAAAAGGCTTCCATAACTGAAGAAGCTCATGCCAAGAGCCTCGAGTGATCACTGATGTCATTCATAGTGTTAATTATTAAATTAATAACAGGAGTCACTGTGCACTAATTTCCCTTATAGGGCCTCTATCTTCAGATTTGTATTATAATCATGTCTAAGTGCTAGCAAAATATGCATCATTCTTGGGTGCTACTTTAAAATTAAGTTTCTAAAAAAAAGTAAAATGGACTTAAATACTTTAAACAGCCCTGTCTCAACTGTTGAGAAACAGTTTTTTGTGTGTGCAAGTTGTTGAACTCTTTACTTAGTATAGAGTTGGTCTTCTGTGTATAAAGTTAACCAAAAATGGATCTTAGTGGAGAATGGGACTGGGAATGAGAGAGGGAGGAGGGTTAGGAGAGGTGGGAGGGCAGGTATGGTGGGAAGAATGATGAAGTTTGTATTCTTTAAATAAAAGTTTTCTTTTTTCTTTTTTTTTTGACAGGCAGAGTGGACAGTGAGAGAGAGAGACAGAGAGAAAGGTCTTCCTTTGCCGTTGGTTCACCCTCCAATGGCCGCCGCGGCCAGCGCGCTGCGGCTGGCGCACCGTGCTGATCGGATGGCAGGAGCCAGGAGCCAGGAGCCAGGTGCTTTTCCTGGTCTCCCATGGGGTGCAGGGCCCAAGCACCTGGCCATCCTCCACTGCACTCCCTGGCCACAGCAGAGGGCTGGCCTGGAAGAGGGGCAACCGGGACAGAATCTGGTGCCCCGACCGGGACTAGAACCTGGTGTGCCGGCGCCGCTAGGCGGAGGATTAGCCTAGTGAGCCGCGGCGCCGGCCCTAAATAAAAGTTTTCTTTGGGGAAAAAAAGGAATAATTGAAATGGAGATGTGGAAAATGAATTCTGAGTACAAACTCTACTAGTGATCTCAGAACTCAAGAATAAACTACTTATTTTCAGTCATATTTACCTGGCTATAATACAAGCAATGTACTTAAGGATTCACAACAAAGAGAACATAATAATCATAGAAGTTTTGAACACAGAATTTCTGGACTCAGTTCTGTTTCTATCTTATTGTATGAAGCAAACCTGCTGTCCTCATGTACTTCTAGGCTATGCTGTGAATAGAACTTTTCTGTATTAAGTGCTCTAAAGCAGGACTTAAAATATAGCTATTTATACATGGTCTTAATATACCCCTAGGGTATTTAGGAGCATGTTTACTATGCAAACAAGTATCTACCATAAGTACATTTTTTAAAATAACAACCTTGTTGGAAATACCCCATAAGCAATTCAGTTACTGGTCATATTAATGAAGTTCAACATAGCATAATAGATTGATGGTTTTCAATAGGAAGGCCAATCCAGACAAAATTATACTCTTGAGAATAGTCCAGGAAGAACATAGTTAATAGAAATAATTTTTGGCACATGGCTTGGAAAATTGACAACATTCTAAAACTTTTATACCTGAAGTGATGTGATTGAAAACATACCAATGTTTTTGTTGCATTTTAAATTGGATGCAGATACTGAAAAATTCTAGATATGAGTAGAAAACTAAAATATGTATTAAATTATAAGTCATTAAGATGATGAAAATGGATTGTAAACTATTTAAGCAATGAGATGAAATTAGATGAGTAAGACCTAAGGAATTGTGATATCTTTGTACTATTTTCTCTCTTAAGTCATGGTGACTCCACTACCAGACAACAATGATTTCT
Source organism: Oryctolagus cuniculus (assembly GCF_964237555.1). Classification (NCBI taxonomy): domain Eukaryota; kingdom Metazoa; phylum Chordata; class Mammalia; order Lagomorpha; family Leporidae; genus Oryctolagus; species Oryctolagus cuniculus. Next base: position 122,027,643 of record NC_091436.1, on the reverse strand, counting down.
CTAATATGAATGAAACTGGGTCTATATATCTATATGAATACTTTCACAATTTAAGAACATCAGTTTAAAGCCATCAGAAGGATGGCATTACGTGGAGCTAAATGAAGAAGACTGACAACAATAATGCCAACATAATTTTTTTTAAAGATTTTATTTTTATTTGAGAGGTAGAGTGGCAGTGTGAGAGAGAGACAGAGAAAGGTCTTTCTTCCATTGGTTCACTCCCCAAATGGCCACTACGGCTGGAGCTGTGCTAATCTGAGGCCAGGAGCTGGGTGCTTCTTCCTGGTCTCCCATGCAGGTGCAGGGGCACAAGAACTTGGGCCATCTTCTACTGCTTTCCTAGGCCACAGAAGAGAGTTGGATTTTAAGAGGAGCAGCTGGGACTAGAACCGGCACCCATATGGGATGCTGGTACCGCAGGCAGAGGATTAACCTACTGTGCCATGGCGCTGGCCCCGTCAACATTATTTAAAAAAAAAAAAGATTTATTTACTTTATTTGAAAACCAGAGTCACAGAGGGAGGGAGAACAAAGTGGGGAGAGAGAGAGAGAGGTATCTTGCATCTAGTGGTTCACTCCCCAGATGGCTATAATGGCCAGGGCTAAGCCAGTCTGAAGCCAGGAACCGGGAGCTTCTTCTGGGTATCCTACATAGGTCCAGGCGCATAAGCACTAAGGCCATCTTCCACTACTTTTCCAGGCCATTCCAGGGAGCTGGATCAGAAGAGGAGCAGCCAGGACATGAACCAGTATCTGTATGGGATGCTGGCATTACCGACAGTAGCTTAACCCACTAAGCCAGAATGCGTCTCCCCGCCTTCTACTTTTTTTAAAAGATACATTTATTTTATTTGAAAAAGTTATATTTATAGAGAGAGACAGAAAGGGGCTAACATCCTTTTATCAACAAAAATGTAGAGAGTACTCTACACTGTTTAAGCCTTGATATTCTGTCAGTGCTGAAGACAGCTTTCCTCTTATATTACTATGTTTTTTCCTTATTGCTGCCTGCCTATAAACACACAGAAACATACTTTTTAAAAATTATAGGGTCCGGCGCTGTGGCGTAGTAGGTAAAGCCACTGCCTGCAGTCCCGGCATCCCATATGGGTGCCCATTCTAGTCTCATCTGCTGCACTTCTGATGTAGCTCTCTGCTGTGTCCTGGGAAAGCAGTAGAGGATGACCCAAGTCCTTGGACCCCTGCACCCATGTGGGAGACCCAGAAGAAGCTCATGTCTAGTGGCTTCGGATCGGCACAGCTCTGGCTGTTGCAGGCAGTTGGGGAGTGAACCAGAAGACAGAATACATGTCTCTTTCTCTGCCTCTCTTTCTCTCTCTGTGTAACTCTGACTTTCCAATAAATAAATAACAAAAAACTTAAAAAAATTTTATCATTTGTGTCTTCCATTTATTACTTGGAATTGAAAATCCTGAGCAAAGCTTAGAAACCACTTAGATAAAATGATCCATAATAACGCAAAATGACTTACCATATTTAAGTCTCATTATGTCAAATAATTCAAAATAAATAATGCAATAAATAATAAAAGTACATGAATAGTTATCAAATAAGTATGAAATCTTGAATTCGGTAAAAATGTTACACAGAGAAAACAAAAAAAATATGAATAAAGAATCAACTCAGACAATATTAATTAAATGTGGTTTGCAAGAGACCACCCCAAGCTGAATGATAAAAAGTTTGAAAATGCAGGATGGAAAAAATACAAAGGAATTATATATTTTATTTCATTTTATTAGGATTGATTTATTTTATTTGAAAGTTACAGAGATAGAGAGAGGAAGACATAGAGACAGAAAGAGAGAAAGCTTCTATCCGCTGGTTCACTCCCAACATGGCCTTAACAGCTAGGGATGGACCAGACCGGGAGCCTCATCTGGTCCCCCTCATGGTGGCAAAAGCCCAGACACTTGAACCATTGCCCACTGCATTTCCCAGGCCATTAGCAGGGAGCTGGATTGGAATTGGAACATCTGGGCATGAACTGGCACCCAAATAGGATGCCAGTGTCACAGCACTGATCCTACATAAATATTTTTAAAAAGGATGTGGCAGTATTAATATACTAGAAGTAGAATTTGTTATGGAGATTATGAATTTTGATTAAAAGACATAACTTATTATGATACAGGGTATGTTTCACTTGGCACTTCTAAGTCAGGAGCCTTTATTTTCCTGGGAATAATTGATATAGACATAGTCATAATGGGAGATGTTACCACGTCCTCTCAGAAATCATCAGATCAAAAGGATATAACAATAATGTGAGCAGACATGACTCATGGGCATAGTCATAAAGCAACTCTATTTTTGCTCCTCATTGTTTTCTTACAATTTCACAGTGCAGTCAATACCTCCCCTTTTCTCTGCTCAGGTAAACCTGGTAGCCTCATGATTTACCCTAAATGAGTACTTTCTATTTACATTAGTTTACCAATCAGAGTCTCAGTAGGGCCATTGAAGTATGCAACCCTTTGTCATCCTCAGGATGACGTCAGCATCATTATCATGTGGGTTCAGGTTGTCAGATAAGGGTAGGGTGTTGTGGCACAGTAGTGTGTTAGGTGAAGCTGCCCCTTACGTTATCTGCTGGAGGCCCATCTGTATTTCCACTGAAGCACCCTTTTAATGAATTGGGTAGGCAGCAGATGGTGGAACAAATATCTGGGTTCCTACCACCCATGTGATGGATCCTGGTAGAATTCTTGTTTCCTGGCTTTAGCTTGGCCTAGTGCCAACTGTTGCAGGCATTTGTGGGAGTGAACCAGTGATTGAAAGACATCTCTCTCTGTTTCTCCCTCTCTATCACTCTGTCTTTCAAATAAATAAATACTTAAAAATTTTTCAGGTAAGGGACATAAGAGTTGTCTAAGGGTACCTGTTATTCAGCTGTTCAAATAAAGAGGAAAAATAAAAGCCCCCTTACCCTTTACGTATAACACCAGCAACACAAAAATTACTAATAATAGTCTGATGTCATATGTGAACATAAATACAACTTTTAAATAGCAAATTAAATCTTTTATGTATTAAAGGCTAATTGAACAAAACCAAGTCTTTATCCCATGACTAATAATATTATTCATTGATAAAACCCATAACCATAAAACTCCTAAAAGAAAACAGAGGGCCTTGGCAATAATTTTTGTGTATCACACCAAAAGCTCAGGGAGCAATAGCAAAAATAAATAAATGATACTAAAGTAAAACTATTCCTCACAGTAAAGAAAAAATAAACCTAGTAAAAAGGTAACATGTGGATTAGGAGAAAATTTTTGCAAATCATGATGAACCTGGAGTTCATTATCTGATAAGAGATTAATATCCAAAAAATATAAGGAATTCACCATTAAAGATTAAAAAAAAAACTCTGCGTAAGCTTTTCTCCCAAGAAGACATACAAATGGCGAATACATATATGACGTGCTCAGCATCACTAATCATAAGGTTAGTGTGAATCAAAACCACCCTGAAGTATTACCTTGTGCCTATTGGAATACTAATATCAAAAAACACAACAGGTAAGGTTGTCAAGAGTGTGGAGAAAAAGGAACCCTTGTATACTCTTGTTGGGAATGTAAACTGGTACAACCATTATGAAAAACAGTATGGGTATTCTTAAAAATTAAAAACAGAGCTACTATTTAATCCAGAAATTCGACTATTTAGCACATATCCATAGAAAATTAAACACATGTGTTAAGGAGACATCTGCACTCCCATATTCATTGCAATATTATTGACGGTAGGCAAGATACAGAATCAATCTAAATGTTTGTTGACTGATGAATGGATAAACATTTGTGGAAAATGGAATTAAAAGATTATTTTAGTGGCAAAAATTTTTGAATCCATGCATACAAGAAATCTTCAAAAACTTCATGATAATTGAGTGTTATGAAAAAATATACATGGATTTATTTTGGTATCAAAATGAACATAACTTTTTGATTCTGTTTTACACAAATGTTCTTAATGTTCATTATTTGTTTTTACATATATATAATTATATATATATGTGTGTGTGTGTGTGTGTGTGTTATGTATACACACTGTGAAATATTCAGCTTTACAAGTGGTGGAGATCCTACCATTCATGATAACATAGATGAATTTGGAGGACATTATTCTAAGTGACATAAACCAGCACTAACAGAAAAATATGGTGAAATATAACATGTTTTTTAAAGTATCAAATACAACACATAAATACAGAAATTTTTTTTTGACAGGCAGAATGGACAGTGAGAGAGAGAGACAGAGAGAAAGGTCTTCCTTTGCCGTTGGTTCACCCTCCAATGGCCACCGCAGCCGGCGCGCTGTGGCCGGCGCACCGTGCTGATCTGATAGCAGGAGCCAGGTACTTCTCCTGGTCTCACATGGGGTGCATGGTCCAAGGACTTGGGCCATCCTCCACTGCACTCCTGGGTCACAGCAGAGAGCTGGCCTGGAAGAGGGGCAACCGAGACAGAATCCAGCGCCCTGACCGGGACTAGAACCTGGTGTGCCGGCGCCACAAGGCAGAGGATTAGCCTAGTGAGCCGCAGCGCCGGCCAGAAAAGTTGTTTTTGAAGGCGAGGATATAGGATTGGAGAACAGGGTTGGGGAAATATGGGTCAAAGATACAAAGTTACAGCTATAGATCTGATGTGCAGCATGAGGACTGTAGTTAATAGCATTGCATTGGAAATTTGCTGAGAGAAGAGGTTAGGTGCTCTTAATGTAAGATGAAGGTGACTAGGAGAGATAATGAATAGGCCAATTTGCTTGACTGTAATAATTTTACTGTGTGTACATATATAAAAATACCATGTTGTACAACTTGTATATATAAATATATAATTTAAAATAGCCATGACTTTTAGTTTATAAGAGAAGTGACAAAATCCAAGTAGTCAGGGACAGGGCGAGGGTGCTTAGTGTAGTGATTAAGATGCTGCTTGAGATGCCTGCATCCCCTGTGCGAGCACCTGAGATCGAGGTCTAGCTCTCTCCAGATTCCAGCTTCTCGCTGTTTGCAGCCTGGGAGGCAGAAGGTGGTGGCTCAAGTGAGTGGGTCCCTACCACCAGCATGGGAGACCTGAATGGAGATCCTGGCCCTACCTTGGCTACTATGGGATTTGGAGAATGAACCAGTAGATGGGAGATTTCTGTCTGTCTCTGCATTTTAAATTAAAAAAGTGAATTAAAAACAAAAATAAAAGTAATTGGGGAGGGGAATAATAGATAAAAATACCTGTTACTATGCAGGTGGAAAATATTCATTTTATAATTATGTGCCTTAAAAATGTGAGGGTACTTCCAAAAGTTAGTTGGAATTTTGAATTTAAGCATAGTTAATTTCATAATATGCATTTCTGATGAGACTTTTAAAGACCCCTCATATGAAATGGAACTTCATGTTTCATTTAAGCTAAACATCTATGTTTAGAAATTGCTCACAAAATTGTCAGGAAAAAAACCAACATGGCAAAAAAATAATTCCCTTGCTGTAGCAAATGACTTCTTAACATGTTACAAGCGTAGGAATCATAACAGAAAAGGATTGAAAAATATAACTCAAAAATATTAAAATGTTCTGCAGAATGAAAGATATTTAAAAATAAGCTAAGAGATAAGCACCAGATTGTGGGAAAATGTTTGTATAAAAGTAAATATAAGGGCCGGCGCCGCAGCTCAATAGGCTAATCCTCCGCCTGCAGTGCCGGCACACCAGGTTCTAGTCCCGGTCAGGGCACTGGATGCTGTCTCGGTTGCCCCTCTTCCAGGCCAGCTCTCTGCTGTGGCCCAGGAGTGCAGTGGAGGATGGCCCAGATCCCTGGGCCCTGCACCCGCATGGGAGACCAGGAAAAGCACCTGGCTCCTGGCTTCGGATCAGTGCAGTGGGCTGGCTGCAGCGCGCCGGCCACGGTGGCCATTGGAGGGTGAACCAATGGCAAAAGGAAGACCTTTCTCTCTGTCTCTCTGTCTCTCACTGTCCATTCTGCCTGAAAAAAAAAAAAAAAGTAAATACAAAACATATAAAAGATTACTTAGGGTGTTGTATTTTTAAGTGTTAACATTTTTTGAAAAGACAAGCTATCCAGTTTAAAAAAAAAACAAAACTAAGCTATAGTAAAATAAGCAATTTATAAAGTGAAATATATATCATGCTAGCACATATAATAGGACATGCCCAATGTTACAGGCAATCAGAAGGAAATATTAGAATAATGGTATACCATTTACTGCTTGGATGATTAGGACAAAACAATGAGGAAATAGTGGGTTACTGCCAGAGTTAGGGAAACTGACATCTAATTGTAAGTATGTGATTTGGTACAGTTTTCTGGAGAGTGATCTGACTAATCTATTTACTTAAAAAAAAAAAAAACTTTTCATTTTGAATCAGTAGTTTCATGTCCAGAATCATTTAAATGTTTGCACAAAGGATATTCAAGAAAAAATTATTTTATCCCTGTCAGTCGTTGGGATATTAGGACACAATGTATAATATTGCATCATTAAAGAATGTTTAAGAAGTTTATGATATCAGTCTATTTACTGAAGCAACATAGGAAAATCACTTAGAACACAGTCGGTATCTCTCAAGCACTGTATAATTGTTGCTTTGCTTTCTTCTTGCTCTAGGATAGCGAGCTCTTTGTGTTCACCTGTTCATTTGTTATTGTACCCCTTGGGCCTGGAACAATGCCTGGCACATAGCAGGAATTGAATGAAATTTTTGTCATGATCTTTGTATACATGCAGTGTTTGTTAGTCTGTGATTATCCCTTTCTGTCCTTTCTCCATCCTGTTGTGCTTCCTTAGGTTAGGCCTCCCTGGGGTTCCCCTCTCCCAGGCTTTGGTTTAGCTTAGCCCTTGGAGGCACCACAGGACTGGAGAACGAGGGGGCTATTTGTGATATTTCTCCTCTATTGCTTCTCTGTGATACTGTGGTTGGCAGTGTCTGTATCATTTTACCTGGGTTCCGATTTCCCTCTGGGTAAATCTGGATGGGTCTCCTCTGATCATATCTTTCACTGGGATCCAGTAACAAAGAACATTCTCTCCCCATTTCCTCAGGCCTAGGGGTGATATTGCTTTCTTTTGCTGCTAATATCTAGGTACTACACCATCCCTTGCTGGGTCCCTTAACCCTGCCCACACATATTTTATGTTAGAACCAGAATACACAAACCATAAAATACCACACAACTATTAAGCACTGTGAGGCAAAACTATTATGTGATGACATGAAAACAGTTCCATAAAGGATTTAGCTTTTTAAAAGGGTCTCTCCTTGTACTCACATATGTATCATTATCCTTGGTATTTGAGTGTGTTATATAATCTTGAACAATTCAGAGGCTTAAAAAGAACTTTAACCGTCAAAACATGTGAAAGAGTAATAATTCTGGACAACCTGTGCCATTCTAACGGCAGTGCAATCACATCAGTTCAACCCCATATTTAGGCTCTGCATCCTCTGGCTGTATCACAAAGAACAAGGATTCCATGGCAACACCAGCTGGCCAGTTGCAGTACTATCACCATGCATCATGCCCTATATATAGCACAATATCATTGTGCACACACATTTCCTTCAATTATTGTGACGCATTGTTTATAATCGGTTATTCTTTCAATTAGTATGCCATGGCTTATAAAATGATAATCAAAAAACAGACTATAATGCTACAGAATGTTCTGGTATGTAGAAATCCAGTTGAGATATCACTTTTATGCACTTAGAAAGTGATATTGAAACATCAAAATGGGAATCACAGCTACCACTGGGTGTATAATTGGGATACTTATGTGCACAAGGGATAATCACCTTTTTATTTTCTATACTATATAGGAAAATAAAATTTTTATGTTTTATCTGTATTCATTTTTAATTATGGAAATGAATTTAAATAAATTGGTATAAAAGAATGATAGGAGAGTGGCATTGTGGCACAGCAGGTTAAATTACTGCCTGCAAAGCCAGCATCCCATATTGGTGTTGGTTCAAGTCCCAGCTGCTCCAATTCTGAGGCAACTCCCAGCTAATGTGCCTGGGAGAGCAGTAGAGGGTGCTTGGGCCTCTTAACCCACATAAGAGAACCAGATGAAGCTCCTGGTTCCTAGGTTTGGACTGACAGAACCCTGTCCATTGTGGCCATTTGGGGGATGAACCAGAGAATGGAAGATCACCCTCTCTCGCTCTTCCTCTCTCTCTTTCTGTCTCTCCCTCTTTCTCTAATTCAGCCTTTCTAATAAATGAAAAGTAAATCTTAAAAAAAAATGATAGGATCATCTAGATGGTAATTTGGCCAAACATGTTGGTAGTTTCACAGTTAAAAAAAAAAAAAAGAGAGAGAGAGAACAATTTGGTTATGCACAGAGTTCTCTGAGGTTAGCATTTAGAAGAACAAGTACAAAAGAAGGGAGACTTGATACAGAAAGATCTCTGGAATCATGAAAGAGTGTGAAAGGAATGCCTTAAACAGAGCGGCCAGGTCTGCCAGCATTTTGGTCAGGAACCCCAAAGCCTACAAAAATAGCTCATGACAATAAAAGAAACTTACATAAGAGCAATACGGACATAAACTGAACAAGAGAGAGGACTGTTTTAGAAAGACTCACTTTTGTTAAGTTCCCAGAAATAACACATACTCAACTATTATTTTCCTTTTTTTCTTAACAAGGACACTTAAAGAAAAGGGAATGGGGAACTGAAACTCACTGCAAAACCGAAGATATAAGGGGAATACAGAGGCTGTCTAAATGATAGTTTTTAGATACCATGAGGTCAGATTATAGTGTAATAAACAAATTTACAAATGTGACCAAGAACAGAGCCAATAATATTTGGAAATAGGATTAATTTAGGGAAATAAACCAATGTTCACATGTTTTACAATATGAGACACAGATTCTGAAGGCTCATTTAACCTCAGTTAATATTAATGTCACCTGTGTTGTGTGTGTTTGTATACGTGAAGTTATTAAATTCTTTAATAATTGGGTCAGCATGTGTAGAGACCATTCAGCTGAAATTTTAATTAATTTGTTGTAAGTGTTATTGACATGGTCATGTAGCCTTCTTATAGGGTGGAATGCAAGTTTGATTGCTTTTGTTCCTCATGGTATTTTCAAACTTACATGTTTTTGAGGAAGAATGAATGAATCAATAAGGTATATACTGTGAAGCAGTTTTTTGCTGACCTTTGGAATTGTTCTAGTTTACAGTGTATGATCATGTGTGAATGTTGTTGGTAAAGGTTCGAAAAGGAAAAAGCTGAAGTTTCTGTGAGGGTCTTGCAGCTACGGAGATTCGAGAGAGTTTGGACAAGAGCAAGGAGAGATCTATGGAGACCCTCCATCTGCCTCAGAGTTCTGTCTTCTCTCCCAGAGTGATGCCAACCGCAGCCCATTGTCCTCTCAGGAGCTGATGTCAAGAAAGCAAAGAGGGCGGACTCAGGAAGGCTCTTATCTTATGTGTGGGAAGCTTCACCACTGTGGGCAGCTGATGCCTCAGGAAAAGAACCTCCCACCACTTGGATGTAACTTTCCTTCAGAATAATCTCTTAAATTGTGCCTGTCCCATTTGTGGCATTTTGTATCTTCTTGAGTTCTGAGGACACATTAGACTTAGAGTGTTTTAAAGACAAAGCAGCTGGATGATTTTTGAAGTTGCTTATTGATTTGTCTCACATCTGGGGCCTTCGGCAACCCTTCTGCCAGTGTACCCAGACTGCTTCAACCCAGCCTTACAATTGCTTGCTTGGTATTTTCCTGTGCTAGTGCTTCCATTGTCAAGGATCTTCACGATTTTGACCGTGCCCAGGACCTGGTTCCAATCTGAAAAAGGCAACCCCATAGCTACCCCAACATGGTACCGGGAATGTCAAGCCTCTAAATTCTGCAGCACTGGTTACAGTCAAGCTAAGCTGAGGGCTACTCTATGCAGTGCAACATAAATTTTTAGTTTGTTTAATTTCATGGGAAGTATGCTTATGATTTATTTCATTAATAGGAAGTATGCTCAGAGATCCAAATCCCTGACTTCTAAATTAATTTTATGGATTTTTTTTAAAGACAAGTACGGTCTATACAGATATTTCACTATATTGTCACATTTTCTCAAATTTATGAAAAATTTCCATTTCATTACACAAATGGAAGGCACAGGAGAGGGAGTGACCACCACGGTTTTAATTTCTCCAAGTTTCCAGGTGCACCTTTACAGACATCCTTCTGTTCTTGGGCCTAGATGGAAATGGTAAACACTTTGAGTTTGTCACAAATGGTGGGACATTTATGAGATATAATAAAGCAAAGACTTAGAATGATAATCACAGTCTTTCTTTATTTCTGAATTAATGAGTGCAAATTTAACTTTTCAAAAATTTAAAAATAACATCAGATCAATGTTGACAGTAATATGATCTTTCTTCTTTCTTTCTTTCTTTCTTTCTTTTTCTTTTTCTTTTTCTTTTTCTTTTTCTTTTTTTTTGACAGGCAGAGTGGACAGTGAGAGAGAGAGAGACAGAGAGAAAGGTCTTCCTTTGCTATTGGTTCACCCTCCAATGGCTGCCGCGGCCGGCGCGCTGCGGCTGGCGCACCACGCTGATCTGATGGCAGGAGCCAGGTGCTTCTCCTGGTCTCCCATGGGGTGCAGGGCCCAAGCACCTGGGCCATCCTCCACTGCACTCCCTGGCCACAGCAGAGAGCTGGCCTGGAAGGGGGGCAACCGGGACAGAATCCAGCGCCCCGACTGGGACTAGAACCTGGTGTACCGGTGCCGCAAGGCGGAGGATTAGCCTAGTGAGCCGCGGCACCGGCCATGATCTTTCTAATATAAAAATGTGTGTAGTAATTATTTCTATCTAAAAATTTAAATTAAATATAAGCTTATCGTAACCAACAAAGTAAATTGATTACATAATGAAATCACCTGATCATTATTAATGAATTATGAATTATTACTCTTGAAAAATTAGGGTAAAGACCAGAAATAGTACACTGCTTAATCAATGTGAGTGATAACTGATATTGCGATATGTTTTTCATCCCTTTCCAGCTGTGGCACTATACATTCTTCAAATATGAAGCAAACACATTTTAAAAATAAATTCAGAGTACAATGAATAGGAATGTGTGTTTTGAATTCAGACAGACCATAATTTTCATACTAACTCCTTTTCCTAAATAGAATTTTTATGTTGGTCTGTTTCCTCACTTTTAAATGTGGTTTATGTTTGTCTACTTTATTGTGATTAAACATAATCATGTATTTTTAAAAGCCTGATATGGTGCTGGTTACATAGAAGCAACTTATAAATGGTACTTATTATTAGGCAATCTTAATTTATATAAACATTATAATGAATGTGGAAAAATCAGTATATTTTGTGAATATTAAACATATTATTGTCTACATAAAAAGTCAAATGAACAAGGTGCATAAAGCACATTCTTTTTATTCACAATGTTTTCTTAATAGATGAACATTCACGCCATCTTAAAATGTGAATATTTAAATCCTAACCTCCAAGGTAGTAGTGTTAGGGGCAGAGGACCTTGGGAAGTTTGCTTTTCATTATCATCTTTCCTATTTCTCAAATTTCTATTTAGCTCTTTTTCAAATGTATGGTGACTTTTTAAAAATACTTTGTATTTTCTGCAGATATTCAAAACTTTTCATTACTTCTTTTAGTAAGCACTATTATGTTTTAGTCTTTTTCCCCATTGTTTTTGATTGACACATAATAATTATGTCTGATTCCAATTCTTGAAGACTGTGTGGTCTTCCTTTTCTGTTGCTTCCTGTGTTTCTCTTTGTATCTCCTATGTTTACTTTGGAAAAAGTGTAGTCCACATTATTTGAACTCCAGGCTTAATGTAGTTGCTTTGAGAGAAGACTTGTGTATAACTATTTCTAGGTCTCTGGAACACTTTCATTAAAGCTATCTTAAACCAAATTAGAAGTCTGAGCTTCATTGTATCACCTCTGCTGAGTAAGCGGCAGGTCACACGTCTGCAAGAAGGATGATTGACTTGGGTTCACTTCTACTCTGAGGATGCAGCCCTTTCATATTTCAGATTATTTTGAAAAGGTTATCCTATTAGAATACCCACCACTGTGTGTGTATATATATATATATATATATGTGAAAATTCAAATGTGCCTCAAGTTGCAAATACTCTCAGGGCAAACACATTTTGAATTTTATTAGTGATTAGTTGTTACTTATGTAATTCCCACTCTCATCCCTTACTCCCATGAATTTCTTCCTCTAGGTCAAATTAAAAAAAGAAATATTTCCTGAAAATTGTCAAGTAAAACCAAAAGTAGAGCATGAAGTGCAACTCAAGGTTCCCATTGGAGACAACGAACAGGTTGTTAAAGGCTTGGAAGTCTGTTAATTTCATGAGTTCTATTTTCCTTCTCTGTAAAATGAGGTTAAAAATAATGATGACATTAAAGAATTATTACAAACCTTTGATGAGTTATATATGAAAATTATCTGTACCCTATCATATTTTTAAAAAAATTTCTAAAAGAAGCTTTTTTTAAATACCAAAAGAGCAAAATAGTAATTTAAATTTATGCCTTAGGAAAATTAGAATAACCATCCCACTGGAAACCATACTAGATAAAACAGAAAGATCACCTTCATAAAAGGTATACAGTATCAGGAAAATATAGGTTAGAGTGAATTGGAAAGTGGAAGTAAAGAGGAAAATGGATGGGATAAGGTTCTTACACAAACTTGTGAAGCTACTTAGTGAATATATATGTAGAATTTGTTTCACTTAAAATTTAATTGCCCCTTTCCAGCTGTTCTTAGAAATTTGCATGTGAAGCAGCCACTCCAAACCTACTCTGTTACTACAGGTAAAAAGAAGAGGCTCTGTTTCTAAAATTTTGGCAATGGAATTTATTTGGTTCTTGTCAAAATAATAGACACTCAAAACATTCTATTAACATAATTGATGCTTTACTGAGTTTAATTAACTTCATGGGAGTGGGAAGGTGAGAGATTACAAAGAAGTATCCTTCTTTCTCTAGGAGAAAATCGATAAAATAACAACATTTTTCTGACTATGTTTCCCCAAACCCTGCATGATTTAGAATAAGGCCTATTTATTGCAACTTGATAGAATTTTTACATCCGATTATTCAACTCTGTAAAATATAAAATTGAAGCTCAGAAAGATAAAGTGTCCAGAATTACAATGTTAATTACACACAGAACTAGTATTAGAAATCTGTAATTCTTGCTTTTAGGTTGCATTATTCTTTGTCACAGGAATATTAACTGTATTACCTTCAGTTTTCCACTCCGAGGAAGACTCTTGAAGTCAGTGTCTATTTAAGAGCATCATACTTCCACACCTGGAGACTAAGCAGACAACTCCTGTGTAAAAGGGTCAATGTAATTTACTGTTGCACATTGTGAAGTCACGTTAAAGTGTAGGTATAACTGCTAGAGACTGCTTGCTTCCTCTCTAATACACACTGAAGAAAATTTGAACCATTTACTTTGTCCTTTTTCTTGAAGTTACATGGGCTGACACACTAATTGTGTTTAGGCAAAGCAATTACAGAAAAGTTCCTTTAGACATACGAATTTAATGGCCTATTTCTACAGTGCATGAAAGCAAGCTCTTTTGGAATTACAGTATTAGTGCTTTTGAAGTTATCTTAAAAGGGTTTGCAATCTGTCTTCCTTGGAAAATGTACAAAACAAGGCATTTAGTCCAGCTGCTGTTAAAATAAATAATAATTTCCCTCCTTCTACTATTACCACCAACATACTGATTCCTTGCACTCCTAACTTAAATCTACAACCAACCAAATCTACTTAGTTGTATGCATTGATGCTTTTGTTTCATGACCTGGAAGTAGAAATAGAATTGGCTTCTGTTGGTTGTATAAGATTAGGGAATTAAAATAGAAGAAACACAGGATGGAGAGGAAGGATTTTGAGGAGTATGAAGCCTACCCAAAAATGGTCTCTTGGCTGGGTTTTAATTAGGGCCAGCATTTTGGTATGTTGGGTGAAACCACCTCATGAGATGGCAGCATCCCATATCAACGTGCCTGTTGGAATCCTGGCTGCTCTGTTTCTCACCCAGCTCCCTGCTGGAGAAGGCAACAGATGGTGGCCTAACTATATAGCATATCACCCACATGGGCAGCCTGGATGGAGTTCCTGACTCCTGGCTGCAGCCTGAACTAGCCCTGGCCATATCAGAGATTTTGGAGTAAACCAGCAGATGGAAGATCTCCCTCTCTCTCCTCCCCGTCTGGTTCTGCCTTTCAAATAAATAAATCTTCAAATTCTTTTTTATTATCAGGCAATACCTTTGTGGGTCAAATTGTAATATTTCATCAGATATATACAGTATAAACTGATCAAATTAGGCTACCAAGATCCTCATCTCTCTATCCTTTCATATTGGACACTACCAGTGGCTCTCCTCCAGTTCTCTGAACAGTATCTAATGCATCTGTAGTTGTTCACTGTACTGTGGAACACTGGAACCAATAACTTGCATCTAACTATGTTTTGGTATATGGTATCCAACTTCCCTCTATCTCGCTTCTTCCCCACCCTGCTGGTCTCTGGTAATCACTATGCTAAGTTCAGACTGATTTTTTTTCTCAAACTTCTGTGATGTCACTGGTAGGTTTGGGCTTTAAGAGATTCTGGGCATAGATTCTGAAGCAAATATGCCATTCCCAGAGGCTGCTGTGAGATGACCCTGGTTAACTCAATAGATTTATATTCAGGGCTGGGCATTTGGTGCAGAGGTTAAGTTGATGCTTAGGATGCCTACATCCCATATCATAGTGCCTGGTTCAAGTCTCAACCACTCTGCTTCTGATTTATCTCCCTGTTGGTATGTATCCTGCAGGAAACAGAGGTTAGCTCAAATACTTGGGTCTCTGTCTCCTATGTGGAAGACTGAGACTGAGTTCTGACAGGCTCAGCCTGACCCACTCTTTGCCTTATATACCGGCTCTCTGCAGTGTTGGGCTAACCTGCTCTTCTGCAGCTGAAGACACGGTGAGAAGGTCTTCCTAGGTTACTGGTGCCTTGGTCTTGTACTTCCCAGCCTCCAAATCTCTGAAAAGTAAGTTGCTGCTTATTATCAATTACTCAGTCTCAGGTATTTTGCACAAAATGAACTAAAGCACAGAAATTCCACAGTTACTGCTAGTTAGTCTTTTTAAATGCTCGGGAGGCTGTGTGTCATCTATCACAGAATAATAGACTCATGGGTTTATATTGGAAATGGATTATTGTCGTTTCTAAATGGTCAATGAAATATATACATGAAATGAATGCTCTCACCTCTGCTCACTTACTTATACTCAATGCAGGGATAGCTCTACTCACTGAGTTTTGCCAGTTCTGAATTCTATACTATAAATAATTATAATTTTATACTATCAATAATTATAGTTAATAACTGTTATTTATGCAAACCTAAAGTAGTCTTTTGGTAACATTCACCTCTATGCCCTCTTCTGCTGTTTACAGCAGTCAGCTCACCCTTTAATATAGCATTTCTCTAAATGTTTGAAGATAACCTTTTGCACAACTCTGTCCTGTGTCATCTCATTTCTCCAACCTGCTTATCCTTTGGTTCTTCATCTGTTTTGTTTTATATATAAAGCCCCCATCTCTCACTAACTTAGCCAGTCTACAGAGAAGATGGACTATTTTTTCAGTGCCGTGCTCACAGTGAGATCCGAAATATCAAGGTGGGATAATCATAAGCTGTTTCTTCTCTTGATAAGGGCAACGTCCACCACTACTTCTAAAATGGCATCACATAAAACACAAAAGTGCAGAACGAAGTGCAACTGAGAGCAAATTATCTTGTGATCTCCACAGCTGTCTTCTGTGAAGGAGAGTGAAGGGGCTTTGTTACTGTAAAGTGCCTAATAAAATGTAAAATAATGACTATAATCCCACGGAGTGGGTAGAATTGCTTCCAGTTCAAAGAAGATAACCAAGAGAAGCCACATAGCATGACGAAGGCATACAGCTAACCACTGACAGAATCTGAACATATGCACATGCCTAACAATATGTATATGAGGTCAAGCACAGGGTTTTCTCATTCTGTTTGATGTTTCGTTTTCTACTTCTTGCTTCTCCAATTTAAGTGACATTTTGGAAAAAGAGTATAAAACTGCCTTTTAGATACTTAAAATTCTTATTCACCCCAATTTATCAAATCAAAGTGGGTATGAGTATACAAACTGCTACATATTCTCTTCAAGGAATAGAAAACAAGAACCATGTTTTGAAGATGACAAGAGTGTTTGGGGCCTGATTAATGTGGTGTAGGGATGTCTGTATTTGAGAGCTGTGGTCCATTCATAAATCTTGGTATTTTCTTTTCTTTTTTTTTTTTTGAAATGTGGTGTTATCACAGTAATTTATATTCTCTATATTGCACATATGTAATTTTTAGAGTGGGAAAATTATGGATATTTAGTCTGATCCTTATTTGATTTTCTTATGTGTTTGTGTGTGTACATTTGCATGTGTGTCCAGTGTTCTGGCCTATTGATTCTGCCATCCAGTGAATATGTGATTTGTCAGTTTGTTTTATGTGTGAGAGTACTTCAGAAAGTCACAAACTGTTCTTGAAGACTCCTGTGTGTCTATAGCTTAACTGATACATAGGCATTCCAGGTTCATTCAAGCCTCTGATGTAAACCTTGAAGAGGACAAAGCGTTGGGTAGAGTGGTTTTACAGATTTCCATACTCTAGCATAACAATAGTGAAGGCCAAAATTTGAATAATGAAATATTTTGCCTGAAATCAAGATCATTGTATAAAACTGGGAATTATTCATATCAATGTCATCTTCCTCCTTCTGTCTCTAAGAAACATGCAGTGTCAATATATCTAATGTAATATACTCTCATGTATCATATAATTATTATTTAACAACCTTATGAGGAAGGTACTATTTTATGTTACAGCTAACTAAATTTGAGAAAACATAAATAAATCCTTAACATTACTGAACTTGGTATCAAGACATGTTTCTGACTTGGAAGGTCATATTATTCAGCACCACTGTCTCTGAACACTTGGTAAGACTTCTGGGTTTCCGAGTTTTTGTATCAATTTGTTTTTATCTTAGCCTTTGACTTAATATTGGGTTTAATAATGGAAAGCTAGCAGTGTCAGAGAGCCAGAATCACCAGTACCTTTTAACAGTAGGACTTCAGACCAAAACGTGGAGCCCTGCAGATCCCAAAATTTATGCTTCGTACAGGGTCTTCTATGTACACTTAAAAACTCCATCTTTTTTCAGAAAAGATTACATGATGTTTCCCTATGTATAATTGTTTTTTAAATTGAAAAATAGTTTACCACAGCAAATATTACTAGATATTTTCTTAGTGTTTTTAAGGGTTTTATAATGTAAAAAGGATTTTCATCCTTGGAAGACAGTTTAATTGTGTTTCTTGCTGAAGCATAGCATGAGTTAGTAATTCTCTTGGAATTCAAAATTTAGAAAATAATCATCAATCCTTTCCATCAAATCAGTTCATTCTAGCAAACTTCTGTTTTTTTTTTTCTTAATGTTTTTTTTTTTTTTTTTTTTTTTTTTGACAGGCAGAGTGGACAGTGAGAGAGAGAGACAGAGAGAGAAAGGTCTTCCTTTTGCCGTTGGTTCACCCTCCAATGGCCGCCTGCTGCAGCCGGCGCACCGCGCTGATCCGATGGCAGGAGCCAGGATCCAGGTGCTTTTCCTGGTCTCCCATGGGGTGCAGGGCCCAAGCACCTGGGCCATCCTCCACTGCACTCCCTGGCCATAGCAGAGAGCTGGCCTGGAAGAGGGGCAACCGGGACAGAATCCGACGCCCCGACCGGGACTAGAACCCGGTGTGCCGGCGCCGCAAGGTGGAGGATTAGCCTATTGAGCCACGGCGCCGGCTCTTTTCTTAATGTTTATATTTTTACTACATGTTGGGTGAGCTACTTAAACAATGACATGTTGATGTAGTATTTGAGTAATAGATGTTGTGGGGATTAACAATCAATAGCAAGACATGGATGCCTTGAGGTAGAGGAGACAGATAAGACTGATAGTTTGTGATAAAGAATAGAGTTACATATGTAAGCAAAAGGATAGACTAAGAGCAAACTAGATGATCAATATCTCATGATGAGAAATCTTTACGTAAGCTAGAATTCAGCCTTTCATAATGTAATTGCTTTTTGACATTTCTGACTGAATCATTGTACTTACTTGGGATGGCTTTCATCAATATCTCCCAGTCTTGAAATGACTTCCTAATTAACAAGATGCAAATTTAATTTTATACTGATAGTTTTAATTACATTGGGTTTAAGTAAAATAGTCTAAAGAAGACATTGGCTTTCATAGATATGGAGGATGATATTGTGGCATGTTCCAACTTTTCATCAATTATCTAAAATCATAGCATTCTACAAAAGAGAGAAAATCGGGTAGGGATTTCTTGAAAATTTATAGTTAAATTGCAAAATGAAAACTGAAGTCAGACTTTGAAGAGAAGAAAACGAACTAAGTTTGGGTCCTATTTATCATTTGTAAGTCTCATCATTCTTTTATTTATCTTCTCTCATTAAATTGTAAATAGAAGGCTGTTAGTATACTGGACCTCCATAGATATAGGTTAACTTTACATAATAGTTTATTGAGTAAAAGTTTATCCTTAATCAATTTTCATATATAAAAAATTGTTATATTATTGTCATTTTAAAATATGATTCCTGAGAAATTCTTAAATATTGGATGTTCCAATTTTTGTTTTTTAATCTGTCCATTATTTATAATACACCTATTTGTAGACACTGGTTTACACATGTGCATAAAATGTATATTCATGGATATATAAATAATGTATATATAAAATTTTAGTGTGGAATAAAACACAAACTATGGGAAAAGTAGTTCAGGACTAGAATTCATATTTCTGAGTCTTTGAAGAATGCATAAATGCCTCTTAAATATTGAATGACACAGCAGCTGTTTCACTGCAGTTCTTATCCTTTGCAGAGGAGTAAAAGCCTGAACATTTATAAATAGAAAGATTCTGTATGACTGATCACAAACTTCAATAGTCATAGGAATAAACTGAGGCCTGGAAAGAGGACATGACTCTGACAAGATCATGCACGTCTTTCACAGCCATATGCAACTTGAACCTTGGCTTCTTTCAGTAGAATACAATCGCTATTTACCACAGTCCTTTTTTTTTTTTTTTTTTTGTAGGTACTTTGCCTACAGCATTTATAGTTGTAAGGAAAAGGGGGCAGAACAGAGGAGATGGGATATGAATTTGCAGCCAGAATAAATTTATCCAGGAAAAATTCACAGAGGTAGTTGGCCAATTGCCAGCATGCACACAGACCAAACATGTGGCAGAAGACATGATCCTCCAGTTGTCTGGGCTTTATATATCTTAGAGTGGGCTAAGATTCTGGAGGAGAGTGTTGGGGCAATAGATGGAGGTGGTAAATTTCTCCATACAGGTTTTTTAAGTTTCAAGTAGGTTTTCAAACCTGGAAAAAACAGAGGAGGTAGAGTGCGGAACAACACAAGTTATGAGGCTGAACTGCTCTCTGGAAGAATGCAGGGGTAAGGAGTAAATTCCAACTTTTTCCATTTCCGAGCAAAGAGCTAGAGTGGCTGAAGCTTATGTCCCTTTTTCATCAATCTTGACTTTGAATATGGATAAAGAGAGTGGAATGCCGGTTTCTGGCTACTTCTTGCTGATATGAGGCTTTGCTGTAGGGCAAATAATCTATACTCTGGCTGGAATTCAATGAAGAAGAGCAGTCTTGTGTTATTCCTGTGTAATTACTTAATGCAGCAATATTTGTTCCTGTAAGAACTTTTACATATGTCAATTATACATGGTAGGACTAGGAGCACTGCGATTATAAAGATAAAAGGAGATATTAGAGACATTGCCCATAGCGGAAAAGATGGGCAAAAAGACATAGGGTTATTTCGGAAGTACTTTTTATTAGCATTTTTTAAAATGCATTCAATCCCTTCTCTTAACACACCTGACTTATTGGTGTAAAAAGCAATATTCTTTACCCAAAAAGAGGCAAAGTCTCCCTTTCTCAGCCATGAGGATCTATAAATCCTGGCAGTTCTAGAGAACTATTGCTGCCAATGTATTCACCCGATCCTGGAGATGAGACAGTTTCTGTGCTAGGTCATTTATGTTTGCTTTGGGAGTGAGGGATTAGTTTTCAATTTTATTTGCCTTGTCTACCGAAATGGCAAGTCTGGCCATTCCCATTCTAATTCCTGCCAAGATATCCAATGAAATTAACAAGGGGATGAGCCCAACGTTACTCTTGATGTGGTGTGTTTAGGACAGAAAATAGAGATTGGCCTAGAGTATAGGACAAAAGGGGAAATAGATAGACAAGAGTACAAGTCCTTGTCCAGTTGGTGGGAAGGCAGATTTATGCCTGATTGCCACAGAGAAAGAATGACACCGTTTCTGGTCCTATACCTGCAATCATATGGTAAGAGATAGCCTTTATGCTTCCTTGTAGCAGGGGAACATGATGAGTATTGCCATGAAAACCACTTCCATTGAGTGTGAGGAGCAGTGATGGCCAGTATGGGGTGTCTTTGCAAGAGTGACAGGTCACAGGTGTCATGGAGAAATGAATTCACATCATGGGAAGATGGTGCATACAGGGGCTTTACCTATCAGCGAGGCCATAGCAAAAATGTCCTGGACAGGCATAACAGATGGAACCTCAATTTTTTTTTTCTTCCTCCCTTGCCATGTCCGCGTTACATCCTGGTAACTCCAGAAGAGATATATATCCTAGGGATCTGTCAGGAAAGTTCTGGACTGTGTAATATAAACAAGTCCATGGGCCTTTTCCCAGAGCTGGGAGGGGGTGAAGAGTGCTTTCCAGCCCTCGGGGAGAAGTGTGTACAGATCTAACATGAAGAGATATTGGGATTATATTTAAAGTATAGGCTAGAAGAAATGTTGATGAGAGATATGTAAGAATTTGGGAGGAAATTTGGGTGAAAGGTATGTGGGAACTTGGACCCACAAAAGGAGGCCACGTTAGAAACAGCAGATAGTAGTGAAGCATCCTCCCCAGAAGAGGAAATGAGAGGCTGAGAAGTCTTCTCACTTGGCTGGGGAGATTGCAGCTAAGCTTATGTCCAGGATTAGGGCTAAGCCTGGCTAAAAACAGTGGCAAAAGATGACAGTATCATATTTTTTTTTTTTTTTTTGACAGGCAGAGTGGACAGTGAAAGAGAGAGACAGAGAGAAAGGTCTTCCTTTTGCTGTTGGTTCACCCTCCAATGGCCGCCACGGCCAGCGCACCACGCTGATCCGAAGCCAGGAGCCAGGTGCTTCTCCTAGTCTCCCATGTGGGTGCAGGGCCCAAGCACTTGGGTCATCCTCCACTGCACTCCCGGGCCACAGCAGAGAGCTGGCCTGGAAGAGGGGCAACGGGGACAGAATCCAGAGCCCCAACCGGGACTAGAACCTCGTGTGCCGGCGCCGCTAGACGGAGGATTAGCCAATTGAGCCGCGGCGCCAGCCGACGATATTATATTACAGTAAAAAAATATATAGAAACAAAGCAAAAAAGGATGTTTACATCGGACTGAACTCACAGAGATCACTCTGGAGCCATCAATCTGAGACCAGGTTGGGAAGGTAGATTGATGGAGACAACTAGCAATGGCTTTCCTGTAGAATTACTTGGAGAAATCTGGAATTCATTAATTGTCAGGGACGTGAGAAGGTGGTTCTTCTGGTATTGCAGGGAGCTGCTTCAACCTGAGGGTGATGGGTCCTGTGTTACATTTCTTCAATGTATGCCTGTATATATCATTGTTATTCATATTACCATTTTATAGGAAACAAAATAAAGATTTATGTAGGTTAAGTTACTGGTTTGAAGCCACACAACTGATGAGAGTAGAGAAAGTTTTTCAAGCCCAGCCATTTTCTGTCACTTATATTCTTCCTCAAATAGTGCTTGTAGATGATGAAGCTGGATGTGCATCAAATGAATTGTGAGGAGGATTTTCTCATGGATGTTTCATCTATGCAACCCTTGTGGTTGTTTTCCTTCATCTTGTCTATGATGCATAGCTAATAATTGTAGCAGCTAATATTTGTTTAGCTCTCACTGAATGTTCTATAATTAGCTTGTGAAAATCTGACAGCTACCTTTTGAAATACATATTGTTACTAGCATCCATATATTACTGGTAACCAACTTGAGCCACACTTCTGGAAATGTTAGTAATTTTATAATGACTGCTGTTTCACCTACAAATGTATACAGAGAATGTTGAAGCATGGAATTCTCTGTATAACTTGGCCTTCAACAATTCTCAATTTATCTTATAGCAAACTACTTTGGTACATTTTTACTGGATGCATTAAACTGAATATGCTTATATCCAAAGGAAGGTAAATTGATTCTAAGAGTAGAATGTTACTGGTTTTTGCTTAAATGCTTTATAAATGGAAGTATTGAAAGAAAGCTAATTTTTTACACTATGTATATCTGTTTCAAAATATGCAATGGAATCTGTTCAACATGCTTTTAACATCCTACTTGAATTTCCCTTGCTTTAGTATTTCTTCTTTTTCGAATCTTTGTTCTTCAAATCATTTGTCTACTTGCTCATATGACACAAAGTTGTAATTGCTAAGAATAAAAGATCAGTCCTGATTTTACTTTGTGTTCCTTCAAAAAATGTTCACTGATATCTACCATGATTATGACATAATTCTAGACATAGAAAATTCAGCAATTGAAACAAAACTCTAGTCCTTAAGTAAACCAAGAATCTAGATTGATTCCCTTTTTATGGTACCGCGTGCTCCATTTTCTTTTCACAAGATAACTTATATTACCAAAGTTTATTGTATCTCTCTACTCTTTGTGCTGTGGGAATAATGAAAGTTTTCCGTATATCATAGAATTTTGTAACTGGGATAAGCACAGGGTCTCAGATGCATCACTTAATTGCTGTAAAGTATCTCATGTGCAGTAATTTTATGTTGAAGAATGGAAGCTGGAGATCCTCATAATCAACCCAGAGAAGCTGACTCATGAAAATTCAGTTATAAATCCCACTGTTTTATTGAAATTCATTGTAGACTCTTCCCTCAAGAGGCTTGTGGTACAATTGGTAGTTAGAATTTATGAATCATGGAGAAATGTACCTATAATGTGGGAGAGATGGATTGAGAACTTCAGTGTAAGTTGACAACCTGTGTGAGATTGAACTAACAGCTCTGCTAAATGTTTCTTTTTGTCTGCTTTTCTTCCATATGTAAAATAATATGCCAAAATGGCTTAAAGCATAGTTTTAGATTATGAGTAAATAGTTTAATATATTTAATTGCAATGGAAGTACTAGGTTTTCTTAAAATTCATTTAAAAATACACAGAAGGGGAACTGGCATTGTGGTATAATGGGTGAAGCTGCCACCAGCAATGCTGATATCCCATATAGGCACATGTTCTAGTCCCAGCTCTCTGCTAATGGGTCTGGGAAGTTCTTGGACCCCTACACTTAAGTGGGGAGCCTGGAAGAAACTCTAGGCTCCTGGCTTCAGACTGGCCCAGCTCTGGCCATTGCAGCCATTTGGGGGAGTGAATCAGTAGATGGAAGATCTGTCTCTCCATCTTTCTATGTAACTCTGCCGTTCAAATAAGTCTTAAAATATATACAGAGGGTTGGGCATTTGGCTCAGTGGTTGGGTCGCAACTTGGGATGCCCACGTCCCATGTTCCAGTGCCTTGTTCAAGGTCTGGGTATTCTGCGTCTGATAAGTTTCCTGATGATGGGCACCATGGGAGGCAGCAGATAATGGCTTACTTACATTGTTGCTTACCACCATGTAAGAGACCCAGATTGAGTTTCCAGTCCTGGCTGTTGCATGCATTGAAAGAATAGACCTGTGGATGGAAGATTTCTTCCTCTTCCCAACTACTCCCTTCTCTGACTTTCAAATAAAATGGAAAAGAAATGCATAAACTTTTGAAAGTAGACAGAGCCATATGGGATATGATAATAAAGTATAATGATATTGAAATAGTTATAATTTAGGATATTGATGGAGACCAATTCTTATAAAATCACAGGTATGAATGTTAAGGCTGTTTGTATTGACGATAAATGTACTATGAACATAGAAACTACTCAGATCTAAAAAGAGACTTGCTAGGAAAGGACTAATTATCCTAGATTTCCTCAAATTCAGGAAACAATGGGATGAGACCTCAACTTAGTCAAAAATGGAATTGCTGAGGTGATGAAAAGAGAAAACAACAAGGGCTGGGGCTGTGGCATAGTGGCTAAGCCTCTACCTGCAGTGCCAGCATCACATATGGCTGTTGGTTTGAGTCCCGGCTACTCCACTTCTGATCCAGCTCTCTGCTATGGCCTGGGAAAGCAGTAGAAGATGGCCCAAGTCCTTGGGCCCCTGCACCCATGTGGGAGACCCAGAAGAAGCTCCTGGCTTCTAATTGGCGTAGCTCTGGCAGTTGCGGCCAATTGGGAGTGAACCAGCAGATGGAAGACCTCTCTCTCTCTCTGTGCCTCTCCTTCTCTCTCTATGTAACTCTTTCAAATAAATAAATAAATCTAAAAAAAAAAAAAAACCACAGTTTTTTTTTTAAAGAACATTCTCTTTGACAGGAAAGACAGGTAAGTAATTGTGAGAAGTGTATTTCAAAGATAAACCCACAATGCCATAAAAAGCCCCTAGCCTGGACTCGCTATTCTGTTCTATGGTGAATGCAAAAGGTTGGTGCTTTCCCCAACAGAACTGCTGATGTGCAAGAATAGGACTAGACGACTGGGGGCACTTCTGCAAAGGATCAGATTCAAATACACATTCCTCAGTGCTAGTTCCATCCTATTATTTTTATGTTTTATGCTTGCATGTCTAAATAAAGAGTACTTTCCCTCTCTGAATTTCCATTTGACAGAGTAATGATGATATTCTAAATACAGTGGATAATGCGATGAGAAGTCTTGTGAAGACAGAGAAACAAGTTGCTACTGTGCCTTTAAGTGATATCTGACATTAATTATACAAACCAATATTGGCTTCACTTATTTGAATTTCTTTTTTTAAAGATCTTTTTATTTGAAAGGGAGAGAGAGAGAGCGAGATGTTGCCCATCTGCCTGTTCACACCCCAAATTGTTATAACATCCATTGCTGGGCCAGACCAAAGGCAGGAGCCTGGAACTTCATCTGGGTTTCCTACATGGATGGCAGGGACACAAGCACTTGGGCCGTCCACCATTGCTTTTTTAGGTGAATTAGCAAGGAGCTGGACAGAAGTGGGCAGCTGGGATTCCAGTCATTGCTTATATGATATGCCAGCATTGCAGGCAGCAGCTGTTAATTGGTTTCTTATTCTTAGTTCAGTTACTTTTCTGGGCAAAGAATATTTCAACTAGACATTGATTCTTTAACAGTGGGCATATCCAGTTTATTTAACCAAACATTTGAACAGGATAATTTTGATTAAAATTAATTTTAGTCAAAATAGTCTGGCAGCTGTGTTCATAATTAGACCCTTAACTTCATTCTCTCTCAATCATGTATATGATACTTTGTATTGCTTTTCAGAAAGTATCTGTTTATAAATGTGTATATACATTTAGGGACAACCATCATAATTACTAGCTAAATGGTAAAGTTGATGCAAATTGCTCATTTTCTGTGTTCAATGCCTGGTTTTGTGTAACAGTTTACCTGCCCATTAAAAGAAACAACGAAAAATGTTCATTTGCATTCAGATGTTGCTTGCTATTTTCTTTTCAGTTAAACATGCAAATTGGTTGTCATCATTGGCAAATTGACTATACAACAGTTAGATGGAAATCTCTTTATCCAATTTTTCTACAGCATGAATGTCTCCTCAATTTTCTCCATACACTTCCCCTTCTAACCATTAAAAGTCTTGTGTGATTTTTAGCAAGCAATCTTCTTTTTTTAATTGCTGCTTGTTTTAATAATTCTGACACTGTTATCAAGCTGTGCTTTAGAATTGGATTCAGGTTTTTCCTTTTACCATATTATGTGTGGAATGATGCTTTACAAAATGCAAAAACAAAGATCTCCTAAGGGAATTACCATTATATTAGAATAAAATAAGAAAGAACAGATGAAAACTCCTTGTCAGAGGAAAAAAAATTCTTCTTTCATCCCTCTTGGAAAATACCTATGATCTTTTAGTGAAGGCTAAGTGACTGTGACTGAGTGTCCTCTCACAGGCTGAATATCTCCTCTGACCTTTTAAACTTTCCTCCTTTAGCTCTAGCTCCTGTTTTTTAGAGCCACAAGATTTTAATGTTTCCTCCTTAGCCGTCTGCTCTTGTCTATTTTTATCTTCATTCCAATGGCTTTCCTCTCACCTCTATATATGATCTCTAGCACTGACCTAAATTCTAAATGTACGTATCCAAATGTTGCTAGAATGCATTTTACTGGGTATCTTGAACAACAACAACAAAAAGTCCAAACAGTAATGCTTGATGCTTTAATTTTTATGATTGTATACATTGGTAAGGAATGAACTCAATTTGTGATGCCTGCTCAGATAAATAAATATTTCTGTTATATTGACTCTTTTGTAGGAATCCAGTTCAAATGTAAATTTTAAGATAAGCCATGCAAGCTAATTTCTAAATATATCATTGTATCACATTTTATTTTATTTATTTTTAATATGGCCAAATCACATTAGATTTATCATCTTAGCCATTTTAAGTTGTTCAGTATAGTAGTATAATTTTTGAGCAACAGATCTCTAGAGGTGTTTTATCCTGAAAAACTAAGATTTTATTAACAGTAACTGCATTTCCACTTTTCTTTACAGCCCTGGCATGCAACATTCTACTTTCTGCTTCTAGGAATTTACTGTTGGTTCCTTACATATGTGGAATTAGGAAGTATTTGTCTTTTTGTGGTTGTCTTATACTAGTGTAATGTCCTCAAGCTTTATTCACACTGTAACATATAGCAAGATTTTAAAAAAATTATGGTTACATAATCCAATATATGTATGATTTTATGTATGACATTTTCTTATCTATTTCTTAACATTTAGATTGCTTCCATCTCTTGGCTATTGTGAATAATACTGCAGTGGATATAGGAGTACAAATCTCTTTGACTTCCTCTTGCAGTTCCCCTGGATATATACTCAGTAATGGGATTTCTGGTCATATGATAACTCTATTTTAAAACTAAAGGAACTTTCATATTGTTTTCCATGATGGCTGCACCATTGTATAGTCTCATCAACAGTGCACAAGGATTCCAATTTCTCCATACACTCAAAGTGTTATTCTTTGTGTGATAGTGGCCATGAAAACAGGTATAAGGTAATACTTCACTGTGGCTTTTATCTTCCTCAGTGATGAGTGATGTAGGGCATCTTTTCACGTGTATTTTAAGATTATTTTGAAAGTTATAAAGGGAGATTGTCCATCACTGGTTCAGTCCCCAAATAGCCACAGTGACCAATGCTAGGCCAGGCTGAAGCCAGGAGCATCATCGTGGTCTCCCGCATGGATAGCATAGGCTGAAACACTCCGGCCTCCTCCTCCTACTGTTGCCAGGCCATTAGCACAAGCTGTATCAGAAGTGAAGGAATGGGGACATGAACCAGCCCTCATATGGAATGCCAGCAATACAAGGCTGTGGCTTTGTTATACCACAATGCCATACCCTCGTATGATTTTGGTTATTGTTTGTTTTCTATGGAGATATATATATATATATATATATATATATTCAAGCCTTTGCTCATCTTTAAAATTGCATTTAGGATTTTTTTATTGTTGAGTTATAGGAGTTCTTTATTCTGGATGTTAACCATTTATATATTTGCAATATTTTTTAGCCATTTATAGTTTGCAATATTTTCTCCCATTCTTTGGGTTGCATTTTTCACTCTATTGACAGTTGTCTTTACTTTGGAGAAGTTCTTAAATTTCATGTGCTATAATCGCTTTTATTTTTGCTTTTGATGCTTGTGCTTCTTGTGTTATATCCAAGGAATCTTTGCCAAATTCAATGTCATGAGGCTCCCTCCATAGGCTTTCTTCTAGTAGTTTTACAATTTCAGGTTTTATGCTAAATCCTTAATCTATTTAGAGTTAATTCATGTATAGTGTAAAGTAAGGATACAACTTTATTATTTTGTATATGGATATAATATTTTCTCAAACACTGTTGAAGAGACAATCCTTTTCCAATTGTTTATCTCAATATCTTATCTTGCTACAAACACAAACATTTATTCCTGGGTTCTCCATTCTGTTCGAAAGCTTTGCTTTTCTTAAGTTTATTGTGACCTTTTGGGCTTCTTTGAATTTACATGTGAATTTCAGGATAACTTCTTATTTCTGCAAAAACATGTCGCTGGGATTGTGACAGGCATTGAATTAAACTTTGTTTCTCTGGGTAGCATGGATAGTTTAGCAAATGTAAGTTCTTAATGGACATGCCTGTGTTCCTAATTATTTTTGTCTTTTATTTTTTTCAGCAATGTTATGTAGTTTTCAGTATACACACCTTTTGCTTCCTTAGCTAAGTTTATTTCTTATTCTTTTGATGCTATTATAAATGCGATTGTTTTTTAAATTTCTTTTTCAGATTTGTATTGCTAGGATATATATACAAAATTTACTTCTCCACTTCCTGGAGGTTGAAATCTTAGATGGAGGTCTAGTAGTGTTAGTTTCTGTGGTTTCAGGTAAAGATTTGTTTCTGGCTTACAGTTGTCCACTTTTTCATTGTGTACTCACTGAGTATTCTCATGGGTGAATCAGAAGGAGAGAGGGGGGAGAGAATGATAGCTTCTGTTATAACATCGCTAATCCCATAGGATGGGGGCCTGCCCCCATGACATCATTTATCCTTAATTACTTCCTTAAAGATCTCATCTCTAAATATAGTCAAACTGGCAGTGAGGGCTTTGGTATATGAAATATGGGGAAGGGTAAATCAGCCCATAGCACATAGGCACAGGAAGATGGGGAAATATTTTCCGATTTAATGCAACTGGACTATAGGGCATCCCAGGAAAAGGACAGTGACAACAAATGTCTAAATATTTTTATTCCAAAGTAAATTTTCCTAATTTTTCCATTCTTCTGGTGGC
The DNA here is from genome assembly GCF_964237555.1 of Oryctolagus cuniculus. Lineage (NCBI taxonomy): Eukaryota > Metazoa > Chordata > Mammalia > Lagomorpha > Leporidae > Oryctolagus > Oryctolagus cuniculus. Next base: position 121,998,400 of record NC_091436.1, on the reverse strand, counting down.
TTTTCTATGGAATAGCTGCTTGGAAAGGGTCTGAAAATCATTCGGATTATCCAGGAAAATAAAAGGTAACAAGGATCTGGGACTTAATGTATACCAGATCTCAGAAATCTTCAATAGTTTCAATTTTTTAAGTTTAATCTAAACAGCTTTTTAATTCTATTTAAGGTATACAACATGATATTTTGAGGCATAGAATCCTATTATGGCATGCAAGTCAACACTATATACATCATCTTATATAGCCACATTTTAAAATTACTTTCTATTCACTTCAAACGTAGAGGACAGACAGAGCTTCCAACTCCTTCATTCCACAGATGTCTGCAGCAGTCAGGGATTGGATGTTGGCTGGAATCAGGAGCTGGGAACTCAGTCCAGGTCTCCTGTATGACTGGCAGGAACTGGATTACTTGAGCCATTACTACTGCCTTCCAAGTTCTGCACTGACAAAAAGTTGAAGCCAGGATTTAAGCCCTGGTACTCCAATGTGTGACATAGGTATCTTAACCAATTGGCTAAATGCCCACTCTCCATAATTATTTTGTGTGTGTATGTGTGGTAACAGCATGCACTATCTACCCAGAAAATTTCCAGTACACCATATGATATTCTTGATAATCTTCCTTCTATCTTTTAGACATCTAGGTTTATTCATCCTACATAATTGCAACTTCATATCTTATGTGGTACATCCACCCCCTCCCCTGCATAACCATCATTAGAATGAGTTTAATCCATATTAAATAATAACAACGGAAAATCTGTTTTAGATAAATGCTCATCTCAAATATTTGACATAGTTTCAGAAAAGCAAAACAAAAATATGCAACAGAGTTGTCCTATTTCTACATGATAAAAGTTTTTTTTTTTTTTTTAAAAAGATTTATTCATCTTGTTTGAAATACTATTTTGAGAGACAGGGGGAGAGAAATTTTTTAACCATTAATTTGCTCTGCAAAATGGCCACAACAACCAGGGTTGTGCCAGCAACTCCATTCAGGCCTACTACATGCATGGCAAGGGTCCAAAAACTTGAACCATCATCTGCTGCTTTCCTGGATATGTTAGTTAGAAGCTGAATTAGAAGTGAAGTAGCCAGGACTCAAACTAACATTCTGATATGGGATGTTAGCATTGCAAGAAGGAGCTTTTCTCACAGCACCACAACACCAGCTCTCAAAACTCTTTTTTAGTTTGTTATTGTAGATTATCCAGTATGAAGGTGAAGAAATAGTGCCATACCTATTATCTGACTCAGTGCTTCAGCTCTTTCCAAACATCTTCTCCCAAATGTAGTGATGTGAATTCCATATGTTTAAAAAATGCTAACTTCCACTGACCTAATCTATTTAAATATGAGGAATTTTATAAACATATAATCTTCTATCTAGCATTTTCCATAAATCTATATGCTATCTAGTGATTCTTGAGGTGGGTAATTCCTCCTAATGGTTTCTGACTTATACTTACCCATTCCTTTAAAAACAGACTCAGAAGCAGTTCTAAATTTATAAAATCCAATTTATCATATTGTAACCAAAAATGAGCTCAATTATTAATAATTGCATTTTTGATTTTCAAATTCAGCTATTTTCTTAATACTCCAAGTTCTCTTTTTAAATAAAAAAAGAATAAAAAACCTGTTCTCAAAGTCATTAAAAACATCAAAAATCATGTTTTAAAGTGACAATGATCCATAACCAGAATTAATGGCATATTTGTGCTTGTTCAAATCTAGATTTAAAGGAAGGAGAAATCCTATTATGTAAATCACTGTGAATTTTAAACTGAGAAAGAGAAAAGGAGAATCCTTTCCATAATTCCATAATTAATTTAACATTACAACTCAAAATATTCAGTTGGCTAGTAGCAGAATTAAGTTTTCCTATTATGAGATGCACAAAGTTTGGCTTCTTCAGAGTACACTATGAAAATTGCCATTGTTTTGTTTAGGGTTTTTATTTATTTTCTTATTAATCTAATCTGTTTTGTGTTAATAATGATGTCATCAAACAAACATGGTCACTTCCCTCACATACTAGTGGCATGGGAACAGGATGGGCAGGTGCATATTAAACAAATATTCCAGGGTAGGCCTTGTGTCACAGTAGGTTAATCCATTCCCTGGGACGCTCACATTCCATATATGAGTGTTGGGGGATCAAGTCTCACTTCCACTTCAGATCCAGGTTCCTGCCAATGGGCCTAGGAGGCAGCAGTTGATGGCTTAAGTATTTGATTTCTAGCCACTCATATGGGAGACCTGATGGAGCTCCTAGATCCTGGTTTGGACCTGGCCCAGGTCTGGCTGTTGTAGGAATTATGGGAGTGAACAAGAAAATGAAAAATCTTTGTTTCCCCCTTTGTAAGTTATTTCCAAAAATCTATATTTCTATGTTTTCCATTTTGTTAGCATATAGTTGTTTGTAGTAGTTCCTAATAATTCTTGGCACTTCTACAGTGTTAGTTGTAATCTATCCATTCTGATCTCTAATTTTATTAATTTGAATCTTTTATTCTTGATTAGGCTGGATAGTAGTTAATAACTTTTGTTTATTTCTTTCAAAAACTAGCCCTTCATTTTCTTTTCTATTTTTAATTTCTGTTTTGTCCTCTAGCCTTTTTTCTTTTCCTCTTTTAATTTTTGATTTGGTTTGTTCTTGTTGTTATGGGTTCTTGGTGATGTATGAAAACCTTTCTGTTTATTTAAAATGTAGGCAATTATTGCTATAAATTTTCTTCTTAACACTTCTTTTGCTGTATCCCATAGATTTTGATATATTGTGTTCATATTTTCATTGGTTTCATGGAGTTTTTAAATTTATTTTTATTTCTTCCATGACCCATATTCCTTCAGGAGTATGTTATTCAGTCTCCAAGTACTTGAATAATTTCTGGAGTTTTCTTTTGTTGTTAATTTCTAACTTTACTTCTGTTCCTCAACAGAAGAGATGAGCTCTATGAACAGTCATCGAATTTCAAAGTGTCCATTTCACTTTAGTACATTGCATTTTGGGTACTCAACTAGTTACCTTGGATTAGGGAAATCATATAGTATATCTTCTTGGGGCTGGCTTATTTCACTAAGTATAATGGTTTGAGTTGTATCCATCTTGTTGTAAAAGATAGGATTTCATTTTTTTTAATACAGCTGAGTAGCACTCCATAGTGTATATTTACCATGATTTCTTTATCCAGTCAACAGTTAATGGACATCTGGTTTGATTCCATATCTTAGCTATTGTGAATTGAGCTGCAATAAACATGGAGGCACAGGTGACTCTTTCATATGCTGATTTCTTTTGATTTGGGTGAATTCCCAGGAGTGGGATGGCTGGATCATATGATAGGGATTTCACTTTATTTGAATATTTTGAGACATGTTTCATAGCCTAGCATAACGTATACCCTAGAGAATGTTCAATGCGCTGATAGAAAGATTGTATTTCTGCAGCAGTAGATAGGATGTTCTGTAAATGTCTCTTAGGTCCATTTGATCCATAGTACAGATTAACTCTGCTGTTTCTTAATTGTTTTATTTTTTTCTTTCTATCTGTCCACTTAATGAAAATGAGCTGTTGAAGTTGCCTAGTGTTGTGAAGTTGGAGCTTTGGTCTTCCTTTAGATTGACAAACATTTATTTTATAAAACTGGACACTATGGCATTAGGTACTTACACTTTATAATAGCTATATCTTGTCATTGAATTGATCCATTCATTCTTAAATAATAACCCTTCGGTCTCTTTTAACAGTTTTGTTTTAAAGTCTATTTTGTCTGTTGTAAGTATTGTTATTTGCTTTAGATCTCCATTTGCATGGGATATCTTTTTCCATATTTTCACTTTCAGTCTGTCTGTCTTTACTGATGAAATGTGTATCTTGTAGGTATCATGTAGTTGAGGATTTTTCTTTTAATCTATTCAGTTAGTTTGTCTTTTTTTTTAAAGTTTCCTCTGATTGAATAGTGCCTTTATTTTTTTGCATATTTTTAAACATCTTATTTAAATACAGTATAGATACTTAGAAATGCATATAAGTATATACATAAATGAGTTTTTTGTCCTCTGTGCACACTTCTTTTCCCAAAGAAACCTTCTATTTAAAGAATACAAACTTCATACATTTCATAAGTACAACTTTAGGAATGTAGTGTGATTCTTCCCACCATATCCTCTCTCCCACCCATACCCTCATCCCTCCTCATCCTCCCTCTCCCATTTCCAGTACCATTATCAAATAAGATCCATTTTCAATTAACATTATACACAGAAGACCAACTCTATACTAAGTAAAGAGTTCAACAATTTGCACACACACTCACACACACACAAATTGTTCCTGAACAGTCAAGATAAAGGCTATTCAAAATCATTGCACTTCCAAAGTAATTTCATTTTTAGAAACATAATTAGCTTTAAAGAAGCACCCAAGAATGATAGATCTTTTGTGAGCACTTAGATATAATTATAACATATGAGACATAAGAATGTCCTCCACTTAATATATTAAAAGATAGTCTTTGAGAACTTGATTTATCACTAATTAAGGAAGCGCCTAAGAAAACAAGCAATGGAGTTGTACACTTAGCATAACTAAAGCTTTTGAGACATAAGAATATCCTCCACTTAATACACTGAAACAAAATAAATCTTTGAGAACAAGTTTTACTGTTAACTCTCATAATCCAACTCTTTGAGGACAAAAGTCCTACATGGAAATTTAGTTCACAGTGATTCCTATTAATTTAACAACCCTCTTATGTATGACATCAGTGATCAACCGAGACTCTTGACATGAGCTGCCTCAGTTATGGAAGCTTTTTGAATCCACAAACTCCATCAATATTTAAACAAGGCCATAAGCAAAGTAGAAGTTCTCTCCTCCCCTCAGAAAAGTACCTCCTTCTTTGAAGACCACTTCTTTCCACTGGAGTCTCAGCCATAGAAGTCCTTCAGGTAGGACATTTTTTTTTGCCACAATGTCTTTCCTTTCCATGTCTGAAATGTTCTCATGGTCTTCTCTGCCAGATTAGAATGCCTTAAGGGCTGATTCTGGGGTCAGAGTGCTACTTAAAGTGATTGCCATTTTATGTGTCTGTTGTGTGGACTGCTTCCCATGTTGGAACATTCTCTCTTTTTTAATTCTTTCTATTATTACCAGACACTTAATTGTATTTATATGATCACTTTAACAGTTAATCCTATCCATATGATCACTTTAACACTTATGTTAGTATTTTTACCACCCAGCTTAAGGGGATTTGGGGTCCCATGGTAAATTTTTGAACTTTACTCTTAGAAGTAAGTCTATAGGAATGCATGCAGAACTGTACAGCTTTACAATTACAAACTTCATGCACTTCATAATTTCAACTGTGGGAACATGGTGATTCTGCCCACTGTGTTTGCCCCCCCATCCATACTCCCATCTCTCTTCCTTCTACTTCCTCTTATTCCTACTTGGTCTTTTAATTGGGAAATTTAATTCATTTCCATTCAAGGTTACTATTGATAAATATTGAGGTGCTACTGCTATTTTTCCCTTGAATTTCCCTTTTGTTTTGAATATCTTTTGTTCTTTTTCTGGTTATTTCATGCTTTCATACTCTCATAATGCAGATTACTTTGTTTCTGTAATATATCCTTAAGTGTCATTTGTAAGGCTGTTTGGATAGTGATGAAGTCTTTCAGTGTTTTGACTTAGAAAGTCTTCCCAGTTTTGGTTAATGAATTGGAGGTTCACTGGGTAAACTATTCTGTGTTGGCATTTTTTTCTTTCAGAACCTGGATTCTTATCTCTGTAGTCTCTCTTGGCCTGTAAGGTTTCTGTTGGGAAATCTGTTATCAATCTAATGAGAATTTCTTTAAAGATGATGTGATGCTTTTCTCTTGTAAATTTTAGATACTCCATTTGTGTTTAATTTTTAAAACTGGACTATAATATGTTCTGATGTGAGTTCTTTCCCAATTATATCTATTTGGGGCCTTATGAGCCTCCTTAAATGTCCATATCTTTCTCCCAGTTTGATACATTCTCAGCCATTATTTTTATTACTTCAGGAACTCCCAAAACTGATATTCGTTTTTGATGGTATCCTTAAAATTTTGAACACCATTTTTCATTATTTCTCCTTTCTTTGTCTATGTCAAAAAGACCTGTCTTCCAGATTACATATTATTTCTTGTCCTTTATATACCCTGTTAAGTATTTCAACTGTATTTTTATTTGACTTATTGACTTTCTTTGTTTCTAATATTTTAGTTTAATATTTTTAATAGTTCTAATACTTTTCTGAATTTCTCATTCACATCATGAAATGCTTTCTTAATTTCACTTACTTGTTTATCAATCTTTTGTATATCCTTAGGTAACATTAGAATCATTCATTTGAGTTATTTCTTAAAAATTTCATTGACCTCTTTATCATCGTATCACTCTAATGCATTTTTGCACTCCTTTTTGGACATCACATTGCCCTGTTTATTAATACTATGTTCCATTTTTTTTGTTTGTGCATCAGGGGAATCAGTTTTTTTCCCATCACTTTTAGAGGATGGTTTTTGTAAATGAAAACATTTTCCTGAAGATACACCTTTGGGTACTGGTTTGGTAGACTACTTTGTCTTTAGTTTTAGTAGTCCCATAGTATGATCCCTCTATACCGCTATTTACTATAGCTGATGGACAGCAGTTAAGAATCCTGGGTGTACTTATGGCTCCATGCTATGGAATCCCTGTCAAGCAGGTCTCCAGTTACCTCCACAAAGGATTGACTGGAGTCAGGAACTTTTCACGTGTTAGTAGAAGGCTCTTTTAGTGCTATTGGTGATCATGGCGGACAGACAATAAGCCAATACCCAAGTTAGAAGCTGTTGTTACAATATTAGCACTGGCTCTAGGAGTGGGATGGTTTCATGGTCCTATAACCACTGCCTGAATCCAGTGCTCCAGCAATAGGACTAATGTTGGGTGGAGGATGCCAACAGATGCTGTCAGAGAGAGTGGCTGGATCAATAAGAGTGGTTTTGGCTCCAGGACAGCAGAAAAGGCAGTCACAGGCCCCTCTCTTTGGGCTTTATTGTGGTTTTGCTTTGCATTTTTCTAGGATTAGGATGTTGAGCATCTTTACAGTTACTTGTTGGTCTTTTATATGTCTTCCATTCACTGCTTCCCAGGTATATTAGTAAGGAGCTGGATTAGCAACATGGAGTAGCTGGGACTTAAACCAGGCACTATGTTATGAATTTCAGGAGTCCCTAGAAGGTGCTCAACATGCTACACTATGATCCTAATCTCTACTACCTATTTTTAAATTTAATTTTTTAGACTATTTTGTTGTATGAATTCCTCATATTCTAGTTATACTCCTTGTCAGATATACAACTCGCAGATATATTCTCCTACTCTGTAAGTTGTTTTTTCACTCTTTTATTTTTTTCTTGGTTTTGGAGAAGCTCTGTTTTTTTATTTTTATTTTTAAAGATTTATTTATTTATTTAAAAAGCATATATATATATATATATATATACACACACAGAAAGAGAGAGAGAGATCTTTCATCTGCTGGTTCATTCCCCAAATAGCTGTAATAGCAGGGACTGTGCCAGGCTGACCAGAAGCCAGTAGCTTCTTTTAAGTCTTCCATGTGGGAACAGAGGCCCAAGGACTTGGGCCATCTTCTACTGCCCTCCCATGTGCATTAGCAGAGAGCTGGATCAGAAGTGAAGCAGCTGGGACTTGAAATGGTGCTTATATGGAATGCCAGTACTGCTGGCAGAAGTTTTGCCTTCTACACCACCACATCAGCTCCTACAGAAGCTCTTAATAATTATATCCAATTTTTCTAATTTTTGCTTTATTTCCTGTGCTGTGAGGTTTAACCAAGAAATCCCTATCCTGGGGCCGGTGCTGAGGGGCAGCGGGTTAAAGCCTTGGCCTGAAGTGCCGGCATCCCATATGGGCCCCGGTTCTAGTCTCAGCTGCTTCTCTTCCAATCCAGCTCTGCTGTGGCCTGGGAAAGCAGTAGAGGATGGCCCAAGTCCTTGGGCCCTGCACTGGTGTGGGAGACCTGGAAGAAGCTCCTGGCTCCTGGCTTTGGATTGGCGCAGCTCCAGCTGTTGTGGCCAATTGGGAGTGAACCAGCAGATGAAAGACCTCTCTTTCTGTCTCTACTGTCTTTCAAATAAATAAAATCTTTTTTAAAAAATATTTTATTTTTTTTAGAGGTAGAGTTATAAACAGCGAGAGGAGAGACAGAGAGAAAGGTCATAAATAAGAGTGTCAATTTTTAAATCAACAACAGGAGTCACTGTGCACCTACTCCCCATGTAGGATCTCTGTCCTTAATGTGTTGTACTATGTGAATTAATGGTATAACTAGTATTCAAACAGTGCTTTATACTTTGTGTTTCTGTGTGGGTGCAAACTGTTGATATCTTTACTTAGTATATACTAAATTGATCTTCTGTATATAAAGATAATTGAAAATGAATCTTGATGTAAATGGGATGGGATAGGGAGTGGGAGATGGAATGGTTGTGGGTGGGGGGGAGGTTATGGGGGGAAAAAGCCACTATAATCCAAAAGCTGTACTTTGGAAATTTGTATTTATTAAATAAAAAGTTAAAAAAAAGATTCTATGTACTGTTGAGAGGAATGTGTATTCTGTGGTATTTAGGTGGAGTGTTTTATATATGAGTGTTAGATCCAGTTGTAGAGTGCTATTTGGTTTCTTTTTTTTTTTTCTTAGATGATTTTCTGTCTGGAAGGTCTGTTCATTTCTGAAGTTGGGTTGTTAATATTCCCTACCTCACTGTAGTGCAGTCTCTCTTTCTTTAGGTCTATTAACATTTTCTTTATGCATCTGAATGCTCTGATAGTGCAAATATATTTACAATTTTTTTTTTTCTTGCTGGGTTGAATCTTCAAGTATAATATAGTGACCTACTTTGTCTCTTCTTACTGCCTTTGTTTTAAAAATGTTATATAAGCATGTTAATTCCTGCTTTCTTTGGGGTTGTTTTTGTATGAAATATCTTATCCAATACTTTCGCTTTCATTCTATGTATGTCTTAGGAAATGAGTGTCTTGTAAACATCATAATTATTTTTCTTTGATTTGTTTATTCTATATCTTTTATTTTTTAAGATTTACATATTTGAAATGCAGAGTTGCAGAGAAAGAGGTAGAGAGAGACAGAGAGAGACAGAGAAAGAGAAAGAAAAAGAGAAAGAGAGAGATCTTGAATCTTAGTTTTATATCCAAATAGATGCAATGGTCAGGCCAAAACCAAGTCTAAAACACCATCAGGGTCTTACATGTGAGCATAGGATCCCAAGTATTTGGGTCACTTTAAGCTACTTTCCCAGGCACATTAACAGGATGCTGTATTAGAAGTGGAAGAGCTGGGAATCAAACTAACACCCATTTGGGATCCCAGCACTGCAGGTGGAGGCTTAACCCGCTACATCACAGAGCCTGCCCCTATTCTATGTCTTTTAATTGGAGAATTTAATCCATTTATATTTAAGGTAACTATGGGTAAGACATTCTACAATTTTGATGCTTGTGGTTCTAGGCTGTTTATAATTACTTTCTTTATTTCTTTTTCCCATTCCTGCTTTTGTGGTTAAGTGATTATATCTAGTTGTGTGCTTTGATTCCTTGCCTATTGTTTCTGGCAAATGTATTACAGATTTTTCTTTGTGATTAGCAAAAAGCTTACAAAATCTTTTGGTTATAAAAGTTATTTTGAAATGATAACATTGATTGTGAAGACAAGATATAAAGTAAAGCATTAAAAAGTAGTGAGGAATTGTACCCTTGTATTCCATTCCTCCTCACATTTTGAATTTTTGATATTTTATTTTAGCCTCATTCAACATATTAAATGTAGTTATGTCTGTTTAAATTTATTCATTTTCAATTTTAAATTCATTTTTATTTAAAGATATGAATAGTTATTATACATGTTTATAATATTAAAACATTCTGAATGTTCTGTGTAGCTGCTCTTACCAGAGAGTTTTCTACTTATGGTATCTTCTTCTCAATTCTTATAATCATTTTTCAATTTGAAGAGCTCCTTGAAGCATTTCTTGTAAGATAGGTCTGTTGGAGATGAATTCTCTCTGCTTTTGTCGGTCTGGCACTGTCTTTATCTTCCCCGCATGTCTGAAGGATAGCTTGGCTGGGTACAGTATTATTGACTGGCAAACCTTTTTCTTTAATACAGTGAAAACCTTGACTCATTCCCTTGTGGCTTCTAGGGTTTCTGTAGAGAAGTATGCAATCCGATAAATTGAGATCCTTTATGTTCTGTTTCTTTTTGTTTCTCTAGCAGCTTTGAGAATCCTGTCTTTAATACGGAGAGTTTTACTATAGTATATCTTGGGGTAGATTTGGTTTAATTTAATCTAATTGGTCTCTCTTGGCCTCCCTGTACCTTGATAGCTGTGTCTTTCACTACATTTGGGAATTCTTCTGTTATTATCTCTGAATATTCTTTCTTTCCCTTTACCCTTTTCAAGTAAATCAGATATTTGCTCTTTTCATGCTGTCCTAAATTCCTGTAAACAATTCTTTATTCCTCTTGATTCTTTTTCTACTTTATTCTCTGTATTTTCAAAGAGCATATATTTGAGCTCACTATTTCTTATTTTCATTCTATTCTGCTATGAATGCCTTATATTGCATTTTAAATTTCACTTAGGATAGTTTTCAATTGAAGGATTTTGTTCAATTTGTTTTAATTGATTCCATTTCTCTGTCAAGTCTTTCTGTTACAGTATAAAATTGTTTATCCATGTTCAGTTGACATTTGACAAGTTTCCTTAAAACATATTTTGTCATCTTCATCCAAGCACTTCAAAATTTCAATTCCCAATTAATATCTTATTTATTTAATTCTTAGTATATTATTTTATTTATAATTCTTGTAATATTTTTTTAAATCATGGCTCCCTAGAAATTGATACTTTTTTGGTGTATTGCATCAGCTATGCATTGATGGATTGGTTATAGTGATTTGATTTTTTGAATGTACTTACAGTAATTCAAAGGTTTATTTTCTCCATGCCTGTGGACACTTCTGTTTTATAACTGGATGGCACTCCAAGTTAAGGTTTCCTGCATGTTCAATATTGATGATTATTTACTGTTCTAGTCCTAAAATAGACACTGAGCTCAGAATTGTCCCAAATCCACAGTTGTATTATCACATTGATAATGAACTAAGGAAGTCTCTAAGAAAGAGTGTTCTATCCCTACATGTATCTTCCTGGGACTGGAAGGCCTAGACTCTGAGTCCTGTGACCACCAACACTGTGATGCTAGATTACAGGCAGAGCTCACAGCCCACTGAGACCAGTGCTGGAGTGAAGCCCACCTGCTGTGGAACATCTGCTGCTGAGGTATACTTACTATTAATGCCACTGCCACCAACCGCTGGTGATACTGGCTGAGGAATAATACCAATCCATCGGCGCCATGGAACTCTACTTAGCACCAAAGCAGTTCTAGAGGCTCTGTCTGAAGGTGTCAACCTGGGGACAGGGACTCGTAAGATTTACTCAGTATTGGGTTTTACTAGTCTGGCATTGAGTCCTCAGTCTTGGGATTCCCAGCTATCTAAGACTGAAGGTCCGTGATAGAGGCAGGTCCAATACTACACAGAATGGCACCAGTTATTTCACACCCAGGTCTCACAGTCATCAGCCTCTGTGCAATATTGGAGGTACATATCCATGTGAGGTTTGCAATGATATATGCTGAAATACATCTATACCATCAAATTTTGGGTGTCTGCCTCATACTTGGGCAAGTCTAGAGATTGTCCACATGCACTAGTCAATGACTTGGGACAGATCTGCCCAGTGATGGGCTTTATCCACCTGGCACTGAGTTTCAAGCCACAGTCCTGTTATCCCTGGAAGTCTGCCCAATGTCAGAGGAATGATGATAAAGGCAACCTTGGTCAGCCAGAATGGAATTAGGCTGGATTACACATATGTTTCACAATCACTGGTTCCTATAACATATTTGAGGTACATACCAGGCCCACTTTAGGCTGACAGCGATACACACTAAATTAAGTTTACCTTGTTGGAATGCCGGCACCCATCTGATGCTGGAGAAAGTCTAAAGGTACCTTCTGTGAGCACTAACTTGAGGATAGAGACTTTGGGTCTCACAGGAGTTGGCCAAGTCTGATCCCCAAGCTAAAGTTCTAGGCTCTCTTTCCTGCTTTATTCCAGAGTCCTTCTCTGTTATCTGTAGGAGGGTGGAAGAGGGGTAGCAGAGATCACCTGACCATAGAGAGCCCAGAAGCTCAGTCTGAAGGGTTACATGTCACACTCTGAATTCTGTCATTGTGGGCCTGGCACTGGGATTCGTATCTAAGTACTGGATTTAATTCCCTGCTTCTATATAGTGGGAGGCATCTTTATCTGATGAACTACTTGAAACTGAGAAAAGAATGAAGAAGGCAACCTTTTCTTTCCAGATTTCTTAAATGCAATTTTCCTTATTATGCCATGGTCTCTTACCTGGCTTCATAGTTCTTGTGAATGTGACTTGGTATACAAAGAGCTGTGCATATTGTCTCAGGGTGGGGGAAGGGACACTGAGGAATCTTTCTCAGCACCATCTTGCTAAACTTCCTTCTCTGTGAGAGTGACTTACAGTGGGTAATTTTCCTTCTATAATCTAATTTTTGAAGAGGACAGATTGAAGATTAAATTAAACATGTGAGACACATTCTTATTAATCAGTTTTGGTTAATTTCTCCCTGGGTGTTTTCATTTTAATTAGCAGTGAAATCTCCTTTACATCAAATGAATAAAAGCTCTTGTGTGAACTACACCTTGTGATTGTCATTTTGGAAAGAGGTGGAAGATTCTTCTTAGAATAGTACGTTATCAGTTGTCACATAGCCCACTACTATTCCTAGGTAAATTTCTGTTAAAAACTAAATGTTTGACAATATTATTCACATTTTCTTTCTTCTGTCATCCCCCAAATAAACCTCTTTAATTCAGTTTTTATAAATTGATACTCAACAGAGTTGTGAACAACATAAAGTTCAAGGACATAACATTAGTACAAACTTGCCTCATACAGCTTTGGGCCATAGAAATGAAAATAATTTTAAAAAATGAAGTTTCCCTCGAGTTCTTAGATCCACCTTCTAGCTCTCACCTTGGTTCTCCTTGTGTCTGATAACCTCAATTATGGATCATTAAGACAATTGGTTATGCAACTGTCCTCAATGACACAGTTTTAACTCTTATGGAAATGCTTTCAGCAGCTCAAGAAAATTCTGTGTTCCTGTTTAGCCTTTTTCCATCTGTGCAGTCTCCTACCGTACTATGATAGAGGAAAAAAGTTAAGGTCAGTGGGGAGTGAGGGAAGTTAAAATCACCAATAGCTTATAAATATCACACATAGAAGCAAGTAGTGAAAATTCATGTTGATCTAAATGAATGTGTGATAAATTGTTTGTATGCACACCAGACCTTCAACACTCAAGTGTCACTTTCCCATCACCCTCCTCATTTGCTTGGATTAGTTATTTTCATATATATCTCTGTGTGTGCACATATATTTCTTTGGCACTGTGGATTTTACTATTCCAGTCTTTTGCAAGAGATGGTATTGGTGGTGAGGTTTATATTTTTGGAGATGAAATAGGAAGGAATGAGTAGTTCCAAAAGGTGGGGAGGGGATCTGAAGGATAGGAAGCAATATTTTTAATTTTATTTATTCATTCGGCAGAGTTACAGACAGAGAGGGAGAGACAGAGAAAGTCTTCCATCTGCTGGCTTACTCCCCAAATGGCCACAACAACTGGAGCTTAGCCTATCTGAAGACAGGATCTTCTTCCATGTCTCCCCTGTGGGTGCAGGGGACCAAGCACTTGGGTCATCTTCTGTTGCTTTCTCAGGTGACTGCAGAGAGCTGTATTGGAAGAGGAACAACCAGGACATGAAGCGGCACCCACATGGGATGCTGACAACTTAGGTGGACACTTAACCTACTAGCCACAGAACAGACCCCAGGAAAAAAAAATTTAGGGACTTGAAAATGAGACTAATGGGGCTGGCGCCACAGCTCACTAGGCTAATACTCCACCTGCGTCGCCGGCACACCGGGTTCTAGTCCCGGTAGGAGCACTGGATTCTGTCTCAGTTGCCCCTCTTCCAGGCCAGCTCTCTGCTGTGGCCTGGGAGTGCAGTGGAGAATGGCCCAAGTGCTTGGGCCCTTCACCCACATGGGAGACCAGGAAAAGCACCTGGCTCCTGGCTTCGGATCAGCACAGTGCGCTGGCCGCAGTGCACTGGCCACAGCGGCCATTGGAGGGTGAACCAACGGTAAAGGAATACCTTTCTCTCTCTCTTTCTCACTGTCCACTCTGCCTGATTAAAAAAAAAAAAGAAAGAAAGAAAATGAGACTAATGGGATCTATTCAATTGACTTATCCTTTTCTTTCTTTCCTTTTTATTGTTTTGTTTCTTTTTAAAATTTATTTGAAAGGCAGAGTTACGGAGAGAGGTAGAGACAGAAAGAAAGGTCTTTCATCCACTGGTTCACTCCCCAGATGGCCTCAATGGCTCGATCTGGGCCGATCTGAAGCCAGGAGCCAGGAGCTTCTTCCTGGTCTCCTACATAGGTGCAGGGACCCAGGAACTTGGGCCATCTTCTACTGCTTTCCCAGGCCATACTAGAACCAGTGTCCATATGGGATGCTGGCACTTCAGGCCAGGGCTTTAACCCACTGTGCCACAGTGGGTTCTTTCTTTTTAAGATGTATTTATTTATTTGAAGCTCAGAGTTACACACAGAGAGAAGGAGAGGCAGAGAGAGAGAGAGAGAGAGAGAGAGGTCTTCCATCCACTGGTTCACTCCCCAATTGGTCACAGTGGCTGGAGCTGTGCCGATCCAAAGCCAGGAGCTTCTTTTGGGTCTGCCATGCAGGTACAGGGGCCCAAGGACTTGGACCATCTTACACTGCTTTCCCAGGCAGTGAGCTGGATTGGAAGTGGAGCAGTCGGGACACGAAACTGTGCCCATATGGGATGCCAGCAATTCAGGCAGAGACTTTACCCACTACACCATAGCGTTGGCCCCACCAAAGGACTTCTCTTAAACAATACGGTTACCTAGAACATGAAGGGTGGGTCCACTCCTGAGGAATGTTGGAAATTACATCAAGCTTAAAGAGGAAGCTCCAGGAGTCCCATCTATTTACTTTACTTTTTATCTTCATCTCCTGAATTCCTATGCAATGCTCATATTATTCTTTATTTCTTGCTGTGTAACGGATGACTCCATTATCCCAGTGACATGATGATAAACATTTATTATCTCACAGTTTGTAGGTCAGAAACCATAATGGAGGGAGGTTTTGACCTTGTACCTTTCCAAAGGTTCTGGATATGGTAGTAGTCAGGAGTGCAGCCATCTGAAGGCTTGACTGAGGCTAAAGGAGCTGCTTTTAAGTTGGCTCAGTAGCTCATGCCTGGCACTTTGCTGCTGACTTCTTGTAGCAGATCTCAGTTCCTTGCTCTTTGGTTTTCTCCATAGGGCTACTTAAGTGTCCATATGATTTTTCATTTAGTTTTTTTTTTTTTTTTTTTTTTTGGCAGAGTGTTTTGGCTTTCCATGCCTAAAATAGTCTCATGGGCTCTTCAGCCAGATATGAATACCTTAAGGGCTGATTCTGAGGCCAGAATGCTGTTCAGGACAACTGCCATTCTATGAGTCTGATGTGTATCCTGCTTCCCATGTTGGATCATTCTCTCCCTTTTTCATTCTATCAGTTAGTATTAGCAGACACTAGTCTTGTTTATGTGATCCCTTTGGCACTTAGACCTAGCATTATGATCAATTGTGAACAGAAATTGATCACTGGGACTAGTGAGATGGCATTGGTCCATGCCATCTTGATGGAATTGAATTGGAATCCCCTGGTATGTTTCCAACTCTACCATTTGGGGCAAGTCAGATTGAGCATGTCCCAAATTGCACATCTCCTCCCTCTCTTATTCCCACTTTTATATTTAACAGAGATCACTTTTCAGTTAAATTTCAACACTTAAGAATAACTGTGTATTAATTACAAAATTAAACCAGTAGTATTAAGTAGAACAAAAAAATACTAAAAGGTATAAAGTATTTAGTTGTACATCAAGAGTCGGGACAAGGGCCGATCAAGTCACTCTTTCTCATAGTGTCCATTTCATTTCAACAGGTTTCCTTTTTGGTGCTCAGTTAGTTGTCACTGATCAGGGAGAACATATGTTATTTGTCCCTTTGGGACTGGCTTAATTCACTCAGCAAGATGTGTTCCAGATTCCACCATTTTGTTGCAAATGACCAGATTTCATTGTTTTTGACTGCTGTATAGTATTCTATAGTGTACATATCCCATAATTTCTTTATCCAGTCTACTGTTGATGGGCATTTAGGTTGATTCCAGGTCTTAGCTATTGTGAATTGAGCTGCAATAAACATTAATGTGCAGACAGCTTTTTTGTTTGCCAATTTAATTTCCTTTGGGTAAATTCCAAGGAGTGGGATGGCTGGGTCGGACGGTAGGGTTATATTCAGGTTTCTGAGGAATCTCCAGACTGACTTCCATAGTGGCTTGACCAGTTTGCATTCCCACCAACAGTGGGTTAGTGTCGCTTTTTCCCCACATCCTTTCCAGCATCTGTTGTTGGTAGATTTCTGAATGTAAGCCATTCTAACCGGGGTGAGGTGAAACCTCTTTGTGGTTTTGATTTGCATTTCCCTGATTGTTAGTGATCCTGAACATTTTTCCATGTGTCTGTTGGCCATTTGGATTTCCTCTTTTGAAAAATGTCTATTGAGGTCCTTTGCCCATCTCTTAAGTGGGTTGTTTGTTTTGATGTTGTGGAGTTTCTTGATCTCTTTGTAGATTCTGGTTATTAACCCTTTATCTGTTGCATAGTTTGCAAATATTTTTTCCCCATTCTGTTGGTTGCCTCTTCACTTTACTGACTATTTCTTTTGCAGTACAGAAATTTCTCAATTTGATGCAATCCCAATAGTTAATTTTGGCTTTGACTGTCTGTGCTTCTGGGGTCTTTTCCAAGAAGTCTTTGCCTGTACCTATATCTTGAAGTGTTTCTCCAATGTTCTCTAATAAATTGATGGTGTCAGGTCGTAGATTTAGGTCTTTAATCCATGTTAAGTGGATTTTTGTGTAAGGTGAAAGGTAGGTGTCTTGCTTCATGCTTCTACACATGGAAATCCAGTTTTCCCAGCACCATTTATTGAATAGACTGTCTCTACTCCAGGGATTGGTTTTGGATCCTTGATCGAATATAAGTGGTCTGTAGATGTTTGGATTGAGATCCCAATAGAAAGAATGGGCCATCAATAAAGGAGGTACCTTTCTCTGAAGGGAGGAGTGAACCTCCACTTTGACTATGACTTTGTCTAAATAAGATCGAAATCGTTGAACTCAAAAGGCTTCCATAGCCTTGGCAACTCATAACAAGAGCCTAGGGAGATTACTGACGCCATAAACGAGAGTGTCAATTTGTTAAGTCAACAACAGGAGTCACTGTGTACTCACTCCTCTTGTAGGATCTCTGTCCTTAATGTGTTGTTCAATGTGAATTAATGCTATAACTAGTACTCAAACAGTATTTTACACTTTATTTTCTGTGTGGGTGCAAACTGTTGAAATCTTTTCTTAATATATACTAAATCGATCTGTATATAAAGATAATTGAAAATGAATCTTGATGTGAATTAAATGGGAGAGGGAGCGGGAGTGGGAGGGTTGTGGGTGGGAGGGAAGTTATGGAGGGGAAAAAGCCATTGTAATCCATAAGCTGTACTTTGGAAATTTACATTTGCTATATAAAAGTTAAAAAAAAAGTGTCCACATGATTGAACAGATGGATTCCTGCAGA
The DNA here is from genome assembly GCF_964237555.1 of Oryctolagus cuniculus. NCBI lineage: Eukaryota > Metazoa > Chordata > Mammalia > Lagomorpha > Leporidae > Oryctolagus > Oryctolagus cuniculus. Next base: position 121,980,453 of record NC_091436.1, on the reverse strand, counting down.
CAATCAACCCAAGGGAAGGAAAGGGAGTTATAATATAATTTATGGCCTAGGATTGAAAGTCAAACTCCATTTCTGCTAAACGCTATTGTTTTCTTGGATAAACTCCAAGGGAAATGTGGAAATACAAGGGCATGAATGTTAGGAGGGAAGAATTGCTGTAATCTCTCATGGAGGCTGGCTGCCACTGTAAGTGTTCAAAAATAATTCCTAGAAGTCCACAAAACACTCTTGAAGAGTCATTTCTTTTGGTGAGTTCTACAATGTTATGATCCATCATGTTAGGTGAAATAAGTCTGAAACAGAAAGAAAAATACCACATATATGGGAGTGAAAAAGAAAAAACCCTCAATCTGAACCAGTGTTCATTACTGGAGGTCTAGAGTAGTAGAGAGGATATAAGGAGTTTGTTCTAAGAAAACATAGGGGAAACTGGGTGCAGGTTCGTTGATTGTAACAAATAAATCATAGTAATGTGAGAAGTTCTACTGGAAGCTGGGTGTGCCTTCTGGATTGTGACCAATACATCATACTAATACAAAGTTAACAATAGGAGAGGCTGGGTGTAGAATATAGAACTCTTTGTACTACTTTATAATATTTGTTTTGTAAACTTAGATATATGAAATTAAGAGATTAAACAATGTTATTGAGCATGCAAAAGGGACAATAAGATATCTATCTTTTCACATTTGGACCTTATTACTGTCTGCTAAGATGCTTTAGAATAATTTTGAAGGAGATAATTATACTTGTCTCCATTTGTGGAAATTTATTCCGACTTCTTTCTTCATGCTGATTGTGTGTGTGTGTTGTGTGTGTCAAGATTTTTCTTCTGCCATCTGTTTATTTGGATCTATCCATTTCCCCTAATATTTTTTCTACTCAAATCTGTTTTTTTCCCACTGATTCTTTCACAATGCCCTGTCCTTAACTTCATCAGTGTTATTTGAACTTGATTTGCTAAAATGAACAAAGTTATTTGGTTACATTTATAAAATCATTATGAGTTTTGATTTACTCTTTCAATCTTTCTGTATGTACTGAACATCTTGATGTGGAATATTTGCCAAATATAAGTTAACTGAGGACCTTTAAAATATTAACAACACTTCACAAATTTAATTTGGAAAAGATTGGAGTAGTCTGTGGCAGTCCAGTGCTTTCTTTGAAAACGAAAAGAAGAAAACCAACTAGGAAACCAAAACAAATTGCAAACATATTTAAAAAAAAAAATCAGAAGTTGCAGGGCTGAAACTGTGGCATAGTGGGTAAAACTGCAGCCTGTAGTGCCAGCATTCCACATGGGCGCTGGTTCGAGTCCTGGCTGCTCCACTTCCAATCCAGCTCTCTGCTATGGCCTGGGAAAGCAGTAGAAGAGGGCCCAGGTCCTTGGGCCCCTGCACCCGTGTGGGAGACATGGAAGAAACTCCTGGCTCCTGGCTTCGGATCAACACAGCTCTGGCCATTGTGGCTAGTTGGAATGAACCAGCGGACGGAGGATCTTTCTTCCTCTCTTTCTTTTTCTCTGTCTCTCCTTCTCTCTGTGTATCTCTGACTTTCAAATAAATAAATGTTTTTTTAAAAAAGTAAGAAGTTGTAGAAGTGAGGAAGACTAGAACTGAAATTCCAGACAAGAGAGAACTTAAACAGTTGAAATGAGAATCTTCACCTGATTTTCCTTTGGAGGCACTGGAAAGTGTTTTGGCAGTGGGCTAATCTTTGAGAGTCTTTGTTGTGGAAAAGTACAGTATAGCACAGAATTTCACATTATGTTAACACTATATTCTTTTTTTTTTTTTGACAAGCAGAGTTAGTGAGAGAGAGAGAGAGAGAGAGAGAGAGAGAGAGACAAGGGACAGAGAAAGTAGAGAACCCAGTAGCAGCCACCTTAGACTGAAGTCAAAAAGCAAAGTGAAAAATGAACAAAAAATCCTGGTGATTCAAAGGATCGCTGTACTTAGCTGGTTTACCATTAAATACATCTGCTGAATTCCCATGTTATAACAATTCCTCACCCTGATGACTTTGGTTAATTTTAGTTACCTCCTTAAAGGCTTTATTTCCACAGATAATCACATTAGTGCTTCGATATATGAATTCAGGTAGGGCAAATCTGTTGTATAAAAGCAGATATAAAGTGTAGCATAAATCCTTTAAGAATAAGCTTTAAAACAAAAGTAAAATATCTGAAAAGATATTCACATGGAAGGATATTACATTATATTATTTCCAAGTGGTATGGTAGAGAATGATGTATTTTTTTTTTTTAAGATTTGTCTATTTATCAGTTTGGAGAGTTCTCAGAAACCTGAATATAGTCCTACCACATGACCCAGCTATCCCACTCCTTGGAATTTACCCAAAGGGAATTAAATGGGAAAAAAAGAGTTGTTTTCACCTCAATGTTTATTGCAGCTCAATTCACAATAGCTAAGACAAGGAATCAACCTAAATGCCCATCAACAGTAGACTGGATAAAGAAATTATGGGATATGTACTCTATAGAATACTATACAGCAGTCAAAAACAATGAAATCTGGTCATTTGCAACAAAATGGAGGAATCTGGAAAATATCATGCTGAGTGAAATAAGCCAGTCCCAAAGGGACAAATATATGTTCTCCCTGATTGATAACAACTAACTGAGAACCAAAAAGGAAACCCGTTGAAGTGAAATGGACAATATGAGAAACAATGACATGATCAGCCCTTGTCTTGACTGTTGAGGAACAACTTACTATTTTATTCCTTTTAGTATTTTTTGTTGTTGTTGTTGTTTTGTTCTACTTAATACCACTGGTTGAACTCTGTAATTAATACACAATTATTCTTAGGTGTTAAAATTAACAGAAAAGTGATCTCTGTTAAATATAAGAGTGGGAATAAGAGAGGGAGGAGATATACAGGTTGGCACATGCTCACTCGGACTTACCTCCAATGGTAGAGCTAGAAATGTGCCAGGGGATTCCAATTCAGTCTTATCAAGGAGGCATGTACCAATGCCATCTCACTTGTTAAAGTGGTAAGTTTAACTAAGTACATAACTGATCAAAAAGATAGGGTAAGTGTCGAAGAGATTTCACAAATAAGACCAGTATCTGCAAATAATGAAGGCTAGAATTAAAAGGAGAGAATGATCCTGCGGGGAAGCAGGACACACAGCAGACTCATAGAATAGCAAATGCCCTAAACAGCACTCCAGCCTCAGAATCAACCCTTGGGGCATTCGGATCTGGCTAAAAGGCCCATGAGAATTTCACAGGCATGGAAAGCCATGACACGGTGGCAAAGATGACCTGAATGAAAGATCTCGGTGAACAAGATCCCAGCAGAAAGAACGGGCTATCAAAGAGGGAGGCATCTTTCTCTGAAGGGAGTAAGGAACCTACACTGCGATATGGCCTTGACTAAATAAGTTCAGAGTTATTGAACTCAAGGGGCTTCCATAGCCTCGACAGCTCATGGCAAGAGCCTTGATGATTACTGACGTCATAAAAAGGAGTGTCAATTGTTAAATCAACAATGGGAGTCACTGTGCACATGCTCCCCATGTAGGATCTCTGTCCTTAATGTGTTTTACTAGGAGAGTTAACGATAAAACTACAGTCGAATCTTCTGCGGTTGTGTGGGTGCAGTCTGTTGAAATCTTTGCTTACTATATACTAAGCTGATCTTCTGTATATAAAGATAATTGAAAATGAAACTTGATGAAGAGTGAGATGGGAGAGGGAGTGGGAGATGGGATGGCTGCGGGTGGGAGGGAGGTTATGAGGAGAAAAGCCACAACAATGCAAAGGTTGTGCTTTATAAATTTACATTTATTAAATAAAAAAAATTTGTCTATTTGAAAGGCAGAGTTACAGAGAGGCAGAGATGGAGGCAGAGAGAAGTCTTCCATCTGTTTATTCACTCCACAAATGACTGCTATGGCTGGAGCTGGGCAAATCTGAAGCCTGGAGCCCCGAGCTTCTTCCAGGTCTCCCACACTGGTGCCGGGGCCCAGGGACTTGGGCCATGTTCTACTGCTTTCCCAGTCCATAACAGAGAGATGGATCAGAAGTGGAGCAGCCGGGACTTGAAATGGCGGATGTTTGTATGGAATGCGTTACTGCAGGTGGTGGCTTCACCCACTATGTCACAGCACCAATCCTAATGCGATTTAATAATACTACATTACTCACCTATTTCTTTTAAGTGCTCCTCAAATACATATTGCTGATGTTTTTAAAATACAATCTGGCCAAGGAAAATATTGTATGGGGTTCATGCTGAGGTGTAGCAGACAAAGCCAGAGCCTGCAGTGCCAGCATCTCACATAGGCACTGGTTCTAGTCCCGGCTGCTCCACTTCCCTTCCAGCTCTCTGCTATGGCCTGGGAAAGCAGTAGAAAATGGTCCAAGTCCTTGGGCCCCTGCACCTGAGTGGGAGACACGGAAGAAGCTCCGAAGCTCCTGGTTTCAGATCAGCACAGCTCTGGCTTTTGTGGCCAATTAGAGAGTGAACCAGAGGATGGAAGACCTTTCTCTTTCTCTCTGTCTCTCTGCTTCTCCTTTTCTCTGTGTAACTCTGACTTTCAAATAAAGAAATAAATCTTTAAAAAAATTGTATGACCTCACTTACTATGTAGTGTTTTTTTTCCCAGAAGATCAAATACAAAAACAGTGGCTATCAGAGTTAGGGTTGGAAGTAGGAAATAGTAAACTGGAAGTCAAAGGTTACAAAGTAGAAATTGCAAAATACAAAATTGCAAAATCAAAAGATTGCAGTTAGTATAAGTGGATTGTGTTTTGGATATTTACTAAATGAGTAGATACAGCTGTTTTTGACCCAGGGGATTAAACATATAACTGAGATGATGGGTATGTTAATTTTTGTTTAATAACCACTTATTCATATCTTATATACCTGAATCATGCACAAAAAATTCATTTTCATAAAAGAAGCAAACATACAATTTTAAAAGTACAGTATAGCACAGAATTTCACATTATGTTAACGCTATATATTTTTTTTTTGACAAGCAGAGTTAGACAGTGAGAAAGAGAGAGAGACAAAGAGAAAGGTCTTCCTTTTTCCATTGGTTCACCCCCCAAGTGGCCACTATTTTTGGCACGTTGTGGCCAGTGCGCTATGCTGATCCGAAGTCAGGAGCCAGGTGCTTCCTCCTGGTCTCCCATGTGGGTGCAGGGCCCAAGGACCTGGGCCATCCTCCACTGCCTTCCTGGGCCACAGCAGAGAGCTGGACTGGAAGAGGAGCAACCGGGACAGAATCCAGTGCCCTGACCGGGACTAGAACTCAGGGTGCCGACGCCACAGGTGGAGGATTAGCCTAGTGAGCCACGGTGCCAGCCAACATTATATGCTTTACATCAGTGGTTGCAATATGACACACCCAATATATTTTCAGGAGTAAGGGTTGTGGATGGTTGTGAATTATTTTCCAGTATGTTAAGAGGTGAGTATACCTTCCATGCTGCTGTAATAGCAACCTGGAACAGGCTCTTCTGGTAGAGAGAAAAATGCTGTGATAGGAATACATAGTTACAAAGCCTCCACTGAACCTCTACCCTACCAAACTCCTTCTGGTTTCATTCTTCCAGTGGAATCCTTTTTTAACGTGTAACCCCATCACTGGATGAAAAGGATCTCATTTCTTTCCCTTGAAGAAAAAGGCCAAGGATTGTAGAAAAGGTAGAGGCAGCCCTCGATTTTGAGTTTAGTTGCATTGTATCAGCATGTGTCATTTTAGTCATCTTTAGATAGTAATCAAGAATACATGAGCCTTTTAATACTATTGTTGAACTAAAATGTCAATGATAAAGCGTGATAAGTCACAAAATGACAGGGTACAAAAATCATAGGATACACATGACATATTTTCAAATGGATCTACTTTACAGTGTATTTTCCCAAAATCTTTTATTAATCAAAGAAAATATGGGTACATTCTAAACTAGAAAATTAGAATGTAAATTCCATGAATATTTTTAAATAAAACATCTAAGAACATTTTCTTCTCATGTTAAATATTTTGACCTACACTACCAGATACCCAATGCAGTGTTAAATTTCTTGTACAATGCTGTGATGAAAATATTTGGGAAGGACTACTTAGTCCATGTATTCCCAAGGATATAAAATCTGCCTCATTAGAAGCAGAAAAACCTTAGATATTAATCGTTTGAGGCCATCTAGAAGGAGCAAAATAAACAAGTTTTAGAATTTACTTGGAAGAAATTAAGAAAAAAATATTTATAAACCTTGGGGTGGGCATTTTGGTGCAGAGGGTTAAGGCTGCTGTGTGGTATGCCTGAATCCCATATCAGACTGCCTAGTTTGAGTCCTGGCTACTCTGCTTCTAAATCAGCTTCCTGCTAATGTACATTCTGAGACATAGCAGATGATATCTCAAACACTTGATTCCTTACCACTCATGTAAGATACTTGGATGGGGTTCTGACCTCCTGGCTTCCAGCCAGGGCTATAGAAGTTACCTGGGGGGATGAACCAGCAGATGTAAGACTTTGATTCTGCTATCCAAATCAATAAAAATTAAACATTTTAAAAAATCACCAGGGCAGGCATTAGATGCAGTAATTGACACTGCTTGGGCCACCTCCATTCTGTATTGAAGTCGCTGGATTCAAGTCCTGGCTCCAGTTTGGTTCTAGCTTCCTGCTAATACACCCTCGGAAGCAGCAGATGATGGCTGAAATACTTGGGCTCTGTCCACCTATGTGGGAAACCCCGACTGAGTTCCTGGTTCCTGACTTTGATTTAGTTCAGCTGTGATTTGTGCAGATTTTTGGGAATAAGTCAGTGGTGAACGTTCTTTCTCTCCTTGTCTGTTACTTTCTATTTCTCTTTACTTTTGAGGTAAAATAAATACATACATAATTTTTAAAAGTCTGCATGATGAGGGCAACAATGAAAAGCAGGTTGGGAAACTGATGTAGGCAGATCAGTTCACAACTTTACTTTAAATGGATGAATTTAGCTAGTTCTTATATGGTAATAAGTACATTTTGTCCTGTATCATGCCATATTCAAAGCTATTACAGAGAGATAAAAAAGGTAAAAATAAGAAAATGATTGTTATTTTTAATACCATTTGCTATTAAGGAAAGGAAGTCACTGAATGAGGACTGAAAACTATAGACAATGAAGTTTGTTGATTTTTTTACTTATTAGACTTCTTAACTGATTAGAAGTTAGATGAAAAAGCCAACAAATTTATGGTAAATACTTTGTTATAATCTAAATGCAAGTTAACATAAATGTGGAGAGAAATACATAATCATCAACCATGATACGGGGCATCAATATTTAAATCATACAGGAATGAAAATGGCTCCATGTTGATGAATATACTTGATTGGGAAACAATATCCAAGCCATGGAATTGTTAAACCATTAGTGAAAATAAGCTAGAAAGAATCTAGCCTTGGTTCTGAAATAATTTCATCTCTTAATTTACTCTAGCATTTTAGCATAAATTTATCCAATGCTTTTCTTTCCTTTTAGCAAAGTGATGCATTTGAAGAACACTAATATTAATGTGCTTAACTCTGTTGGTTTAATGTGCACCATGAGAGTGCCATGGCCGTTTTGCATTTATAGCCTGATGGACCAAACTATTTCGACAACTCTTCCCAACTTGAGTAACAAGGGGTTTGGAAATAGGCTGCTTTCCAAGTCTTATTTTAACAAAAGATTTCTCTTCTGAAGACGTGATTAAAACGTTTTAAGTCTGCTTCTTTCACTTAATGCCTCTAAATGTGATAGTGGCCAATGCATGAGGAGACCAGGCCACTAACTTGGTCTTTGCTCCCAGGCTGACTCCTACCCTAGCAATGGATTTTTACAGAATGTACACTATAAAAGGTTTCTCAGGCTCTTGCTCTGCAGTTGATTTCTGCTTCTCAAGAGACGCCAAATTAAAGGATGCCCAGTTGTATTAGATTCAGATGCAGAACACCTTCCTTAATAAAACTGCACCAGATTCCATTGGTGATGATAGTTGGTGCTTGAGTTGGGGTTTGATGTATAAACTGCTGCTGATATTGGCTACTACAAGAAGCTATTATTTGTTCCAACAAGCCTAGGTGACATGTATTTTCCATTAGAATCACAGCAAATTATTTGAGCAATTAGTTTACCCGGGAAAATAGAGATCACTAGCTTTCTAGACTATGATTTACATCTTTTTTTTCCCCTCTTGCCTGCTATCTGACAAAGTAGCACATGTATTTCACATTTTGAATCATACTGCTTGCAAGTGATTGTGAAATTATAAATATCTATTTTTAAAATATCAAATTTAACCTCAGTTCAGCAGTGCAAATTAAAGAGATCTGAGCTGACAGTTGAATTTAGAAAAATGTTGATGCTTCCAAGTTAATCAAGAAATAGAATAATTATTTACTTTTTTATATAATAAATCTAATAGTGAAACTGTTACAAAATGAAATTAATCTGTCTGAATCTTAGTTTTGCTACTAAACTGTAAACTTCCTGTGTAGGAAGGTTGTGTCTGCCTTGTTCAATGGTTCGATTTCCACATTCAGTGCAGTGCCAGGGAGAGGGTACAGATTCAGTGAATATTTGTTTAATTAAACTTAATTCATGATGCCATGATTCCATTTTTTTTAAAAACTAGCAAAACATTTTTCTCATCAAAGTAACAGCACCAATTCAAAACCAAGCACTTTTCTAGTGTGTAAGTTTCTGTGCTTTGTGATTTTTCTGTATTAATACTCAGAGTCCTGTCTTTAATACATCCATCCTGTTTTTCCTTATTCCTCATCAATGTCTTTTTTTTATTCGCATGAGAAAATGTGTACATCTAATGCTCCTTTTCTTTCTTTCTTTCTTTTTTTTTTTTTTTTTTGGACAGGCAGTGTGGACAGTGAGAGAGAGAGAGAGAAAGGTCTTCCTTTGCCGTTGGCTCACCCTCCAATGGTCACCACGGCCAGCGCACCGCGCTGATCCGATGGCAGGAGCCAGGAGCCAGGTACTTATCCTGGTCTCCCATGGGGTGCAGGGCCCAAGGACTTGGGCCATCCTCCACTGCACTCCCTGGCCACAGCAGAGAGCTGGCCTGGAAGAGGGTCAACCGGGACAGAATCCGGCGCCCCGACCGGGACTAGAACCCGGTGTGCCAGCGCCGCAAGGCGGAGGATTAGCCTAGTGAGCCGCAGCGCCGGCTTAATGCTCCTTTTCAAGGACTCAGTTACTTAATTTTTATTTGAATCAAAATAATACATAAATACAGTTTAAACAAAAATGATACAAAGGAGTTTATGGTGAAACTCTCTTGTTCCCTCCTACTTTTATCTTTAGCCTCTGGTGACAACCTATTTCAACTACTTATATTTCACATCTTTTAGGAGTGATCTATTAGTGATCTCAAATGTATAAACCAGGGAATTTCATCCAGAATAAATATGAAACCATTCTTTGGTAATATAGTCTCATTTTTCCCTTCATCTTGCCAGTTTCCAGAATAGTACCTGACACTTTGCTAGCTCTCAAACATTTATTGAAAAAAATTGACAAAGAAGATTAGTAAAAGAAATATAATATTTCTCCCCAAAGCAGTACTAATTCCCTTAAGACAGAGAAGGCCTAGGAAACCAGAGGAAAAAGGAATTTAAAAAAAAATCAGGTGAGATTATTCCTCAGCTCCTATCAGTCTCAGCACAATTTAATGGAATGTAATCCTTTCCCTTCCAGAATCATAATTATGTAAAAGCAAAAGGAGTCCTCATATTATTTTATGCAATGCAGCTGAACTCAAAGATAGGAGCAGCTGGGCAATTAAGATAATCTAATGACAACACTAAGTTGGGGTAGCAAACATTTGAACATTTTCTTACCATGCTAAAATTGTTTTTAAAAGTCTACTATACACTGGCTGCCTACCCAGCATTTTGAATTGTACATATCATTATTTGCGAGTCTGAGATATATGATCCTGTGACAAATAGCAACTTTTCTACTTTTTGCTTTGAAATGTACCATCTTTCAAATTTTTATCTGTATACTCCTCTAATTTGGTTCTCAGTTTCATTTTGTAAAACCTTTATAGCAAAAGCACATCCAAGTGCATGCTTTTTATAGTTCTGCTCTGAAGACAAAATTCAGTAAATCTCACATACCACTTCTTGTGTGGACTGACTTCTCTGAAAAGTGGTAACCAATTTTCCCTTTAGCTGCCACTGGGATGACTACTCGCCTTCATTGGTGCAAGTTTTATTTTGTAATTTATTTTTCTTATGGCTCCCTCCCTTTGCATGGATTTTCATTAAAATGTAACATTCATTGAACTCTATTCCAAGTGTGGTATATGCTCTTTAAACATATTTATTTAGAACAGAAAGAAGCCAGATATCTGTTTCATAAGGAAGTTACAAGATGAGTGGAACCGACATATAAGAATACTTCTCAATTTGTTAAAAAAGAGTGCCATCGAGGACAGGGGAAGTTCAATGTAAGGCCGTTGCAAAAGTGTCTCAGAAGATGAGATCGATATTTTTTTTCACTATTGGTTTGTAGGGAATATATCATTATTCCTGTCCTGCTATGCCTGGTATATTTGTGTCAGTCTGTAAACTGCACGTCATGTATTGCTGCCTCTATGTGCACATGTACAGCTTGAGATTGCTAGCCAGATTCTGGCATTCTAGGTTTCATAGAAGTCAGGTACTTCTGCTTTGCCACACAGACCTTGCAGTAGAACAAGATCTCTAACACTGGCTTATGCTGATTAAAAGCACAGCTAGAAGAATATCTTCGGCTACTGGAGCAGATTACTGCCTTAAATGAGTGATAGATCTTTCTCCTATTTTGTTGAATTTAGTGTCCACATTTAATGGTGTGCATCTCAGTTCACAGAATATTGTATGAAGAAGGCAGAATAAGCTCACAAGGAAGCAATGTAGAGTAGAGCATGTAAAAGTGCAATATTACGTCTACCACAGGAAAACAGAAAGGTTAGGAATTTGCATTGCAGCAAATTAATAAGCAACTGTAAAACAGAAAATTCACCTGACTAGCTGGAGCTGCACAGTACAAATGAGAGTAGAGCACATTATTCACTGTTACAACACTAAGCAGTTGTGGGTTTGCACAAATCTTTAACACTAAAAACTAGCAATGGGGTCCCACGTTGTGGTGTAGCATGTGAAGCTGCCTCCTGCAGCACTGGCATCCCATAGGGGCACTAGTTTGAGTCCTGGTTGCTCCACTTCTGATCCAGCTCCCTGATAATGGCCTGAGCAGCAGAGGATGGCCCAAGTGTCTGGGCCCCTGAACCCATGTGGGAAACCTGGAAGAAGCTTCTAGCTCCTGGTTTTGGCTTGGCCTAGACCCAGCTGTTGTAACCATTTGGGGAGTGAACCGGTGGATGGAAGACATCTCTCTCCCTCTCTCTTTATAACACTCCCTTTCAAATAAATAAAATAGATGCTTAAAAAAAACTAGCAATTGCAATATTTTTTCTGTTCTGTTCTTTAACTGATTACACCTGATTCTAATCATCCTGTAGATAATTAGTACTGAAATGAGCAATGATAATGTTTGTAGAAAACTATATTCTCTTTCTGAGAGACAGAAAGGATCTGATTTACACAGAAGTAACTTTGGAGATACAGCAAGTAATCTTAGAGCCTTTGCTTGCCTATTTGTTTCCTTTCTAAGTGTTCATGTGTTAGGCGCTGATGGGCCTCTACCCATGCTGAAGTATGAAGGAAACCACGAATGCAGCTGTTAAGGGCTGTTGTCAACCAGCATTTCCTTCCTCTGAGATGGAGAACCCACTGGAAAAATCATTTACTCCAATATTTCCAATGGACTTTGTGGTTTATCTCTCAACTTACTCACAACTGAGTTTTGTTCTGATGGTTGCTATTTAGGTTTGCTTACCTTGAGTCCAGGCAGGTAGGGCAGAAACTCCCCAGATCACAATAAACTGACTGGAAATTCCCCTCCCTCATTTACAAATCTTACTAGAACTTCTTGATGTCTGAGGGTGGGGTGGGAGTCGAGGAAGCCTGAATAGTTCACTGTCAATGGGTTCTTGAGTTTGCTTTTGCTTGACAGAGATTGTTTCATGGTGACAGATTTTCTGGAATGAAATGACTGATTGATTCAATGTCAGTACAAGTATTGTGTGATCACAGTGGCTTGAAATGTGCAATTCTGAAGGTAGAGAACCAGAACTAGCATGTTCCACAATTGAAATTGAAGGTCAACACTTATATACTGCCCACCCAATCAGCCATAAAATAAACCTGAAAATTTAAGAGATTCTGGCCATAAGATCTTTCTTTTTTAATGGTTTTTAAAAAATTTAATTAGCTTTTAACAGATTATGTAAAGTTCGTAGATGCAATTCTAAGAACATAATGATATTCCCTTCCTCCCTCTCCCCCACCCTCTTTCCTGCTCTTTTTTTAGTTTATGAGATAATAGCTTTTAAAGTTACACTGCAGTAAAAAGGCTTAATGCTTCACCAAATAAGAAGTTTAACAAGAAGCAAAAAACCATAGTTTAGTGGGAATATAGCCATAGCTATAAATAATAATTGAATGGAAAATGTCCATTTTCCCATATATGGTAAGTTTTAAAATAATTACAAATTGTTAAAACTGTAGTAGCATAATATTCTTAACCATTGGTTTGACAAAGATATAAATCAATGTTCTATAAAGCTGTATTTGCAGCAATACTGATACACACAAGCATTTCTCTTTTTGATTTTTTTTAATTATCTGCCACATATAGGGGAGAACATGTGGGTATTTGTATTTTTTTAAAGATTTATTTATTTGAAAGTCAGAGTTACACAGAGAGAGGGAGAGGCAGAGAGAGAGAGACAGGTTGGTCTTCTACCTGCTGGTTCACTCTCCAATTGGCCACAACAGCCAGAGCTGTGCTGATCCAAAGCCACCACTAGGAGATTCTTCTAGGTCTCCCCCATGGGTGAAGGGGCCCAAGGACTTGGGCCATCTTCTAGTGATTTCCCAGGCCATATCAGAGAGCTGGATTGGAAGTGGAGCAGCCGGGACTTGAACTGGCGCCCATATGGGATGCTGGCACTGTAGGTGGCGTCTTTACCTGCTATGTCACAGTGCTGGCCCTGGATATTTGTCTTTCTGTGTCTGACTTGTTTCATTCAACATGTTGTCTTCCACTTGTGTCCATTTTGCTGTAAGTGGTAGAATGTTTTTATATTGTTGAATAATATTCCATTCTCTCTCTCTCTCTCTCTCTCTCACACACACACATACTCACACACACACACACCCCAATACCACGTTTTCCTTATCCTTATCCATCTGATGATGGATATCTTGGTTGATTCCAAATTTTGGCTGTATATTAGGTGGTGCAATACATAAAGTGGTACAAATATCTTTTATACAACATGTTCATGTCTTTTGGATATATACCCATAGTGGGATTGTTGGATCATATGGCAACACTTTCAAGTTTTTTTAAAAAATGTCCACACCATTTCCCACAGTAGATGCACTTATTTACATTCCCACTAACAGTGTGTAATAGTTCCCCTTTTCTGCTTCCCCACCAGCATTTGTTACTGCTTTTTGGATTTTAGCGATTCTGACAGGAATGAGGGAATATCTCATTGTGATTTTTGAGTTGCATTTCCCTGATGGTGAGAGATGTTGAGCATTTTTTGATATATTTTTTGGCCAATTTTCTTTCTTGTTTTGAGAACCATCTATTGTGGCTCTTGTCTCATTTCTTAAATGAATTGGTTTGGTTTTTTTGTTGTTGAGGTTAAGTAGCTGGATATTCAGGATATTAACCTTTGTTGGGTAGCTTGCAAGTATGGTTGCCCATTCTGTTGGATGTCTCTTCACTTTATTGATCATTTCCTTTGATCTTTCTGAAATTCTCAGTGGCTAAATATTACCTTGTATCACCACAAAGAATAAACAGGCTGGGCAAGCTTAACACTGAGGAGTGAATCTGTTGGAGCAAGAGTGGTGGATAACTTCTCCTGCCTCTAAATATCATGTGGAGTTTGTTTCATATACTAAAATCTAAAGTCATTTAACTTCACAGCTGGACCAGGCTTGATGGCATATATTAAGCATTTAACACATGACATTTCTTTTTAGTGTAAGGGAAAAATATCTCTTTGATTGAGTTGAATCTCAAATGTTAGAGTTTTATTTTTCATTTATTTTCAACTTTCATATCACATCCAAACATGTGAAGGCTTAGGCTGTGGAAAAAGCAAAAAGTCTTACAGAAAAATGTATTTTAATGAACTGTTTAATCCTCTCTAGGCATACCTCCTAAAGTGGATTTTAAAGTAGTCCTGTGATTGTAAGTGGAGTCCAAGTCAGAGCAGGAATGTGAAAAGCCTGCAAGGAGACGTTCCACTTGGGCATATTCTCCAGCTGACTCTAAAAGAAGCAGTTTCAACTTTAAGAGCGCTATGAAAAGCTACCTCACTGTCTGGGTTTTTCTGTAGGTTATCATGGTCTTCAAACTCATGCCTTCCATGCTGTCAAAAGAAGGAATAGCCTTTCTAGACTGATAAGTCATGAGCTTGAAAAACCAATATCAGAAATCAAAAACATCTCAAAATGTCAGAGAAAGTAACAACTCAAGCAAGCCACTTGATTCCTATAGGACAACAGGCAATATGTTTGTGGCATCTCTTAAAAGCATCATGTAATTTAACATTATTAGCTGGCTAGCCTCAAAGAATACAGACGAGGATGTGGTAATACCAACTCAAAAAAAAAAAAAACAAACTCACATTATTAAGAAATGAATTAAAGAAGTCTCCCTACTTCCCTTATCCACAGATAATACATTCCAAGACTCCTAGTATATGCCTGGATGGTGGATAGTAACAAACGTTATAAATAAATGTCATTCGCCTTTATATATACATGCACCATTTAACATTTTTTGCCATCTTAACTGAGCACTTAACACAAGTATACATGTGGCTGAATTTTAGAAATTTGAGGTATGACAGCAAAACTAACAGGAATTTTTTTTTCTTCTTCACAATTTCATGCATGGATTTTCCTACCACAGGACTTCATATATTTTGTTTTGTTTCCTTATAAAGTCAGGAACTGTTACCTTTTCACTTAAGAAAAGCACTTAAGGTTTCTCTTTTGCATATCCTAGTTTCTTATATCAATACTCTTGCACTTTGAACCAGTATTAAGTAAAATAAAGGCTATTTGATTAGAAGCAAAAAAAGCCCATGAGAGTATTTCAGGCATGGAAAGACAAGACACTCTGGGAAAAAAAAACCTAAATGAAAGATCTCTGCGAGTGAGATCCCAGTGGAAAGAACGGGTCATCAAAGAAGGAGGTACCTTTCTCCGAAGGGAGGAGAGAACTTCCACTTTGACCATGACTTTGTCTAAATATGATCAGAGTCAGTGAACTCAGGGGGCTTCCATAGCCTTGGCAGCTCATGACAACAGCCTAGGGTGATTACTGATGCCAAAAACAAGAGTGTCAATTTGTTAAATCAACAACAGGAGTCACTGTGCACTTACTCCTCATGTAGGATCTCTGTCCTTAGTGTGCTGTACATTGAGATTTAATGCTAAAACTAGTACTCAAACAGTATTTTTCACTTTATGTTTCTGTGTGGGAGCAAACTGTTGAAATCTTTACTTAATGTATGCTAAACTGATCTTCTGTATATAAAGAGAATCGAAAATAAATCTTGATGTGAATGGAAGGGGAGAGGGAGTGGGAAAGGGGAGGGTTGTGGGTGGGAGGGACGTTATGGGGGGGAAGCCATTGTAATCCATAAGCTGTACTTTGGAAATTTATATTCATTAAATAAAAGTTAAAAAAAAAAGAAGCAATGCAATACTGTGACAGTTGGTTTGATAACCAAGACAATTTAAGTGACTAACAGACATGTAGCATAAATAGTGTGGATATACTGAACAGAAGGATGATTCATATTTTGGGCAGAGGTGAGCATAATGGTATGATATTATGGTGAGATTTCATTACATTACTCAGAATGATATGCAATCTCAGATATATGAATTGTCAATTGCTAAAAATATCCATTAATATTTTAGACTGCTGTTCACAATGAATAACTAGAATTCTGGAAAGCAAAAGCATAGATAAAGATTTGCTACTGTACAGATATTTCTTGTGTTCTGAACTTTGTACTAAAAACTTTGTGTTAAAAAACTTTGATTTTTCTCTCAATGTTGTTGAAAGAAATTTCCAATTTGGCTATGACTCTATGAACAAGTAGATTTAAAAACAGAAGTGGGATGCTTGAATCACAATGATAGTTAAAAGGATTCATTAGTGACTAAGTGATGCATTAAACAGACTTTTATCTGAGGGCACAGGTGCATTACCAGTGAAGGGAATCCTTCATACCTGCTTAAAAATCCACATATTAAAAAAAAATAAAAGGCCGGCGCCGCGGGCTCTAGTCCGGTCGGGGCACCGGATTCTGTCCTGGTTGCCCCTCTTCCAGGCCAGCACTCTGCTGTGGCCCGGGAAGGCCGTGGAGGATGGCCCAAGTGCTTGGGCCCTGCACCCCATGGGAGACCAGGAGAAGCACCTGGTTCCTGCCTTCAGATCAGCGCGGTGCGCCAGCCACAGCGCGCTGGTCGCAGCGGCCTTTGAGGGTGAACCAACAGCAAAAGGAAGACTTTTCTCTCTCTGTCTCTCTCTCACTGTCCACTCTGCCTGTCAAAAAAAAAAAATCCACATATTTCAAATAATCATCTAATCAACATTTTACAGATGAAAAACAAATTCAAACAGGCATAGGAGAAGATTTCAACTCAAGAAAACATAATTTAATCAATAATTATCATTCAAATTTCTTGAATTCTAGCCTAGCTACATTTACATGATGCCATAATATCTCTCCCTTATCACTTCATTAGGTAAAATCCATTGATATTGCTCCAGATATTGTGTAGCTGGAACTCTCAGTTTGTGAGATGAAGTTCCAGTCCTTGGGAAGGCATCAAAAGATAAAATAAAAACAGCATGCACATTTCATTTATTCTATTTAAGTTTAATTTTTACTCTAAAGCTTACTAGGAGATCTTGGAGAAGGGATTTGGTTATTCTGCACTTTAATTTACTTTCTTGTATGTATATAAGATGTTGCCAATGTTTGTCCCAGAGTTGTCATTAGGATAAGAAATAACATGTCAGAAACCTTCTGCAAGCATCTAGCACTCAGCAACTCTTCAATAAATTCCTTCTCATATTATTAATGGGGAATGTGACGAGTATACAAATTACTATAAGGCTGGGAAGAATGAAATGAATGCTATAGAAAGGCACATCAAGTGCTATGGGCATTCAGCATACAAAAAAACTGACTGAGCAATATTGTTCCAAATGTAGCATCTTTTTAAAATCAAAGACACTGGGGTACTGAAAAAAATCTTGTTTCTAATCAAAACAACCTTTTATCATTCCCTATCCCATCTCAGGATTTGAGATACTTTGCTTATCAGTAGCTCACATTCTAACCCTTGTATTCTTTCCTGTTTATCAATTGTGCGTAATAAGCTCTAAATGCCACTTCTAATTCATTTGAATGTGTAAGAAAACCGTTTGATACAGTCCTCTATTCACACCTGTCTTCATTTATTCAGGTTGCAGTTGTTATTATTATACTGTGGAGAAATATCTGTAGTATTACTACGCTGCCTCTCTATTAATTTTTTTCTAATAGCCAGAAGATGTCTATGGATAAATTCTTCCTGTGCTTTTATAGTACTTTATTATATTTCAAAAGCTGTTGATGCTCCTTGGAAGACTTAAATGAAACATTTATATTTAGTGCATTTCTCTACCTATAGTATATTTTCTTACCTTAATTTCTATTCAAAACAATAATGACATAAACAGAATTTTAAAAATCATTTTTTTCACTTGTGTTTCAAAGAATGAGCCTATAACCTTCTATAAAAAAATTTCCTGACGTTGTCAATGTTAGCATTGTCTATGTTGGAACTGCATGCAGCTGGCACTACCAAAATAAGACTGGCCAATAAAATGATGAATCCTAAAAAAAATCATTTTTAAATTTTCATTTATAAATCTTATTCTCCAGAGAATTCATTTTCAATTAACCCAGAGAGTTAAGAGCTTACATTAGTGAAACCACCACAAAAGCTGTGGTATATGTTATAAGTTCAAGGAACTAATGACTATCAGAAAGTTAAACATTTCTTAAAGTGATAAATATAAAAGTATAGACTTATGTGCTTAACATTTTTAAATTTAAACTGGTGAGGAGAGAATAAGTACCCATGTGGCACATCAGTAAACCAATTTTAATAAAATTTTGTATAACCATGAGAAAGCCTTATTGAAATACATCAGCATAAAATTATTCTGCTCAGTGGTGCCAGTGTTGTGATGTGAGCAGAGTCCTGGAGATGGAGAGGACTGGGTGGTCTCTGTTCTTTCTTCTCATACCGGCTGCAGTGCAATGTTCAGAAGCTGCCCAGGATTCAGTGTCTGCATTTACTTCCCTCCACCAACTCTCTCGGAGCAATTTTTTACAGGCTGTGAATCCTGAGAAAGTCACTTAACTTCATTGTTCCTCCATCCTCTCACCTGTAGATAATATTCACCTTATAGTTGGAAGCTGGATGGGAAGAGGAGCAGTTGGGACTCAAACTGCTACTCATGTGGAATGCTGATGTTGCAGGGGCAACTTAACCACTGTGCAACACATCAGCACCTATTTAACTCCATTTTCTATGAAATGTTCTCATGTACATATGTATACACACACACAAATACACATTCACAGATGAATCAGCAGTCAAAACCCAGAAATACTGAATTTTCAGATTGCTACTACTTTTCTTTTTAGTCAGCTTTTTTTTTTGAAACAGCTTCATTGAGATACAATTCACATATCATTAAATCCATCCGCTTAAAGTATGCAAATTATTGCATTTCATTTTATTTATTTTTTTTCTATTTATTTATTTTTTGACAGGCAGAGTGGACAGTGAGAGAGGGAGAGAGACAGAGAGAAAGGTCCTCCTTCTGCCGTTGGTTCATCCTCCAATGGCCGCTGAGGCCGGTGTATTGCGCTGATCCAAAGCCAGGAGCCAGTTGCTTCTCCTGGTCTCCCACACAGGTGCAGGGCCCAAGGACTTGGGCCATCCTCCACTGTACTCCTGGGCCACAGCAGAAAGCTGGACTGGAAAAGGGGCAACCGGGACAGAATCTGGTGCCCGACCCGGACTAGAACCTGGTATGCCGGCGCCGCAGGCGGAGGATTAGCCTATTGAGCCATGGCACTGGCCAAATTATTGCATTTTATTCACAAAGTTGTGAATACATCACCAGCAACACTTTTAGAACTTTTTTTTTTTTTTTTATCAACCTGGGAAGAAACCCTACCTACGTTGGCAGTACTACTCTCCTCAACCTTCAAGTTCTCTGACGGGCCCAACCTCTATAGATTCAACTATTTTGCATATTTCATATAACAAAAGAACAGGCCATCAAAGAAGGAGGTACCTTTCTCTGAAGGGAGGAGAGAACTTCCACTATGACTATGACCTTGTCTAAATAAGATCGAAGTCAGTGAACTCAAGAGGCTTCCATAGCCTTGGAAACTCTTGACTAGAGCCTAGGGAGATTGCTGATGCCATAAACAAGAGTGTCAAATTGTTAAGTCAACAACAGGAGTCACTGTGTACTTACTCCTCATGTAGGATCTCTGTCCTTAATGTGTTGTCCAATGTGAATTAATGCAATAACTAGTACTCAAAGAGTATTTTACACTTTATGTTCTGTGTGGGTGCAAACTGATGAAATCTTTACTTAATATATACTAAATTGATCTTCTGTATATAAAGATAATTGAAAATGAATCTTGATGTGAATGGAATGGGAGAGGGAGCAGGAGATGGGAGGGGTGCAGGCGGAAGGGAAGTTATGGAGGGGAAAAAGCCATTGTAATGCATAAACTGTACTTTGGAAAATTATATTTACTAAATAAAAGTTTAAAAAATATAAAATATGACAATGGTCTCAACATTTGTCCATGTTGTAGCATATTATCAATAATTCATTTAGAAAACCACATTACATGATTCCATTGATCAGTTGATGGACATTTCAGTGGTTACCACTTTTTGGTTATTCATAGTACAGCTAGAAACATTCCTGTGAAAAAATTTTTATAGATACTTATTGTCATTCTCTGGTATATACCCAGCAGTAGAATTGTTAGGCCATTTGAAAACTGTTAATCTTTTGATGAGTTTACTATTTGTTCCAAAGAAAACTACAATTTGCATCACCAAAAAGAGTGCATGAGAGTAATAATTTCTCTACTTTCTGAACAATATCCATTCTTTTTTTTATTTTTTTGACAAGCAGAGTGGACAGTGAGAGAGAGACAGAGAGAAAGGTCTTCCTTTACCGTTGGTTCACCCCACAATGGCCACTGCGGCTGGAGCACTGAGACCAGTGCACCGCGCTGATCCGAAGCCAGGAGCCAGGTGCTTCTCCTGGTCTCCCACGCGGGTGCAGGGCCCAAGGACTTGGGCCATCCTCCACTGCACTCCTGGGCCACAGCAGAGAGCTGGACTGGAAGAGGGGCAACCGGGACAGAGTCTGGCACCCCGACTGTGACTAGAACCCAGTGTGCCGGTGCCACAGGAGGAGGATTAGCCTATTGAGCTGCTGTGCCAGCCTAATATTCATTCTTATCTGTACTTCAATATTGTGGTCATAATTATGAGCATAACGTGACATTATTTACTAAAGTTTGATTTACTTTTTTCTTATGGATAATATGTTGAACTTCTTTCCATGTACTTATTAACAATTTATGTATCTTTGAGAAATTATCACATTATTCTTTCCATTTTTATTGGATCATTTCTTTTTATCATTGAGGTATAAATTATATTTTCTAGATGTAAGTCTTTTATCAGATACACAATTTTCAAATATCTTCAAACATTCTATGTGTTGCTTTTTGGTTTTCTTGATTGTGATCTTTGAAGCACATTTTAAATTATGAATTTACATATTTCCATGTATTTTCAAATTCATGTATAAAAAAATCAGCTAACCCAAGATCACAAACATTTATATGTGGAAAATGCTCTGGGTCGAATCTGACATGTGCGTTAGAAGCCTGAATAACACTTCAGGGAATGTGGACAGAAGTCAATGTGCATCATGTGCTATTCTGAGAATGTTCCTTGTCCAGATACTGCAACTTCCTGTCTTATGCAGCTGCAGGTTATATTTGCCCTTGATGGCAAATATTTTGCCTACCTTTTTAATACAAATTGTTCCTTCAGATTATATGAAACATAAATATCTCATTTTATATATATATATAAGCATATATATATATAAACATATATATATATAAATTAGATATCTTTTATTTAATGAGTGTAAAGTTCCTAAGTACATTATTGGGAGTATAGTGTTTCTTTCCACTATACCCTCCCTCCCCACTTCTTTCTCTTTCTCCCCTTCCAAGTCCCATTTGCCAGTAAGAATCATTTTCAATTAACTTTATACACAAAAGACCAACTCTGTACTAAGTAAAGATTTCAACTGTTTGCGTATGTGTGTGTGCATACACAATATAAACTGTTTGAGAACAAGTTTTACAGTTAATTCTCATAGAACAACTCATTTAGGATAGAGATCTTGCATGGAGAGTGCAAGTGACAGTGACTCCTGTTGTTAATGTAGCAATTAACACTCTGATATATGATGCCAGTGATCACCCGAGGCTCTTGCTATGAGCTGCAAAGGCTATAGAAGGCTTTTGAATACAAACTCTGTCAGTATTTAGGCAAGACCATAGGCAAAGTGGAAGTTCTATTTTCCCTCCAGAGAAAAATATATCCTTCTTTGATGGCCACTTCTTTCCACTGGTGTCTCACTCGAAGAGATCCTTCTTGTAGGACATATTTTTTGCACAGTATCTTGGCTTTCCATGCCTGAAATGCTCTTATGGGCATTTCAGAACCACCAGAGAGTCTTAAGGGTTGATTCTGAGGTCATAGTGCTATTTAAAGTAATTGCCATTCCATGAGTGCTGTGTGGAGTACTTCCCATGTTGGAACATTCTATTTTTTATTTCTGTTATTACCAGACACGTGATCTTATTTATATGATCTCTTTAACACTTAATTCCATCTATATGATCACTTTGACACCTAGTATGGTTGCTTTAATACTTAAGGTGACATTTTTACATTTTTACTCAGCTTAATGGGATTTTGGGTCCCATGGGAAGTGTTTCAACTCTATGCTTAGCAATAAGTCCATAGGCAGGTATACAGAACTATAGAGTTTTATAGTTACAAACTTCCTCCTCCATCTCTTATTCCCACTTTATTTTTACTGAGATCTATTTTTCAATTGAGTTTATACACATATGATCATTAAAGTGTTCAACCAATTGTATTAAGAAAGAAAAAAAATGGCCAGTGCCATGGCTCACTTGGTTAATCCTTCACCTGCGTTGCTGGCATCCCATATGGGTGCCGGGTTCTAGTCCTGGTTTCTCCTCTTCCAGTCCATCTCTCTGCTGTGGCCCTGATGGCAGTGGAGGATGGCCCAAGTGCTTGGGTCCCTGCACCCACATGGGAGACCAGGAAGAAGCACCTGGCTCCTGGCTTCGGATTGGGGCAGCGCCACCTGTAGAAACCATTTGGGGGGTGAACCAATGCAAGGAAGACCTTTCTCTCTGTCCTCTCTGTCTGTCTACCTGTCAAATAAAAAAAGGAAAAAAAAAAGAAAAAGAAAACTGTTCCTCAACAGTCACAACAAGGGCTATTCAAGTCATTGTTTTTGAAAGTGTCAGTTTCACTTTTTCAGGTTTCTTTTTAGGTGCTCTGTTAGTTATCACAAATCAGGGAGAACATATGGTATTTGTCCTTTTGGGACTGGCTTATTTCACTTAGTATGATGTTTTCAAGATTAATCCATTTTGTTGCAAATGACCAGATTTTATTTTTTTTTAAACCACTGTGTAGTATTCCATGGAATACATATCCTATAATTTCTTTTTTCAGTCTTCAGTTGATGGTCATTTAGGTTGATTCCATGTTTTAGCTATTGTGAATCAAGCTATAATAAACATGGGGGTGCTATTAACTCTTTGATTTGCTGATTTCACTTTCTTTAGGTAAATTCCCAGGAGTGGGATGACTGCGTCATATGGTAGGTCTGTATTCAGATACGTGCGATATCTCCAAAATGTCTTCCTGTAGTGAATTTACCAGTTTACATTCTCACCAACAGTCGATTATGGTACCTTTTTCTCCATATCCTTGTCAGCATTTGTTGTTTGTTGATTTCCGTATGAAAGCCATTCTAACTGGGGTGAGGTGAAACCTCATTGTGGTTTTGATTTTTCATTTCCCTAATGGCTACTGATCCTGAGCATTTTCCATTGGTGTGTTGGCCATTTGGCAGTTCTCTTCTGAAAAATGTCTAAGTCCTTTTCCCATTTCTTAACTGGGTTGTTTGTTTTGCTGTGGAGTTTCTTGATTTCTTTGTATATTCTGACTTTTAATCCTTTATCAGTTGCATAGCTTGCAAATAATTTCTCCCATTCTGTTGATTGCCTCTTCACTTTTAGTTTTTATTTTGTACAAAAGCTTCTCAATTTGATGTGATTGCATTTGTGAATTTTGGCTTTGATTGCTTGTGCCTCTGGGCTATTTTTCAAGAAGTCTTTGCCTATGCCAATATCTTGCAGGGTTTCCTCCATGCTCTCTGTTAATTTGATGGTATCTGGTTACATATTTAGGTCTTTAATCTATTTTGAGTGGATTTTTGTGTAAGGTGTAAGGTAGGGGTCCTGCTTTATACTTATGCATTGGAAATCCAGTTTTCCCAGGACCATTTGTTGAAGAAACTGTCCTTGCTCCAGAGATTGGTTTTAGCTCCTCCTTGGTCAAATGTAAGTTGATTATACATGTTTGGATTGATTTCTGGCATTTCTATTCTTTTCCATTGGTCTATCCATCTGTTTTTGTACCAGTACTAGGCTGTTTTGATTATAACTGCCCTGCAGTATGTCTTGGAATCTGGTATTGTGATGTCTCCAGTTTTGTTTTGTGGTATAAGATTATTTTAGCTATTCAAGGTCTCCTGTGTTTCCAAATGAGTTTCAGCATCATTTTTTCTAGATCTTAGAAGAGTGTCTTTGGTATTTACATTGGTATTGCATTGAATGTGCAAATTTCTCTTGAAAAATGGATGTTTTGATGATATTGATTCTTCCATTCCATGAAGATAGTTTTTTTTTTTTCCTTTTTTGTGTCTTCTATTTCTTTCTTTAAGGTTTTAAGTGAATAAATCTATCCATTTTCCCTAGATTTCCCAGTTTGGGCATAAAGCACTTTGTAGTAGTTTCTGATGATTTTTTGTTTATGTGATATCTGTTGTTACATTTTCTCTTTCATCTCTAATTTTATTGATTTGGGTCCTTTCTCTCCTGTTTTTGATTAGGTGGGCCAATGGTGTCAATTTTGTTTATTTTTTTTTTTTCAAAAAAACAGCTCTTCATTTTGCTGATCTTTTGTAATGTTTTTTGGTTTCAATTTTGTTGATTTCTACTCTAATTTTAATTATTTCTTTCTCCTACTAGTTTTGAGTTTGGTTTGCTTTTGTTTTTCTAAATCCTTGAAGTGCATTGATAGTTCATTTTTGGTGCATTTCCAACTTCTTGATGTAGGCACCAATTGCCATAAACTTCTTTCTTAACACTGCTTTTACTGTATCCCATAAGTTTTTATATGTTGTATTATCTTATTTATTTGTTTCCAGATATTTTATTGATTTCCTCTTTGATTTCTTCTGTGACACACTGTTCATTCCGGAGCATGTTGTTCATTCTGCATGTATTTGCATATGTTCAGGCGATTCCTGAGTTGCTGATTTCCAGTTTCATGCATTGTTGTCTGTGAAGATGCTTGGTATGATTTTGATTTTTTTGAATTTGCTGAGACTTGCTTTATGGCTAGTAGGTGGTCAATCCTAGAGAAATTTCCATGAACTGGTAAGAAAAATGTGTGTTCTGTAGGTGTAGGGTGGAAGGCTCTGTAGATATCTGCTATATCTCTTTGGTCTATAGTGTCAACTGACTCTGTTTCCTTGCTGATTTTCTGTCTGGTTGATCTGTCCGTTGCTGAAAGTGGGGTTTTGAAATCCCCCATTACTATTGTATTTGAGTCTATATCTCCCTTTAAATCCATTAAGATTTCTTTTAGATATTCAAGTGCCCTGTAATTAGGTACATATACATTTATAATAGTCACATTTTCCTGTCAAATTGATCCTTTAATCATTTTATGGTGTCCTTTTTTCAGTAGTTTTTGTGTTAGTCTATTTTGTCTGATATTAGGATGGCCACACCAGCTCTTTTTGGTTTTGTTAGCATGGATTATCTTTTTCCGTCCTTTCACTTTAAGTCTGTATGCATCTTTATTGGTAAGATGTGTCTCTTGTAGGCAGCAGATAGATGGGTTTTCTTTTTCAATCCATTCAGCCAGTCTGTGTCTTTTAACTGGGGAATTGAGACTATTTACATTCAGGGTGACTATTTTTAAGTACTGACTTTGCATTGCCATGTTTCTGTAAATAGTCATAATTTCACATTTTGTGTTTCCTTTATGCTTTTCCTGGGTCGTTTTCTGTGTAAATTTTCTTTCATAGTGATGTTCCTGTTTCTGTGTTTCTGTGTGTAGCATATCCCTGAGCAACTTTTATAGGGCTAGGCGAGTAGTTACAAATTATTTCAGTTTCTGTTTGTTATGGAAGATCTTGATTTCTTACTTTCCTCTTCATAAATGAGAGCTTTGCAGGGCACATTATTCTAGGTTGACAGTTTTTTTTTTTTTTTCTCTTAAGATTTGGACTATATCAGCATTCTCTCCTTGCTTTTAGGGTTTCTGCTGAGAAGTCTGTGGTGAGTTTAATTGGGTTTCCTCTGAATGTGTTTCGACATTTCTCTCATGCTCATTGAAGATCTTTTCTCTATGGTTTACTGTGGGGAGTTTTACTACAATGCATCGTGGTGAAGATCTTTTCTGGTTATGTCTATTGTGTACTTTCTGTAGTTGCATGTCTCTTTCTCCAGATTAGGGAAGTTTTCTGTTATTTCATTAAAAATGCCTTCTAATCCTTTCTCTCTTTGCACACTTTCTGAAATTCCTAGGCTCCTTATTATGGGTTATTTGATAGAATCTTGTAGATCGCCAACCATGTTTAGAATTCTCATTTCTTCTTTTTTCTGGATAGACTGTAATATTCCAGAAATTTGTCTTGTAGTTCAGATATTCTTTCTTCTGTCTCAGGTATTCTGTTGTTAAACCTTTCCACTGCATTTTTTATTTGATCTATTGAATTCTTCATTTCTAGTATTTCTTTCTTATTTCTCTTTAATATCTCAATTTCCTGAGCTCTTTTCATTTAGGTCATAATTTGCATCTGATTGCTATTAAGTAATCTGATTAATTTTCTAAATTCTTTTTTTGGCATATCCTTGATCTCTTCATCTTCACCTTGTATTATTGAAGAGTTATAGTGTTCCTTTGAGGGGTTCATGGTATCTTTCTTCTTATTTAGGGTTTTTGCTTTGTTTTGTGTGTGTGTGTGTGTGTGTGTGTGTGTGTGTTTCTCCCTCTCACCCTCCAGGGAATTTCTCTTGTGAGGTTTCTCTCTGATTTGAGCTGATATGTGTTTGTGTGTTTCAAGTGGAAACTTAGAGTGCCATCTGCTGGAGTCCTGCTCATTTGTCCATCATGATAGGGGCAGATATGGGCTCTGGTGCACTTAGCCCTGCCTACTGATACTCCGTGTGTTTCTCAATGGTTGATGGAATGGGCTCAAATTTTCTATATTCAGGACTTTTCCTTGTTGTATAGCTTGTGTGTAGGAGAAATTCTTCTGAAATGTTGTGGACCTTGTTCCTGGGTGGGCAGTGTGGTAGGGTAGCCCCCTCAATTGATGGGTGTGTGTTCTGGAAGCTAAGGCTTATGTTCAAAAATGTAAACATTCAAGATGGCTTCTCTTAGTTTGCTGCAGTTCCAGGTGTGTGTGGGGGGAAAATTTCCCAGAGAGTGCAAGAACTTTGTTTGCTTTCCTATACTTCTCCCTCTTTTTTCCCCATGGAATTTCAGAAGCAGTTCTCCAATCTCCCCTTCCCACTGCTATTCACAGCTGTCCATGCCTCAGCAGTCCATGCCTCTACTTCATCTCTTTGTTATCTGCTCTTCAGCGTGGACCTGCCCAGTCTGTGTTGGCCTCCTAGGCTTCCCATCATGAATTTCCCATGGCTCCATTTCCAGTGTGTATCTTCTCCTCCTTTCTAACTATCTGTTTTTCTCCACGTGACTTGGATTATCTTGTTGCAGATCTGCCATATCGGGGATCCTCTTACAAAAGTCTATTATCTCCTTTACCAGCAAACATATTTCCATGAAATTATCTTGTTTTCCTAGTACTAACCTCCTGGGTGAAGAAACATGCTGTGATTGTGTGAGTAAATAAGCCCTGGTAAAACTAATAAAATTTAACTATAGCTCTGACAGTAGTCCCTGTCCATCCTTTGACTCTCAGTTCCAAACCTTGCTGGGAAACAGCACATTTGTACCTGAGAGTTTTATAACTTGAACTATAACCTTTTTGTCTTTGATCCATTTTTAGTTCATTTTAGAATATGATGTGATGAAGGTGTACAAATTCATTCTTTAGGATGTGGATATTCAATTGCCTCATGGTCATTTTTTTTGTTTTTCTTTTTTTAAGATTTATTTTATTTATTTGAAAGTCAGAGTTACACAGAGAGAGAGGAGAGGCAGAGAGAGAGTGAGGTCTTCTATCGGATGATTCACTCCGCAGATGGCTGCAATGGCTGGAGCTGCGCCGATCCAAAGCCAGGAGCCAGGAGCTTCTTCTGGGTCTTCCATGCAGGTGCAGCAGCGCAAGCACTTGGGATATCTTCCACTGCTATCCCAGGCAGAGAGCTGGATAGGAAGAGGAGCAGCCAGGACTTGAACTGGTGCCTATATGGGATACTGGCACTTCAGGCCAGGGTGTTAACCCGCTGCACCTCAGTGTTGGCAGCATGGTAGTTTGTTTAAAAGATTATTCTCTATTGAAATATCTTGGCACCAATGTTGGAAAGCAGGTGTCGATAAATGTGGACTGGTGAGATGGCATTGGAACATGCCACCTGGATGGGATTGAATTGGAATACCCTGGCACGTTTCCAACTCTACCATTTGGGGCAAGTCCAATTGAGCATGTCCCAAATTGTACATCTCCTCCCTCTCTTAGTCCCACTTTTATATTTAACAGAGATCACTTTTCAGTAAAATTTAAACACCTAAGAATAATTGTGTGTTAATTACAGAGTTCAACTAATAGTATTAAGTAGAACAAAAAAATACTAAAAGGGATAAAGTATTACATTGTACATCAACAGTCAGGACAAGGGCTGATAAAGTCACTGTTTCTCATAGTGTCCATTTCACTTCAACAGGTTTACCCTTTGGTGCTCAGTTAGTTGTCTCTGATCAGGGAGAACATATATTTGTCCCTTTGGGACTGGCTTAATTCACTCAGCATGATGTTTTCCAGATTCCTCCATCTTGTTGCAAATGACCGAATTTCATTGTTTTTGACTGCTGTATAGTATTCTATAGAGTACATGTCCCATAATTTCTTTATCCAGTCTACTGTAGATGGGCATTTATGTTGATTCCTAGTCTTAGCTACTTTTGAATTGAGCTGCAATAAACATTAGGGTGCAGACCGCTTTTTTGCTTGCCAATTTAATTTCCTTTGGGTAAATTCCAAGGAGTGGAATGGCTGGGATGAATGGTAGGGTTATATTCAGGTTTCTGAGGAATCTCCAGACTGACTTCCAAAGTGGCTTAACCAGTTTGCATTCCCACCAACAGTGGGTTAGTGTCCCTTTTTCCCCACATCCTCGCCAGCATCTATTGTTGTTACATTTCTGAATGTGAGCCATTCTTACCGGGGTGAGGTGAAATCTCATTGTGGTTTTGATTTGCATTTCCCTGATTGCTAGTGATCTTGAACATTTTTCCATGTGTCTGTTGGCCATTTGGATTTCCTCTTTGGAAAAATGTCTAATGAGGTCCTTGGCCCATCTCTTAAGTAGGTTGTTTGTTTTGATGTTGTGGAGTTTCTTGATTTCTTTGTAGATTCTGGTTATCAACCCTTTATCTGTTGTGTAGTTTGCAAATATATTTTCCCATTCTGTCAGTTGTCTCTTCACTCTCCTGACTGTTTCTTTTGTAGTACAGAAACTTCTCAATTTGATGCAATCCCAGATGTTAATTTTGCTTCCAGGGTCTTTTCCAGGAAGTTTTTGCCTGTAACCTATATGTTGCAGGGTTTCTCCAATGCTCTCTAATAATTTGATGGTGTTGATTCATAGATTTAAGTCTTTAATCCATGTTGAGTGAATTTTGTTGTAAGGTGAAAGGTAGAGGTCTTGCTTCATGCTTCTGCATGTGAAAATCCAATTTTCCCAGCACCATTTATTGAATAGACTGTCCTTACTCCAGGGATTGGTTTTAGATCCTTTTTATGAAGCCAGCATCACCTTAATCCCTAAGCCATAAAAAGATGCAGCATTGAAATAGAATTATAGACCAATATCCCTGATGAACATAGATGCAAAGATCCTCAATAAAATTCTGGCCAATAGAATGCAACAATACATCAGAAAGATCATCCACCCAGACCAAGTGGGATTTATCCCTGGAATGCAGGGATGGTTCAATGTTTTCAAATCAATCAATGTGATACACCACATTAGCAGACTGCAGAAGAAAAACCATATGATTATCTCAATAGATGCCGAGAAAGCATTTGATAAAATACAATACCCTTTCATGATGAAAACTCTAAGCAAACTGGGTATGGAAGGAACATTCCTCAATGCAATCAAAGCAATTTATGAAAAACCCATGGCCAACATCCTATTGAATGGGGAAAAGTTGGAAGCATTTCCACTGAGATTTGGTACCAGACAGGGATGCCCACTCTCACCACTGCTATTCAATATAGTTCTCAAAGTTTTAGCCAGAGCCATCAGGAAAGAAAAAGAAATTAAAGGAATACAAATTGGGAAGGAAGAAGTCAAACTATCCCTCTTTGCAGATGATATGATTCTTTATTTAGGGGACCTAAGAACTGTACTAAGAGAATATTGGAACTCATAGAAGAGTTTGGCAAAGTAGCAGTATATAAAATCAATGCACAAAAATCAACAGCCTTTGTATACACAGACAATGCCACGGCTGAGGAAGAACTTCTAAGATCAATCCCATTCACAATAGCTACAAAAACAATCAAATACCTTGGAATAAACTTAACCAAGGACGTTAAAGATCTCTATGATGAAAATTACAAAACCTTAAAGAAGGAAATAGAAGAGGATACCAAAAAATGGGAAAGTCTTCCATGCTCATGGATTGGAAGAATCAATATCATCAAAATATCCATTCTCCCAAAAGCAATTTACAGATTCAATGCAATACCAATCAAAATACTGAAGACATTCTTCTCAGATCTGGAAATAATGATGCTGAAATTCATATGGAGACACAGGAGACCTCGAATAGCTAAAGCAATCTTGTACAACAAAAACAAAGCTGGAGGCATCACAATACCAGATTTCAGGACATACTACAGGGCAGTTGTTATCAAAACAGCATGGTACTGGTACAGAAACAGATGGATAGACCAATAGAACAGAATTGAGCACCAGAAATCAATCCAAACATCTACAGCCAACTTATATTGCTTTTCTATATTTTATTTTTTCCTTCTTTTTGCTGGAGTATAGTTTATTTTTCTTGGTTCCAGTATATGCAAATGAAAAATATTTTATTGACTTGATAGCTTCCTTTTTAAATATAAAAGTTTATAGCAATACTTTTCCTGTTAAATATTTCTGGGGGCCAGTATTGTGTCATAGTGGGTATGGCGGCTGCCTGCAGTGCCAGCATCCCATATGGGCACTGGTTTGAGTCCTGGCTACTCTACTTCCAATCCAGCTCTCTGCTATGGCCTGTGAGATCAGTGGGGAGTCACTCAAGTTCTTCAGCCCCTGCACCTGTTTTGCTGGGCTCCTGGCTTCATATCAGCCCAGCTCTGGCCGTTGTGGCTATTTTGGGAGTGAACCAGCAGATGGAGGACCTCTCTCTTTCCATTTCTGCCTCTGTCTCTCTCTAACTCTGCCTTTCAAATAGACCTCTCTTAATGGCTTACAACTAAAATATCCATTGTCTCAAAGAATACTTTGAAATCTGAACATCTTCACACTCTGTTGCAAGCTACTTCATAGGATTTTGGAACTCTTTTACAGACTACCCTCCCCATGTATTGAAGTCTCAAAGCCATTTCTTCATAGTCGTATGTGACAACATCACCCCTTCTTACGTGCACAGCACTGGATGATGGTGATAGTCTCTGGTCTCACTAGCTTGTCTGTTCTGGCATGGAATATGTGCCTTATGAATTATCTGAGATTATGGGTAGTTGGGTCCTAGTGTCATTTTCCTGTTGCGTCTGGAGATAGTCTCTACTCTATAAGTAGGGAGAAGTAGCGAAAGGGGCTGCATAATCTCTTCACTGTACTCACCAGGAAATTCCCTTTCTATTGCAACTTGGCGCTGGAGAGGGTGACAAACATGAGCTGTCCATCCCTATCAGTGGAGTAACATTGCTTTGGTTGGGATCTGATGAGAGAAATTTCTTTTTTGTCATTCCCATGGAGTGCAGTTCCCATGCTGGGAAGAGTATAAGAGGAAGTGAAGCATAGTTCAAACAGACAGACTCTTACTGTTTTACCAAATTTTATAGATTTTCTTGAATCAGTATTTTTCCACATGCTTTATGTACTTTAAATGGTTGTTATTTTGAAAACAATTTTAAGAAGCTACGATTATTTTATTGAGGGACAAGGCTCTCTAACTCCTCAGGATTTCACTCTAAACACAATAGATTGAATTTATATAGTAGTTTTGGACTTTAAGGTATATATATATATATATATATACATATATATATTTGTAAAACAGAGGTTATGGTTGTTATGGTTGTAATATATTCCCCATAATATATGTGTTGAAAACTTACTACTCAGTGCAACAGTACTGGGAGGAGGAGCCCTCTGGGAAACCTTTAGATCATGAGGGCTTCATTGTCATGAATCAATTATTGCCACTGTGGACAGAATTTGTGGAGGTTACTTAATATTCTAGCCTGTCTTTCAATATTTAAAGATGTGGTAGGAAGACCTATACTAGATGTTTGCAACTTGACTTTGGGCTTCTCAGCCTCCAGAATTGTGAGAAATAAATTTCTGTTCTTTATAAATTACTCAGCTTGTGCTATTTTATTATAGAAGCACAAAGTGAATTAATATGGGTTTACCAGTTAGACATTGGGAGAAGGAGGGAAGGAGAGATAGAAAGGTAGGTAGTTAGAGTGAGAGACTGAGTTAAAAAGTATAGTTCTTTGATACCTTCAGTAATTTAAGGTTGGACAGTAGTACAGAAATGAGTTATTATTTCAATTTGTATGAGCTTAGTAAATCAAATTTGCAGAAGCCAGTTTGGAAAATGATTTCTTACTTATGCAAGTGAAAGTCATAACCAATCCAATGAAATATACAATTGACATGAATTATATCAATTAGTTGTATATTGCTCTAGTCATAACAATAGGTATATTATATGAAGATAGATGAAAGAGATATTTAGCAGATAGAAGTAATAATTTTGTCACTTTTAAAACATTGTTATAATTTTATAAGTTCTTTTTTTAAAGCACTACTTTTCTTTATGGAACTATAACATACTCCAGGCTTGCAAAGTTCATTCACTGTCTCAACCTTAGCATCAACCATTTCTTTAAGAAGCTCTGGTTTCTTTTACTGAAGAGTGGTATAGGAAATCAAGATCTAGTTGTGCTTCTCATTTTTACAATTTTTTTTCTGATTTTTACTGCAGAGTAACATATATCAAGATCCTAGTTTTATTTACCTTCTGCTGCAGAGAAAAAAAAAACCTTCTTTTAAAATCATAATCAGATATCCCCTATTTCTTTCTCTTACTATAAGGACATTTATCCACACAATCAGTATTATGTAGGATAAATTAGATACATTTATCACCAAATTTTTTTTTTTTGACAGACAAAGTGGACAGTGAGAGAGAGAGAGAAAGGTCTTCCTTTGCCATTGGTTCACCCTCCAATGGCCGCCGCGGCCGGCGCGCTGCAGCCGGCGCACCGCGCTGATCCGATGGCAGGAGCCAGGTACTTCTCCTGGTCTCCCATGGGGTGCAGGGCCATCCTTCACTGCACTCCCTGGCCACAGCAGAGAGCTGGCCTGGAAGAGGGGCAACTGGGACAGAATCCGGCGCCCCGACCAAGACTAGAACCCAGTGTGCCGGCGCCGCAAGGTGGAGGATTAGCCTAGTGAACCGCAGCGCCGGCCACTATTATCTCCTTTAAAACTATATCTCAGTATTTTTTCTCATATGCTGAATGGTTAACAACCATAATAAATGTTTCTCTTCATCGAAGAAACTTTGTAAGAAGAAAACAACTATGCATGGATTCATTCTTAAAAAAAAAAAAAAAAAAAAAACAACTAACACAAATGAGTTACCTGGCAAGCAGTGTTATGACAGAACGAATATCTGGATCCAGAGTGAATAATAACAGGAGTCTGGAAATGATGGTTTTCATTCTCATTTAGAAATAAGCCACAGCAACAAATAAAGGACACTTTGCAATGCCAAGAAGAGCATTTTTTTGGTTATATCATCAGAACTTGGAGGCAAGAATGCTGAAATTCAGAGGATGAGTAGGAAAAATTATCAGTGGCCAGTATAAACTACCATTACACTCGTATACAGCAATAGTACTAGAGAAATTACTACTTACATGAGAAAATCAGGCAGGTAATATGCCAAGGGAAATGAGGTAAAAAGTCACAATAATGGAGTGCCTTAGTCAGGCATGTATTAGTTTCCTTTATATATTCTTCACAAATTTATTTTTATATCTTCATTTTAGGGACAAAAATCAGTTACACTGATGTTTACAATTTTAAGGCTAAAAAAACTGCAAACAAGATAGATTAATTTCTCTTTCCAATAATAATCAAAGATAACTTAGCTTCCAGATGTTTGTTTATGAGCTATGCATGTCAGTTACTAAAAATCAGGGTATTCTTACCACCATCATAAATATATCTTAGCAATACTTCTTTAACTGAATTTAAACAAAGAAATACTAAAATTATAACAACATTTCTTGGTGAGATTCATTTATACCCCCTGACTTTTTAAAATTCTAGTTGAAACTTTTGCTATTGCAGATGACATCTTATTGAACATGATGGTCCCCTTTCTGTTTCCAGTGTGTTGGGCTTCAATGAGCGCATCAAAAGTGAAGTCCATGGCTCTACTGGGGTCATAATCATTCACATTTAATGACTTTTCTTTAAATATAAGACTGAATTTTTCCAAATGGCACTCATTTAGAAGCCTAATCACTTTGTAAAATTCCATGGTTATTGGGAGGACAACTTGGTTCCCAAGATAACAACTCTGGGTTGTGTATGAACTGTCTGATAACCTTGTCCTCTGAGCTTATTCAAACTGGATATGATTGGAAAGTGGGGACAGTGGGGATCCTTAAAATCAGTTCAAAACTTATTATTCATTTATAAAGTTATTATGATCACTTCCCTTGCCTCTTACATTGATAGTATTGGAATATATATTAAACAATGTTTAAGTCCAGTAAGCTTCTACAATATATCAGATACATTATAAATACTGTAACTTTTCTAACCATATATCCAGGTAGTTTTTTTATTCTTATTTTAAAGATAAAAGAACTGACTCACGGAAGTTTAATAATGTGCCACCAAAATCTATATGGCCCAATTGCCATTAATTTCCCATTATTGAGACTTTATCCTCAGTGAAGAGTTTTGTTTCACATTTTGGCAAATAGAAAACATAATAGATATGATCTCATTTTTCACTAGTACTTTTAGAGTGTTGCTTGTCATTGCTGTCTCATCATGAGATAATTATGCCTATGATCAGTGGGAAAGATAAAGGCGATTGCATTCATAATGAGAAGGAGGCAAAGTTGTCAGAATCCCACCCCCAAGTTCTTGTATACTTTATTAAAACAATGTTTCAGGGAGTCATACATTCAAATTTCATTAAAGCAGTAGCGTGAAATTGTTAGTAAAAGCAAAATGAAAATAATACAAAACAAAATGTCCTAGCTAGGTTTAAAAATCATTGCTACTTACATAAACTCTTAAATTTATTGCTTTTATTTTATTTCAAACTATTATGAACATGTGAACCAATCTAAGAACTAGCACTAACTTACATCCAGGAAAACATTGGCTTGTTGATAATGGACACACTCTAGCATGAAAATAAAGAATTCTCTATATTTGCACTGAAATGCTGCAACCTAACAAATGGTATCTCAATCCGAACATTGAGAGTAACTACTTGATCTACCGTATTGATTATGAGGGTGCTGATATACCTGAATGGAGAGATTACAGCAAAGTTGAGTGAAATTATAAACAGCAGTAAGAAGAGTTTTATCAGGTAACTAGTTGCAATACACCTATGCAGAGTAAATCACCACTACACATCTGACTATTGAACAACAGAGCAGAAGAGGACTTGACATTGAGGGAGGAGGGAAATAGTTCCTAGGAATTCAAAAGCTATGCTATGTTTAAAAATTAGTGAGGATGAAATATTTGATCAGATTCACTAAGAAAACATTACAGAAATTTAGGGAATGTTAAAGAATGATGTACCTAAAATAATCCATTTCTGACAAATTTTCTGGGCTGTTCCTACATTTATAATTAGACCTAATTTTATAATTAGAAATAACTACCTGGAAATCTTTAAACTGAATTATCTTTTTGAAAATATAAAGTTTTCATTCTAGCTTAAAAATATTAAGAATCTATATACATACAGGAACCAAAAGACTCCACTAAGAGATTATTAGAACTCATAAGAGTCTGGTAAAGTTGGAATCCAGGAGAAAAGAGAGTCTCATCAACAAATGATGATGGGAAAACAATATCTACATGCATAAGTATGAAACAGGATCCTTACCTAACACTTTTACAAAAGTCAACTCAAAATGGATTAAAGAACCAAATATAATCACTTCTTGGCCTTTTGGCTAAGACCAAGTATAGAACTAAATCTATTAAATATTACCATCAAATTAATAGAGAACGTTGGGGAAAATCTTGTAAGACATTGGCATAGGCTAAGAGCTCTAGGAAAGTACCCCAGAGGCACAAGAAATCAAACCAAAATGGACAAATGGGATTACACATCAAGCTGAGAAGCTTCTGTACTGCAAAGGAAACAATCAGCAAAATGAAGAGGCAACTGACAGAATGGGACAAATATGAACAATCTATGAAGCTAACAAATGATTAATACCCAGAATCTATAAAAAGCTCAAGAAACTAACCACAAAACAAACAATCCAGTTAACAAATGGACAAAGGACTTGAACAGGTAATTTTACCAAAGAGGAAATACAAATGGACAAAAGACCCATGCAAAAATGCTCAAGATAACTAGCCTTCAGGAAAATGCAAATCAAAACCACAATGGGGTTTCACTTCAGCCCAGTTAGAATAGTTGTCATACAGAAATCAATAAACAATAAATGCTGGTGAGGAAGTGAAGGGATAGGTACCCTAATCCATTGTTGCTGGGAATATAATCTGGTTCAGCCACTGTGGAAGACAGTATGGAGATACCTCAGAAATATGAATATAGACCTACCATTTGATCCAGCCATCCCTCTCCTGGAAATTTACCATAACCAAAAGAAATCAGCATATGAAAGAATTATCTATATTCCCATGTTAATTGCAGCTCAATTCAGAATAGCTAAGATATGAAATCAATTCAAATGTCTATCAGCTGATGACAGAATAAAACAACTATATACATTATGGAATACTACTCAGTGGTTAAAAAAAACATGAAATCCTGTCTTTTTCAACAAAAATGGCTGCAACTTGAAACCATTATACTTAGTGAAATAAGCCAGTCCCAAAAAGACAGATACTATATATTTTCCCCTGATCTGTTGTATATAAGAGTACCAAAAAATCTAATGTATATGAGTGAAATTACTATTTTATGCATGAATTATCCTTTACAGCCCTTGTATCTACTAATGAATATTCCTCAATGTTGAGAAACATTGCTTTTTCTTCTTGCTATTTGTTGAACTCTTTACATGGCATAGGGTTAATCTTATGAGTATAAAGTAAACAAAGTAGATCATTATACAAATTTAAAGAGGGAATAAGAGAGGAAGGAAGAAGGGTGGGGGCATGAGTGGGAAATAGGATAGAGTGGGAAATATCACTATTTTCCTAAATCTGCACATATGAAACCCATGAAATTTGCTCACTTTAAAAACTTTATTAAAAATAAAAAAATGTTTGGGGGTGTCTCAAGATGGTAGTATAGCAACAGGACAATGAGAGTCATGTGGGGCAAAATAGATAAAAAGGAGAGAAGTTACATGCCAGAGATACAGCCATGGGAAATTCATGATGGGAACCAGAGGAGAGTAACAGAAATTGGGCAGGTCCACGCTGAAGGAGCAAAATAGAAAGGGAAGTGGCAGAGATGTAGCAGAGGGATGGAATGCAGAGGCTGGCTCCAGCCCCTAACAGACCAGGTTAAATGGGAAATCGTGGGTCCACGGAGTTGCAGACAGCAGTAGAACAGGAGCTTGGTGAACTGCATTTGAAGTTTGCATGGGAAAAAAGTAAAGGTATAGAGGAACAAATAGAGGTTGGGCACCACCTTGCCCATCTATGTTCCCTCCCCCACTCCTCAACCGGTACTGCAGCCGACTAGGAGAAGCCACTTTGTGTTCTTACATTTTTTAATGTAAGCAGAGGACTGCCTCCTTTGCCTCTCATGTACATGCCTATTAACTGGGGGGGGGTCCACATCACCACACCTCCCATCCAGAACAAGAACTACAGCATTTCAGAGTAATTTCTTCCCCACAATGCAAGCTGTACAAGGAGAAGCTCTGAATATCAAAAACTTGAGCTCGTCCCATCCACTGGTGAGAAGCAAATTAGGCCCCAGTAGGCGGGGCTCCATGTACCAGAGTTAGTACATACCCCCACCACAATTGAGAAGTAAGCTAGGCTCCAGCAGGTGGGGCTCCGTGCTTCCACTTGCAGCACCATGTAGCACCTCCTTATCAGAGGGAAAGCTCACCAAAGCACAACCTCACAAATTAAATAAAAAAAGCAACCAGACAAAACAAAAAATGCACAAATGTAAAAAAAAATATAAGAATAAGGAAGACACTATGAGCCCCCCCCCCAAAGGAACACTACAACTCTTCAATAAT
Organism: Oryctolagus cuniculus; assembly: GCF_964237555.1. NCBI lineage: Eukaryota > Metazoa > Chordata > Mammalia > Lagomorpha > Leporidae > Oryctolagus > Oryctolagus cuniculus. Next base: position 121,941,900 of record NC_091436.1, on the reverse strand, counting down.
AGAAGATGAAGATGAAAACATCTAGGGTATGCTAGAAATGGAATTCAGAAAAAAGTCATGAGATTATTTAGAAGCGATCAGAAGCAAATTCACAAACTAAATGAAAAGCACTCCCAAGAAATTGAGATATTAAAGAAGTCAGAATGAAATACACAATAGATCAAATAAAAATGCAGTGGAAAGCCTTAATAGAATAGGTGAGACTGAAAGAATATCAGAACTACAGGACAAATTTCTGGAAATATTACAGGCAGACCAAAAAAGAAATTAGAAAACTAAGAACACAGTTGGAGATCTACAATATTCTATAAAATGACCCAATATAAGGATCCTAGGAATTTCAGAAGGCATGGAAAGAAAGGGTTAAATGCCTTTTTAATGAAATAATAACAGAAAACTTCCCCAATCTGGAAAAAGAAACCAGGAAGTACACAATGGACACAACCAGAAAAGATCTTCACCATGACACATTGTAGTAAAACTTGCCACAGTAAGCCATAAAGAAAAGATTTTCAAATGTGCACGAGAGAAATGCTAAATCACATTCAGAGGAAACCCAATTAGGCTCATAGCAGACTTCTTATCAGAATCTCTACTGGCAAGAAGAGAATGGTGAGATATATTCCATGTCTTAAGAGAAAAAACTGTCAACCCAAAATACTGTACCCTGCAAAGCTCTCATTTATGGATGAAGGAGAAATAAAGATCTTCCAAAACAGAAATTGAAAGAATTTGTAATAACTCGCCCAGCCCTACAAAAGATGTTCACGGATGTGCTACACACAGAGACAAGAACATTGCTAAAAAGAAGGTGAATGTAGAAAATGACCCAGAAAAAATACAAAGGGAACCCAAATTTACAGAAACATGGCAGGGCAAAATCAGTAGTTAACAATAGTCACCATGAAAGTAAATGGTCTCAACTCCCGTGTTAAAAGATATAGACTGGCTGAATGGATTAAAAAAGAAACCCTATCTATTTGCTGGCTACAAGAAACACATCTTTCCGACAAAGATGCACAAGCCTGAAAGTGAAAAGATGGAAAAAATCCATGCTAACAGAAACCAAAAAGAGCTGGTGTGGCCATCCTAAAATCAGACAAAATAGACTTTAATGCAAAGACTACTGAAAGACATGAAGAAGGACACTATATAATGATTAAAGGATCAGTTCAATAGGAAGATGTGACTTTTAAATGTATATGCACCTAATTACAGGGCACCTGGCTATCTAAAATAAATTTTAAAGGATTTAAAGAGAGATATAGACTCAAATACAATAGTAATGGGGGACCATTATGGTGCAGCCAGTTTGGCTGTCATTTTGTATGCTTGCATCCTATATTAGAGTTCCTAGTTTGTTTGTTTGTTTGTTTTTCTCCTATCTCCACTTCCCATGTAGCTTCCTACATAATATGAAAGCTTGGAGACAGCAGGTGATAGCTCAAGTACTCGGGTCCTTCAAAGTCATGTGGGAGATCTAGAAGGAGTTTCTGCCTCATAGTTTCTGTGTGGAGCAACTCTGTCTTTTGTGAGCATTTGAAGAGCGAATTAGCAGGTAGAAGATTTTCTTTCTCTCTCTCTCTCTCATCCCTCTAACATTGTTCTGTCTTTCTTATAGATAAAATACAAAGTTTTTAAAAAGTAAACTCTTAAAATACTACTATTCTTAAATTCTCTACTTTTGTTCTTATTTTTTTCCTCTGCTGAGAACCAAAACAGATATGAAAAATTGTAGACCTGATTTTGATGCATATCATACTTAGAGGTCATGACATCCCTGCTCTCTATCTTGCCATCTCTTTCTCAATGAATATATATTCCTTCAGTGACTCCTGCCTCATGTTCTCAGTAATCTCATTTTCTCTCTTCATATCCATCATCAAACTGTCCGCAAAGCTCCTCTCTGTGCCACCTTGAAACAAAACCTGATAAAACTACCGATGCTTGACTTCGCAATGACAATACATTTTAGATAAGGGTTAAAATATTAAACCAAAGAAAATAAAGTAACTGTGATTCAAAAAAGGGTTAGAATTTAACTATTACTTGTTTCTGTATTGATAGCTCAACATAGATTTTTTTTAGCTTTATGTGATGTGAAACTATATGCATTTATGTAAAATTGTCCTTTCACTTTAGATTATTTCCTTAGGTTAGTGATAGGTGGTCAGATCCTTCCTTCCTTCCTTCCTTCCTTCCTTCCTTCCTTCCTTCCTTCCTTTCTTCTTTCTTTCTTTCTTTCTTTCTTTCTTTCTTTCTTTCTTTCTTATTTGACAGATGAGTTAGACAGTGAGAGAGAGAGACAGAGAGAAAGGTCTTCCTTCTGTTGGTTCACCCCCCAAATGGCCACTACGGCCAGGTGCCTCCTCCTGGTCTCCCATGTGGGTGCTTAAAAAAAAAAGCAGTTTCACCAGACAGAGGGTCACAAAAGTGAAGGTTCTTCTGCATTTCACTTCTTCTGGACTGGTAGGCTCTTCATTCTTTTTTTATACCAAACTTTGCTTGCAGATATCTTATTTCAGTGTACAAAGAAGTAAGAGTAGGCAGATTCATGAATTATCCTTAATGTATAGACATAATCAAGGGAATGACGTTTCTTGACTTATTAGATTTTGCCTTTTAAGGAATGCTTAATTTTGCATTTTATAGAAAGGAGAAAATTATGGATGGAAATGTCTTTGATGAAGGCATTTATGTGATAATACAGTTTCAAATGGAATCAATTTTAATGGAATTTCCTATTCCTTCTTCTTCATGTCATAAATAATTGCCCATTTTCTATTTATTTAAATAGAATATTTGGTTTATTCTTTTAAAACCTTGTGTAGACTCTGAAGTCCAAACTGAGTCCAGTCATGGATATTGAACTTAGTCACGTTTCTTGTTTAACAGATCAGGGAAATCTCAGAAACTAACAAAAGGACCTTGTTCACAGTCACACTAATGTGTGTTATTACAAAACAATACACTACAGCCCTCCCCCAAGTTTTAGCATTTCCTGTGGCCACTCGCCCATTCTATTGCCCATCCCATGACATCTTTTCCTTTTCAGCTGTCATCTGCTGTTGTCATCAAGCTTTCTGGATGTGTACGAGTTTTCAGATAGTGTACTACACTCAGGCACTTCCCTTTTTGGTCTGTTTCAAGACATATTTGTCCCTTGCTTCTTTGATACATTATTTTATCATACAGAATTAATTAATAACTGATGTTGGATTGAAATACTATCATGGTTCTAGATAGCATTATTCATTATTTTAAGCATTGAGGGATATTCAATAAATATATTTTCTTTCTTTCTTTTTTTTTTTTTTTTTTTGCAGATGATATGATTCTCTATCTAGGGAATCCAAAGAACTCCACCAAGAGACCACTGGAACCCATAGAACAGTTCGGAAAAGCAGCAGGATATAAAATCAATGCACAAAAATCAACAGCCTTTGTACACACAGGCAACGCCAAAGCTGAGAAAGAACCCCTAAGATCAATCCCATCCACAATAGTCACAAAAACAACCAAATAGCTTGGAACAAACTGAACCAAGGACGTCAAAGATCTCTACGACGAGAACCACAAAATCTTACTAGTCAAAGTGATCAATTTCAATTCAGAAATGATACTGATAGGATTAAGTGTCAATGGGGGCCGGCGCCTTGGCTCACTAGGCTAATCCTCCGACTTGCAGCGCCGGCACACCGGGTTCTAGTCCTGGTCGGGGCGCTGGATTCTGTCCCGGTTGCCCCTCTTCCAGGCCAGCTCTCTGCCGTGGCCAGGGAGTGCAGTGGAGGATGGCCCAAGTATTTGGGCCCTGCACCCCATGGGAGACCAGGATAAGTACCTGGCTCCTGCCATCGGATCAGCACGGTGCTTTAGCCGCAGCGCGCTGGCTTTGGCGGCCATTGGAGGGTGAACCAATGGCAAAGGAAGACCTTTCTCTCTGTCTCTTCTCTCTCACTGTCCACTCTGCCGTGTGCCGTCTTCACTCTGCAGCATTGACCGATGCTAATGATCTCGGGTGTGCAGTTCCAAGCCAGTCACACAATCACTTGGATCCAAGTTTTCCTCCTGGAAGGTGACGTTCCTCCAATCTTACAGGCACTCAAACCCCAAGGGCCGCACTCAAGCCCCACATTGGGCACCAGTTGTCCTGTCCCGTGGGATAGCAACTGGGGCCAAGCACCTGTAATGATGCCATTTTTTCTCTAGGGGCTCCTGCCAGCTGACCTTGAGATATGTCCAGGATCTCTGTGAAGCTCAGATGATCCACTGTCCCTGATTCAGAAAATCCAGCTGCTCAGCTCGACTGGCACTGCTTTCCCTCTCACCATCACAGCTCCACCTAAAGCCTACTCTGTGGTACCCAATTCAGCATAAATACAAGACACAAGTCACAAGTAAAGGAGAGAAAGTGTCCCGTCCCGCGGGACAGCAACTGGGGCCAAGCACCTTGCACCTGCAATGCTTGTGCAAGCAGAGGAAGGTCACAATGTTATCTCGCAGCTGCAATGCTTGTGCAGGTAGGGGAACCGTCATAAAGTCTTAAGACACAGGGTGGTGTTATCAGTACTTCCCGGCCCAGGCTGCTTAGCTCTACTTCAGTAGTTTTCCACTAAGAGGCCACATGTCGCACTGTCCCCGACAAGAAAGAAAGCGTGGCTGGAAGGCAGAATCGGGGACACTGAAAGGAGGGAGGGCACCAGGATTTGCGGATGCAGCCAAAGCAGCACTGAGATGAAAATTCATAGCCACTGAATGCTTACAGTAGAAATTAAGGAACACCTGTAATCATACCCCACAGAGACACGACTCTCGCAATTGCTTGACATGTTTTCTCCAGCGTCTTTTCTGGACTCATCCAAGCACCAGGAATCAGCCACGTGGATGTCCATCTAGGCCAGGAAACCTAGAGCACACGGCTCAAAGGCCATGTGCCCTGGAGGCGCGGGGCTACCTCAAGCCCCTTCCTAGCAAGAGGCCAGGGAAAAAGAGCCTAAATATATTTTCTTTATAGCTTACATCTCAATTCTTTTTCAGAATAAACTCAAAAGAAGCAGTTCAATAATTTGTGCATTGTTTTAATGAAAATGTGGAGGAAGAGGCTACTTTTTATAAATATTGAGAAAACCTGAGGAATCAATGCCTGTAGGGAAAATTTTCATGTAATGCAAAGTTTGGGACAATGTAAGGCATGCCCTTATGATCAGGATCAATAGAAGTCAGAGGAAGTGAATCAATGTTTTTAGCATATTACATTGAGAAGCTGTTTATAAAATCAATTGAATATAAGCATATAAAATACAGAATGTGTCAGGGAAAAGTGACTTTATTTACATATATATAATATCAGAGTTATAAAATTCCATACCTTGGATTTTCACTTTTAGGATAGATACAGACTTACTTTTCAATGTTCCTACAACTGAATACAGCTAAAAACCTTGGCACTATGCATAAAATAAACATAAGGAGTGTCTGAAACATGGAGAAGAGAACAGAGTTGACTAGTCACTGTGCAACCTATGATATGACATGGTCATTACATGTCCTGGATTTTTTTTTTCAATAGATATTTCAGACAAGGAGCAGCAGAAGCTAGTAACCTCAAAACAACAATGATATGGATGAAAATAATGCCTCTCTTGAAAGCTTTATTTTTCTAGCACAGAAATGAGAAGGGACAGCCTCATAAGGCAGAACACTTTCAAACAATTGTGTTTTCATAAGCAAGCAACACAGAAAACACTGAGGGGCCATTTGGCCCCATACCAGCAAGTAATAGTTTGGAAAGATGGACTTCTGCTCTTCCAGGGTTGCAGGGAGGCACTCACCAACCCCATTAGTGTGGAACAGAGAGGGCCAAGTGTTTCAATGGGGAGTTCTACATTACCCTCCATTAAAAAGCCAACCTTATCCCAAATGAGAATATAGACTCTGTGGGAGACTGGAATTCTCTCTCCCTCCTGGAATGAGGTTCTCTTTCACTTACCTATTAGAGTGGTAGCAGATAAGGTCTATTGAAGAACCAAAACTTTCATGATTGTCCAGAAATAATGTGAAATTGCACTGCTTTTGAAGTAGCTGGGATAAAAATAGCATAACATATACTAACAAACATGGTTGAGGTAAGGTGAAAAAGAAAACATCAGCAAATAAATATAAAACTTTGGTAAAGAAATTGATGACACTGGAGCCAGCACTGTGGTGTAGCAGGTAAATCTGCCACTGTCTGTAATGCTGGTATCCCATATGGGCTCTGGTTCGAATCCCTACTGCTCCACTTCTGATACAGCTCCCTGCGAATGGGCCTGCGAAATCAGCAGAAGATAAAACCCAAGTGCTTGGGTCCCTGCCTCCATGTGGGAGATTCAGAGGAAGCTTCTGTCTCCTGGCTTTGGATCAGTCCAGTTCTGGCAGTTGTGGCCATTTGGGGAGTGAACCAATAGATGAAAGAACTGTCTTTACATCTCTCTCTCTCTCTCTCTAACTCTGCCTTTCAAATAAATAAATCTTAAAACAAGAAAAAGTTGATAGCATCAAGGAGAATTAAATGGAGAGAAGTGTATTTGACAAATAAAACAGGTACAAGGGCAGAAAGGAGGTACAGAGCAGAAAGGAGGGACAGAGGAAAGAATAAACTGCAATATAAAAAAATGGAGTGTCCAGTCTAACAACAATGAGGAAAAAGTCAACTGAGGCTTGGGTTCTGTGAGACTATAACAAATGATCTAACATCTATAAATTAAAACTTCAATATGATACCATCAAACACCTATCAAAAGGGATAAAATAAAATTCAGTAACATCAAATGCTGGAGAGGATTCAAAGCTTAATTACTTATATATGTATGATGGTAATATGAAATAATATAACCACTTTGAAAGACAATTTGAAGTTTCTTTTTCAATTTATTAATACCTGAGAACATATTTCATGAATTCAACAAGACTCCAAGAATATGATGATTCTTTCCTCCCTTCCTCCTTCCTTTCTTTTCTTTTTTTCTAAGTTTTTGTGATATTATATTTCCAATTTACTTTATAATCATGGCTCAATGTGCCTCTAAACGAAGAGCTATACAAGTAAAACATAGATAGATCACTGTTCTGCAGGTATAGACAACAATCAAATCACAATATGTTAGGTTAGCTTGAAATATATTAAGTTTTTTGTACCCCATATATTAGGTACAACAAATTAGAGAAAAATATGATATTTGTCTTTTTGGGTCTTAATTTTAAGCATGATGGTCTCCATTTGTATCCATTTTGTTGTTAAAGACAGGATTTTATTCTTTGTTATGGCTGAGTAGCATTCAATCATGTCTATGTACCACATATTCTTTATCTAGTCATCAGTCAATGGGTAATCATGTCTATGTACCACATATTCTTTATCTAGTCATCAGTCAATGGGTATCGGGGTTGATTATGTATTTCAGCTATTTTGAGTTGAGCTGATAAAAAAATGGCAGTAAAATTAACCATTTCATATGCTGATTTCATTTTACTTGGGTATATTCCCTTGAGTTGGAAATGGCTGGATCATTTGGTAGATCTACTTTCAGATATTGAGGGATCTCAATATCTTCCACAAAGGTCATACTATATTACATTTCCACCAACAGTATATTAGGGTAACCACCCCAAATTCTTGCCAGCATTTATTATCTTTTGATTTTTGCATGGTAGCCATTCAAAATGGGGTAAGATAAAACTTCACTTTGTTTTTATCTGCATTTCCCTGATGGCTAAGCATTTTTTCATGTGTATTGGCCAATTGTATTTCAGACTTTAAAAATGCATGTTCATTATCCTTAACCCATTTCTGAACTGGATGTTTGTCATTTTTGAGTTTCTTGAGCTCCTTCTATAACCTGAACATTAATCCTTTATCAGATGCAAAATTTGAAAATATTATCTTCCATTCTGTCTGTTGTCTCTTCAGTTTATTGAGGGTTTCCTTTGCTATCCAGAAGACCCTTAACTTGATGTGATCCCATTTGTCTATTGTTGCTTTTATTGTCTGTGCTTCTAAGGTCTTATTCATGAAGTCTTTGGCTATGTCAATGTCTTGCTGTCTTTACACTATGTTTTCCTCTGGTGATTTTATAGTTTCAGGTCTTAGGTTTAGGTACATGATCCCTTGTTAGTTGACTTTTGTATGGGTTGTAAGGTAGGGATCTTATTTCATTCTTCTGCATGCAGAGATTCAATTTTCCCAACCTCATTTGTTGAACAGGATGTTGTTTCTCCAGGGAGTGATTTTAGCTCATTTGTTAAAGATTAGTTTGTTGTAGATGTGTGGATTAATTTTTGGAGTTTCTATTTTGTTCCATTGATGCACATGTCTATTTTGTGCCAGTACCAAACTGTTTTGATTCTAACTGCTTTGATGTACATCTTGAAATATGGTATTGTGATGTCTTCAACTTTGGTTTTATTGTTTAAGATTGCTTTATCTCTTTGAGATCTCTTGGGTTTCCAGGAGATTTAGCATCATGTTCTCTAGATCTGAGAAGAATGTCCTTGGTATTTGGGTTGGGATTACGTTGAAGCTACAAATTGCTTTGGGTGGTATGGACATTTTGATAATATTAAATCTTCTAGTCCATGCACAGGGAAGATTTTTTTCCATTCTTTGTGTGACTTCTATTTCTTTAATTTTTGTAATTTTCATTGTGGAGATCTTTCACATCATTAGTTAAATTTATCCCAACCTATTGTTTTGTAGCTATTGTGAATGGGACTGATCTTGCAAGTTCTTTATCAACCATTGAATTCTTTGTGTATACAAAAGCTATTAATTTTTGTGTGTTGTTTTTATATCCTTGAACTTTGCCAAACTCTCTTCTGAGTTCCAATAATCTCTTAGCAGGGTCTATTGATTCCCCTATATAAAGGATCATGTCATCTGAAAACAGAGATAATTTGACTTCCTTGTTACCAATTAATACCTCTTTTATTTATTTTTCCTGCCTAATTACTCTGTCTGATATTTCCAGAATTATATCGAAAAGTAATGATGAAAATGGGCATCCATCTCTGGTTCTTGATCTTAGTGGAAATGCTTCCAGCTTTTTGCCATACAATATGATGCTACTTGTGGGTATGTAATATATTGACTTGATTGTATTGAGGTACGCTGCTTCTATAGTCAATTTGCTTAAGGTTTTTATCATGGAAGAATGTTGTTATCTATTACTTTTCCTGTATCTTGATGATCATGTGACTTTTTAAGTTCTTCAATTTTTTTAATGTGATGTACCACGTCTGTTGATTTGTCTATGTTGAACCATCCTTGCTTCCCAGGAATAAATTTCACCTGGTGCAGTGAATGATGTTTTATGTGCCATTGGATTCGATTAGCTAGTATTTTTTGAGGACGTTTTTGCATTTATGTTCAACATGATTATTAGTGCATAGTTTTCTATCTTCTTTCTTTTCTGGCTCGTGAATTAAAGTGATGCTGCCTTTTGATTGTTTTGAATGGTTTAAGGAGAATTGAAACATTTTTTAATCCTATTTGTTGAACTATTTACTTAACATAAGGTTAAACATTGTACAAAGTCAATTGAAAATAGATATCAGTAAAAAATGAGTGGGAATAAGAGAGGGAGTTAGGAAGAACAGTTGGGAGTATGGGTGAGATGGTGTGTGTGGTGGGAAGAATCACCATGTTCCTAAAGTTTTTTTTGTTTGTTTGTTTGTTTTGTTTTTGACAGGCAGAGTGGACAGTGAAAGAGAGAGAGACAGAGAGAAAGGTCTTCCTTTGCCGTTGGTTCACCCTCCAATGGCTGCCGTGGCTGGCACGCTGCGGCAGGCACACCGCGCTGATCCGATGGCAGGAGCCGGGTACTTATCCTGGTCTCCCATGGGGTGCAGGGCCCAAGCACTTGGACCATCCTTCACTGCACTCTCTGGCCACGGCAGAGAGCTGACCTGGAAGAGGGGCAACCGGGACAGAATCCGGCGCCCCGACCGGGACTAGAACCCGGTGTGCTAGCACCACAAGGCAGAGGATTAGCCTAGTGAGCCACGGTGACAGCCATTCCTAAAGTTGCAATTGCAAAGTGTATGAAATTTGTAACTGTCAAACTGTATGGTTATACATGCATTTCTATGGACTTATTTCTAAGGGTATAGTTTAAAAACTTGCATTGGGACTCCACATTCCCTTAAGCTGGGTGGTACAAATACCATCTTAAGTGTTAAAGTGATCATATGGATAGATTTAAGGGTATGATAATAATCATAGATAGAACTAAAAAGGAATGAATGTTCCAACATGGGAAGCAGTGCACATAGTAGAGTCATAAAATGAAAATCAGTTTAAATAGCACTCTGACCTCAGAATCAGCCCTTAAGGCATTCGGGTCTGGCTGAAAGTCCACAAGAACATTTCAGGCATGGACAGCCAAGACACTGTGGCAAAAATGTCCTACATGAAGGATCTTGGTGGGTGACACCCCAGTGGAGAAGTGGTCATCAAAGAAGGAAGTACTTTTCTCTGAAGAAAGGAGAGAACTTTCACTTTACTTATGGCCTTGTCTAGATACTGATAGAGTTTGTGGATTAAAAAGGCTTCCATAGCTTAGGCAGCTGATGTCAAGAGCCTCAGGTGATCATTGATGTCATACATAAGAGTGTTAATTATTAAATTAACAACAAATATCCCTGTGCACTAACTTCCCATGTAGGACCTCTGTCCTCAAAGAGTTGTATTATAATTATGTTAAGTGCTCACAAAATATGCATCATTTTTGTGTGCTTCTTTAAAGTTAATTAAGTTGCTAAAAAAGTGAAATTAACTATAAGATGCTAAGATGCAATGACTTTGAATGACCTTTGTCTCGATTGTTGAGGAACAGTTTTTTTGAATTTTTGTTTTTGTTTTTTTGTTCTCCATGCAAATTGTTGAACTCTTTATTGAGAATAGAGTTGATCTCCTGTGTATAAAGTTAACCAGAAATGTATCTTAGTGCAGAATAGGACTGGGAATAGGAGAGGGAGGAGCAGAGTTGGGAGAGTGGCTGGGATGGTGGGTATGGTGAGAAGAATCACTGTATTCCTAAAGTTGAACTTATGAAATGCATGAAGTCTGTATTCCTTAAATACAAGGTTTCTTTTGGGAAAAAATAAATAAAAAAATTTCACAAGTATTATTTGACTTTTTTGCTGTGTTGACATTATTTTGATAATAAGTGAAACTGCTGACAATTTAGTAAGATTCATGGCAGTGGTGCTAAAATGTATCAGAAGCCATTATATTTTTCAGTACCATATGCTTATAATAATAAATTTTCAGGTACTTTCAAGAATGCCCTTGAGGAAGCAGTAGAAACTATTGATTTTATTAAATTTCAGCACTTAGATAGATATTCTTGATATTCCATTTGATAAAATGTGAACTACATACAAAACACTTCTGATTCATACCAAAATATGGTGATGATCTTTAACAAAGGCTCCCATGTGATTATTTGAGTTTTGATTTGAATTATTTGCTTTTTCTTTTAAATAGATTCATTTATTTATTTGGAAGTCAGAGTTAAACAGACAGAGAGACAAAGATCTTCCATCCACTGGTTCAACCCTAGAATAGAGTAATGGCCAACTCTGTGCCAGGAGGGAGCAAGGAGGTTCATCTGGGTCTCTCACAAGGGAGAAGAGGCCCATGCCTCTGCATCATCTTCCTTTGTTTTGCCAGGCACATTACGGGGAGCTGGGATGGAAGTGGAGCAGCCAGGACTCCAGTCAGCATCCATATGGGATGGTAGCATTGCAATCAGCATTTAAACACCATGCCACAATGCTAGACCTGAATTGGCTGCTTTTTCATGGAACAGAATTTTAGTGGATAGAACAACCAACATACAAACTGTCATTATTTACACTTGGAAGATGTTTTATTCAAAATGAATTATATAAGCTCACTATTTTGAGGAAAACAACATAGTCTTTGTTTCTACTGATAACATTTGTGATTTCAAGAAAAAATAGAATTCTGGCACACTTAAATATCTACCATGACCATGACAGCTTTCTAATACTGAAAATCTTTCTGATGAAATTCTGGCTGTAATAAATGTGATTTTCTTATATTGTGTTACTACTGGAAGATATACTCAACTCAGTGAATAACATTTTCCAAGTGACCAAAGGATGATGAAAAATAGGTATCATTCAAAGTGCAAGAGTGAGGAATAGACTTTAATGTAAATTAATATGGAAAGTTAATACCACATTGCTGCTAATCTTTTATAAACTATGGCCTGTGCCGTTTTTGTACAATATGAAAAAAAAAGAAATATAGACCAAATTATTTGAAAAGGCTATTAAAATAAATTTCCCTCTTCAAACTGCATATCTATATGCAACTCAATTTTCTTTACTTTAAACAAAGCAATGTTATCTGTACTGCAACAGATTTCATGCAGTTACCAATAGAGGAAAGGAACAGCTTTCAATTAAGGCAGGAAAATAGGGAAAAATAAAAATAAAACAATGCCACTCTCCTCACCAAATTTTTGCGAATATAGTTATGGGTCTGGCGCTGTGGCACAGCAGGTTAAAGCCCCGGCCTGAAGTGCCAGCATCCCATATGGGTGCTGGTCCTAGTCCAGGCTGCTCCTCTTCCAATCCAGCTCTCTGCTATGGCCTGGGAAAGCAGTAGAAGATGGTCGAAGTTCTTGGGCCCCTGCATCCATGTGGGAGACTAGGAAGAAGCTCCTGGCATTGGATTGGCATAGCTCAGGCTGTTGCGGCCACCTGGGAAGTGAATCAGTGGATGGAAAACCTCTCTCTCTGTCTCTATCTCTCTATATAACTCTTTGAAATAAACAAAATAAATAAAAGAAAAGAAAATATAGTTATTGTTCATATATAAATATGGTTATTGTCATTCACTATAACATTCACTATAACAATGAATTTGTCATTATTTTAAAATGAATACTTTTAAAAATTTTTAATTTGAATTTTTGTTTTTAATTTTTAAAAAGAGAATAATGCAGGCAATTATAAAAAAAAACTTATTTGCTTTCTATTTATTTTTTTTTATTTTATCTTTAGTTTCCTTACACTGAAATGCTTGATTTTCAACCACATCAATATAAGTATTGTTTATTTTCTCCTACTATAGACATGGATACATATGTATGTATTCATATTTTAATATTGTAGCTAATAATAAAATTTCTACATGCAGATTTCTTTTTGAGTTTAGGATGTACCCTAAGATTTCATGAGTTAAGGAACAAATGTTAATGTCAATGGCAAATAGAAGAGGAGGGAGTTGTGATGAAGAGAGTTACAGTTCACCAAATAAACTAAAAAGAAGGATGTCGACATAATCCATGAGGTCAGGCAGTGCCCAATATGTGTGGATTTTACAGAAATATAAGATTTTATTTTATCTTCCCCAGACCTCTTTGACTTACTGTTATCCTCTTCGTATACATTTATTTCCAACTGAAATTTTGAAAAAAATTTTAGCCGGTTTCACAAATAGGTAATCTAAATATCATAATTGAAGAGAACTTGCAATTAATATTGTAGACCAGTACACATGTTAGACAATAGTCAAGATTGTTTTCATCCTGTCTAACTGTAAGAGGTTACTTTCCTTTTTTTTTTTTTTTTCTGAACAGCATGTCGAATGAAAATGGCTATATTCAGTGAGATTCAGCAAAGATTGGATAAGTTATTTTCTAGTGATGTGGGCAGTACAAGGATAAATTCTCTTTTCCATACTCTGAAATTTATGCTACCAGTTTTGCATTCACCTGTTCTGCAAGGGAAATTCTGTTGCAGTTTTCTAGGAAGCATTGGATTTTTTAAACGTTTTTATTTAATGAACAATTTTTTTCATAGATACAACTCTAGGAATACACTGCTTCTTTTCCCTATGCCCACCATCCCCCTCCCCCAACTCCCATCTCACCTCCCTCTCCCTCTCCGTCTCCCACCTCTCTCTTCATTATGGTTCATTTTTAGTTTGACTTTATATACAGGGGACCAACTCCATGCTAAGCATAGACTTTGACAATTTGCACCCACACAAACATACAACATATACAATGCAGTTAGGGAACAAAATTTGCAGTCGATTCTTAGTACAACTCAATAGGAATGGGGATCCTTTATGGGGAGTAAGTGCACAGTGACTTCTGTTCTTCTTTTAACAATATTAACACAATTATTTATGATGTCAATAATCACCCAAGGCTCTTGCCATGAGCTGCCAAGGCTATGGAAGCCTTCTGTGACCATAGACTCCATCAGTATTTGGACATGGCCATAGGCAAAGTGGATGTTCTCTCCTCTCTTCAGAGAACAGTACATCCTTCTTTGATGACTCTTTCTTTCCACTGAGGTCTCACAGAGATCCTCTGTGTAGGATAATTTTTGCCACAGAGTCTTGGCTTTCCATGCCTGAAATGCTCTCACAGGCCTTTCAGCAAGACCAGGAAGCCTCAAGGGTTTATTCTGAGGTCAGAGTGTTATTTACAGCGAATGTCATTCTAGGAGTCTGCTGTGTAGACTGCTCCCCATATTGGACTTTGCTTCCTTTTAATTCTATTATTATTACCAGGAACTTGATGTTGTTTATGCGATTACTTTTATACTTAAACCCATCTATATGTTGACTTTGACATGTAATATGATCATTTTAACAGTTAAGATGGCATTTAAACCACCGATATTTATGGGTTTGGAGCCCATGACAAGTTTTTAGGCTGTACCCTTAGAAGTAAGTCTGTAGGATTGTATGCAGAACTATATTGCTTTACAGTTATAGACTACCTCTTTCATCTTTTATCCCCTCTCTTATTTTTAACTGGGATCTTTTTCCAATTGACCTTAAAATACATATGGTTAACTCTGTTACATGAAGAGTTCAGCATATAGTATGAAGGAGAGAAAAGAAAAGAAAGAAAACAGAACAAAAGAAAACAGAACAAAAAGTATATACAAAATAAAAAGTAACAATGATAAACTGTCTCTCGACAGTCAGATCAAGGACTATTCAAGTCATTGATTCTACAAGTGTCAATTTAGCTTCTATAATTTTCATTTTAGGAACACTATGAATTCTCCCAAATTAGGGAGAACATATGGTATTTGTCTCTTTGGGACTGGCTTATTTCACTAAGTATGAGGTTTTCCAGCTGGCTCCAGTTTATTGCAAATGATAGGATTTCATTCTTTTTTTACTGCCATGTAATATTCCATAGTGTATATATCCCACATTTTCTTTATCCAGAGATACTTTTTCTTGATTTCCAGTTTCATTGCATTGTGGTCTGAGAGGATTCATGGTGTGATTTCAATTTTTTGAATATTCTGAGACTCCTTTTATGTCCTAGCATATGGTCAATCCTAGAGAAAGTTCTGTAAACTGGGGAGAATTATGTGTACTCTGTGACTGTGGGGTGGAAGGCTCTGAAGCTATCTGCTAGGTCTATTTGATCCATAGCATCAATTAGCTCTGTTGTTTCCTTGTTGATTTTCTGTCTGGTTGATCTGTCCATTGCTGAAAGTGGGGTATGGATTCCCCTGTTGCTATTGTATTTGAATCTATATCTCCATTTAAATCACTTAATAATTCTTTAAAAGAACCAGGAGCTCTGTAATTAGGTACATATATATATAATAGTCCCATCTTTGCTTTGGATTGTTCCATTAATCATTATATAGTGTCGTTCTTTGTCTCTTTTAATAGTTTTTGTGTTAAAGTCTATTTTGTCTGATATTAGGATGGCCACACTGGCTCTTTTTTTAGTTTCTGTTAGCATGGAGTATCTTTTTCCATCCTTTCACTTTCA